>NW_028225184.1:46808113-47405613 GCF_052327205.1 Somniosus microcephalus | reverse complement strand
GTCATTCATCTCAATCACATGACATCACTGCAGGAGTTCCTCAGGGCAGTGTCCTAGCCCCAACCATCTTCAGCTGTTTCATCAATTACCTTTCCTCCATCATATGGTCAGAAGTGGGGATGTTCGCTGATGATTGCTCACTGTTCAGCACCATTCGAGACTCGTCAGATACTGACGCAGTCCGTGTCCATATGCAGCAAGACCTGGACAACATTCAGACTTGGGCTGACAAGTGGCAAGTAACAGTCGCACCGCACAAGTGCCAGGCAATGACCATCTCCAACAAGCGAGACTCTAACAATCTCCCCTTGACATTCAATGGCATTACTATCGCTGAATCATCCACTATCAACATCCTGGGGGTTACCATTGATCAGAAACTGAACTGGACCAGCCATATAAATACTGTGGCTACAAGAGCAAGCCAGAGGCTGGGAATTCTGCGGCGAGTGTCTCACCTCCTGACTCCACAAAGCCTTTCCACCATCTACAAGGCACAAGTCAGGAGTGTGATGGAATACCCTCCACTTGCCTGGATGAGTGCAGCTCCAACAACACTCAAGAAGCTCGACACCATTCAGGATAAAGCAGCCCGCTTGATTGGCATTCCATCCACCACCTTCAACATTCACTCCCTCCACAACCGGGGCACTGTGGCTGCAGTGTGTACCATCTACAAGATGCACTGCAGCAACTCGCCAAATCTCCTTCAACAGCACCTTCCAAACCCGCGACCTCTAGCACTTAGAAGGACAAGGGCAGCAGACGCATGGGAACATCGCCACCTACAATTCCCCTCAAAGCCACACACCATCCTGACTTGGACCTGTATCGCCGTTCCTTCACTGTCGCTCGGCCAAATTCCTGGAACTCCCTTCCTAACAGCATTGTGGGTGTACCTACACCATATGGACTGCAGCAGTTCAAGAAGGCGGCACACCACCATCTTCTCAAGGGCAATTAGGGATGGGCACTAAATTGAGGCCTAGCCAGCCAGCGACGCCCACATCCCATCAATGAATACAACATTTTTTTTTTTAAAACGCGCCTTGTTTCAATATCTGTGTTAGAAGATGCTGGTAAATCTGTTGAGTTTGTGGTGAACACCAAGCAGGCAGGGTGGTGTTGGCCAAGTTCAGCCCCACTGACACTAATTCATGATGCATGTTATCATTAAATATATCCCCAGTACGGGTGAACATTAGCCCACTAGCAGGTCCCTCCATTATGAGGGGAGTGCAGGTCACTGGGGAGGATGGTGTCACAGAAAACACTGGGGCAGGGGTGTGGGTGGGGCACCCCAGTAGCAGTCAATCACAGGTGGTAGCCCGGGCTCCTCGTATTGTTCTGTAATTCCGAAAGTTTGACATCTCTCTATGGTGGGGTGCCAGCGCCTGGCATTATTCTGGCAGCATATCCTGTCCTTCCTTCGCTTTTACCGATACATACCCACTTGTCTGTTTTGTGTGCACCAGTGGTCATCTCACAGAAAAAGGGGGCTCCCGGCCGGTCGATGCAGAACCTCAGCGCCATGGTAGGTGTTTGTTCACCGAACAGTAACCCTATCATTCCCAAGATAAGCCAGCCCATCGTTATCCTTTACCAGCACTAGGCATAAAGTGTCCAGTACCTTTACCCGTCTTGGCACTAGCTTGTGGTAACTAGCAGACTCTCTCTCTCTCCCTCTGACCCTCTGTCTCCGGCCCCCTTTCAGTCTGTCCTGCTATTAGCCATGAGCACAAGGCTGGAGCAGAATTAAGGCTACGCATATATGGCATTGAGGTGGAGGTGGTGGCCTTGTGACATTGGTTCAATGTAAGTTACCTTACTTAACGTAATTTGGTGATGGTTAGCAGCCGTCGGACGGGAATGTGTGAAGACCGTTTGCACTGTCCCCCTTCGGAGGTAGGAGGGCCTATAAAAGGGGATGGATATCCCCTCGGGAAGGTCCTCCAGTCCCGACACCAGCTGTTCCCAAAGAGCAGCTGTGTCTCGGAACCGATCTATCTCCTCTGTGCGGGGAAGGGTAAATAAAAGATTCTGAGTTCTGTTGGGATGTAGAAAGAGGGATCCGGTAGTCCTACCACAAAAGGGAGATAATCGGAACACAAGAGTCAAGGAATGAGTTCCGAGGAAGGTTAGTGTAATATAGTAGGGAGAGTTCGCAGGATCTCTGGTTAAGTCGAAAAACTGGACCG
The DNA here is from genome assembly GCF_052327205.1 of Somniosus microcephalus. Lineage (NCBI taxonomy): Eukaryota > Metazoa > Chordata > Chondrichthyes > Squaliformes > Somniosidae > Somniosus > Somniosus microcephalus. The sequence goes on along the minus strand of NW_028225184.1, from coordinate 47,403,415 downwards.
TTGAAAGGTCGACATCCCCGGAAGTGGTGGCACGAATGAGGTCGGGCCTGCACATCTGTAAGAAAGACACAAGTAAAATAGCGACCCGAAGAATCGACTTAGTCCTTCGAAATCCGGTCCTGATCAAATATAGGGAGAAAAGACACGTTATTATTTCCTTTTAACCATAGGGTCCCCAAGAGATGTGGAAATATCTTCCCCGGGCTCCATCACCGGCTTGTTCTGGCTCCAGTGTCTCTAACTTACATCCAATTTTTCCTGTAGGCAAACGGAGGTTCCTGTACTTAGGAGGATCTGGAAGGGCCCATCCCACCGTGGCTCAAAGGTACCTCGAACTCAAGGCGGAGCTTCTCAATTCCCCTTTGTCTTTTGGCATCATGTGCCTCCTGTAAGTGTTGAACCCGAAAGTGGTTGGCCTGATTGGCCATAGGGATCAGGTATTGATATGTCAGGAGAGTTGTCTGGAATTGGGCAGTGTCCCCAGTACCCTGAGAGGGTGCATCTTGGGGTAACACCATAGCTCGTCCAGTCATTAGTTGGAAAAGGGTTAAGCCAGGGCGTTTGGCTGGTGGGGCTCGTATGCCCCATAGAATGGTGGGGAGAACAGCGTGCCACCCCTTTCAAGTCTGTATAATGGCCTTAGTCACAGACTGTTTTATAGTACGGCTCATCCGTTCCACCATTCCTGAGGATTGCAGATGGTAAGGGATGTGGAACCGTTGTCGAACCCCCAGGAGGGCTAAAGCCTTTTTCATGGCCTTGCCGGTGAAGTGTGTTCCCTGGTTGGAATCTATCTGGTAAGGCACCCCCCATCGGGGAATGACTTCCATCGCTAGGATTTTCGTAGCTGCTACAGCTGTATTCCTCCTAGAGGGGAAGGCCTCGAGCCAACGGGCAAGAATGTCGATTCCGCTGTGGGGTAAGGGGCACGCCCGGTGGTCCAGTGTCCCCTGGGGGCCAGGCATGCCCCATACATACACAAATGTCACAACCGAATCCCGTTTGGAGGCAAGGTAGATATAGGCACCCATACGCGTGGATCTCTCTGGCCATGCTGGGCCACCTCCAGGTGTCAGCGAAAATGAAATATAACTTATGCCCTCCCAAATGCGCAGGCTCGTGATAAGATTGTATCAGGGCACGTCGAAGTGACGTAGGAAACATGTACTTTGTCTCGTGATGCCAAAAGCCACTTGGGTCTTTGCACGCTCCATCATGAACCCAAAAATGTATATTCTCTGGGGACTCGGAAAGGTGCGCGGTTAGGAGCGGATCGTTCGGTAAATCGTCGGCCAGGGAAGCCTCTTCATTTTGTACTGCTTCCTTAGGACTAACGGCCATCACAGGGAGAGCCAACGCGGCCCATCAGGTGGTGAAATTGTGTGTCGGTTACCCTGGATTTCTGGGTTCTACCCTGCCTGGTGGGCGCGAAACTTGACTACCACCCCCAGCGTGGGGCCATCCATTGCCCGAAGGAGTTCGGCGATCGCGGAAGTGTGTTTAATAGTGTTGCCTAAAGTAGTCAAGTATCCCCGCCGCTGCCACAGGCGGGAGTAGTTGTGGACGATGGAGTAGGCATACTGGCTCTCTGTATAGATATTGGCGGTTGTTCATTCTGCCAATTGAAGGGCTCTAGTGAGGGCAGTGATCTCCGCCAACTGGGCTCCTCCCATGCCCAGGGCCCCTTGGGTGAGGGTCTGTCCTGACGGACCTCCTACTGCTCATCCGTGACCCATCGGCCCTCGTGTTAATAACTAGACCCAGCCACGTACATCTCTAGCCAGGCCTCAGCTGTGGGTTCGGTTAGGACGGGTCCCTGACTATCGCGATGTAAGATAGTGGTGCAGTCATGGGGGGTCCCTTCCTCGAATAGGAACGATGCTGGATTCACTCCAGGGTCGGTTACCACCTCGATCCACAACCCCCTACCCAATAAATAAGCCTCCCATCTCGCACACCTCTGGTTGGAAATAGTTATCAGGCTAGGTGCAAGAGGTTTCACGAGGCTGTGGCGGGTATGAAGGATTACCTTCCTGGGACCGACCATGGACTCTATTGCTTCTACCGCCCTGGCTGCACAATCAGTGGCCGCCAGGCACGGGGCATGTCCTGTCATGGAGGATGGTACTGGGCACGGGTAATATCCTACCGGTCGCATTCGATCGTTCCGGGATTGTCCCACTACCGCTCTATACGCCCAATTCCCCACCCAATTCCACAGGTGAAATGGTTTCACTGTGTCTGGGAGACCCAGGGCAGGTGCGTTGGCCAAAGTGATTTGGACCATCTCAAAGGTTTCAACTGCCTCTGATGTCCAATTCAGCCTTGCCTCTCCCGGGGGCCCTCCCTTTAGGAGATCGTTTAGAGGGCTTGCCAATTTGGTGAAGACAGATATATAGGTACGGCAAAAGTTAAACATTCCCATCACACTTCACAGGCCAGAGGCAGTGACGGGTCGATGCATCTGCAAGAGCGCTTGTACACTTTCGAGGGTCAGGGTCCTCCCCTCTGGGGAGTTGATCTGACAAAGATAGGTAACCCAAGCAAGCCCAATTTGAGCTTTGATCGGATTTAGTTTGTAAACCCCTAGAACTAAAGTCTCCAGGACACACGTCAGGGCGTCCAGATGAGCTGAGGGACAGGGACTACCAATGAGAATGTCACCAACAGCTTGAAGACAGGCAGAATCTTGCATTCGGGTAACTGCCAAAGCTGATTGGAGAACCTTCTCCAGGCTCTCATGAAAAATAATATGGGCATTGTGAAGTCACTGAGGCAACCGGGTCCAAGTATATTGGGTGGATCGGACAGTGAAAGCGAAGGGCTCTTGGGAACCGGGATCCAAAGGACGTGCCTAAATCCATTTTGGATGTCCAGTGCCGTGAATATGGATAGGGCTGGGTGGAGGCTGTTTAAAATAGTGGCGGGATTCGCCACTAAGGCATGGAGCATGGCAGTGACCCGATTCAGAGCCGTATAATTAATGGTCATTCTCCAGGATTCATCTGGCTTCTGCACTGGCCACACCAGAGAGTTGGTATGGGAGTGGGTCTTTGTTACTATACCGGTTGGTAATAGGTCTACTACTATAGACTCAACGGCTCATTCGGCTTCTGATCAGAGCGGGTGTTGTTGGTGGGCTTCGTGGTAGGGACCGTTGACTCTAACTGGGTCCATCTCCGCTCTACCACAGTCTAATTTGTGACTGGCCCATGTGAGAGAGTAAGTCTCACAAACTCACCCCCATGGTCCTTCCTCCGTCCATGTGAGAGGGTAAGTCTCACAAATTCTCCCCCATGTTCCTTCCTGCCCCCATGTGAGAGGGACAGTCTCACAAACTCTCCTCCATGGTCCTTCCTCCGCCCATGAGAGAGGGTAAGGCTCACAAACTCTCACACATTGTCCTTCCTCCACCCATGTGAGAGGGTAAGTCTCACAAACTCTGCCCCATGGACCTTCTTCCGCCGATGTGAGAGGCTAAGTCTCACAAACTATCCCCATGGTCCAGCCTCCGCCCATGAGAGAGGGTATGTCTCACAAACACACCCATGGTCCTTCCTCTGCCCATGTGTGAGGGTAAGCCTCACTACGTCTCCCCATGGTCCTTCCTCTGCCCATGTGAGAGGCTAAGCCTCACAAACGCTCCCCCATGGTCGTCCCCCGACCATGTGAGAGGGTAAATCTCGCAAACTCTACCCCATGGTCCTTCCTCCGCCCAAGTGAGAGGACAAGCCTCACAATCTCTCATCCTTGGTCCTTCCTTCGCCCATTTGAGAGGGTAATCTCACAAACACTCCCCATGGTCCTATCTCTGCCCATGTGAGAGGGTCAGCATCACCATCTCTCCCCCATGGTCCTTCCTCCGCCAATGTGAGAGGGTATGTCGCACAAAATCTCATCCATGGTCCTTCCTCCACCCATGTGAGAGGTTAGGCCTCACAAACTCTCCCCCATGGTCCTTCCACCGGCCGTGAGAGATGGCATGTCTCAAAAACACACCCATGGTCCTTCCTCCGCCCAGGTGAGAGGGTAAGCCTCACAAACTCTCTGCATGGTCCTTCCTCCCCCCTTGTGAGGGTAAGTCTCACAATCTCTCCCCCGTGGTCTTCCTCTGCCCATGTGAGAGGGTAAGCATCACCATCTCTCCCCCATGGTCCTTCCTCCGCAAAGTGAGAGTGTATGTCGCACAAACTCTCATCCATGGTCCTTCCTCCGCCCATGTGAGAGGGTAAGCATCACCAAATCTCCCTCATAGTCCTTCCTCCACCTATGCGAGAGGATAAGTCTCGCAAACTGTCCCCCGTGGTCCTTCCTCCGCCCATGTGAGAGGGTAAGTCTCACAAATACTCCTCCATGGTCCTTCCTCCGCCCATGTGAGACGGTAAGTCTCACAAACTCTCCCCCATGGTCCTCCCTCTCCCCAATGGTCCTTCCTCCGCCCATGTGAGAGGATAAGTCTCATAAACTCTCCCCCATGTTCCTTCCTCCGCCCATGTGAGAGGGTAAGTCTCACAATCTCTCGCCCATGGTCCTTCCTCCGCCCATCTGAGAGGGTAATTCTCACAAACTCTCCCCCATGGTCCTCCCTCTCCCCAATGGTCCTTCCTCCGCCCATGTGAGAGGATAAGTCTCATAAACTCTCCCCCATGTTCCTTCCTCCGCCCATGTGAGAGAGTAAGTCTCACAAACTCTCCCCCATGGTCCTTCCTCTGCCCATGTGAGAGGGTAAGTCTCACAAACTCTCCACCATGGTCCATCCTCCGTCCATGTGAGAGGGTAAGTCTCACAAACTCTACCCCATGATCCTTCCTCTGCCCATGTGAGAGGGTAAGTCTCACAAACTCTCCACCATGGTCCTCCCTCCGCCCATGTGAGAGGGTAAGTCACACAAACTCTTCCCATGGTCCTTCTTCCGTCCATGTGAGAGGGTAAGTCTCACAAACTCTTCCCCATGGTCCTTCTTCCGTCCATGTGAGAGGGTAAGTCTCACAAACTCTTCCCCATGGTCCTTCCTCCGCCCATGTGAGAGGGTAAGTCTCACAAACTCTACCCCATGGTCCTTCCTCCGCCCATGTGAGAGGGTAAGTCTCACAAACTCTACCCCATGGTCCTTCCTTCGCCCATTTGAGAGGGTAAGTCTCACAAACTCTCCCCATGGTCCTATCTCCAATCTTTCAGAGGGTAATCTCTCAAACTCACCCCATGGTCCTTCCTCCGCACATGAGAGAGGACAAGTCTCACAATCTCTCCCCCTTGGTCCCTCCTTCGCCCATTTGAGAGGGTAATCTCACAAACTCTCCCCATGGTCATATCATCACCCACTTGAGAGGGTAATCTCACACACTCTCCCCCATGGTCCTTCCTCCGCCCAGGTGAGAGGGTAAGTCTCGCAAACTCTCCTCCATGTTCCTTCCCCCGCCCATGTGAGAGGGTAAGCCTCACAAACTCTCCCCCATGGTCCTTCCTCCGCCCATGTGAGAGGGTAAGTATCAAAAACTCTCCCCCATGGTCCTTCCTCCGCCCATGAGAGAGGTTACGTCTCACAAAATCTCACCCATGGTCTTCCCTCTGCCCATGTGTGAGGGAAAGTCTCACAAACTCACACCATTGTCCTTCCTCAGCCCACGTGAGAGGGTAAGTCTCACGAACACACCCATGGTCCTTCCTCCGCCCATGTGTGAGGGTAAGCCTCACAAACTCTCCCCATGGTCCTTCCTCCTCCAATATGATAGGATAAGTCTCACAAACTCTCCCCCATGTTCCTTCATCTGCCAATCTGAGAGGGTAAGCCTCACAAACTCTCGCCCATGGTCATTCCTCCGCCCATGTGAGAGTGTAAGTCTCTCAATCTCTCCCCCATTGTCCTTCCTCCGCACATGTGAGAGGAAAAGTCTCACAAACTCTCCCCTTGGGCCCTCCACCGCCCATGTGAGAGGGAAAGCTTCACAAACCCTCCGCCATGCTCCTTCCTCCGCCCATGTGTGAGGGCAAGTCACACAAACTCTCCCCCATGGTCCTTCCTCCGCCCATGTGAGCAAGTAAGACTCGCAAAATCTCCCCGATGGTCCTCCCTCCGCCCATGTGAAAGGTTAAGCCTCAAAAACTCTCCCCCATGTTCCTTCCTCCCCCCATGTGATTGGGTAAGTCTGACAACCTCTCCCTCATGGTCCTTCCTCCGCCCATGTGAGAGGGTAAGTCTCACAAACTCTCCCCCATGGTCCTTCCTCTGCCCATGTGAGAGGGTAAGTTTCACTAACTCTCCAGATGGTCCTTCCTCTACCCATGTGAGAGGTTAAGTCTCACAAACTCTCTCCCATGGTCCTTCCTCAGCCCATGTGAGAGGGTAAGTCTCACAAACTCTCCCCCATGGCCGTTCCTCCGCCCATGTGACAGGTTAAATCTCACAAACTCTCCCACATGGTCCTTCCTCCACTCATGTGAGAGGGTAAGTCACACAAACTCTCACCAAAGGTCCTTCCTCCGCCCATGTGAGAGGGCAAGTCTCACAAACTCTCCCCCATGTTCCTTCCTCCGCCCATGTGAGAGGGTAAGTCTCACAAGCTCTCCACCATGGTCCACCCTCCGCCCATGTGAGAGGGTAAGACTCACAAACGCTCCCCCATGGTCCTTCCTCCGTCCATGTGAGAGGGTAAGTCTCACAAACTCTACCCCATGGTCCTTCCTCCGCCCATGTGAGAGGATAAGTCTCACAAACTCTCCCCCATGGTCCTTCCTCTGCCCATGTGAGAGGGTAAGTCTCACAAACTCTCCACCATGGTCCTCCCTCCACCCATGTGAGAGGGTAAGTCACACAAACTCTTCCCATGGTCCTTCTTCCGTCCATGTGAGAGGGTATGTCTCACAAACTCTTCCCCATGGTCCTTCCTCCGCCCATGTGAGAGGGTAAGTCTCACAAACTCTACCCCATGGTCCTTCCTCCGCCCATGTGAGAGGGTAAGTCTCACAAACTCTACCCCATGGTCCTTCCTTCGCCCATTTGAGAGGGTAAGTCTCACAAACTCTCCCCATGGTCCTATCTCCAATCTTTTGAGAGGGTAATCTCTCAAACTCACCCCATGGTCCTTCCTCCGCACATGTGAGAGGACAAGTCTGACAATCTCTCCCCCTTGGTCCCTCCTTCGCGCATTTGAGAGGGTAATCTCACAAACTCTCCCCATGGTCATATCACCACCCACTTGAGAGGGTAATCTCACACACTCTCCCCCGTGGTCCTTCCTCCGCCCAGGTGAGAGGGTAAGTCTCGCAAACTCTCCTCCATGTTCCTTCCCCCGCCCATGTGAGAGGGTAAGCCTCACAAACTCTCCCCCATGGTCCTTCCTCCGCCCATGAGAGAGGTTAAGTCGCACAAAATCTCATCCATGGTCCTTCCTCCGCCCATGTGAGAGAGAAAGCTTCACAAACTCTACCCCATGGTCCTTCCACCGCCCATGCGAGAGGTTACGTCTCACAAAATCTGACCTATGGTCTTCCCTCCGCCCATGTGTGAGGGAAAGTCTCACAAACTCACACCATTGTCATTCCTCCGCCCATGTGAGAGGGTAAGTCTCTCAATCTCTCCCCCATTGTCCTTCCTCCGCACATGTGAGAGGAAAAGTCTCACAAACTCTCCCCGATGGTCCTCCCGCCGCCCATGTGAAAGGTTAAGCCTCAAAAACTCTCCCCCATGTTCCTTCCTCCCCCCATGTAATTGGGTAATCTGACAACCTCTCCCCCATGGTCCTTCCTCCGCCCAAGTGAGAGGGTAAGTCTCACAAATACTCCTCCATGGTCCTCCCTCCGCCCATGTGAGACGGTAAGTCTCACAAACACTCCTCCATGGTCCTTCCTCCGCCCATGTGAGAGGGTAAGTCTCACAAATACTCCTCCATGGTCCTTCCTCCGCCCATGTGAGACGGTAAGTCTCACAAACTCTCCCACATGGTCCTTCCTCCGCCCATGTGAGAGGGTAATTCTCACAAACTCTCCCGCATGGTCCTTCCTCCGCCCATGTGAGAGGGTAAGTCTCACAATCTCTCCCCCATGGTCCTTCCTCCGCCCATCTGTGAGGGTAATTCTCACAAACTCTCCCCCATGGTCCTTCCTCTCCCCAATGGTCCTTCCTCCGCCCATGTGAGAGGATAAGTCTCATAAACTCTCCCCCATGTTCCTTCCTCCGCCCATGTGAGAGTGTAAGTCTCACAAGCTCTCCACCATGGTCCACCCTCGGCCCATGTGAGAGGGTAAGTCTCACAAACGCTCCCCCATGGTCCTTTCTCCGACCATGTGAGAGGGTAAGTCTCACAAACTCTACCCCATGATCCTTCCTCCGCCCATGTGAGAGGATAAGTCTCACAAACTCTCCCCCATGGTCCTTCCTCTGCCCATGTGAGAGGGTAAGTCTCACAAACTCTCCACCATGGTCCTCCCTCCGCCCATGTGAGAGGGTAAGTCACACAAACTCTTCCCATGGTCCTTCTTCCGTCCATGTGAGAGGGTAAGTCTCACAAACTTTTCCCCATGGTCCTTCCTCCGCCCATGTGAGAGGGTAATCTCACAAACTCTACCCCATGGTCCTTCCTTCGCCCATTTGAGAGGGTAAGTCTCACAAACTCTCCCCATGGTCCTATCTCCAATCTTTTGAGAGATTAATCTCTCAAACTCACCCCATGGTCCTTCCTCCGCACATGTGAGAGGACAAGTCTCACAATCTCTCCCCCTTGGTCCCTCCTTCGCCCATTTGAGAGGGTAATCTCACAAACTCTCCCCATGGTCATATCACCACCCACTTGAGAGGGTAATCTCACACACTCTCCCCCGTGGTCCTTCCTCCGCCCAGGTGAGTGGGTAAGTCTCGCAAACTCTCCTCCATGTTCCTCCCCCCGCCCATGTGAGAGGGTAAGCCTCACAAACTCTCCCCATGGTCCTTCCTCCGCCCATGTGAGAGAGAAAGCTTCACAAACTCTCCCCCATGGTCCTTCCTCCGCCCATGAGAGAGGTTACGTCTCACAAAATCTCACCCATGGTCTTCCCTCCGCCCATGTGTGAGGGAAAGTCTCACAAACTCACACCATTGTCCTTCCTCAGCCCATGTGAGAGGGTAAGTCTCACGAACACACCCATGGTCCTTCCTCCGCCCATGTGTGAGGGTAAGCCTCACAAACTCTCCCCATGGTCCTTCCTCCTCCAATATGATAGGATAAGTCTCACAAACTCTCCCCCATGTTCCTTCATCTGCCAATCTGAGAGGGTAAGCCTCACAAACTCTCCCCATGGTCATTCCTCCGCCCATGTGAGAGTGTAAGTCTCTCAATCTCTCCCCCATTGTCCTTCCTCCGCACATGTGAGAGGAAAAGTCTCACAAACTCTCCCCCTTGGGCCTTCCACCGCCCATGTGAGAGGGAAAGCTTCACAAACCCTCCGCCATGCTCCTTCCTCCGCCCATGTGTGAGGGCAAGTCACACAAACTCTCCCCCATGGTCCTACCTCCGCCCATGTGAGCGAGTAAGACTCGGAAAATCTCCCCGATGGTCCTCCCTCCGCCCATGTGAAAGGTTAAGCCTCAAAAACTCTCCCCCATGTTCCTTCCTCCCCCCATGTGATTGGGTAAGTCTGACAACCTCTCCCCCATGGTCCTTCCTCCGCCCATGTGAGAGGGTAAGTCTCACAAACTCTCCCCCATGGTCCTTCCTCTGCCCATGTGAGAGGGTAAGTTTCACTAACTCTCCAGATGGTCCTTCCTCTACCCATGTGAGAGGTTAAGTCTCACAAACTCTCTCCCATGGTCCTTCCTCAGCCCATGTGAGAGGGTAAGATTCACAAACTCTCCCCCATGGCCGTTCCTCCGCCCATGTGACAGGTTAAATCTCACAAATTCTCCCCCATGGTCCTTCCTCCGCCCATGTGAGAGGGTAAGTCTCACAAACGCTCCCCCATGGTCCTTCCTCCGTCCATGTGAGAGGGTAAGTCTCACAAACTCTACCCCATGGTCCTTCCTCCGCCCATGTGAGAGGGTAAGTCAGACAAACTCTCACCAAATGTCCTTCCTCCGCCCATGTGAGAGGGTAAGTCTAATAACCTCTCCCCCATGGTCCTTCCTCTCCCCAATGGTCCTTCCTCCGCCCATGTGAGAGGGTAAGTCTCACAAACTCTCCCCCATGTTCCTTCCTCCGCCCATGTGAGAGGGTAAGTCTCACAAGCTCTCCACCATGGTCCACCCTCCGCCCATGTGAGAGGGTGAGTCTCACAAACGCTCCCCCATGGTCCTTCCTCCGTCCATGTGAGAGGGTAAGTCTCACAAACTCTACCCCATGGTCCTTCCTCCGCCCATGTGAGAGGATAAGTCTCACAAACACTCCCCCATGGTCCTTCCTCTGCCCATGTGAGAGGGTAAGTCTCACAAACTCTCCACCATGGTCCTCCCTCTACCCATGTGAGAGGGTAAGTCACACAAACTCTTCCCATGGTCCTTCTTCCGTCCATGTGAGAGGGTATGTCTCACAAACTCTTCCCCATGGTCCTTCCTCCGCCCATGTGAGAGGGTAAGTCTCACAAACTCTACCCCATGGTCCTTCCTCCGCCCATGTGAGAGGGTAAGTCTCACAAACTCTCCCCATGGTCCTATCTCCAATCTTTTGAGAGGGTAATCTCTCAAACTCACCCCATGGTCCTTCCTCCGCACATGTGAGAGGGCAAGTCTGACAATCTCTCCCCCTTGGTCCCTCCTTCGCGCATTTGAGAGGGTAATCTCACAAACTCTCCCCATGGTCATATCACCACCCACTTGAGAGGGTAATCCCACACACTCTCCCCCATGGTCCTTCCTCCGCCCAGGTGAGAGGGTAAGTCTCGCAAACTCTCCTCCATGTTCCTTCCCCCGCCCATGTGAGAGGTTAAGCCTCACAAACTCTCCCCCATGGTCCTTCCTCCGCCCATGAGAGAGGTTAAGTCGCACAAAATCTCATCCATGGTCCTTCCTCCGCCCATGTGAGAGAGAAATCTTCACAAACTCTACCCCGTGGTCCTTCCTCCGCCCATGCGAGAGGGTAAGTATCAAAAACTCTCCCCCATGGTCCTTCCTCCGCCCATGAGAGAGGTTACGTCTCACAAAATCTGACCCATGGTCTTCCCTCCGCCCATGTGTGAGGGAAAGTCTCACAAACTCACACCATTGTCCTTCCTCAGCCCATGTGAGAGGGTAAGTCTCATGAACACACCCATGGTCCTTCCTCCGCCCATGTGTGAGGGTAAGCCTCACAAACTCTCCCCATGGTCCTTCCTCCTCCAATGTGATAGGATAAGTCTCACAAACTCTCCCCCATGTTCCTTCATCTGCCAATCTGAGAGGGTAAGCCTCACAAACTCTCGCCCATGTTCATTCCTCCACCCATGTGAGAGGGTAAGTCTCTCAATCTCTCCCCCATTGTCCTTCCTCCGCACATGTGAGAGGAAAAGTCTCACAATCTCTCCCCCTTGGGCCTTCCACGCCCATGTGAGAGGGAAAGCTTCACAAACCCTTCGACATGCTCCTTCCTCCGCCCATGTGTGAGGGCAAGTCACACAAACTCTCCCCCATGGTCCTTCCTCCGCCCATGTGAGCGAGTAAGACTCGCAAAATCTCCCCGATGGTCCTCCCTCCGCCCATGTGAAAGGTTAAGCCTCAAAAACTCTCCCCCATGTTCCTTCCTCCCCCCATGTGATTGGGTAAGTCTGACAACCTCTCCCCCATGGTCCTTCCTCCGCCCAAGTGAGAGGGTAAGTTTCACTAACTCTCCAGATGGTCCTTCCTCCGCCCATGTGAGAGGTTAAGTCTCACAAACTCTCTCCCATGGTCCTTCCTCAGCCCATGTGAGAGGGTATGTCTCACAAACTCTCCCCCATGGCCGTTCCTCCGCCCATGTGACAGGTTAAATCTCACAAACTCTCCCCCATGGTCCTTCCTCCACTCATGTGAGAGGGTAAGTCACACAAACTCTCACCAAATGTCCTTCCTCCGCCCATGTGAGAGGGTAAGTCTAATAACCTGTCCCCCATGGTCCTTCCTTCGCCCATGTGGGAGGGTAAGTCTCAAAAACTCTCCCCCATGGTCCTTCCTCCGCCCATGTGAGATGGTAAGTCTCACAAACTCTCCCCCTTGAACTTCCTCCGCCCATGTGAGAGGGTAAGCCTCACAAACTCTCCCCCATGGTCCTTCCTCCGCCCATGTGGGAGGGTAAGTCTCACAAACTCTCCACCATGGTCCTGCCTCCGCCCATGTGAGAGGGCAAGTCACACAAACTCTCCCCCATGGTCCTTCCTCCACCCATGTGAGAGTGTAAGTCACACAAACTCTCCCCCATGGTCCTTCGTCCTCCCAAGTGAGAGGGTAAGCATCACAAACATTCTCCCATGGGCCTTCCACACCCATATGATTGTGTTAGTCTCATAAAATCTCCCCCATGACCATTCCTCCGCCCAAGTGAGAGGGTATATCTCAGAATCTCTCCACCATGGTCCTTCCTCCGCCCATGAAAGAGGGTGTGTCTCAAAAAGTCTCCCCCGTGGTCCTCCCTCCACCCATGCCAGATGGTAAGACTCACAAATTCCCCCCCATGGTCCTACCTCTCCCCATGTGAGAGGGTAAGTCTCAGAAAATCTCCCCCATGGTCCTTCCTCTGCCCATCTGGGAGGGTAATTCTCACAAACTCTCCCCATGGTCCTTCCTCCGCCCATGTGTGAGGGTAAGTCTCGCAAACTCTCCCACATGGTCCTTCCTCCGCCCATGTGAGAGGGAAAGTCTCACAAACTCTCCCCAAGGGCCTTCCACCGCTCATGTGAAAGGGTCAGTCTCACAAACTCTGCCCAATGGACCTTCGTCCGCCCATATGCCTCAGATATTCTCCCCATGGTCCTTCCTCCCCCCATGTGAGAGGGTAAGTCTCACAAACTATCCCCCATGGTCCTTCCTCCGCCCATGTGTGAGGGTAAGTCGCACAATCTCTCCGCCATGGTCCTTCCTCAACCCATGTGAGAGGGTAAGTCTCACAAACTCTCTGCCATGGACCTTCCTCCCCCCATGTGAGAGGGTAAGTCTCACATACTCTCCTCCATGGTCCTTCCTCCGTCCATGTGAGAGGGTAAGTCTCACAAACTCTCCCCCATGGTCCTTCCTCCGCCCATGTGAGAGGCTAAGTCTCACAAACTCTGCCCCATGGACCTTCGTCCACCCATGTGAGAGGCTAACTCACACAAACTCTCCCCCATGGTCCTTCCTCCGCCCATGTGATTGGGTAAGTCTCGCAAACTCTCCCACATGGTCCTTCCTCCACCCATGTGAGAGGGAAAGTCTCACAAACTCTCCCCATGGGCCTTCCTCCGACGATGTGAGAGGGTAAGTCTCACAAACTCTGCCCAATGGACCTTCGTCCACCCATATCGCCCCATGATCCTTCCTCCCCTCAGGTGAGAGGGTAAGTCTCACAAAATATCCCCCATGGTCATTCCTCGACACATGTGAGAGGGTAAGACACGCAAACTCTCCCCCATCCGCCTTCCTCCACCCATGTGAGAGAGTAAGTCACACAAACTCTCCCCCATGGTCCTTCCTCCGGCCATATGAGAGAGTAAGTCGCACAAACTCTCCCCCATGTTCCTTCCTCCGCCCATGTGAAAGGTTAAGTCTTACAAACTCTCCCCATGGACCTTCCTCCACCCATGTGAGAGGGTAAGTCACACAAACACTCCCCCATGGGCATTCCTCCCCCCATGTGATTGGGTTAGTCTAACAAACTCTCCCCCATGACGCTTCCTCCGCCCATGTGAGGGGGTATATCGCAAAATCTCTCACCCACGGTCCTTCCTCCGCCCATGAAAGAGGGTGTGTCTCACAAAGTCTCCCCGTGGTCCTCCCTCCGCCCATGTGAGAGGGTAAGTCTCACAAACTCACCCCCATTGTCCAACCTCCGCCCGTGTGAGAGGATAAGTCTCACAAACTCTCCCCCATGGTCCTTCCTCCGCCCATGTGAGAGGTTAAGTCTCACAAACTCTCCCACATTGTCCTACCTCCGCCCATGTGAGAGGGTAAGTCTAACAAACTCTCCCCCGTGGTCCTCCCTCCGCCCATGTGAGAGGGTAAGCCTCACAAACTCTCCCCCATGGTCCCTCCTCCGCCCATGTGAGAGGTTACGTCTCACAAACTCTCACCCATGTTCCTTCCTCCGCCCATGTGCCCCGGAAGTCTCACAATCTATCCCCCATGGTCCTTCCTCCGCCCATGTGATAGGATAAGTCTCACAAACTCTCCCCCATGGTCGTTGCTCCGCCCATGTGAGAGGGTAAGTCTCACAAACACTCCAATATGTTCCTTCCTTCGCCCATGTGAGAGGGTAAGTCTCAGAAACGCTCCCCCATGGTCCTTCCCCCGCACATGTGAGAGGGTAAATCTGACAAACATCCCCCATGGTCCTACCTCCGCCTATGTGAGAGAGTAAGTCTCACAAACTGTACCCATGGTCCTTCCTCCGCCCATGGGAGAGGGTAGGTCTCCCAAACTCTCCCCCATGGTCCTTCCTCCGCCTTTGTGAGAGGGTGAGGCTCACAAACACTCCCCCATGGTCATTCCTCTGCCCATGTGAGAGGGTAATTGTCCAAAACGCTCCCCACGGTCCTTCCTCCGCCGATGTGAGAGGGTACGTCTCGCAATCTCTCCCACATGGTCTTTCCTCCGCCCATGAGAGAAGGTATGTCTCACAAAATCACACATGTTCCTTCCTCCACCCATTTGAGAGGATAAGCCTCACAAACTCTCCCCATTGTCCTTCCTCCCCCCATGTGAGAGAGTAATTCTCACAAACTCTCCCCCATGGTCCTCCCTCTGCCCATGCGAGAGGCTAAGCCTCAAAAGCTCGCCCCATGATCATTCCTCCACCCATGAGAGAGGTTAAGTCTCACAAACTCTCACCCATTGTAATGTATATACCTTTAAGGAGGGAACTATTTTTTACAGCTCATGTATACTGCAGTACCGGCAGTGACCACACCTGTATATAACTCTGAGTAGTAATCTGTACAGATCAGTTGCAGTGTGAGCAAAGTTGAGTAAACACCTGTTGTACCGTTCTCTGCAGTCTGTGTCTTATTATACACGGATGCAATATTGGCGACGAGGCAGGTTCGAACCTATCTGCAACTCTGCATCACCTCCCGGGGATTCGTTCCTGGAGATCAGTGGATTGGAGGTAAAGGCCAGAGACTTGGGCATCGACCAAGGGCAACCTCCCAGTCATCCAGCAGAGACTCGAGAATTGCAGGGGAGGCTGTCGAGAGCCAGGCTTGGCTTTCCAGTCGAGGTGGTCCAGCGAAACGGGCTGGCAACAGGTAGTGCACAGACCCTTCCCGGACAGTGGCGGGCTAGAACCCGACCAAGCACACAGCAAAGGGCCGAGCAGCATCGACGGGGTAGAGAGAGAGAGAGGGCAGAGCGCACAGGGCGCAGCCAGTGTTTAGTGGCCGAGCAGCGTCGGAGAGAGGGAGAGAGAGCAGCACATAAACCCGCGAGACGCCGCCATTGCCATGAGGACTGCCGAGCGCGGCATTGGCAGCAGTGCAGGAGAAGCGCACAAAACCTACAGGGCGGCGCCATTGCCACGAGAACCGCCGGGAGCGGTGTTGGCAGCAGCGGGGGAGGAAGGTAAACGCGGGAGACGCCATTTTAAGCCATTGGGAGACGCCATTTTAAACCACACCCAAAATGCCGAAGAGTGGCAGTATCACCGCATTTGACAATGAAGTCGAAGATTGGACTACATATGTCGAACGAATAGAGGTGTCCTGCAAGGCAAATTATGTGTCAGATGACAAGAAAGCGTCGGTATTGTTAAATTTGATGGGTGCAAAGACGTATGGTTTATTAGGAAATCTAGTAACCCCAACGAAGCCAATGGAAAGGAGTTTTGAAGACATAGTAACGAAACTAAAGGAACATTTAAACCCCACACCGCTGCTGATAGCAGAAAGATTCAAGTTTCACAAACGGAACCAGCATAAGGATGAAAGCAATGCTGATTATTTAACAGAACTGCGCAAACTAGCGAAACACTGCTAGTTTGGAGCGGGTCTGGCAGATACCTTAAGGGAC
Source organism: Somniosus microcephalus (assembly GCF_052327205.1). Lineage (NCBI taxonomy): Eukaryota > Metazoa > Chordata > Chondrichthyes > Squaliformes > Somniosidae > Somniosus > Somniosus microcephalus. The sequence goes on along the minus strand of NW_028225184.1, from coordinate 47,387,304 downwards.
AAGTTTGTGTGTGGGCTTCAAATTGAAGGATCCCAGAAACGACTTTTTTCTGAAAAGGACCTTACGCTGGAAAGGGCTTTCAGCATTGCGGTATCATATGAAGCATCAGCACGGGGCGCTGCAGTGATACAACAGAGACCGCACGAATATGGCACAAACGAAATGTCATATGGAACAGAGAATTCTATCGCTGCGGCAGAACAACACACGACCAGAATGATTGCTGGTTCAAAGAAAAAGTGTGCAGACAGTGTGGAAAAGTAGGACACATAGCACGAGTCTGCAGGTCGGGAAGAAAACAAGCAATAAGAAACCTACCAAAGGAAAGTCCAAGAAGGTACATAAGATGACGGAGAATAGTTCAGACGAACAAAAGAGTGATAACGACTCCGAAAGCAGGGAACTGAGTTGTCTGAAACTGCATAATGTGATCACAATGGAGATTCACGGAACCATTTGGGTAACTCTCAAGATAGCAGGAGTCAAGGTAAAGATGGAATTGGACACCGGATCAGCCCTAACAGTCATAAACTGACGTTACTACGAGCGGCTATTCTCAGACATACCCTTGAGAGACACAAGCATTATTTTGAAGACGTACACTGGGCAAAAAGACTACCCGAAAGGATAAATAAGGGTGACCGTTATATATAACGGTAAGAAAACACCAAAACTAGACCTGTGTGTATTGCAAGATGGAGGACCACCATTACTGGGACGTGAATGGATCCGGAAAGCACAGCTGCATTGGCATTCCATACAGGCACTGACTGTGGCTGACAAAAAGGATGATGACTTCACACCTGGGCGACTGTCAAAGATCCTAACTGATGCGAAAGAAGTGTTCCAGCAAGGACTCGGAACACTAAAAGGCATGACAGCGAAGATTAAATTTGAAGAAAACGCAAGCCCAAAATTGTTTACGGCCAGACCGGTACCTTATACGATCTGCCCAGACGTCGAAGCAGAGCTGGAGAGTCTGGAACGTTCAGGTGTACTGTCCAAGGTAGACTGGAGCGAATGGGCTACACCCATCGCCCCTGTGATGAAAAAGTCATTGAGCAGCATGCCTGGGGAACCAAGGAAGGTTCGCATCTGTGAGGACTTTAAGGTAACAGTGAACCCGATCCTTCACACCGTACAATATCCACTTCCGTGGATTGAAGATATTTTCGCCTCGCTATCTGGAGGGAAACGCTTCACTAAGATTGATCTGACGTAGGCGTATCTGCAAATGGAGGTAGAAGAAGCATCAAAAAATACCTCACAATCAACACCCATAAAGGTCTCGACCAATACAAGCAGCTGGTATTCGGGGTAGTATCAGCTCCGGCTATTTGGCAGAGGGAAATGGAACAAGTCCTGCAAGGGATCCCAGGGACCCAATGTTATTTGGACAACATCCTCGTCACGGGCAAAAATGACAGTGATCACCTTGCCAACCTGGAGCAGGTGCTCACTAGATTGCAGGAATATGGGTTCCGAGCTAACCGCCCCAAATGCGAGTTATTTAGAAAACAGATCTCGGATTGTTGCCACGTTATCGATAAAGAGGGGTTACATAATTCCCTAGAGAAGATTGAGGCAGTAGTCAAGGCTCCAGCACCGGAAAATGTGTCACAACTGAGGTCGTTCCTCGGGCTGGTAAACTACTACCATAAGTTCTTGCCAAATTTGTGTACAATTCTACACCAACTGAACACCCTACTGCAAACTGGGGTGCCATGGAAGTGAAGTGACGAATGTAGACGAGCTTTCCAGAAGAGCAATACACTAATCACATCGAAAGAGGTATTGGCCCATTACAACCCGGCATTACCAATTCGTTTGGCATGTGATGCGTCACCCTACGGCATTGGAGCGGTGCTGCCGCACAAATTCTCGGACGGCTCAGAGAGGCCAATAGCCTTTGCGTTACGATCACTAACCTCAGCCGAGCGTAACTACGCCCAGATTGATAGGGAGGCCCTCAGCCTAGTGTGGGGAGTGAAATAGTTCAATCACTATCTGCACGGGCAGAAATTCACCTTGCTGACTGATCACCAGATTCTTGCCTCCATTTTTAATCCGAAGAAGGGCGTTCCGGTGATGACTGCGCAACGACTACAAAGATGGTCACTTTTTCTAGGGGCGCACCACTATGAGATTGATTATAAGGGCACGAAACAGCATGGAAATGCTGATGGGCTATCACGCCTGCCACTGCCTACTGCGGAGGAAGCACCAGCAGTGGATCCTGTCGAAATATTCCATTCAACTATAGTTGAATACCTACCGGTAACTAACGAGTGTATCGAAAAGGAAACCCGAAATGACACGACACTGTCTCGGGTATATGATTTAACGGTGAATGGATGGCCAAAACATGGCGAATCACTGTTGCCAGCATTCTCCACAAGGAGAGAACAGCTGTCAGTGTGCCGGGGGACCTTGATGTGTGGATCCCGAGTGGTAATTCCACCCAAGTTAAGGGATAGAGTGCTCAATGAGCTTCATGAGGGTCATCTGGGAGGGGTAAAAATGAAAAGCCTAGCCAGGGCTAATGTGTGGTGGCCGGGAATCGATAAACAAATCGAGGATCTGACCAAGAGCTGCTCAGGATGCAAAATAGTGCAAAATGCACCACCACAGGCCCCTCTACACCCATGGGAGTGGCCCTCATCTCCATGGCAACGGCTGCATATTGATTTTGCTGGTCCATTCATGGACTCAATGTTTTTAATAGCCTTGGATGCGCACTCGAAATGGCTTAAATGTCATCAAAATGTCCGCCACCACCACGGAGAGAACTATTGCAGTCCGACAGACCATCTTTGCCAGGAATGGCTAGCCAGAACAGATTTGCTCCGACAACGGACTACAGTTTGTGGCCGAAGATTTCCAGAGGTTCTTGAAAAAGAATGGGGTAAGGCATGACACATCCGCCCCGTATCATCCAGCCACAAATGGATTGGCTGAGAGGTTCGTACAAACCTTTGAGAAGGCAATAAAGGCTATGTACAATGACAACATTCCGCTGCAGCACAAGGTGGACAATTTCCTGTTCGCCTACCGGAATGCGACACATGCAGTCACCAACCAGGCCCCTGCCATGATGTTCTTTAACCGAAGGTTAAGATCTCGCCTGGATTTGCTCAGACCAAACGTACGAAGAGATTTTGAAAGTAAGCAACTCCAGTACATCCATGAGAAGCCAACAAGGAGCTTCAATGTAGGTCAACCAGTCTTGGCCCACGATTACCGAACAGAAAAATGGCAGCCAGGAACGATATGCACACGGCAGGGCCGACTAATGTACACAGTGGACGTTGGGGAGAGCATCGTGAGACGCCATGCTGCACAGATCATAGAGTCACAGGAACAAGTCAACCCCATGCCTCATCCATACGTACCTGGTGAAGAACCCGACGTACAGGTCGCATCTAACCCAGAAAAAGCAGCATCGGAAGCTGACGAACCAACCGACGACAGGGGGCCAGAATCGCCTCCACACCAAGAGCAAGACACTCGGGAAAGGCGCTATCCAGAAAGGATAAGGAAGACTCCCCAAAGACTGAATATATAAATAGACTATTTTCAGCTAATGTTGCATGTTAAAAGTGTTAATTGTAATTAGTTTGACAGTTAATTGTTAAATGAGTGTTATGGTACTGCTAATCTAAAAGGAGAGGATTTGTAATGTATATACTGTAGTGTATGTACCTTTAAGAGCCCCTGTGTACTGTAATACCGGTAGTGACCACTCGGATATATAAGCCTGTATAGCGTCTTGTATCTTTTAGTTCACCTCCAGACTTTGTTCAGTAAACTCCTGTGAAACCAACTCCTGCATTCCGTGTCTCCATTAACACACGGATACAACAGTGGCGACGAATTGGAAATGGAAGTACCTGCAATTCGGCAGCACCTCAAGGAGATCGATTCCTCAGACGAAGGTCGAAGAAAAATAAGAAAAAAAGAAATAACTGTGGTTTCACCAGCTAGCCGGGCTGGTGGCAGGTACTGCACTAATCCTTCCTGGGTGGCGGGCTGGGGCTCGATCGGGTGGCTCTGCAGCGGGGCCGAGCAGCGAGTCGGAAGGCGGAGGCAAACAGAGATGGAGGGTGGAGCACTCGGGAGACGGCCGGCGCTTCAAAGCAGGTCGGCGTTCGGACCAAGCAGAGGGAGGGAAAAGTCCCAGAGAGTCCGGCGGGAACGTGTCTCCAACTATTAAAAATATCTGTGTAAATAAAAGCCGCAGAGAACAGCGTTGTCAGCAGCGGCAGCGGCGGGAAAGCGCGGGAGGTGCCATTTTTTCTCGGCAGGGAAGAAAGGAAAGCACGGGAGGCGCCATTGTTGATTTTCAGGATGCCTAAAACTGGCAATATTACTGCTTTCGATAGTGATATAGAGGATTGGACCACATATGTGGAAAGAGTGGAGGTATATTGCACAGCGAATGAAGTAGAGGATGTTAAAAAGGCATCGGTACTTCTAAATCTGATGGGCGCAAGGACATACAAGCTGTTACGAAACTTAAGCACTCCAGCCAAACCGATGGACAAGAATTTTAAGCAGATTGTTGATATCCTACAGGAGCACTTAAACCCAACACCGCTGCTGATAGCGGAACGATTCAAATTCTTCAGGAGGAATCAGCACAAGAATCAAAGTAATGCTGATTACATCGCCGAATTAAGAAAGCTGTCAATGCACTGCCAATTCGGGGCAGGACTGGCAGATTCTCTCCGAGACAAATTCGTCTGCGGCCTCCTAAGTGAAGGAACACAGAAAAGACTACTTTCTGAGAAAGATTTGACACTGGACAAGGCTTTCAGTGCGGCTGTATCATACAAAGCAGCAGCAAGAGGAGCTGCAGAGATACAGCAAAAGCCACAGGACTTCGGCACCCATGAAATGACACGGGGTTTCGAGAGATGTTATCACTGCGGCAAATCCACCCATGACCAGAGGGACTGCTGGTTCAAGGACAAAGCATGCAGCCAATGCGGAAAGATGGGACACATTGCACGTGTATGCCGATCTGGAAACAAAAAATCCACTGACAGAAAAAAAATCAATAAGGAAAAGTACAGAAAGGTAAAAATGATGACGGACAGTAGCTCCAAAGACCAGAAGAGTGATAGCGACTCCGGAAACAAGAGACTAAGCTGTCTCAAATTACATAATGTAATTGCCAAAGAAGATTACCGGACCATTTGGGTTACCCTCACGATAGCGGGGTCCCCAGTTAAAATGGAGCTAGATACAGGATCAGCTCCGACCGTCATAAGTCGTTGGATTACGAGCGGCTATTTCCGCATATACCTTTGAAAGACATATCCTTTATCTTGAAGACATATACGGGGCAGAAAGTATACCCCAGAGGGATAATAAGGGTGCCTGTTGTATACAACGGCAAGGATATACAGAAGTTGTATTTATACGTTCTGCAAGATGGTGGTCCACCGCTGTGGGACGTGAATGGATCAGGAAGATACGTTTAGACTGGCACTCCATTCAGGCACTGACGGTGACCAGTAAGAAAAAAAATGATGATGACGTCATACCTGAACGATTAAAAGACATCTTGGCCAACGCCAGAGAAGTGTTTCAACAGGAACTAGGAACCTTGAAAGGCATTACCGCCTCAATAACTCAATAAAAGGGAAGATGCGGCAATTCCCAAGTTTTTTAATGCAAGGCCGGTGCCATACGCAATTGGTCCAGCAGTCGAGGCAGAGCTGGAGAATTTGGAAAAGGCAGGCGTGTTATCCAAGGTAGATTGGAGCGAGTGGGCAACACCCATCGTCCCGGTCATGAAGAAAATGTTGAATAATGATAAATCTGAAGAACAGAGAAAAATTCGCATCTGTGGGGACTTCAAGCTGACTTTAAACCCGGTCCTTCACATGGTACAGTATCCTCTTCCGAGGATAGAAGATATTTTCGCCTCACTATCGGGAGGGAAACGTTTCACCAAAATTCACTTCGCACAGGCATATCTACAGATGGAGGTTGAGGAGACCTCTAAAAAGTATCTCACGATAAAGACACACAAAGGCCTGTACCAGTACAATCGACTGGTTTTCGGAGTAGCATCAGCTCCAGCTATCTGGCAAAGAGCTATGGAGCAAGTCCTGCAAGGGATTCCGGGGACTCAATGTTCTTAATCGCGGGTGATGCACACTCCAAGTGGGCGGAGGTAATAAAGATGTCCTCCACCACCACGGAAAAAATGATCACAGTATTAAGGACCATATTTGCCAGGAATGGGCTGCCTGAACAGATCTGTTCTGATAATGGACTGCTATTTGTGTCCGAAGAATTCAGGAAGTTCTTAAAAAACAATGGGGTTAAGCACTACACATCCGCCCCATACCATCCCGCCACCAATGGATTGGCTGAAAGGTTTGTCCAGACCTTCAAGAAGGCCATAAACGTCATGGGTATTGAAGACATAAATCTACAACATAAGTTAGATAAATTCTTGTTTGCGTACAGGAATGCAACACATGTGGTTACAAACCGAACTCCCGCCATGATGTTTTTCAATAGAAGACTAAGATGCCGGCTGGATTTGATTAAGCCATACATCAGAAGGGACGTAGAGAACCGGCAATTTCAAGGCATGAATGAAAGGCCAACTAGACCCTGTCAGATAGGTCAACAAGTTTTGGCCCGGGACTACCGTGCAGAGAAATGGCAGCCTGGAACTATTTGCACATGACGAGGACCGCTGATGTATACCGTGGACATTGGTGAAAGCATAATAAGACGGCATGCTGACCAGATCATAGAGTCATCCGAAAAGGGACAACCTACACCACAACTCTATACGCCTAATGATGAAGCAGAGATACCCATAGTACCTACCTCCGATCCGGTGATACTGGAACCAGATTAACCCGGCACGGCATTCAAGCCGAATCGACCTTGCCAAAAGAACCTACGACACCACCGAAAACTAGGACACCACTGAGGCGTTAGCCGGTCTGAGTCAGGAAGACTCCAGAGAGACTGACTTATAATTGATTAACTGCTGCAAATGTGAAGATTATTGTTCTTGTAAACATGTTAATTAATTATTACTTAAAATGTTATGTACTAATTAACTAAAAGGGGAGGAATTGTAGTGTATGTACCCTTAAGAGCCCCTGTGTACTGTAATACCGGTAGTGACCACTCGGTTATATAAACCTGTATAGCGTCTTGTATCTTTTAGTTCACCTCCAGACTTTGTTCAGTGAACACCTGTTAAACCAACTCCTGTATTCCGTTTCTCCATTAACACACGGATACAACATATACCTTTATGGAAGGAACTATTTATTACAGCTCATATATACTATAGCCCCGGCAGTGTCCACACCTGTATATAACACTGAGTATGAATCTGCACAGATCAGTTGAGGTGTGAGCCACGTTGAGTAAACACCTGTTGTACAGTTCTCCGCAGTCTGTGTCTTATTATACATGGAAGTAACACCCATAGTTATTTCTCCGCCCATGTGAGAGGGTAAGTCTCACAAACGCTCCCCATGGTCCATCCTCCGCTCATGTGAGAGGGTAAGTCTGAAAAACATCCCCCATGGCCTTCCTCCGCCCATGTGAGAGGATAATCTCACAAACTCTCCGCCATGGTCCTTCCTCCGCCCATGTGAGAGGGTAAGTCTCACAAATTCTCCGCCATCATCCTTCCTCCGCCCAAGTGAGAGGATAATTCTCACAAACTCTCCCCCATGGTCCTTCCTCTGCCCATGTGAGAGGGTAAACCTCACAAACTCTCCCCCATGGTTCTTCCTCCACCCATGTTAGAGGGTAAGTCTCACCAACTCTTCCCCCATGGTCCTTCCACCGCACATGTGAGAGGGTAAGTCTCACAAACTCTCCCCCATGCTCCTTCCACCGCCCATGTGAGAGGGTAAGTCTCACCAACTCTCCCCCATGGTCCTTCCACCGCCCATGTGAGAGGGTAAGTCTCACAAACGCTCCCCCGTGGTCCATCCTCCGCTCATGTGAGAGGATAATCTCACAAACTCTCCGCCATGGTCCTTCCTCCGCCCATGTGAGAGGGTAAGTCTCACAAATTCTCCGCCATCGTCCTTCCTCCGCGCAAGTGAGAGGATAATTCTCACAAACTCTCCACCATGGTCCTTCCTCTGCCCATGTGAGAGGGTAAGCCTCACAAACTCTCCCCCATGGTTCTTCCTCCGCCCATGTGAGAGGGTAAGTCTCACCAACTCTCCCCCATGGTCCTTCCACCGCCCATGTGAGAGGGTAAGTCTCACAAACTCTCCCCCATGGTCCTTCCTCAGCCCATGTGAGACGGTAATTCTCACAAACTCTCCCCCATGGTCCTTCCTCCGCCCACGTGAGAGGGTAAGTCTCACACACTCTACCCCATGGTCCATCCTCCGCCCATGTGAGAGGGTAAGTCTCACAAACTCTCCCCCATGGTCCTTCCTCTGCCCATGTGAGAGGGTAAGCCTCAAAACTCTCCCCCATGGTCCTTCCTCCGCCCATGTGAGAGGGTAAGTCTCACAAACTCCCCCCATGCTTCTTCCTCCGACCATGTGAGAGTATAGGTCTCACATACTCTACCCCTGGTCCTTCCTCCGCCCATGTGAGAGGGTAAGTCTCACACACTCTACCCCATGGTCCTTCCTCCGCCCATGTGAGAGGGTAAATCTCAAAAACTCTCCCCCTTGGTCATTCCTCCGCCCATGTGACAGGGTAAGTCTCAAAAAATTTCCGCCGTGTTCCTTCCTCCAAAATTGTGAGAGGGTAAATCTCACAAACTTTCCCTCCTGGTCCTTCCTCAGACCATGTGAGAGGCTAAGTCTCAAAAACTCTCCCACATGGTCCTTCTCCGCCCATGTGAGAGGGTACGTCCCGCAAACTCTGCCCCATGCTCCTTCCTCCGTGCACGTGAGAAGGTAATCTCAGAAACACTTCCTCCGCCCATGTGAGAGGGCAAGTCTCAAAAACTCTCCCCCATGGTCCTTCCTCCGCCCATGTGAGAGGGTAAGTCTCACAAACTCTCCTGCATGGTCCTTCCTCCACCCAAGTGAGAGGGTAAGTCTCACAGACTCACCCCATGGTCCTTCCTACGCCCATGTGAGAGGGTAAGTCTCACAAATTCTCCCCCGTGGTCCATCCTCCGAAATTGGGAGACGGTAAGTCTCACAAACTCTCCCTCATAGACCTTCCTCAGCCCATGTCAGAGGGTAAGTCCACCAAACTCTCCCCCATTGTCCTTCCTCAACCCATGTGAGAGGGTAAGTCTCGCAATCTCTGCCCCATTGTCCTTCCTCCGCCCATGTGAGAGGGTCAGTCTCACAAACTCCCCCCATGGTCCTTCCTCCGCCCATGTGAGATGGTTAAGTCTCACAATCTCTCCCCCATTGTCCTTCCTCCGCCCATGTGAGAGGATAAGTCTCACGAACTCTCCCCCATGGTCCTTCCTCCGCCCATGTGAGAGGTTAAGTCTCACAAACTCTCCCCCATGGTCCTTCCGCCGCCCATGTGAGAGGGTAAGTCTCACAGACTCACCCCATGGTCCTTCCTACGCCCATGTGAGAGGGTAAGTCTCACAAACTCTCCCCCATGGTGCTCCCTCCGCCCATGTGAGAGGGTAAGTCTCAAAGAATCTCCAGCATGGTCCTTCCTCCGCCCTTGTGAGAGGGTAAGTCTCACAAACTCTCCCCATTGTCCTTCCTCCGCCCATGAGAGAGGGTTAGTCTCACAAACTCTCCCGCACGGTCGTTCCTCTGCCGATGTGAGTGGGTAAGTCTCACAGACTCACCCATGGTCCTTCCTCCGCCCATGTGAGTGGTTAAGCCTCACAAACTCTCCCCATGGTCCTTCCTCCGACCATGTGAGAGGGTAAGTCTCACAAACTCTCCCCCATGGACCTTCCTCTGCCCATGTGAGAGGGTAAGTCTCACAAACTCTCCCCCATGGTCCTTCCTCTGCCCATGTGGGAGGGTAAGTCTCAAAAACACTCCCCCATGGTCCACCCTCCGCCCGTGTGAGAGGGTAAGCCTCAGAAACTCTCCCCCATGGTCCTTCCTCCACACATGTGAGAGGGTAAGCCTAACAAACTCTCCCCCATGGTCCTTCCCCTGCCCATGTGAGAGGGTAAGTCTCACAAACTCTCCCCCATGGTTCTTCCTCCGCCCATGTGAGAGGGTAAGTCTCAACAACTCTCCCCCATGGTCCTTCCACCGCCCCTGTGAGAGGGTAAGTCTCACAAACTCTCCCCCATGGTCCTCCCTCTGCCCATGTGAGAGGGTAATTCTCACAAACTCTCCCCCATGGTCCTTCCTCGGTCCGTGTGAGAGGGTAAGTCTCACACACTCTACCCCATGGTCCTTCCTCCGCCAATGTGAGAGGGTAAGTCTCACAAACTCTCCCCCATGGCCCTTCCTCCGCCCATGTGAGAGGGTAAGCCTCAAAAACTCTCCCCCATGGTCCTTCCTCCGCCCATGTGAGAGGGTAAGTCTCACAAATTCCCCCCATGGTCCTTCCTCCGCCCATGTGAGAGGGTAAGCCTCATGAACTCTCCACATGGTCCTTCCGCCCCCCATGCGAGAGGGTAAATCTCACAAACTCTCCCCATGGTACTTCCTCCGCCCATGTGAGAGGGTAAGTCTCACAAACTCCCCCCATGGTCCTTCCTCTGCCCATGTGAGAGGGTATGTCTCACAAAAACTCCCCCATGGTCCTTCCTCCACCCATGTGAGAGGGTAAGCCTCAAGAACTCTCCCCCATGATCCTTCCTCCGCCCATGTGAGAGGGTAAGTCCCGCAAACTCTGCCCCATGCTCCTTCCTCCGCCCACGTGAGAAGGTAATCTCAGAAACACTCCCCCATGGTCCTTCCTCCGCCGATTAGAGAGGGTATGTCTCACAAACTCACCCCTGGTCCTTCCTCCGCCCATGTGAGAGAGTAAGTCTCACAAATTCTCCCCCATGGTCCTTCCTCCGAAATTGGGAGACGGTAAGTCTCACAAACTCTCCCCCATGGTCCTTCCTCCGCCCATGTGAGTGGGTAAGCCTCACAATCTCTCCCCATAGTCCTTCCTCTGCCCATGTGAGAGGGTCAGTCTCACAAACTCTCCACCATGGTCCTTCCACTGCCCATGTGAGAGGGTAAGTCTCACACAATCGCCCCCATGGTCCTTCCTCTGCCCATGTGAGAGGGTAAGTCTCACAAACACTCCCCCATGGTCCATCCTCAGCCCATGTGAGAGGGTAAGCCTCACAAACTCTCCCCCATGGTCCTTCCTCCACCCATGTGTGAGGGTAAGCCTCACAAACCCTCCTCCTTGGTCCTTCCTCCGCCCATGTGAGAGGGTAAGTCTCACAAACTCTCCCCCATGGTCCTTCCTCTGCCCATATGAGAGGGTGAGTCTCACAAACACTCCCCCAAGATCCTTCCTCCGCCCAATGAGAGCGTAAGTCTCACAAATTCTCCCCTTGGTCCTTCCTCTGACATTGTGAGAGGGTAAGACTCACAAACACTCCCCCATGGTTTTCCTCTGCCCATGTGACAGGGTAAGTCTCACAAACTCTCAAGCATGTTCCTTCCTCCGCGCACATGACAGGGTATCTCTCACAAACTCTCCCCCATGGTCCTTCTTCCGCCCATATGAGAGGGTAAGTCTCACATACTCTCACCCATGGTCCATTCTCCGCCCGTGTGAGAGGGTAAGTCTCACAAACTCTCCCCCATGGTCCTTCCTCCGCCAATGTGAGAGGGTATGTCTCACAATCTCTCCGATATGGTCCTTCCTCCGCCCAGTGAGAGTGTAAGACTCACAAACTCTCCCCCATTGTCCTTCCTCCGGCCAAGTGAGAGGATAAGTCTGACAAACACTCCCCAATGGTCCCATCTCCGCCCATATGATTGGGTAAGTCTCACAATCTCTCCCCCATGGTCATTCCTTCGCCCATGTGAGAGGGTAAGTCTCACAAACGCTCCCCTATGGTCCTTCCTCCGCCCATGTGAGAGGGTAAGTCTCACACACTCTCCCCATGGTCCTTCCTCCACCCATGTGAGAGGGTAAGTCTCACACACTCTCCCCATGGTCCTTCCTCCGCCCATGGGAGAGGGTAAGTCTCATAGGCTCGCCCCCATGGTCCTTCCTCCGCCCATGTGAGAGGGTAAGTATCACAAACTCTCCCCCGTGGTCCTTCCTCCGCCATTGTGAGAGGGTAAGTCTCACAAACTCTCCCCCATGGTCCTTTCACCGCCCATGTGAGAGGTTAAGTCTCAGAAACTCTCTCCTATGGTCCTTCCTCCGCCCATGTGTGAGGGTAAGCCTCACAATCTCTCCCCCATGGTCCTTCCTCCACCCAGGTGAGAGGTTAAGTCTCACAAACTCTCCCCCTTTGTCCTTCCTCCGCCCATGCGCATATAACCGGGCGGAGGTCTTGTACTCTGCATTGTCGATCTTTATATTCCTGGAAGGGAAATCTCCCCCCTTGGGGCTCCCCTAATATCCTAATAAACCATAGAGGGACGTTTCACCTCGATAATATCTTTTATGCCTTGTATGGCCATATTAAAGTGCCGGGCAGCACTTCTTTTTTTTCCCATTCCTCTACATTGGGATTGTGTCTTTTGAGGTCGGGAATATGTAGGATGATGCTGGATCTCTCCTGGGGCGTAAAGGGCTGTGCCTCGCCCATCGTACCCCGTCCACCTCTATCTGGATTTTGGGCTCCTACCGCCTGGTTATCTCTGACGGGGGCCACGGGATTGGATTTTTCGGCCCCTGACTGAAGCGTTAAGTGGGTTGGGTGGTCTCGACTCGTAGAACTCCTACAGTCCCCGACCGGGGCCTGGGATTTAAGGTCGATGTATCTCGAGTCTCTTTTTGTAGAGCCTCGACAATGTCATCCAAGCATTTTAAGTTGTCTAGATTCTCAGTCCCTGGTGGCTTCATGTGCAGGAGACTACGGAACTGGACTTTAGCCTCCTGCACGGATCTCAAGATTTCTTGTAACAGGGCCGGTCTCCCCCCCGCCCCTCGCCCACAATTATGGTTCCCATCTGATCCATCTAACTAGCACACAAAACCGCCCCGTAATAGGCTTGTTTGGCGTCCTTGTGTTCCTCCCGCCACTTTATTTGGTCAACTACTGAGCTTGTTTCTTTCCACCCATTTTTAATCATCTCACTTTGAAATTTCAAATTAGCCTCTCGGACCCATGGAACAAGAGTGACAATGGTGGACATAGCTGGAACATCCGGTGAAGGAGGTCTCCCCTCTTCACCCATGTGGCCTCTGTTCATTGTTACGTATATTCTTATACTCTATCGGCACAAATGTATCACCTTATACTCTAAGTCAGAAATATACATTTATGTCTAATCAACTCCGTCAGTCCACAGTCTCCATGAGGAATAATTTACTATGTGGGTAATTTAATACTGACTGGCACATACACGGTTTTAGCCCCACTGGTGAACGAGCGTGCCCCTGTTACTCCTAAAAACCTTACTCTGACTTCTTCCCTTAGGACGCGATGCGGTTCTCGCCTCAGTCGTCAATTCCAGTGTTGTTTAACTCCGATGGTACTTACATGCAGTATCCCACTTCTGACACCAACTGTTAGATTCGAATTTGGAGAAACTCCAGACAGAGACAGAATTGAGGCGAAGTACAGAATTTATTAAACAACTAATTGAAAATTGTGCACAAGGGAGAGCCACTCAGCTTCCTCAAGCTAGGGGTGCACTCTCAGGGGACAAGCAGTTGATCATTCCAGTTATGCAATTCTATAAGCAACGCCCACTTACCATAGAATGGGGGCGTTCACGTACAAACAGTGTCACAACAGTTGCTCTTTATTGGTTTATGGGGTTACTCACTCAACTGTCGGGCCCACCCCTTGATCTCGGGTACACTCTGACCATGCCAGTCACAATGTTGGTCGTCTAAGCCAACATCACACATTCCTGCTGTTATCTCTTCCCCTTTGTTGGCATAGTTTATAGTTTGAGAAAACATGTTCATATTTAAATCAAATTGCCAAAAATGTGCACATTCAATTAAACTATGAACATCTGGTCAAATTTCTTGCTTCCATCTCAACTGATGAAAATGACGCCTACCTTTTTTGTCATCGTCTAACTTGGATGTGTGGCTCTCAATCCCGTCAAAAAAGTCGTTAATAAAATTCGTGAATAGTTAAGGTCCCGAATGTGATCCCTCAGAGACATCACTCGTCATATGTTGCCAATTAATGGAAATGATCATTATCCATAAACGATGTCTCCTGTCGCACGACCAATTTCCAAGCAGGTCAATAATTTGCCTTCACTTACATGAGTTTCAACTTTAGCTAAAAGTCCCTTATTCGTGACATTATCAAATGTATTTTTCTCCATGTCTACTAACTAATAATGATTTGTGAACTGGCACTGTTCTGCCCTCGCAACGCGATCCTATGCAGAGCTAGACAGATAGCAAACAACTTGATATCTTCCAATAAAATCACAAGGCTTGACTTTTCTTGGAACGCTTTACTGAAAGATTCTTATTGTAAAACTGAAATACAACCCAGAAATGGAAGGACGCATTAGTATACAGACGCATAATTAGTATGTGTACACAAATTTAGGTACGCCTGGGCAACACAGTACGTCTGGCAACGAATATACATTTAGCAAGCTGGAAGGCATTCTCTTTAAATTAGCCCTGTACATAGTGTATCAAATACAGCTGCTAGATAACCAGCTAGACAGAGAAAGTTACAACTAAACATTTTCTACAACATACAGTGTACGCTAATCGTCTATCGTATTCTAAAATACTTACAGACAAACAATTTCCAAGACTCAAGCATGGGGTCAATACAACTGAGGAGCACCGTGGTGCAAGTCCTGTTCCAGCGGCGGCTCCACGAGGAATGAGCTCGCAGTCCCGTGGGGAGCGTGATGACCTCATCACGCTTGGGGTTGTGATGTCGTCACGTTTGCCGGTCGTTGCGTCGCTGGCCATTGGGGCCTAAGTCAGGAGCGGGGCTGGAGGCCAGGCTGGGCCGGTGCTTGCCGCGGGAGCGGAAGATAGCGGCGCTCCCGGCGGCTGATCGATGCGGCCGAAGACACTAGGCCGGGCTGTGCCGCCGGCCTTTCTGGAGAGCCGAGTCGGGCCGGCAGCCGCCTCACGCACGTCACGTCGTACGTGACGTGACGTCATCACGCTAAGGCGCGTCTTAAAGGGGCAATGGCACTAAAAGGTGAGTTAAAGGGGCAACGGCCCTAACAGGTAAGTTATACATATATAAGTAGGTTATGTACATACAGTAAGGTTAAGTTAGAGGGAGAGACAGCACAGGCACACATAAACCTCTTTGCTCCTCAACAGTCAATAGCTTCCCATTATTTAGAAAATACTCTGAACTATCTTAATTTGTTCCAAAGTGGATGGTGTCACACTTGCGCACAGTGAAATCGATTGCCTTTGTTGTGCCGGCTTACTTCATCGGTGTCTGTCCCTTTGGTTACCGCCATTTCCCAACTGCATTACGAATGGACCGACTACCTTAGTGCAATCTTCAAAATACGATCTACAGTGCTCTATTGCTCCATCCAAGTCAATCATAAATACGCTGATAAGTTGAAGATCGAATGCAGATAATTGGGAGACGGCACTTGTCACATCTGACACCGTTGCTAAAGAGCATGTAGTTTGTGCGAGGGATAATCTTTCTGAAGTGATGGAGGTCTGAAGCAGTCAGTCTGGATTTGCGGCAGAATTGCGCTGTACAAGCTGGATTATAGACAAGAAAATTGAATTTGTAGGAGGTGCAATAATGCACTGCAGCCAATGAAAGTACTTTTGAGTGCTTTGGCTGGCAAGAGCCCGGGTAGCTCAGTCGGTAGAGCATCAGACTTTACTCTGAAGGCCCAGGGATTAAATCCCTATTCGGCGCAGCTTTTTAATCGTGATACTCATCTTTACATTCGCGCTTTGACCCTTTAACAAAGAGAATAACAACAGGGGTACGCCTTTTAACCCCTCGAGCCTTTTTTCGATTCAAGTAAATTTGTGATCGAAATCCATTTCCATCCCTTTGCTCCAGATCCCTTAATACCTTTGGTTGAAAAACATCTCTCAATCTCAAGTTTGAAATTGACAATTGACCCAGCTTTAATTGCTGTTTGCGGAAGTGTGTTACAAATTTCTGTCATGCAAACTTCTCTCCTGAAAGGCTTGGATCTAATATTGAGGCTATGGCCCCTACTCCCAGATGGGTCAACCATCAGAAATAGCGTCTCGCTATCGACACTATCAGTTCCACTTAATATTTCGTGAATAATTCAATCAAACCACCAATTGAGCTTTTAAGTTCCAGGGAATACAACGCAAGTTTGTGCAACCTCGCCTTTTATGTTTTCCCTTGGACTCACTGGGCTAGATTTCCAGTATAGACAGTTTAGCGCCCGCCCGAAGTTAGCGCCCGCCCCAAAGTAGCGCCCCGTTGCCGGAAATTCAGTGGCTTCGCCCTAAGATGTTGGTGGAGCGCTAAAAGAGGCGTTCCACTACTATCTTTAGGCGCTAAGCCGGCGGTGCAGAGCGCAGCATCCAAGCTCGGGCGCAGCGCACGGCAGACACTCTGGTGCCAGTGAGCTCTTAAAGGGAAAGGGTGCATGTGTTGGAGGATGATGATGGAAGGAGGAGGAGGAGGAGGAGGAGGAGGAGGATGATGATGGAAGGAGGAGGAGGAGGAGGAGGAGGAGGAGGAGGAGGAGGAGGAACAACCGTTCACAACAACACACTGGATCCTTCCACACAACACATGCAGACTGCCGTTTATAGTGCAGGAGGAGTGCCCTTTAATTTGTGCTCCCCAGGGTGTGTTGCGTTCCATTTTACAAACGCTCTGGACGCCAGCTGCAGAATGGGGCGGTCCGACTGAAGTTTGGATTCGGGGCGGCCAAATGGCGTTGCACGAGGATGTGACGTCATTTTCTGCGCGCGCATCCGGGCGGCCGCTAAACTTTGCGCCGGCGCTAACGGGCAACTTAATTTGGGGCGGAGCGCAAACTGCGCTGCGCCCGGGCGCTACACGAATAGCGCCCGAAAATCACTTCTCTTAAGGCGCTAACTGCTGGCGCAAGCAACTGAAAATCTAGCCCTCTGTGTCCTTCTGGTAAATCTATGCTTCACTTATTATACCTAATATTACCTTCCTAAGCTGTGATGCCACGAACTGAACATAGTACCGTAGGTGTGGCCCAACCTGTGCTTTGTATAGCTGTGGCATAATTTCTCCCTCTTACATTGTAATCCTACAGATATAAGTATCAGCTTTCAATTAGCCTTTTTGAATCAATTCTTGCTAATATATAAAACAATTTGCCAGAGATTTGCCCATTCGCTCAATCTATGACAATCTTTTCACATTTCTTACTTCCATCTAAATGCTTCAAATGCCGCCTGTCTTTTTTGTCACCGTCAAACTTGGATGTGTGTCTCCCAATCCAATCAAGTAAGTCGTTAATGGAATCGATGAATAGTTGAGGCCCCCAAAGAGATCCCTCCGAGACACCACTCGGAATATGCTGCCAATGAATGTCCCTGATCATTATCCATAAACTTTGTCTCCTGTCGTGCAACCAATTTCCAACCAGCTCAATAATTTGCCTTCACTTACATGACTTTCAACTTTAGCTAAAAGTCACTTATTCATGACTTCATCAAATGTATTTTGCTCCATGTCTACTATCTAATGATTTGTGACCTGGGACTCAATTTTAAACTTCAGATTGAGAGATGTTTGTCAACCAATTTCCTAACCAGGTCAATGGCCCAGAATTTCGGATCCCGAAGGGTGAGTACGCGTTGGGTACTCACGCATAGGCCCAACGAAAGTGCCGGTTTCGTGCACGCACTTCGCATGTGCGGGAAACCAGAACTTCCGTTCCCTTAAAGGAAGGGGTTCACAGGTCGATGACATGCACCAGAGAGGCAGCGCCTACGCCGAAACTTCCGTTTTTTTTCCAGGTTTTTCCGGGATTGTAAGTCTCCAGCAGCTCCGCTTATAAAAAGCACGTGCAGGACCAGCTTTCAACAAGATAAGTGGTGAATTAAGTAAAATTAAAACATTTCTTCTGCAGGTTTATTATTTATAAATATTTTAAAGAAGGGTAAGTTTATTTTTAACCCCGTTAGAAACTTTAATTAATTTTTTCAAAAATTTAAATTATTGTTTAAATATTTATTTTACGTCATTAATAGTTATTTGAAAAATGTGACTTTTTAAAACATTTATTTGAAGTTTTAGTCCTTTTTTGTGGCCGAACTCAAATTCATAGATTTGACAGGGCATCCTGTCAAATCTATGAATAGAGATTTCCTGATACGATTAGCTCTCCATGGCCCACGTGATCTCAGGGGACGCTTCAAACTAGCTGCGCCCCTGGGATACGCAAACACTGCACGTTGGCAGTTGGAGCAGGCCCAGTATCAGAATCCCACGTGGGCCCACAGCTCAACAGCCAGCGCGCTAGCTAAATGCAGGATGGGAGCTTGCACCCGCGTGAATCCACTGACCCGACTTTCTGGGCCAATAATTTGCCTTCACTTCAACGAGCTTCAACTTCAGCTAAAAGTAACTTATGTGGTATTTTATCAAATGTTTTCCAAGTGCTCTGCTATTACATCTTTTATAATGGACTCTAGCATCTTTCCCACTACCGATGTCAGGCTTACTGGTCTACATTTCCCCGTTTTCTCTCTACCAGCTTTTTCGAATAGTGGGGTAACTTTATCTGCCTTTAAATCCATGGGAACTGTTCCAGAGTCTATAGAGTTTTGGAAGATGACCAGCAATTAATCTACTATGTCTAGGGCCACTTTCTTAATTACCCTAGGATGTAGATTATCAGGCCCTGGGGATTTATCGGCCTTCAATCCCATCAATTTCCCTAACACCATTTCCCTACAAGTACTGTTTTCATTCAGTTAATCCCTCTCATTAGAAACTATTTCGCCCGACATATCTGGGAGATTATTTGTGTCCTGCTTTTTGAAAACAGAACCAAACCATGTATTATTTGGTCTGCCATTTCTTTCTTTCCCATTATAAATTCTCCTGATTCTGACTCTAAGGAACCTACGCTTGACTTCACCAATCTTTTTCTCTTCACATGCCTATAGAAGCTTTTTCAGTCAGTTTTTATGTTCCCTGCAAGTTACTCTCATACTCTATTTGCCCCCCCTTAATTAATCCCTTTATCCTCCTTTGCTGAATCCTAAACTGCTCCCAATCCTCTGGTTTGCTGCTTTTTCTGCCAATTTATATATGCACTCATTGGAGCTTATGCTATCCATAATTTCCCTTGTAAGCCAAACAGAGATAAACAAATTCTGTAGTTCATCCATGCGATCTTTAAATGTTTGCCACTGCCTATCCACCGTCAACCCTTTAAGTAAAGGTCCCCAATCCATCCTACCCAACTTGCGACTCATACCATCGTAGTTTCCTTTCTTTAAATTATGGACCCTAGTCTCTGAGTCAAATACTTCACTCTCCATCTTAATGAAGACTTCTATCATATTATGATCGCTCAGCCACAAGTGGCCTCGCACAAAATAATTGTGAATTAATCCTTTCTCATTACATCATACCCAATCGACCTGTGAACAGAGGGTAAAGAGGCAGAAGGGACAGAAATAATAATCAGAACAGAAGACATAGGAGCAGGAGTGGGTCATTCAGCCCCGTGAGCCAGCCCCGCCATTCAATAAGATCATGGCTGATCAGATCATCGACTCAACACCACTTTCCTTTCGCTCGCCATAACCCTTGACTCACCTGTAGCTCAAATATATGTCTATCTCCGCCTTGAATATACTCAATGACCCAGCCTCCACAGCTCTCTGGGGTAGAGGATTCCAAAGATTCACGACACACTGAGAGAAGAAATTCCTCCTCATCTCCGTTTTAAATGGGCGACAAATTTTCCTGAAACTTTGCCCCTAGTTCTAGATTCCAACAGGAGGGGAATCATCCTACCTGCCTCTACCCTGTCAAGCCCTCTCAGAATCATATACTGAGACAAAAGGGAGACAGAGACAAAGATAGACGTAAGAGCGAAAGCCTCGGTTTGATGTCTTATAGAGTGGTCTGAGGTATAAGGGACTTCAGTGATGTTGAGAGTGTGCAGAAGCTGGGATTGTTTTCCTCAGAAGGTTAAGAGGAATTTTAATGGAGGCTTTCAAATTTACAAGGGGTTTTGATAGAGGAGATAAGGGGAAACGTTATCTCGTGGCAGGAGGGAAAGTAAGCAGAGGACAACGATTGAAGATAACCGGCAAAAGAACCAGTACGGGGAGAATTGTCTTTCGCAGCAAGGGCTCAGGCCTAATGAATATCTTAATGCTCTGGATAAGTTATCACAGCCCAGGCACTCTCTCATTCCAGTCCTGCACACGTTGCTAATGTTTCAAATGTGGCATTTTTCACACTGGCAATTAATTGATTAATAGCTGTGCTGTGATAAGCTAAGTTTGTTAGGGAGATGCAGTCGGCAAGAGAATACATGGAAGTCTGACAATACCCGTCACTGTTCTGACACTGTGAGCTACAGTTAAATGTGGGCATGTAAACATTTAACGGGGTAAAAATTCGGTATCGCCCCATTTGGGGCACAATTATTGGCGGTGCACAAAGTTTAGCGCCTGGCGCTAATTATCGCCTCTGACATCAAACTTGACTTTTATCGCCCCTGGAGATGATTGGAGCACTAAATCAGGTGCTACACACCTCTGATAAGGCGCTAAGGCCGAGGAGCGAGGCGCTAGCTCAGAGCGCGGGCACAGCGCAGGTGCTATCAGTTAGCGATGGAACACAGACACACTGGCGCTGGTCAGTTCTTAAAGGGGCAGGTCGATCTTGCTCTGCAGCCACACCCTACTCAATGGAGCCTTGAATCTCGGCCTGGACAGACCTGTGGCTATATCTTGCAGCCAAGGACTATGGATCAGGCGAGGGAGCCAGCACAGCGCTTCATCGAGCGGGCCTTGGAGGCTCTGGTTGACACTGCGGAGCACAGAAGATGTATTCCTTACCCAGAGAGTGGCAGGAGGCCTTTGCCACGTGAGTACAGAACAGTGTGGAGGGAGGTGGCTCAAAGAGTCTGCTCAAGCAGCATGGTGCCTAGGACCAATCTCCAATGTAGGAAAAAGTTCAACGACCTCACTCGGGTCATCAGCGTGAGTGAGATTTTTTACAAAACCTCTCCATCCCTCCATCTCAACCTCACTTTATGGCCAGAGGGTTTTAAAACCCCAATGCCGAACACTCATCAACACCTATGGCCCTTTCATCAAACGCACACGCACATTCCACACTTTGCATAGAGTAAGGGCTATTCAACTGTGGCAGGCATTTCAGGGAAGACCATGACTGCATACAATAAGGGCTATTCAACTATGGGAGTCATTTCAGGCAAGACCATGGCTGAATGCAGTAAGGGCTATTTAATTATGGGAGGCATTTCAGGCAAGACCATGGCTGGATATTTACTCAGACGCCGTCCTTTTTCTTGCAGGGCAAGTTGTCTCATAATAGGAGACAGCAGCAAGGGACTGGTGGAGGGCGGTCTCAACTGCAACCACTCAGCGACCTTGAAGTGCATGTCCAGTGGATTGTGGCAAGCTGGGTGATTGGTCCCATCACCACTGGAGACGCCGACCCCGTTCTGGACAGCAATGGTAAGGTCATCACATTTATGTCCTCTCCCCTTCCACTTGTTCCTCACAACACCAGCCTTTGACACTTTCAATCCAAATTACTAAATCGCTGCACTCATTCCTCGCTTGCTGCCAACCTGTCCTCACGCTAAAGCCACTCTTATACCTACCTGCTGACACGACTGGCACTTCTCCACTGCAGTTGCCACCACCTGTAGGACAGACTGCTGCCGCCCATGCAGAGTTGATGCAGTCTGCAGCCGGGCCCTCCAGACCCAGAGCCGAACCAGGCTTCCTTCCAGTGCATCTGCACTCTCAGTTTGTGACAATCAGCAACCTTTCTCCAGCCTTGCTCCAGCCACTGGGGCCCGATTCCGGAGGGGGTTCAGGGTCGGAAGGGGGGAATTTCACAAGGGAAGGAGATCACCCTTGAAGGGCAAAAAGTGGGAGGTATGACAAAATGTTTTTCATTGTTTTTTTAATTGTTCATGATCAATTTTTTGTAATTGTTTGGGACATTGTCTCCATGTTGTGAGAGGCAGTTATGTTAATGACTGTTTTTTCTGTGCTTCTTTCTATTAGTTTGTCAGGCAGAAATGAGGCACACAGAGTTTGTCAAATAAAGATGTGTCTGTATTCAAAATGTATATGTTTGGTCTTTGCAATCATTGATGCCTTGACCGCCTCAGGGGTTGCGGGATGATTTCATTCAGGTTGTTTGAATGGCAGAATCCATTTCCTCAGAGGTGGACTAGAAGCGACTTGCTATGAGCCTTTGACGGACGGCCTTTCCACTTTGTACATTGAGTGCCTCCCTTCCACATTGGTGCAACTGAAGATCACCCTTCACATCTTCCTCCTCCTCTCCCTCCTCCTCCTCTGCTGGTGCTCCAATTCCTGATTGCATTGGCTGGGTCCTGACGTTTGCCAGGTTAAGCAGCATGAAGCAGACAACAACGAAGTGGGAGACTCGCTCAGGTGAGTACTGAAGGGCTCCTCCTGAATGTTCCAGACAGCGTCACCATTGCTTGAGCAAGCCGATTGTGTGCTCAACGATGTTCCTGGTATCTTGATGGCTCTCGTTTTATCGCAGTTCAGCGGGTGTGTTGGGCGTATGAAGCGGTGTCATCAGTCAGGTTCACAGAGGATATCCCTTGTCCCCGAGAAGCCAACCTCCTGGGTGATGCAGTGCCTGGAAAGGTCTGCCACGGAAGTCTGGCGCTTGATGAAGGCAGGAAAGTGGGCATTGACAGCGAGTATCAGCCTTCTGTGGTCACAGACCAACTGAACGTTTATGGAAGTGAAGCTCTTTCGGTTGCAGAAATTATCAGCATTCTCTTGCAGTGCAGGCAAAGCCACATGTGTGCAGTCAATGGCGGCCAGCACCATGGGGAAGCCCGCTATCATCGCAAAGCCCGTTCTGCGTTCTTGCTACTTGTCCAGGGTCATGGTGAAAGAGATTTACGTCTCCTTCTAAAGAGGGCATTTGTGACCTGACGGATGCAGCAATGCACCACGAACTGGGAGATATTGGCGATGAACCCAGGAGCTGATGGAAATTAGCCAGTGGCATAAATGTTAAGAGCCACTGTTATCTTCACTGCCACCGACAGAGACGTCCTGCTCCTCAGTTGAAAGCTGCAGATCTGGCTGAAACAGGTGGCAGAGCTCAGTGACCACCTCCTTGCTGAAGCGCAACCTTCACAAACACTGTTCCTCAGACATAGTAAGGTTGGAGAACTGTTGGCGAAAAACCCTGGGAGGGTAAGGTCTCCTGTACAGAGGCCTGCTGGCCCTCCTCCGTCAGGCCATGGTTGCCACTCTCTCTCTTCGTCTCTGAGCCCTCCGAATGTGATGGAGAAGGACGACAATCGCATCCATTGCAGCCCCCATAATATCTAGGCAATCAAAGTTATGTCGGTCAAAAAGCAAAGTATCTGCAAAGTTATGGTCAGAAGCCAAATCTAGCTCAGACAGCTTTGACTCAATGCAGAAGTCTTTCTTTCTCTCTTTGTCTATGAAAATCTCTCTCTCTCTCTCAGAAGGAGTGGTGCAAAAATGGCTACCACACAGAAGCCAGGAAGAGGTCCCCTTTAAATAACGTCCCCCCAGCCCCACAGCGACTGAGAAGCGTTCCAGTCAACCTGTCTTTGGGTGCACCAGGTGGAAAGGAGGAGACGCCACTCAATTTCCATTCCGGGGCGTCACAAGGGTGTTGCACTCTCGAATGACGTCAAGATCTTCGTGCGCAGGACATCGGGTGGTATTAGTTAGCACCGCCGCAAAATGTCCGGTGAATTTCGCTGGAGGTGCAGATATCACTGCACCCAGGTGCTAATTGCTTTGCGGCCCAATTGGCACCCTCTTAAGGCGATAACAGGAGGCGCAACCAACATAATTTTTCCCCCAAAGTTTCTAGATACAAATGTCATTTCTTGCTGACTTTGAACCAGCAGGCATTTTACAGAAGTGAAGGCACTGCCTTTTGTACCTCTGTACCGAATGATGCACTGCTGACTGTTGAGGCAGCATCAACAGTGTGGAAAGTTGAAAAGTTGATGAGGAGCAAGTATTGCTTCGCGTGGTTGCTTTGATTGGTAGCATTTCAAAAGCTCCAGAATGCACTGTTCCCTGACTGGGAATCGAACCCAGGCCATGGCGATAAACGCGCTGAACCCTAACCACTAGGGATACTGCAGGAAGCTTCCTGCCAGGAAGCACCGCAACACAATCTTTCCTCCTTGAAGCTTTGAAATTCAGATCACTTTCACACCAGGCAAACCTTTCGTCCAAGATGACATTATTCAGGCGAGATCACAAAGGACATGTTCGCAAAAGCACAGCACCAAGTGCAGGTAGGCAGCCACTTGACATCTATCTCCTTCTGTGCTTTTCTCAGAGACAGAGACATACAGTCAGAGAGAAGCCGTCGGGGTATTGAATACTCACCACTATAATATCAAGGACAATGCAGAGGAAATGGTTATGCAGTGCTTGAGACAAAGACTCAAACACACACAAAATACCCGTGTGTGCTCTCTTTGTGTGAGTATGTCTCAGATATCCATCTGTGTGTCATAGATTCATGGCGGCCTGCAACACAGCGGGAGGCCATTCGGCCAATCGTGCCAGTGCTGTCTCTTTGAAAGAGCAGTTGTGCATGGTCCCGCACCCCCGCTTTTTCTGCGTATACCTGTTATTTCATTTTCTCTGTCCTCTCTCCCTCCTCAGTGCCCCACATAAAAGGGAAAGGGAAGGAGAACTCTATACTAACGAGGAATTGGTGCAGCCAGTTGTGATTTAGTTCTTCATATGCCAGTACGTCTTTTAAAATTATTTTAGTTTATATTTTTATGTTCAACTTTTCCAAGGAGCATTTTAAGGAGCTGCCCACAGGTTTAAAATTGAGGATGTTAAAAGTCCTCGTCATCGGGTAATTGAACCCTGGCCACCCGCGGGGATACTCACCACGATACCAATGAGGAATTGAGAGATACAGATGCTGGCAGAGCAAGAATCGACATGTGAGCAGAGGGACAAAGAGGCAGAGGGGACAGTAATACGAATAAGAGACATCCTCCCTGCGTCTACCCTGTGAAGCCCCTTCAGAATCATATACAGAGACAAAGAGGGAGACAGAGACAAAGATAGACATAGAGAGCAAGGGCCTCAGTTTGACGTCTTACAGACTGGTCCGAGGGATAAGCTACTTCTGTTATGTTGAGAGTCTGGAGAAGCTGGGATTGTTTTGCTCAGAAGGTTAAGAGGAAATTTAATAGTGGGTTTCAAATTTACAAGGGGTTTTGATAGAGGAAATATGGAGAAATGCTTTCCAGTGGCAGGAGGGGTGGTAACTGTCTTGTTTTGCACACTTTGTAGAAAAATAATAAATTGCAGGACAACGGAGTACTACAGTTTAAACTCTTTTAATGAAGCATCAGGTCTGTCTGACTCACAACAGTACAGCACCGTGTGGACAAGTTGGTGTCAGGACACTGGGACTTCCCATACAATAGCAGTCCTTACAGATGCCTGCAGGTCAACGACAACTCAGCATGTGATCATATGTGAATATAATAAGAATTCCTTACAGATGCCTGCGGGCCAAGGATCAATCAATATGCAAATGTTTCATCCCCTTTCTTTCAAAAGAAAACTGTGATGCATTACTTTTGAACTTTTCTTCTACATAATGTTCTAAGTAGCATCAACATATAAGTAAACTCAACATTTAACTAACACTGAAAACATCTCAACGTTTCATAACGATGTACAGGTTTTTTTTTCGGGCAGCTATCCGCCTACACGATTTGACAGTTCACAAGTCAAGGATAACTCTAGACTTGGCCTCTCGTCCCGACCTTGTGTGGTATGCAACTGAGCATGCTCCTGAATCGGTCAACAATTATGGTTCAGGTTTATGTTCAGGTAAGTATAATGTGTTTTTATATTGCTCTGTTCATCACACTCTGTTGAACTGACCCTCTCGTCGGAATGACGGTGTTGTTCCTTGGTGTCCAGGAGATGCCTGCAATTGCGGCGGTACACCTGTCCTTCTGGGTTGCAGATATGATACGATCGCTCAGTGTCAGCTGACTGGATGACGACTGCTGGCATCCAATAGTCATGCTCTTGGATTCTGATGGATTCTCCATTGTGCAGTGGCGGCAGTAGTCTAGCTGACCTGTCATAGTTCTCCTTTGGTGTTGCTGTATCTGTACACGTTTTGCATGCACTTGCTTGCAGCTGACAACCTGCCAGGGCCTGTCTGGGATACGGTGAGCTATCATGGGCTCTTTGACATTTGATGGGCGGCGTTCAAGACAAATGGAACATTTTCCGACAATGTCCTCACTGTGTTTGCACATTCCGGGCCAAAACATAATGTCACGTGCTCTTTGTTTGCATTTTTCCATGCCCACATGTCCAGCATGAATTTTTGTCAACATCTCTTCTCTGAGACTGGTAGGAATGATGATTTTCTCCCCTTTGAAAGCGACTCCATTGATTTGTGACAGTTCATCTCTGTGGTTCCAGAATTCAGGTGTGCCCTGAGGTTATTTCCTCCTTTCCTCAGGCCATCCTTCATGTATGACTTTGCTCAGCAGTGTAAGTTGTGCATCTTTCTCTGTTGCTGCTCGGATCTCCTTCAGTTTTGAGTCACTCACAGTTAAGCTGTTGTAATCCATGTGCACCTGCACATCCATGCCTTCACTGAGGCTGCTTTCCTGGTAGCTAACAGACTTTCTGGAGAGCGTGTCTGCGACAGGAATGTCTTTGCCTGGACGGTGAATGATTGTGAAGTCATACTTCTGTAGCTGATGGATCATTCTCTGTAGCCTTGGTGGGGCTGCGGCTCGTGGTTTCCTCATGATTGACCCGAGGGGCTTGTGGTCGGATTCCACAAGGACTTGTCGGCCATAGACATACTGATGGAAACGCTTACATCCGAACAGAATTGCAGAAAGCTCTTTCTCGAATTGAGCATAGTTGATTTCACTGTCTGTGAGGGATCTGGAAGCGTTGCCGATGGGCTTTCCTTCTTGCAGTAATACTGTGCCTAGTCCGTACTTTGATGTGTCCACTTGTAGTCTGATCTCTTTGTTGCGGTCGAAGTAGGCAAGAACAGATCCTGGTTCTCCGGTGATTAGGTCTTTCATTTTCTGAAATGCTGTGTCATGTTGTTTGTCCCGCAGGAACTCAAAGGATTGTTTGAGCAACTGACGCATGGGTGCTTTGATTTCGGAGAGGCTCGGAGCAAACTTGGCTAAGTAGTTAACCATGCCTAGTACTGTCTCTAGCTCTGCGCGGTGCTTTGGCCGCTTCATCTTCTTGATGGCAGAGATTTTCTCTGGATCCGACTTAAAGCTGATGTCGGAAATAACTGATCTCGGTGGATCCGATTATGCTTTTCTCCGGGTTGAGCCGGATGACTTTCTCCCATAATCTTTGTAGCATCGCACGGAGGTTCCTGTCATGTTCCTCTCTATTCCTGACATAGATGAGGATGTAATCTAAGATTGTGACTACTCCATCGAGGCCTTCATAGGTTTCGTCGATCTTCCGGTGGAATTCATCCTGAGCTGAGATAAGACCAAATGGTAAACGCAGAAATCGGTTGCTTCCAAATGGTGTGTTGAACATTGTTAGCTTAGATGACTCTTCCATGAGCTTGATAGTCCAGTATCCTGCTCGTGCGTCCATTACACTGAAGTAACGTGCTCCCACTAGCTTGGGTGTGATGTCATCTAGCGTTGGTAGAGGGTAGTGAGAGCGTTTGAGAGCTTTGTTCGAATCTCTGGGGTCGAGGCAGACTCTAAGCTTTCCTATGCATGGTTTGTCAACCATTACTTCCGCGTTGACCCACTCTGTCGGTTCTGTTTCCCGGACGATGATTTCTGTATTCTCCATGCTCTGCAGCTCCTCCTTCAGGCGACTACGTAGAGCAAGGCGTATCCTTCTCGGTGGGCAAACCACAGGGGTTGCTGCTGGGTCAAGGTGAATAGTGTATTCAGCAGGGAATAGTCCGATTCCTTTGAAAACGTCAGCAAACTCCTCCACGACTGTCTTCTTCTCAACTGGTGCTGTCAATGATAGCATTAGCTTGACGAGATCCATG
Organism: Somniosus microcephalus; assembly: GCF_052327205.1. NCBI lineage: Eukaryota > Metazoa > Chordata > Chondrichthyes > Squaliformes > Somniosidae > Somniosus > Somniosus microcephalus. Next base: position 47,358,989 of record NW_028225184.1, on the reverse strand, counting down.
TCTAAACATATCTTTAGACCTAGCACTGGAGGTGCTTATGTGTCAAAAATGTAAATGTTCAACATCATGTCGCTTTCTTTGTACTTGCATTTCATCATGCATGTGCCTTTTACATTGAGCTGCTCACCGCGCTAGCCGGTCAGTCTGCGTGAGGTGGGCTGTAGCTCAAACTCATCCTTCAAGCTGTGATACTCACTCAGAGGAACTACATTAACCTGAGATGCAGTGTCTAGTTTAAAATTACACTCTTTGCCCTGTTTTCCTATCTCAATATCGGCAAAAGCTTGCTCAGTCTATGAAATCTGTTTTTTCTGTGACATAAAATCAATAAACAGATCGTCTGCATTTGGCTCTCTATCTGGCATTTGGCTGTCACTCACTGTGTCTACCATTTTTCCTAAAACCGTCCTGCAAACTTTGGCAAAGTGGTTCCGTTTACCACATTTACTACATTGTCTTCCTTTGGCAGGGCAGTACTCCTTTTCTCCATGGCAGTTGTTCCCACAATATCCACAGTTTTTGAAGTGTTTTATGTCTGTGTCGCCCATTTTTAGAACTCTCGCTGTTCTTTTAAAGAAGCATCAGGTCTGTCTGACTCACAACAGCACAGCACCATGTGGACAAGATGGAGTCAGGACACTAGGTGTTCCCAAACAATAGCAGTCCTTACAGATGCTTGCAGGCTAAAGACAACTCAGCATGTGATCACATGTGAATATAATAGGTATTCCTTACAGATGCCTGCGGGCCAATGATACATCAAGATGAAAGTGTTACAGTAACCAGAGGAAACCGAGTGAAGATAACCAGCAAAAGAAACAGAGGGGAGATGAGGTTAATTGTCTTACGCAGCAAGGGCTCAGGCCTAATGAATATCTTAATGCTCAGGATAAGTTATCACTGCCCACGGCCCAGGCACTCTCTCATTCCAGTCAAGGACACTTAGATAAGATTCAAGGGTTGCATTTTTCTCACTGGCAATGAATTGTTTGAAAGCCATGCTGTGAGATGCTAAGGCTGTTAGGGAGATGCAGTTCAAGAAGATGCCTGGAAGACTAATGATATGCTGACTGTTCTGTCATTGTGAGCTGGAGTTAAATGCGGGCATGTAAACATTTAGATTGTCTAGTTCCAAATATAATGTCCTGCTGACTGCAGGCATTTTACAGAAGTGTATATTGTACCTCTGGACCGAATGATGTGCTTTTGGTTGTTGAGGCAGTCGCAGCGAAGTGGAAAGTTGAAAGTTTTCTCAGGAGCGAGCATTGCTTCACGGGGGTCGGCAGAAGGTGACCATTCAGCACAGCATTTCCGTAGTGGATTGGTCAGCACGGTCGCCAAACATGTGAAAATTTCCCGGTTCGAGACCGAGTGGAAACATTTTGAAATCATATTCAATTAACTAGTAGAAAAATGGAAAATTTCTCATTCTTGGTTCAATGTTTAAAGCCCTGTTACATTTGTTGTTTCTCTGTGCAGTCTTCTACACATTCAAAGTCAACAGTGTCTCTCACTCCCTCCCCTTTCCAGCCCTGATCTTGCAGAAAGCCCCTCTCAATGCTGCATATTCCGGCTGCTTTCAGTTGATTTGTGAGAGATTATTAAAGGATCCTGCAGCATTGCCTCGGTTCACAACAGCAGATCTAAGCCGCGTTTCTGCAAACTACTGGCCATGTTCTCCAGAATTCCAAGGTGTATAAGGAAATCAAGCATCAAAATCCCTTTCATTAGCCACAGGTGTTCAGACAATATTCTGAATGCAAAGCGCGTTAGTCCTTGCCAATATTTCTTGTCCATTTCCCAGTGTTTCCCAATTCTGCCTGTCTCTCTGTTTCTGTTTATTGTGTGTGTGGCCACTTGTGCGTTGATTTTGAACGAATACCTGCGTTTTTGTCTGCTTGCTGCTTTAAACAAATGAGGGCATCAGGCGCTTCTGTGCATGATTCTGGGGAATGATTGAAACAGGCCTAAGAGCAATGTCTGGTTCCTCTATCCCCATTCTCAATGTTAATGGAGCTGAGCACTTGAGTGCAAATGCCAAGGCTGAAGCGCATAAAGCCACCTTTAGCCAGAAGTGCAGAGGATGATCCATCTCGTCCTCTTCCTGAGGTCCCCACCATCACAGAAGCCATTCTCAAGCTAATTCGATTCACTCCATGTGATAGCAAGTAACGACGGAGCACACAGGAAAAAGCAAACGCTAATGGGACCCTACATCATCCTGGCTGTCATGTTGAAGACTTGTGCTCCAGAATTAGCCACGTCTCTAGCCAAGCTGATCCAGTACAGCTACAGCACTGGCATCTATCTGACAATGTGGAAAACTGCTCAGGTATGTCCTGTCCACAAAAAGCAGGATAAATCCAATCTGGACAATTACTGCCCATTTAATCTACTGTCAATCATCAGCAAAGTGATGGAAGGTATCATCAACATTGCTATCAAGCAGTACTTATTCGGCAATAACCTGCTTACCAATGCTCAGCTTTGGTTCTGCCAGGACGACACAGCTCCAGACCTCATTACAGCCTTGGTCCAAACATGGAAAAAAGAGCTGAAATCCAGAGATAAATTTAGAATGACTTCCCTTGACATCAAGTCCGCACTTAACCGAGTGTGGCATCATGGAGCCCTCGTAAAATTGCAGTCAATGGGAGACGCGGGGGTTGTGGGGCTGTCGGGGGGAAACGCTCCACTGGCTGGAGCCATAACTAGCACTAGGGAAGATGGTTGTCGTTGATGGAGGTCAATCATCTCAGCCCCTGGATATCGCTGTACGAGTTTCTCAGGGGAGTGTCCTAGGCCAAATCACCTTCAGCTGCTTCATCAATGACATTCCCTCCTTCATAAGGTCAGAAGTGGGGATGTTCGCTGATGATTGCACAGAGTTCAGTTCCATTCGCAACTCCTCATATAATGAAAATTTCCATGCCCGCATGCAAAAGATGTGTATGACATTCAGGCTTAGGCTGTTAGGTGGCAAGTTACATTTGTGCCACACAAGTGCCAGGCAATGACTGTCTCCAACAAGCGAGAGTCTAACCATCGCCCTTTGACATTCAATGGAACAAGCATCACTGAATCTCTGGCCATCAGCATTGCAACAATGCGATGCACCTTTATTATATCCAGCTAGTTCAGTCGGTGGAGCGGTGCGATTTTTATTTTCAGTCACGTGGTTCGAGACCCACGTGAGACTTATGATTGATTTAAACTTTTAGGTTGCTTACATGGGAAAGCAACATTAATTAACCGATAACCTTCTTTTGCAGGACGAAGGTAATGCTAACTGAGGGAGAGTCACTACTTCAATAATCTGTTAACTGTTAAACCATATCCCATGTTATACACTGAATTTAGAATCATTGAATCACAGCAATGGTTACAGCACAGTGGAGGCCATCCGGCCCATCGAGACCATGCCTCCTCTCTGCAAGAACACTTCAGTTAGTCCCACTCCCCCGCCCTTTCCCCGTAGCCCTGCAATCTTTTATCCTTCAGGTACTTATCCAATTCCATTTCGAAAGGCACGATTGAATCTGCGTTCACCATGCTTTCAGGCAGTGCATTCCAGATCCTAACCAATCGCTGCATAACCTTTTTTCCTCAAATACGCCTGTGGACCTTCTGCGAATCAGCTTAAATCTGTGTCCTCTGGTTCTCGACCCTTCCACAAAGAGCATCAGCTTCTCTCTATCTACTCTGTCTAGAGCCCTCACGATTTTGAACACCTCTATCAACACTCCTCACAATCTTCTCTGCTCCAAGGAGAACAAATCCAGCTTCTCCAGTCTATCCACGAAACTGAAGTCTGTCATCCCGAGAACCATTCTTGTAAATCTCTCCACCACACTCTCTAACGCCTTCACATTCTTCCTAAAATGTTCTGCCCAGAATCCTCCCTCTGAGGCCTAACCAGTGATTTATAAAGGCTTTGCATTACCTCCTCGGTGGTGTACTCTATATCTCTATTAATAAAGCCAAGGATCCCGTATCATTTTTCACAGCCTTCTCAACTTGTCCCGCCATCGTCAAAGATAGATAAATACACCCGAGGTCTCTCTGTTCCTGCATCCCAATTAAAATTATTGCATTTAGTTTATATTTCCTCTCCTCATTCTTCCTATCAAAATGGATCACTTCACACATCTCCGTGTTAAATTACACCTGCTATGTGTCTGACCATTTCACCACTCTATATATGTCCTCATGAGGTCTGTTACTTTCCGTTCTTCAGCAGTGTTTGAAATTATGCCTAGTATACCCAAGCCCAGGTCATTAATATATATCAAAATGAGCAGTGGTCCTAATACCGACCCCTGGGTGATACCACTGTATACTTCCCTCCAGTCTGAAGAACAACCGTTCACCACTAGTTACAACTGACACCCACATTGTTATAAGCACCACACACATATACACAACGACAAACAACTTGCATTTATATAGCGTCTTAAAAGTAGTAAAACATCACAACACGCTTCACAGGAGCGACTTTCAGACAGAGCTTGACACCGAGCCACATAAGGAGATATTAGAACAGATGACCAAAAGCTTCTTCAAAGTGGTAGAATTTAAGCAGCGTTTTAAAGGTGGAAAGAGAGGCGGAGCCTTTTTGGGAGGTAATTCCAGAGGTTAGGGCTTGGATCACAAACCCACAGCTTATATTTTTACACAGCCTTGATTTTAGATCTGAATATAGAAACATAGAGTCATAGAAACATAGAAGATAGGAGCAGGAGTAGGCCATTCTGCCCTTCAAGACTGCTCCGCCATTCAATGAGATCATGGCTGATCATCAAAGTTCAGTACCGGGTCCCTGCTTTCTCCCCATATCCCTTGACCCCTTTAGCCTTAAGAAATATATCTAACGATTTCTTGAATATATTTAATTATTTGGTTGGAACTGCTTTCTCTGGTAGAGAATTCCACAGGTTCACCACTCTCCAGGTGAAGAGATTTCTCCTAATCTCAGTCCTAAATGGCTTAAACCTCATTCTTAGAGTGTGACCTCTGGTTCTGGACTCCCCCGCCATCGAGAACAGCCTTCCTGCATCTAGTCTGTCTAGTTCTGTTAGAATTTTATAAGTTTCAATGTGATCCCCCCTCATTCTTCCAAACTCTAGCGAATATAATCCTAATCGACCCAATCACTCTTCATACATCATTCCTGCCATCCCAGGTATCAGCCTGGTGAATCTTTGCTGAACTCCTTCCATGGCAAGAACATCCTTCCTCAGATAAGGCGACCAAAACTGCACACAATACTCAAGGTGTGGTCTCACGAAGGCCCTGTACAAGTGCAGCAAGACATCCTTGCTCCTGTACTCGAATCTTCTCGCTATGAAGGCCAGATTACCATTTGCCTTCTTAACCACCTGCTGTACCTACATGCTTACCTTCAGCGACTGGTGCACAAGGACACCCAGGTCTCGTTGCAATTACCCTTTTCCCAATCTATTGCCGTTCAGATAATAATCTGCCTTCCTGTTTTTGCCACCAAAGTGGATTAACTCGCATTTATCCACATTATACTGCATCTGCCATGATTCTGCCCAATCACCCAACCTGTCCAAATCATACTGGAGTTTCCCTGCATCCTCCTCACAGCACACATGGCCACCCAGCTTTGTGACGTCTGCAAACTTGGAGATATTATATCTAGTTCCCTCGTCTAGATCATTTATATATTTTGTGAATGGCTGGTTTCCTCGGACCGATCCCTGTAGTACCCCACTAGTCCCTGCCTGCCACTCGGAAAAAGACACGTCTATTCCAACTCTTTGCTTCCTGTCTTTTATACAGTTCTCTATCCAATCAATACCTTGCCCCCAATCCAATGTGCTTTAACTTTACATGCTACTCTCTTAGGCGAGACCTTATCGAAAGCCTTCCGAAAGTCCAAATGCACCATATCCACTGGTTCTCCCTTATATATTCTACCAGTTCCATCCTCAAAAATAACCTGTAGGTTTGTCAAGCATGATTTACCTTTAGTAAATCCATGTTGACTTTGTCCGATCCTGTGACTGTTTTCCAAGTGCTCTGCTATTACATATTTTATAATTGCCTGTAGCACTTTCCCCACTACTGATGTCAGGCTAACTGGTCTATATTGCCCTGTTTTCTCTCAAATACCTTTATTAAAGAGTGGGGTAACATTAGCTACTCTCCAATCCATGGGAACTGTTCCAGAATCTATAGAATTTTGGAAGATGACCGGCAATGCGTCTACGATTTCTAAGACCACTTCTTTAAATACAATGGGATGTAGATTATCAGGCCCTGGGGATTTATCGGCCCTCAATTCTGGCAATTTCCCTAACACCATTTCACTACAAATACTGATTTCATTCAGTTCCTCCCTCTCATTAGACCCTATTTTCCCCGACCTCTCTGGGAGGTTATTTGTGTCCTCCTTTGTGAAGACCTAATCAACGTATGTATTTCATTGGTCAGCCATTTCTTTGTTCCACGTTAAAAATTCCCCTGATTCTGGCTGCAAGGGACCTACGCACCACTTCACTAATCTTTTTGTCTTCACATATCTATAGATGCTTTTACAGTCAGCTTTTACCTTCCCTGCAAGCTTACTCTCATACTTTACTTTCCCCCACTTAATTAACCCCTTGGTCATCCTTTACTGACTCCAAAACTGCTCACAATCCTCTGGTTTTCTGCTTTATCTGGCCAATGTATATGTCAGCTCCTTGGATCTTATGCTATGCCTAATTCCCCTTGTTAGCCCCGGTTGAGCCAACTTTCCTGTTTGATTTTTTATGCCAGACAGGGATGAACAAATTCTGTAGTTCATCCATGTGATCTTTAAATGTTTGCCATTGCCAACCCACCATCAACCATTTAAGTAATGTTCCCCAATCCATCCTAGCCAACTCATGCCTCATACCATCGTAGATTCCTTTATTTAATTTCAGGACCCTAGTGTCTGCGTCAACTACGTCATTCCCCATCTTATTGAATAATTCTATCATGTTATGATCGCTCTTCCCCAAGGGACTTCACACAACGAGATTGCTAATGAATCATTTCTCATTACATAATAACCATTAAATGATGGCCTGATCTACGTTTGGTTCTTCGACATATTGGTCCAGGAAACCATCCTGTATACACTCTAGGAATTCCTCCTGCACAGTATTCTTACTAATTTGGTTAGCCCAATCTATATGCAGATAAAAGTCACCCATGATAACTGTTGTGCCCTTATTGCACGATTCTCTAATTTCCTTTTTAATGCCATCCCCAACCTCACCACTATTGTTTTGGTGTCTGTATACCAATCCCACTAACGTTTTCTTCCCCTTGGAATTTCGCAACTCTACCCATACAGATTCCACATCATCGGATGTAATATCCTTCCTTACTATTGTGTTAATCTCCTCTTTAACCAGCAACAATACCATATTTCCTTTTCCTTTTTGACTGTCATTTCTGAATATTGAATACCCCTGGATGTTGAGTTCCCAGCCTTGATCACCCTGGAGCCATGTCTCCGTAATCCCAATCATATCATACCTGTTTACATCTATTTTCACAGCTAATTCATGCACCTTATTATGAATGCTCCTCGCATTAAGACACAAAGCCTTAAGGCTTGTTTTTTAACACTCTAATTCCTTTTAGAATTGTTTTTTACTGTAGCTCTGTTTGCTTTAAACCCTTGATTTCTCTGTCTGCCTCTTTTGCTTTTCTCCTTCCTCTCTGTTGCTTCTATCCGTGCTTTCCTTTCCTCTGTCTCCCAGCACTTGTTCCCAAACCCCTGCCATTATAGTTTAAACCCTCCCCCAGAGCACTAGCAAAAACTCCCCCTCGGACATCGGTCCCGATCCTGCCCAGATGCAATACCGTGCAGACTGTACTGGTCCTAGCTCCCTCAGAACCGGTTTCATTGTCTCAGGAATTTGAATCTCTCCCCCAAGCCCCATTCCTCTAGCCACATTCTCACCTGAAATATCCTTCTATTTCTACATGACTAACTCGTGGCACTTGTAGCAATCTTACCCTTGAATTAACTTAAATTAAATTACATCAAATCAAAGACCACTAACTAAGCTACAATTAAATGGTATTAGTTACTCAAGGGCCATTGTTTACTGGTATTCCCCACTGTACAACAGAGACGTTAGAAATTATAAACCACAAAATATAGACTTTCTAAACCTTATACACTATTAAACGTAACTGTCAAACTATAGAGTAGTATAAATACTCACCTGGCCATACTCACCCAATCAGCTGCTTCTTCTTGACTGCGTCACTTTTTGAATCATGACGTGGCTCTGGAACGCCACCGCTCATCTGTGAGATTGGTCCACCTCTGAAAAAACCTGCGAAACTGAGTATAAATACTCACTGGCTGCAACCGAAACTGGGCCTCTGAAAAAACCCGCAAAACTGAGTATAAATAGTCGCAATCTTTGTTTCCATCCCACAATTTGGGGGCCTATAGTAAAGACCCAGAAATGTAACAGCTCATTTTCTGTTCCTTAACGCTACCCAAATAGATTCAGTCTTTGAATCTTTAGCATATCTTCCCTCTGTAAAATGGTATATTATTCTTGATAAATACTGCCAACAACTACGCCCCCTCCATCTTTTGCCCAAACCCATCCCTCCAGAATGCATTGTAGCCAGGAATGATTGGTCACGTTTCCAGCCCATGTTTTAGTCAGGTCTGTTCTACAGCCGCTATACCTTAAACCCATGTGGCAACGAGCGCCTGCAATTAAATGTACCTTCCATAAGAACGTAAGAAGTAGGAGCAGGAGTAGGCCATACGGCCCCTCGGGCCTGCTCCGCCATTCAATAGGATCATGGCTGATCCGAACCTAGGTACTATTATTTATCATGCCTCTCTGCTGCTGCGTCCTGTGGGTGATTTTTGACAGCTTATTTTGTTCTTCTGTTTTGTATATCACTCTTTCTTGCCCCCTTTGACTTTGTGAAGCAGCAGGAGAAGGTGCTATCAATTACATCTCCAGCTTTTTTCAGTTCTGATGAAGTGTCTCAGACCTGAAACTTTAACTCTGTTTCTCTCTCCACGGATGCTGCCTGGCCTGATGAGTGATTCCAGTGTCTTATAGTGAATGATTGTCAATACCCAGAGATGGAGACAGAGAAGTCGAGGAAGAGAAAGGAAGAGTTATAGATGGACCATGTGAAGGTAAGGGAAGGTTGGAACTTGGAAGCAAAGTGAATGAAATGTTCTAGTTCAGGGCGAGAGCAGAAAACGGCAATGATACATCCAAAATAACAACAGAAAATGCTGGAAATCTCAGCAGATCAGGCAACATCCGTGGAGAGAAATTTGAGTTGACGTTTCGGGTCGAACCCTTCTTCAAAACTGGAGAGAAAAGAAAATAGATCGAAGGCAGGGCTGTGATCGGACAAAAGAAGTGAAAGAAACAAAAGATCTAGACGAGATGGTAATATGCTGAGATTAGGTGTAAAGTGTACTGGCAGGGCAAGAGATAGCTGCCAGGTGTGAGAGAGAAACAAAAGGAAAGGGGGGGAGAAAGGAGTGGAAAAATTACAAGAAAAAATGTGTAATAGGGGCCGAGGTTATGATCTGCAATTGTTGAACTCGATATTGAGTCCGAAAGGCTGCAGAGTGCCTAATCGGAAGATGAGGTGCTGTTCCTTGAGTTTACATTGAGCTTCCGTGGAACAATACAAGAGGCCAAGGATGGTGAGGTCCGAGTGGGAATGGAGTGGTGAATTAAAATGACAGGCGACCGGAAGCTCGGGTCACGCTTATGGACTGAACGGAGGTGTTCTGCAAAGCGGTCACCCAATCTGCGTTTGGTCACCCCAATGTAGAGGAAACCGCATCATGAGCAGCGAATACAGCATTATAGATTGCGGGAAGTAGAAGTAAATCGCTGTTTCACCTGGAAGAGGTGTTTGGGGCCCTGGACATTGGGACAGGTGTTACATCTCACCCGCTTGCACGGGAACGTGCCAGGCGAAGGGGAAGGGCTGTTTGGAGTGATAGAGGAGTGGACTGGGGTGTCTCGGAGGGAGCGGTCCCTACAGAATGCTGAAAGGGGAGAGGAGGGATGATACGTTTGGTGGTGGGATCACTTTGGAGGTAGCGGAAATGCCAGAGGATGATCCGTTGAATGTGGAGGCTGGTGGGGTGCAAGGTGAGGACAAGGTGAACCCTATCATGGTTCCGGGAGGGAGGGGCAGGGGTGAGGGCAGAATTGCGGGAGATAGAACCGACACGGTCGAGGACAGTGTCAATCTTCGTAGAGGGGAATCCTCGGTTGTGGAAAAAGGAAGACAGTTCTGAAGCATTGGTGTGGAAGGGGGCATCATCGGAGCAGATACGGCGGAGACAGAGAGACTGGGAGAATGGAATAGAGTCCTTACAGGAAGCGGGGTGGGAGGAAGTGTAGTCCAGGTAGCTGTGGGAGTAAGTGGGCTTGTTGTGAATATTGGTCGATAACCTATCCCCAGAGATGGAGATGGAGAAGTCGAGGAAGGGAAGGGAAGAGTCAGAGATGGAAATTGGAGGAAAAGTAAATGAAATTGTCAAGTTCGGGGCGAGAGCAGGAAACGGCACCGCTAGAGTCATCAATGTATTGGAAAAAGAGTTGAGGGAGGAGACCAGAGTAGGACTGGAACAAAGATTGTTCCACATAGCCCACGAAAAGGCAGGCATAGCTAGGACCCATGCGGGTACCCATGGCAACACCTTTGATTTGGAGGAAATGAGTCGAGTTAAAGGAGAAGTTGTTCAATGTTAGAACTAGTTCAGCCAGGTGGAGGAGGGTGGTGGTGGATGGGGACTGGTCGTGCCTCTGTTCAAGGAAGAAGCGGAGCGCCCTCAGGCCATCCGGGTGGGGGATGGGTGTGTAGAGGGATTGTACGTCCATGGTGAAAAGGAAGCGGTTAGGGCCAGGAAACTGGAAACTGTTAAAGTGGCGGAGGGCATCCGAAAAGTCGCGGATGTAGGTGGGAAGAGGCTGGACAAGGGGACAAAAGATAGAGTCAGGATAGGAAGAGATAATTACTGTGGGGCAAGAACAGGCTGAAACGATGGGTCTACCAGGGCTGTCCTGTTTGTGAATCTTGGGAAGGAGGTAGAAGCGGGCTGTGCGGGGTTGGGGAACTATGAGGTTGGTGGCAGCGGGGGTAGATCTCCAGAGGACATGAGGTCAGTGACAGTCTTGGAAATGGTAGTGTGATGTTTGGTAGTGGGGTCATGGTCCAGGTGGACGTAGGAGGATGTGTCGGAGAGTTGGCATTCAGCTTCCGCTAGGTAGAGGTCAGTATGCCAAACAACAACAGCATCACCATTGTCAGCGGTTTTAATGACAATGTCAGGGTTGGATCTAAGAGAATGGAGTGCTGCAAGTTGAGGGGGAGGTAGGTTAGAGTGAGTGAAGGGAGCAGAGAAATGGAGAAGGCCGATGTCACGGCGGCAGTTAGCGATGAAAAGATCTAGAGAGGGTAAGAGGCCAGGGGGAGTGGTCCAGGTGGAACAGGAATTCTGCAAGCGGGAGAAAGGGTCAGTTGTGCGTGGGGAACACTCCTGGCCAGAGAAGTGGGCAAGGAGATGAAGGCAGCAGAAAAAGAGCTCAACATCGTGCCGAGCTCGAAATTCATTGAGGTGGGAGCGTAAGCGAATGTAGTTCAGGCCTTTGCTGAGTACTAATCTGTTCCTATTTACATACGTATTGGAGATTTAACAGTCTGTTTTTATTTCTCTCACGAATTTACTCTCATATTCTACTTTCACTTTCTTTATCAATTCCTAGGTTCTCCTTTGCTGACTTCTAAAATCCTCCCAATACGCAGGCTCACTGCTCTTTTTGACAGCATTATAAGCCTCTTCCTCTGATCTAATACTATCTTTAACTTCTCTGGTTATCCACGGTTAGACCACATTTCCTGTGGGTTTTATGTGCCTCAAAGGAATGTATATTTGTTGTAAAATATGTATTAATTCTTTAAATGCTAGCCATTGCTAGTCTATCGTCAACACTTTAAAATGTACTTCCCCAATCTAACATAAAATCGCACCTCCCATACCTGAGACCTGGTCCGGGGGGAGCAGCTCGCCACAATATCTGGCACAGGGAGCCCAGTGTAGACAATGTGTGAGTGAGTGTGTGAATGTCCCCGAGCACCGGCCCCACGACCCGCGGTAGATTGACTCACCATAATATCAGGCCCAGGGAGCCCAGTGTAGAGAGTGTGCGAGTGTGTGTAAATGTCCCCGATTATTGGCCCTGCGGCCAGGGGGAGAGCGGCTCACCACAATATCAGACCCAGTGAGCACAGTGTAGACAGCGTGTGAGTGAGTGAGTGAATGTCCCCGATCTCCAGCCCCGTGGCCCGGGGGAGAGTGGCTCACCTCAATATCAGGCCCAGGGAACCCAGTGTAGAGAGTGTGTGAGTGAGTGTGTGAATGTCCCCGATCACTGGCCCCGTGGACCGGGGGAGCCGAGTGTAAACAGTGTGTGAGTGAATGAGTGAATGTCACTGATCACCGGTCCTGCAGCCCAGGGGAGCGTGGCTCACCACAGTATCAAACCCAGGGAGCCAACTGTAGAGAGTGTGTGAGTGAGTGTGTGAATGTCCCCGATCACCAGCCAGTCGGACGGCCCGGGGGAGAGCGGCTCACCAGAATATCAGACCCAGTGAGCCCAGTGTATACAGTGTGTGAGTCAGTGTGTGAATATCCCCGATCACCGGCCCCGCGGACCGGTGGAGAGCGGCTCACCACAATATCAGGCCCAGGGAGCCCGGTGCAGTCAGTGTGTGAGTGAGTGTGTGAATGACCCCGATCACCGTCCCTGCGGACCGGGGGAGAACGGCTCACCACAATATCAGGCCCTGGGAGCCCAGTGTATAGAGTTTGTGAGTGAGTGTGTGAATGTCCCCAATCACCAGCCCCGCGGAGCGGGGGAGAGCGGCTCACCACAATATCAGATGCAAGGAGCCCAGTGTAGACAGTGTGTGAGTGAATGTGTGAATGTCCCTGATCACCGGCCCCGTGGCCCGGGGGAGAGCGGTTCACCACAATATGAGGCCCAGGAAGCCCAGTGTAGAGAGTGTGTGAGTGACTCTTTGAATGTGCCTGATCACTGGCCCGGGGTAGAGCAGCTCACCACAACATCAGGTCCAGGGAATCAAGTGCAGACAGTGTGTGAGTGAGTGTGTGAATCACCCTGGTAACCAACATGACTGCGCAGGGGAGAGCGGCTCTTCAGAACATTAGGCACAGGGAGCCGAGTGTAAACATTGTGTGAGTGAACGAGTGAATGTCACTTATCACCGGTCAAGCAGCACAGGGGAGCGTGGCTCACCACAGTATCCGGCCCAGGGAGCCAAGTGTAGAGAGTGTGTGAGTGAGTGTGTGAATATCCCCGATCACCAGCCACTCGGACGGCCCAGGGGAGAGCGGCTCACCAGAATATCAGACCCAGTGAGCCCAGTGTATACAGTCTGTGAGTCAGTGTGTGAATGTCCCCAATCTCCAGCACCGCGGGCGCTCCAGGGGAGACCAGCTTGCCACAATATCAGGCCTAGGGACCCCAGAGTAGGCAGTGTGTGAGTGAGTGTTTGAATGTCCCCGATCACCGGCCCTGTGGCCAGGGAACAGCGGCTCACCACAATATCAGACCCAGGGAACCCAGTGTAGACAATGTGTGAGTGAGTGTGTGAATGTCCCCGATCACCAGCACGGCCCGGGAGAGCGCGGCTCACCACAATATCAGGCCCAGGGAGCCCAGTGTAGAGAGTGTGTGAGTGAGTGTGTGAATGTCGCCGATCACCGGCCCACGGCACAGGGGAGAGCGACTCGAAACAATATCAGGCCCAGGGAGCCCAGTGTAGATAGTGTGTGAGTGAGTGTGTGAATATCCCCGATCACCGGCACCGTGACTGGGGGAGAGAGGCTCACCAGATTATCAGACACAGGGAGCCCAGTGTAGAGAGTGAGTGAGTGAGTGAGTGAATGTCTGCGAACAGTGTCCCGGCCCGGGGGAGAGCGCCTCTCCACAATATCAGACCCAGGGAGCCCAGTGTAGAGAGTGTGTGACTGTGTATGTGAATGTCCGCGAACACCGCCCCAGCCCGGGGGAGAGCGGCTCTCCACAATATCAGACACAGGGAGCCCAGTTTAGACAGTGTATGAGTGTGCATGTGAATGTCCCCGATCATCAGCCCCGTGGCCCGGGGGAGAGCGGCTCACCACAATCTCAGGCCCAGGAAGCCCAGTGCTGACAGTGTGTGAGTGAGTGTGTGAATATCCCGATCACCGGCCCCTCGGCCAGGGGGAGAGCGTCTCACCACAATATCACGCCCAGCGAGCCCAGTGTAGACACTATGTGAGTGGGTGTGTGAATGTCCCCGATCACCAGCCCAGGGGACAGCGGCTCACCACAATATCACGCCCAGCGAGCCCAGTGTAGACACTGTGTGAGTGGGTGTGTGAATGTCTGAGTGTGTGAATGTCCCTAATCACAGGCCCCACGACTCGAGGAATAGCGGCTCACCACAATATCAGGCCCAGTAAGCCCAGTGTAGAGAATGTGTGAGAGACTGTGTGAATGTCCCCGATCACCAGCCCGGGGGAGAGCGGTTCACCACAATATCATGCCCAGGGAGTCCAGTGTAGACACTGTGTGAGTGGGTGTGTGAATGATGAGTGTGTGAATGTCTCTGATCACAGGCCACACGACTCGAGGAATAGCGGCTCACCACAATATCAGGCCCAGTGAGCCCAGTGTAGAGAGTTTGTGAGTGAGTGTGTGAATGTCCCCGATCACTAGCCCCACTGCCCGGGGGAGAGCGGCTTTCCACAATATCAGGCCCAGTGAGCCCAGTGTAGAGAGTTTGTGAGTGAGTCTGTGAATGTCCCCGATCACCAGCCCCACTGCCCGGGGGAGAGCGGCTCTCCACAATATCAGGCCCAGGGAGCCCAGTGTAGACAGTGTGTGAGTGAGTGTGTGAATGTCCCCGAACACCAGCCCCGCGGGCGGTCCAGGGGAGACCGGCTCACCACAATATGAGACCCAGGGAGCCCAGTTTAGACAGTGTGTGAGTGAGTGTATGAATGTCGCCGATCACCAGCCCCGCGGCCCGGGCGAGTGCAGCTCACCACAATATCAGGCCCAGGGAGCCCAGTGTAGACAGTGTGTGAGTGAGTGTCTGAAAGTCCCCGAACACCAGCCACTCGGACGGCCCAGGGGAGTGCGGCTCACCAGAATATCAGACCCAGTGAGCCCAGTGTATACAGTATGTGAGTCAGTGTGTGAATGTCCCCGATCTCCAGCCCCGCGGGCGGTCCGGGGAGACCGGCTCGCCACAATATCAGGCCTAGGGACCCCAGAGTAGGCAGTGTGTGAGTGTGTGTGTGAATGGCCCCGATCACCGGCCCCGTGGCCAGGGAACAGCGGCTCACCACAATATCAGACCCAGGGAACCCAGTGTAGACAGTGTGTGAGTGAGTGTGTGAATGTCCCAGATGACCAGCCCGGCCCGGGAGAGAGCGGCTCACCACAATATCAGGCCCAGGGAGCCCAGTGTAGAGAGTGTGTGAGTGAGTGTGTGAAAGTCCCCGATCACCGGCACCGTGACCGGGGTAGAGAGGCTCACCAGAATATCAGACCCAGGGAGCCCAGTGTAGAGCGTGTGTGAGTGAGTGAGTGAATATCTGCGAACACTGCCCCGGCCCAGGGGAGAGTGGCTTTCCACAATATCAGACCCAGGGAGCCCAGTGTCGAGAGTGTGTGAGTGTGTGTGTGAATGTCCGCAAACACCATCCCAGCCCGGGGGAGAGCGGCTCTCCACAATATCAGACAGAGGGAGCCCAGTTTAGAGAGTGTATGAGTGTGCATGTGACTGTCCCCGATCACCTGCCCCGTGGCCCGGGGGAGAGCGGCTCACCACAATATCAGGCCCAGGAAGTCCAGTGCTGACAGTGTGTGAGTGAGTGTGTGAATGTCCCCGATCACCGGCCCATCGGCAATGGGGAGAGCGTCTCCCCACAATATCAGGCCCAGGGAGCCCACTGTAGAGAATGTGTGAGAGAGTGTGTGAATGTCCCCGATCACCAGCCCAGGGGACAGCGGCTCACCACAATATCAGGCCCAGGGATCCAGTGTAGACACTGTGTGAGTGGGTGTGTGAATGTCTGAGTGTGTGAATGTCCCCGATCACCGGTCCCGCTGTTGGCCCGAGGGATAGCGGCTCACCACAATATCAGACCCAGTGATCCCAGTGTAGACAGTGTGTGAGTGATCGTGTGAATGTTCCCGATCACCGGTCCAGCGGTTGGCCCGGGGGATAGTGGCTCACCACAATATCAGACCCATGGAACCCTGTGTAGACAGTATGTGATTGAATGTCCCCGATCACCGGCCCCACGGGCGGGCCGGGGGAGAGCAGCTCGCCACAATATCCGACCCAGTGAGCCCAGTGTAGACAGTATGTGAGTGAGTGTGTGAATGTCCCCAATCACTGGCCCCGCGGCCTGGGGGAGAGTGGCTCACCACAATATCAGGCACAGTGAGCCCAATTAGTCAGTTTGTGAGTGAGTGTGTGAATGTCCCCAATCACCAGCCCTGCGACCCAGGGGAGAGCGGCTCACCACAATATCAGACCCAGTGAGCCCAGTGTAGAAAGTGTGTGAGTGAATGAGTGAATGCCCCCGATCACCGGCCCCGGGGCCCGTGGGAGAGTGGCTCCCCACAATATCAGACACAGTGAGCCCAGTGTAGACAGTGTGTGAGTGAGTGTGTGACTGTTCCTGATCACCGGCACCACGGGCGGCCCGGGGAAGAGTGGCTCACCACAACATCAGACACAGTGAGCCCAGTGTAGTCAGTTTGTGAGTGAGTGTGTGAATCTCCCAAATCACCAGCCCTGCGACTCGGGGGAGAGCGGCTCACCACAATATCGCGCCCAGGGAGCCCAGTGTTGACAGTGTGTCTGTGAGTGTGTGATTGTCCCCGATCACCAGCCCCGCGGCCCTGGGGGAGCGGCTCACTGCAACATTAGGCCCAGGGAGCCCAGTGTAGACTGTGTGAGTGAGTTTGTGAATGTTGCTGATCACTAGCCCGGCCCGGTCCGGCCCTAGGTGAGCAGCTCGCTCACAATAACAGGCCCAGGGAGCTCTCAGGCTGCAAATTCTCCATTTCTTCTCATCCTTTAATGAATTTTACAATCAGTGTAAAGGGATATTTCCCCACATTCTTCAACTGCTCTCTGAACTTAGCCTGGGTCACTGCATAAATCCCAGTGTTTGTGCAGCAACTCAGCAGCTGCAGCATCATACCCATTTCGAGAACATAATATGGTAGAAATACAGACCATAACTCCAAAATATACATCCGGTTCAATATACAAAACACCGTAAACGCTGCCCATAACAGGATGAAGTTGCCGGAGATAACAAGCAGTAAAATGATGGATTTTCTGCGACTCTCCATCTCTGGGTCCCTGGGACTCCCCCCACTGCTGGGACCCCGGAGTCTCCTGCGGGCTCTGCTGGCCAGTAAAATGTGCCTGATAGTGACAGCGTTGAGCAGCAGAATCAGAACAAATGGGACCCCCGGGGTGAGAATAAAATGAAGGAACTCGATTGCTCCCCAGACACGTGAATAGTAAACATCAGGTGGTACACCACAAAACCAGGGGTTGTTCTGAAGCCAATACTGATCTGTAAACATAAAATACCAGATAATGTTCTTTAAACCGCTCAGCACAGTCACTGTTCCCAGAACCACAGCCGCCGTTTTCTCGGTGCAATATTTAGTTTTCAGCTTCTGGCTACAAATGGCCACAAATCGATCAAAGGTGAAAGTGACGGTGAACCAGACAGAACAGTCTGTGGCTGCATAAATCAGAACGGCGTGGATATTACACATGCGGAAGAACAGCACGAAATGAAACTTGTCCTTATAAACAATGGGAATCTGCCTCAATATCAGATCGAGGATAACGACCAGTAGATCCGCTGTGGCCATGGCCACCAGGTAGCGAGTGACACATTTGGAGAGACCGCACTTTCCCCGGGAAAGGATCACAATTGTCACCAAATTCACTGTGAGGAAGGGAAATAAACAGGAACATTATATATCAGGAAGGGAGCAAAAGCAGCAATTTGATGGTATTGGGGTGAAATCTGCAACTCACTAGCGCCACTCAAAGACATATTCTAATTATTTTACCTGTGGAGCTGACTACAAGGTATATTGCAATAATAATCGGGAATAATTGCGGAATAATAAATGAAATTGTGGTAAATACAAAATTAAAGTAACAGATTCTTAATCAATGAGAGATTAAGTGTTGGATCTACCTTTAACCAGGCAGACAAGAGCACCATCCGAGGTACCAGGGACACAAAGGACCAGAACCTCTCAGGAAGCCTTCATGTCCTAGGATCAGTCGGCATTTGGAGCGATGCAATCCGCTTCTGTGCCCCTGTGTTAGGGAAGTGGTAAGTCCTGCTTGGATTCCTGCTCCTTGTTAGAATATCCATTTTGCAGCAAAATACAGGAACTGCTACCTTGGCGTACAATAATTACAGGCAATTGTATTGAAAATGTATGGATGTAATATGACAATAAGGTAATAAATATAATTGCACTGCAGTTATTAAGATAACTGGGTTGTAAGAAGTGTTAAAGATTGAGTTTTCTACACTTTTTTGAAATGCACAAATCGCAGCTCATTGAAAGGAAGATTTTCCAAATAACATTGCAAAGAATAGACACTGAATTAAAATAAATCGTTATCATTGGCCAGGTAATTTATATCGAAATCAGACGACCTGTCCCACAGGCAAAGTGCCGCCGAACGCTTTTGTAAAGTACCTGAAAACAAATGGAAGAGGTTTACCCTTCAACTATTCAGCTGTTGCTTTCCAACCATTGCAGTGAATATTAGACGAAAAAATATGAAAGGATTTTCTTATCCTCAGTACATCAGTAACAATCATTTGGGATTGTTTATCCTGAAGGATAGCAGGAGGCAATACAGAATCACTTTGGGTCTCACTGACAGATCTACTGATCTTCCCCAGACGGGCATGGGATCAATTGTAAATTCTAAACAAAGTTTGGAAAGAAATGTTTTGAAATCTGACTGAATGAACATTCTGTGGAAATGGAAATTATCTTTGTAATCCTACTCTAACCTTCAGAAGCAGTGCCACTAATGCAGAACTGGAGAGGGTGTGAAAGGAGACACTGACTGGAACTAAATGATTAGCGGATATTTCATACATTTAACGATGCGGATGTGATCTCCCATCATTTGTTCCTGAGACTCTGTGTAAGCCACCACACCGACCATTCGGTGAAAACAGCAGCAAATAAAAACAGAGAATGATAGAAATACTCAGCAGGTCAGGCCGTATCTGTGGAGAGAGAAATAAAGTTAACGTTTCTGACTGATGAAATTTCGGCATTTGGTGAAAATCTTCTGAACCTGAGACAACATTCTGCTGAACTGTTACAAATGTAAATGTAAATGTTAAGCTGTTATTTCACCCATCCTTTGAGTGCCGTGGACAGAAAAGAGAGAACGAAATTTCTCTTCATGTATTAAACTCAAACTGAGAACAGAAGATGAGAAAGTGACAGAAAAAAGGATGGAATAAAATACTAGAAAATATGCATTGCCCCAAACGTGTACTCTGATTTATACCATGCCAGGACATTGGGGTAAAAACATGAAGGATAAATAAAAGTTCCTGAATGGCAGTATCTTAGAGATGATCCCAGTGATGGAATGAAGTCACTGCCTACATGGCACTGCTCCGCCTCAATCCAGGAATTTCATTCCCAGGCTGCCTAGATTACACAGCTCCGCCTCAACCCTGGAATTTCATTCCCAGGCTGCCTAGATTACACAGCTCCGCCTCAACCCTGGAATTTAATTCCCAGGCCGCTTGGATTATACTGCTCCCGCCAGAATCCAGGAATGTCATTCCCAGGGCTGCCTACATTCCACTGCCCCTGACTCGTTCCAGTAATGTAATTCCCAGGGCTGCATAGATTCCACTGCTCCCGCCTCAGTCCGGGAATATAATTCCCAGTGCCACCTAGATTCCACTGCTCCCGCCTCAGTCCAGGAATGTAATTCCCAGAGCCACCAAGATTACACTGCTCCTGCCTCAGTCTAGGAATTTCAATCCTAGCGCCGCCTAGATTCCACTGCTCCTGCCTCAGTCCAGGAATTTCAATCCCAGGCTGCCAAGATTCCACTGCTCACAACTCAATCCAGAAGTTTAATTCCCAGGGTTGCCTACTTTACACTGCTTCTGCGTCAGTCCAGGAATTTCATTACCAGGGCCGCCTAGAATCCAGTGCGCCCGCCTCGGTCAAGGAATTTCATTCCCAGTGCCACCTTGATTCCTCTGCTCCCACCTCAGTCCAGGAATTCCACATCCAGTGCCGCCTAAATTCCTCTGCTTCCACCTCAATCCAGGAATTTCATTCCGAGGGCCGCCTAGATTACACTGATCCCGCCTCATTCCTGGAATTTCATTCACAACGCCGCCTAGCTTCCTCTGCTCCCGCCTCAATCCAGGAATTTCATTCCCAGGGCTGCCGAGTTTACATTGCTCCCGCCTCAGTCCAGGAATGTCATTCCCTGGGCCGCCTACATTCCACTGCTCCCGCCTGAGTCCAGGAATTTAATTCCCAGGGCCGCCTACATTCCACTGCTCCTTTCTCAGTCCAGGATTTTCATTCCCAGAGCAGGCTAGATTCCACTGCTCCTGCCTTAATCCAGGAATGTCCCTCACAGGGCCGCCTAGTTCCAACTGCTCCTTTCTCAGTCCAGGATTTTCATTCCCAGGGCCGCCTAGTTTCCACTGCTCCCGCCTCAGTCCAGGAATTTAATTCGCTGGGCCACCTAGATTCCACTGTTCCCGCCTCATTCCAGTAATTCCATTCCCAGTGCCAGCTAGATTCCACTGCTCCCCCCTCAGTCCAGGAATTTCATTCCCAGTGCCGCCTAATTTACAGTGTTCCCGCCACAGTCCAGGTATTTAATTCCCATGCCACCTTGATCACACTGCTCCTGCCTCAGTCCAGGAATTTCATTCCCTGGGCCGCCAAGATTACACTGCTCCTGCCTCGGTCCAGGAATTTCATTCACAGGGGCGCCTAGATTCCACTGCTTCCGCCTCAGTCAAGGAATTTCATTCCCAGAGCTACCTAGATTACACTGCCCTGACGTCAGTCTAGTAAATACATTTCCAGGGCCACCTAGCTTACACTGCTTCCGCCTCAGTCCAGTAATTTCATTCCCAGGGCACTCTGTTCACCTGAATCTACAACAAGAACAGCAAGATGTTTCTAAAGATTGAAATCACCCAACCAAACTTGTAATGGCGCTTTACAGAGGGGAAAAATAAAGAAAACATTCAAAGGGTTGACTCCAAGGAATCAAAGGGATGTGCTTAAAATAGGAAACAATTCGGTAAATACCCTGTAACCATTTCAATACTCAAGGAACCGCTCTGGAAACATTGAATTCTCGCAGTCATAATCACAGAACCATACCTATCAGTTAACAAATCCCGACTCCCCCATCACCATCCCAGGGTATGACAGCAGGACAGACCCACCAGAAGCGAGGCCAGAGGTGTACGCAATCTGGTGGGTGAGATACTGCGTGTCCTCAACATTGCCCAAGGACATAATGAAGTCCCATGGCTGTCATTCAGATATGGGCAGTTGTAAATTCCTGCTGATTACCACCTACCGACCTCCCTCAGCTGATGAATCGGCACATCTCCATGCTGAACCCCAGGTGATAGGAGCACCAAGAGCAGGAAGGACACAAAATATACTATGGTTTGGAAGGGGGTATACTTTAATGTTCATCACCGAGAGTGGCTCGGAAGAACTATCATTAACTGATCCCTGAAGAACACAGCTCCAAGACTGGGATTGTGGCTGGTGGTGGGAGAACCAACATGATAGAACAGCCTGCATGACCTCGTCATCACCAACCTACCTATCGCATATGTGTCTGTCCATGACGATATTGGTAGGACTGAACACTGCACAATATTTGTGGAGATTACGTCTCGCCTTCACCCTGAGGACACACTCCATCATATCATGTGTCACTACCATCGTGCTCAGTGGGACGAAATTGGACAGAGACCAGCGATGAAATTATTTCAAATCTGTCATATCCAGTCGTGAATGGTAATGAAAATCTCTCCTTTTCAAATCCATATTCAAACGCCTGTTGAAAGTTTCTATTAACAAAGAAAGACTTGCATTTATAGAGCGCCTTTCACAACCTTGGGATGTCCCAAAGCACTTTAAAGTCAATGAAGTTATTTCGAAGTGTAGTCAGTGTTGTACTGTAGGAAACACGGCCGTTAGTTTGTGCACGTCAAGTTCCATAAACAGCAAAGTAATAATGACCAGACCATCTATTTTAGTGATGCTGTTTGAGATAAATATTGGCCAGAACACTGAAGAAAACTCCACAGCTCTTCTTCAAACATCCACCTGAGAGAAAGCAGATTATGCCTCGGTTTAACGTCGCATCAGAAAGATGGCTCCTCCGCCAACACAGCGCTCCCCCAGTACTGCACCGCCGACAATGTAGAGCTCCCCAGTACTGCACCTCCGACAATGCAGCGCTCCCTCAGTACTGACACTCCAACAATGTCGTGCCCCCTCAGTACTGCACCTCCGACAATGTAGCGCTCACCCAGGACTGCAAATCCGACAATCTAGCGCTCCCCCAGGACTGCACCTCCGACAATGTAGTGCTCCCCCAGTACTGGCCCTCCGACAATGCAGCGCTCCCTCAGTACTGACACTCCAACAATGTCGTGCCCCCTCAGTACTGCACCTCCGACAATGTAGCGCTCACCCAGGACTGCAAATCCGACAATCTAGCGCTCCCCCAGGACTGCACCTCCGACAATGTAGTGCTCCCCCAGTACTGGCCCTCCGACAGTGCCGCGCTCCCTCAGTACTGCACCTCCAACAGTGCAGCGCTGCCTCACTACTTCCCTCTGACATAGTGGCGCTCCCTCAATACTGCCCTTCTAACAGTGCAGCGTTCCCTCGGCACTGCCCCTCCAACAGTGCAGCGCTCCCTCAGTACTGCCATTCGGACAGTGCAGCGCTCCCTCAGTACTGCCCCTCCGACAGTGCAACCCTCCCTCAGTACTGCCCCTCAGACAGTGCAGCGCTCCAACAGTACTGCCCCTCCGACAGTGCAGCCCTCCCTCTGCACTGAGACTCCGACAGTACGGCACTTCAGCAGTACAGCCAATCCGACAGTGCAGCGTTCCCTCGGTACTGACCCTCCAACAGTGCAGTGCGCCCACAGTACTGACCCTCCGACAGTGCAGTGCTCCCTCAGTACTGCCCCTCTGGCTGTGCAGCTCTCTCTAAATACTGCACTGAAGTGTTAGCTAGATTGCTGTACTCACATCGCTGGAGTGGAACTTGAACACAGGACCTTCTCACTCAGAGGCGAGCATGCTACGACCTGACCCTATTGAATCTGCTTCCACCAGCCTTTCTGAGAGTTAGTTCCAGATCATAAAAACTCACTGCGTGAACAAAGCTCCTCCTTTTAATACTGACAAGTCAGCCAGTGGAACCAATTTCTCCTTATTTACGGTATCAATCTTCTTCTTAGGCAGTCCCTCAGAACCGAGGATGACTTGCTTCCACAGTAAAAATGAGTTCTCAGGTGAATGATGAGTCCAATGCGGGACATACAGTCTCTGTCACAGGTGGGGCAGATGGTGTTTGAATGGGCGGGTTGGTGGGATGCTTGGGTTGACGTGCGCTCCTTCCGCTGTTAGCACGTGGCTTCAGCTTGCTCTCTGCAACGAGACACGAGGTGTTCGGCGCTTTCCCGGATTCGTCTCATCCACTTTGTGCGGCCTTGGGCCAGGGTTTCCCAGGTGTCGGTGGGGATGTTGCACTTTTTCAAGGAGGCTTTGATGGTGTCCTTGAAGCGTTTCCTCTGCCTACCTCGGGCACTCTTGCCGTGTCAGAGCTCCGAGTAGAGGGTATCCATACACTTATCATTTAAACACTTCTATTCAATCTCCCCCTAACCTTCGCTGCTCTAAGAAGAACAGTCCCAGTCTCTCCATATAACTGCAATCCCTCATTTCTGCTGTTATTATGGTAAATTCTCTCCAATCAAGCGGGAGAAGATGACCACTTCCAACCAGAGATCATCTAACCTCCTCCACTTGCCAGTCAATGGCATTTCCGTCACCCAATCCTCCACCATCAAAATTGTAGGGGTCGCTATCGATCAGAAAATCATCTGGACCAGCCACATAAATGCCGTCGTTACTACAGTAGGTCAGAATCAGGTATTCTGAGGTGAAAAACTCAACTCCTGCATCCTGCAAATATCTCCAACACCTACAAGGCACAAATCAAAGGTGTGATAGATTACTCTCTGTAGACATGGTGTAAATTAGCAGAGTGTTTGATGGAATAAAGACTCACTGGGCACCTGGTTGTACATAAAGCAAGGCTTTAATCGACTTGTAACAAAACATGGAGGTTTGTTTAGTAGTCACTAGTTTCCTGTTTCCAGGTTGTCTCAGGTCAAGTTGGGCCTACGCCCGAGTATTTATACTCCTCGGTCGGCACCCTCAGTTGTCCGTTCAGTAGTGCTTCCTGAGTTACTTCTTGTAGAAGTTGCGATATTTGACAGTGTTTATGTTACTGAACTGGTAATCCAGAGGACAGGACTGATAATCCCACCACACCAGCTGGGGAATTTAATTTCACATAATACATTTAAAATAATATATATTATCAGTAATAGAAGATTGTTGGAAAAACCTAGGAAAGGAAGCCTGCCATCTTTACCTGGGCTGCCCATATGTGATTCAGTCTTAACTGCCCTCTGAATTGGCCGAGCAAGCCATTCCGCTGTACCAAAGTCAGCACCATGGACGTACATTCGCCATAAGGACTGCAGCAGTTCCAGAAGCCAGTTCCACGCCACCTTCTCCAGGATTACGGTTCCCAAGAATTAGGGATTGGTTTGCCTGGCCAGCAATGCCAACATTCCGTGAATACATTAAAAAGACAGAGGAACTACATGTGGGTAAAAACCCAATTGTCATTAATACTGAGAAATGTTTAACAAGGTATTCGAAATTTTTATTAAACATTTGACAATAAACACTTTAAAACTAAGACTTTCCAAAAAAAGCAAGTTGTAAGGGGTCATAAACAGGACAAGATTAGAACTTGTCAACGAACATTAATGATCTAACAATCTGTAAGGAGAGATATGGGGGGTAAGAATTTCGGATCCGAAATCGTGTGTTTTGAGTCTCTGCCCGAGAGGATTTTCTAGGCACTTGTGTTTTCAGCGTTTTTTCTCCTTCAAAATACTGTGTCCCTGGTCCTGTTTCATTTAGAAGCCTCCGTGATCTGTAGTTTCTCTTTAAAAAGCCCGAGAAACTGGTCCTGTCTCTTCACAAAGTCTGTGTGACTGGTCCTGTCTCTTTAAAAAGCCTCTGCGACTGGTCCTGTCTCTTTACAAAGTCTGTGTGACTGGTCCTGTCGCTTTACAAAGTCTGTGCGACTGGTCCTGTCTCTTTACAAAGTCTGTGTGACTGGTCCTGTCTCTTCACAAAGCATGTGTGACTGGTCCTGTCTCTTTACAAAGTCTGTGTGACTGGTCCTGTCGCTTTACAAAGCCTATTTATCTAGATAGGTCTCTTCACAAAGCATGTGTGACTGGTCCTGACTGATTAAAAAGCCTGTGTGACTGGTCCTGTCTCTTTAAAAAGCCTGTGCGACTGGTCCTGTCTCTTTTAAAAGCTTGTCTGACTGGTCCTGTCTCTTTATAAACCTGTGTGACTGGCCCTGTCTCTTTAAAAAGCTTGTGTGACGAGTCCTGTCCAAGGATAGGACATATAAATTGGCCAGAAAAAGCAGTAAACCTGAGGATTGGGAGCAGTTTAGGATTCAACAAAGGAAGACAAAGGGATTAATTAAGAAAGGGAAATAGAATATGAGAGTATGCTTTCAGGGAACATAAAAACTGACTGTGAAAGCTTTTATAGATATGTGAAGAGAAAAGGTTTGGTGAAGTCAAGCATAGAGCCCTTGCAGTCAGAATCAGGAGTTTTATAATGGGGAACAAAGAAATAGCAGACCAATTAAATACATATTTTGGTTCTGTCTGCATAAAGGAGGACACAAATAACCTCCCAGAGATGTCGTGGCACGTGGGTCTGATGAAAGTGAGGAACTGAAAGAAATCAGTATTTGTAGGGAAATGGTGTTAGGGAAATTGATGGGAGAGAAGGCCAATAAACCCCCAGGGCCTGATAATCTACATTCTAGGGTATTAAGGAGGTGGCCTTAGAAATAATAGATGCATTACTGATCATCTTCCAAAAGTCGATGGAACCTGAAACAGTACCCATGGATTGGAGGGTAGCTAATTTTACCCCACTATTCAAAAAAGTTGGTAGAGAGAAAATGGGAAATTACAGACCGGTAAGCCTGACATCGGTAGTGGGGAAAATGCTAGAGTCCATTACAAAAGATGTAATAGCTGAGCACTTGGAAAGCAGTGACAGGATCGGACAAAGTCAACATGGAATTAAAAAGGTAAATCGTGCTTGACAAATCTACTGGAATTATTTGAAGATGTAACTAGTAAAATAGATAAGGGAGACCCAGTGGATGTGGTGTATTTGGACTTTCAGAAGGCTTTGGATAATGTCCTGCATAATAGATTAGCGTGTAAAGTTAAGGCCCATGGGATTGGGGGCAACGTATTGACATGAATAGAGAACTGGTTGGCCGACAAAAGCAGAGTTGGAATAAACGGCTCTTTTTCTGAGTGGTAGGCAATGACTAGTGGGGTACCGCAGGGACCGGACGTAGCTCCCCAGCTATTCACAATATAGATTAATGATCTGGACGAGGGAACTAGATGAAATATCTCCAAGTTTGCAGACGACACAAAGCTGGCTGGGCGTGTGTGCTATGAGCAGGATGCTGAGAAAATTCCAGTATGATTTGGGCAGGTTGTCTGATTGGGCAGAAGCATGACAGATGCAATATAACGTAGATAAATACGAGGCTATCCACTTTGGTGGCAAAAACAGGAAGGCAGAATATTATCTGAATGGCAATATATTGGGAAAAGGCGGAGTGCAACGAGACCTAGGTGTCCTTGTGCACCAGTCGCTGAAGTTAATCATGCAGGTGCAGCAGGCGGTTAAGAAGGCAAATTGTATGATGGCCTTCGTAGCGAGAGGGATTGAGTACAGGAACAAGGATCTCTTGCTGCTTTTGTACAGGGCCTTGGTGAGATTAAATCTTGAGTATTGTGTGCAGTTTTGGTCGCCATATCTGAGGAAGGATGTCCTTGCCATGGAAGGAGTTCAGCGAAGATTCACTAGGCTGATACCTGGGATGGCAAAAATGACGTACGAGGAGAGATTGGGTCGAGTGGGCTTATACTCGCTAGCGTTTAGAAGAATGAGAGGGGGCCTCATTGAAACTTATAAAATGCTGACAGGACTGGACAGACTAGATGCAGGAAGGATGTTCCCGATGGTCGGGGAGTCTAGAACAAGGGGTCACACTCTAAGGGTAAGGGGTAGGCCATTTAGGACAGAAATGAGGAGGAATTTCTTCACCCAGAAACATAGAAACATAGAAGACAGGAGCAGAAGCCGGCCATTCAACCCCTCGAGACTGCTACGCCATTCAATGAGATCATGGCTGACCATGCAAATTCAGTACCCTGTCCCTGCCTTCTCCCCATATTTTTGATCCCTTTAGCCTTCAGAAATATATCCAACTACTTCTTGAATATTTTTAATGATCTGGCCTCCACCGCCCTCTGTGGCAGAGAATTCCATATGTTCACCACTCTGTGGGTGAAGAAATTCCTCCTCACCTCAGTCCCAAATGGCTCACTGTTCCTGTCTCTTTAATAAGCCTGTGTGATTGGTCCTGGCTGCTTAATAAGTCTGCGTGACTGATCCTGTCTTTTAAAGTCCTTTGTAACTGGTCCGGTCTCTTTACAAAGGCTGCATGACTGCTCCTGTCTTTTTAAAAATCCTCTGCGTCTGGACCAGTCTGCTTAAAATGCCTGTGTGTCTGAACCTGTCATTATAAAATGCCTGTGTGACTGGTCCTGTTTCTTTAAAAAGCACGTTTGACTGGTCCTGTCTCTTTTAAAAGCCTGTGCTACCTTTCCTGTACCATTAAAAAGCATGTGTGCCTGATTCTGCCTCTTTACAAATACTTCTTGATTGGTCCTGTCTCTTTAAAAGGCATTTGTGACTGGTCCTGTCCATCTACATAGCCAGTGTGACTGGTCCTGTCTGAATGGAAAGCCTGTGTGACTGGACTTGTCTCTTTCAAAAGCCTGTGTGTCTGGTCCTGTCCCTTTAAATAGCCTGCGTGACATTTCCCGTCTCTTTAAAAGGCATGTATTTTTTAAAAAGCCTGTGTGACTGGTCCTTAGCCGTTCAGCACCAGATCTGTCTGGACCACATAAACACTATCGGGCCCAGCTCTTCTCTGCCCAAATTGCTCACTATTCCAGAATCTGGATTGAAAAGCTGAGCCCCAGCTCCTATTCTCTGCTGCTAACCATCTTCTCAAACCCCTCTCACTGTCTCCTCCACCCTCACCTCCGATAACATGTGAGGCGGTCATGGACTTCTTTGTTTCTAAGATTGAGACTATCCGTTCAGCTGCCTCTGCCACTTCCCTTCCTTCCCCACCCCACTGGACCAAACTTCATCTAACGTTGCCCCCCTGCCCTAGCGCTTAACTCACATATTTCTCCAGCTTCTCTCCGATCACCCCTCATGATCTGTCTGCATTCATCTTGACTATGAGAACCACCTCCCGCTCCTCGACCATTTTCCCACCAAACTGCTGATAATGCAAATTCCTTTTCTGGCTCCCATATTAGCTGATGATGTTAACGGTTATCTCTCGTCTGGTACTGTCTCCCTCTCCCTCAAATCTGATCGTCATCACCCCTCTCATCAAAAAAAACCTTGATGCCTCCGTCCCTGCAAACTACCGCCCCATCTGCAATCTCCCTTTCCTCTACAAAGTTCTTGAACGTGTTGTCGCCTCCCAAATTTGTGCCCATATTTCCCGCAATTCCATATCTGAATCCCTCCAATCAGATTTCCGCCCTTGCCACAGTACCGAAATGGCTCTCATCAAAGTCACAAATTACATCCTTTGTGACTGTGACAAAGGTAAAATATCCCTCCTCGCCCTTCTTGACTTGTCTGCAGCATTTGACACGGTTGACCACTCCATGTTTCTGGAAAGCATCTTCACCGTCGTCCAGCTGGGTGGGACTGCACTCGCCTGCTTCCATTCTTATCTATCTAATCGTAGCCAGTGAATCACCTGCAATGGCTTCTCTTCCCGCCCCCGTATCGTTTCCTCTGGCGTTCCCCTTGGAACTTTCATTAGCCCCCTCCTATTTCTGATCTGCATGGTGCCCCTTGAAAACACAGCGTCAGTTTCCACATGTACGCTGACGACACCCAGATCTACCTCACTAACTTTTCTCTCGACCCCTCCACGGAGTCTAAATTATCAGACTGCGTGTACAACATACAGTTTTGGATGAGCAAATACTTTCTCCAGTTAAATATTGGTGATAATGAAGCTATCGTTTTTGGTCCTTGCCACGAACTCCGTTCCCTAGCCATTGACTCCAGCCCTCTCCCTAACATCAGTCTGAGGCTGAATCACCCTGCTCGCAACCTTGGTGTCATATTTGACCCGGAAATGATCTTCCAACCACATATCAGCGGTACAACAAAGACCGGCTACTTCCACCTCCATAACATTGCCCGTCTCCGCCCTTGCCTCAGCTCATTCGCTGATGAAACTTTCATCCATTCCTTTGTTTGCTCCAGACTTGACTATTCCAACACATTCCTGGCTGGACTGCCACATTTCACCCTATGTAAACCTGAGGTCATCCAAAACTCTTCTGTTCGTTTCCTAACTCGCATCAAGCCCCTTTCGCCCATAACCCCTGTGCTCGCTGACCTACATTGGCTCCCGGTTAAGCAGCGTCTCGATTTCAAAATTCTCCTCCTTATTTTCAAATCCTTCCTTTGCCTTGCCCCTTCCTATCACTGCAATTTCCTTCAGACCCAGAACCCCTCGAGATATCTGCACTCCTCTAATTTCGCCCTCTTGAGCATCACTGATAATAATCGCTTAATCTTTGGTGGTCGTGCCTTCTGTTGCCTAGACCCTAAGCTTTCGAATTCCCTCTGGAAACCTTTTCACCTCTCTTCCTTCCTTAAGACACTCCTTATAACCTACCTCTTTCACCAAGCTTTTGGTCACCTGCCCTCATTTAACCTTATGTGGCTCGGAGTCAAATTTGTTTTCTTAAAATATTACTTTGCAGCGCCTAGGGACATTTTACTATGTTAAAGGCGCTATAAACATGCAAATTGTTGTTGCTGTTGTTGTCCTATCTCTTTAAAAAGCCTGTGTGACTGAGCGTGACTCATTGAATATCTGGTGTGAAAGGTACTGCCTCTTTCATATATATGTTTGTCTGGTTCCTTCTCGTTAAAATAACCTGTGTGACTGGTCCATTCTCTATAAAAAGCCTGTGTGACGATCCTGTCTCTTTACTAAACCTGTGTGACTGGTCCTGTTTCTTTTAAAAGCATATGTGACAGGTCCTCACTCTTTAAAAAGCCTGCCTGACTGGTCCAGTCTCTTTAAAAAGCCGGTGTGATTGATCCTATCTCTTTAAAAAGACAGTGTGACTTTTCATGTCTCTTTAAAAGGCCTTTGTGGCTGGTAACGTCTTTTTTTTAAATAAGGTGTGACAGGTCCTGTCTCTTTATAAATATTGTGCGACTGGTCCTGCCTGCTTAAAATGCCTGTGTGTCTGGTCCTGTATCTTTAAATAGCCAGTGTGATACATCCTATCTCGTTAAAAAGTCTATGTGACTGGTTATGTCCCGCTAATAAACCTGTGCGTCTGATCCTCTCTCCCTAATAAACCTTTGTGACTCTCCTGTCTCCTTAAAATGCCTCGTTATAACAAATTTGCGACTGGACTTGCCATTTTAATCACCCTGTGTGATTGACCCTGTCTCGTTAAAAATCTGGTAGGATTGGTGTTGCCACTTTTAAAAGCCTGTCATAGAGCCATAACTGCACAGAAAGAGGCAATTTGGCCCATCATGTCCGCGCCGGCTCTCTATAGATCAATCCAGTAAGTCCCATTCCCCCGCTCTATCCCTGTAGCTCTGCAAGTTTATTTCCGTCAGGTGCCTATCCAGTCTCCCCTAGAAAACATTGAGTGTCTCCACTTCCACCTCTTCCGTCGGCAGCAAGTTCCAGTTCAGCACCACTCGCTGCGTTAAAACCTTTTCCTCATGTCCCCTCTGTATCTCTTGCCCCAATCCTTAAATCTGTGTCCCATAGACATTGTACCAACAATTAGTGGGAAAAGCCTTTCCCTGTCTAGCCTTTCCAAAACTGTCATAATCTTGTAGAACCCGATCAAATAATCGTGCAACCACCTTTGCTTTAATTAAAACAAATCCAGCTTCTCCAACCTGTCCTTGTAGCTAAGATCCCCAATCCACGGAACAATTCTGGTAAATCTCCTCTGCACCCTCACAAGGGCCTTCACATCCTTCCTCAAGTTTGGTGACCAGAACTGGACGCAGTATTCCAGTTGCTGCCTAACCAGCGCTTCATAAAGGTTCAGCATATCTTTACTTTTGTACTCAATACCTCTATTTCTGAAGCCCAAGGTCCCATATGCTTTCCAACCACTCTCTCAATATGCCCCACCACCTCAGCGACCTATGCACATTAACTCCCAGTTCCCCCTGTCCCTGCACACTCTTTAAAACTGTGCCATTTATTGGAAACTGCCTCTCCCTGTTCCTTCTGCCAACATGCATCAACTCACACTTCGCTGTATTATATTCCATCTGCCACTTCTCTGCCCATTTTGCTAGCTTTTCTATGACCTGTTGCAGTCGATTGGTATCATCATCACTGCTTGCCACACCGACACTTTCGGTGTCACTGTCAAATTTCGAAATTCTACTCTGTATTCAAATATCCAGGTAATTTATATGTATCAAAAAAAGCTGTGGCCCCAGCACTGACCCCTGGGGAACACCACTGTCTACCACCCACCAGTCTGAATAACAGCCATTCACCACAGCTCGCTGTTTTCTGTCCTTAAGCCAAATTCTTATCCAAGCTGCCACTGACCAATCTATTCCTTGAGCCTCAATTTTGTTAACCAGCGTTCTATGTCGCACTATGTCAAACGCCTGTGTATCTAATCATGTCTGGTACTGCCTCTTTGAAAAGCATGTTTCATGTGTCCAATCACTTAAAAAAAATCCTGTGTGACTGTTCATAACTCTATACAAAATAATGTATGACTGGACCAGACTTTTTTAAAAGCCTGTGTGACTGGTCCTCTCTCTTTGAAGAGCCAGTGTGACTGGTCCAATCTCTAAAAGAAACCGGTCTGATGGGTCCTGTCTCTTTAATAAACCTGTGTGACTGATCCTGTCTTTTTAATAAGCGTGTGTGACTGGTCCTGTATATTTAATAAGCCTTTGTGACTGATCCTTTTACTTTGAAAAGCCTATGTGACTGGTCCTATCTCTTGAAATATGCCCTGTGACTGGTCCTGTCACTTAAAAAAAAAACCTTTGAGTCTGATCCTGTCTGCTTCAAAAATCTGTGTGACTGGTCCTGCCTCAAGGGGCAGCACGGTGGCATAGTGGTTAGCACTGTTGCCTCACAGCGCCAGGGACCCGGGTTCGAATCCGGCCTCAGGTGACTGTCTGTGTGGTATTTGCACATTCTCCCCGTGTTTGCGTGGGTTTCCTCCGGGTGCTCCGGTTTCCTCCCACAGTCCAAAAATGTGCGGGTTAGGTTGATTGGCTATGATAAATTGACCCTTAGTGTTAGGGGGATTAAATACGTGGGGTTACGAGGATAGGGTGGGAAATGTGTTGGTGTTGGTGTAGGGGTTACGGGGATTGGGTGGGATATGTGTCGGTGCAGGCTCAATGGGCCGAAATGGCCTCTATCTGCTCTGTGGGATTTCTGTGATTTAACAGCATGTGTGACAGGTTCTGGCTCATCTAATAGCCGGTGTGACTGGTCCGCTCTCTGTAAACAGCATATATGACAGATGCTGGCACATCTAAAAGCCGGTGTGAATGGTCCCGTCTGTTTAAACAGCATGTATGACAGGTCCTGGCTCATCTAACAGCCGGTGTGACAGGTCATGTCTCTTTAAAATGTATGTGCGACTGAACTTGTCTCGTTAATAAACCTTTGTGCCTGATTCTGTGTGACTGGTCCTGTCTCAATAAAAATCCTTTGTGACTGGTCCGTCCTCTTTAGAAAGCTTGTGTGATTGTCCCTGTCTCGTTAAAAAGCCTGTGTGACAGTTAAACATTACTTCTGGCGCAAGAACACAAAAGGAAAAGCAGCTCAGTCATGGCTAACAAAATAAATTAAGATTATTATTAGATCCAAAGAGGAGTCATATAAAGTTGCCAGAAAATTAATAAGCCTGAGTATTGGGAGCTGTTTATTTTTCAGCAAAAAGAACCAAGAGATTGATTAAGAGGTGTAAATGGAGTATGAGAGTAAAGTTGCAAGAAACATAATAGCCGATTGTAAAAGCTTCTACAAGTATGTAAAAAGAAAAAGATTAGTGAAGACAAATGTAGGTCCCTTACAGTCAGATGCGGGAGAGGTTATAATGGGGAACAAGGAAGTGGCTGATCAATTAAACATATCCTTTGGTTCCATCTTCACGGAAGAGGACACAAATAACTTCCCGGAAACGCTAGGGAACCAAGGTTCTAATGAGAAGGAGGAATTAAAGGAAATTAGTATTAGTAATAAAATAGTGCTGGAGAAATTAATGGGACTGAAAGCTGATGAATTCCCACGGCCTGATATTCTGCATCACAGAGTACTAAAAGAGGTAGCCATGGAAACAATGGATGCATTGTCTGTCCTCTTCCAAAATTCTATCGATTATGGTACAGTTCCTGCAGACTAGAGGGTGGCAAATGTAACCCCACTATTTAAAAAAGAATGGAAGAGAGAAAACAGGGAACTACAGACAGGTTAGCCTAACATCAGTAGTAGGGAAAATGCTGGAGTCTATTAAAAAGATGTGATAACAGGACACATAGAAAATGATTCGACAAATACAACGTGGAATTATGAAAGGGAAATCGTGTTTGACAATCCTACTGGAGTACTTTGAGTATGCAACTGATAGAATATTAATCGGAGAACCAGTGGATATGGGGTATTTGGATTTTCAGAAGGCATTTGATAATGTCCCACATAAGAGGTTCGTGAGCAAAACTAAAGCACATGGGATTGGCGGTAATATACTTCAATGGACTGAAAATTGGTTAACAGACAGGAAACAGAGAGCTTGAATTTTTCAGGGTAGCAGGCGGTGACAAGTGGGGTACCTCAGGGATCAGTGTTTGGGCCCCAGCTATTCACAATATATTTCAATGATTTGGATGAGGGAACCAAAATAACATTTCCAAGTTTGCTGATGACACGAAACTAGGTAGGATTGTGAGTTGTGAGGAGGATAACAAGAGGCTTCACAGCGATTTAGACAAGTTGAATGAATGGGGAAATACATGGCAGATGCAGTATAACGTGGATAAATGTGAAGTTATCCACTTCGGTAGGAATCACAGAAAGATAGAGTATTATTTAAAATGGGATTGATTGGGAAGTGTTGATGTAAAAATGGACCGGGGTGTCCTTGTAAACCGGTCAATGAATACGAACATACAGGTGCAGCCAGCAGTTAGGAAGGCAAATGGTATGTTTGCCTTCATTGCAAGAGGATTTGAGTAGAGGAGCAAGGATGTCTTACTACAGTTATGCAGGGCCTTGATGAGACCACACCTGGAGTACTGTTCGCAGTTTTGGTCTACTTACCTATGAGAGAATATACTTGCCATAGAAGCAATGCAGCGAAGGTTCACCAGACTGATTCTTGGGATGGCAGGACTGTCGTATGAGGAGAGATTGGGCCGGCTAGGCCTGTATTCACTAGAGATTAGAAGAATGAGAGGGGATTTCATTGAAATGTATAAAATTTTGCAAGGGCTAGACAGACTGGATGCAGGGAGGATGTTTCCCCTGGTTGGGGTTTAGAAGGTGGGGTCACAATCTCAGGATACAGGGTAGGACATTTCGGACTGAGATAAGGAGAAATTTCTTCAATCAGAGGGTGGTGAACCAATGGAATTCGCTACCACAGAAGGCTGTGGAGGCCAAGTCATTGAATATATTTAAGAGGGAGATAAATAGATTTCCTGACAAAAAAGGCATTACGGTGTATAGGAAGAGAGCGGGAATATGTTATTGAGATAGAGTATCAGCCATGATCATATTGAATGGTGGATCGAAGGGCCGAATGGCCAACTCCTGCTCCTATATTTCTATTTTCCTGTCTCATTTAATAGCCGGTGTGACAGGTCCTGTCTATTTAAACAGTATGTATGACTGGCCCTGTCAAAGAATAAGCCGGTTTGACTGGCCCTGTTTCTTTAAAAAGTATGTTTCACTTGTCCTGTCTCTTTAAAAAGCTAGTTTTTCAGCATCTGTCTCAT
The DNA here is from genome assembly GCF_052327205.1 of Somniosus microcephalus. Lineage (NCBI taxonomy): Eukaryota > Metazoa > Chordata > Chondrichthyes > Squaliformes > Somniosidae > Somniosus > Somniosus microcephalus. Next base: position 47,323,279 of record NW_028225184.1, on the reverse strand, counting down.
TATAAAGCTTGTGTGACTGGTCCTCTCTCTTTAAAAACCAATGTGACTTCTCCTGCCTCTTTAAAATACAGGTTTCACTGGTCCTGTCTCTTTAAAAAAAAGTGTGACTCATCCTTTCGCTTTAAAAAGCATGTAAAACTGGTCCTGTTACTCTGAAAAGCCTATGTGACTGGTCCTGTCTTGTTCAGAAGCCGGTGTGACGGTTCATGTCGATATTAGAGGCCGGTGCTACAGGCCCTGCCTCCTGTAATAGCCTGTGTGTCAGGTCCTATCTCGTTAAAAGCCTGTGCGACTGATGCTTTAAAATTTAAATTGCTGCCTCTTTAAAAAAACACGTTAAAAAATCTGTGCGAGTGGTCCTGTCTCCTTAAAAAGCCTGTGTGACTGGTCCTGTCCCTTTGGAAAGCATGTGTGACTGGTTCAGTCTCTTTACAAAGCCTGTGTGACTGATCGTGGCTCTTTAAACAGGCTGTGTGACTGCTCCTCCTTCTTTAAAAAGCAAGTTTTACTGGTGCTGTCTCTTTAAAAACCTGTATAACATAAGAAAATAAGAAATAAGAGCAGGAGTAGGCCATGCGGTCCCTGGAGCCTGCACCGCCATTCATTAAGATTATGGCTGTTCATCGACCTCAACTTCACCTTCGCGCCCGATCTCCATATCCCTTCAGTCCAAAAAGCTACCTATCTCAGCCTTGATTATAATCGAAGGCTCAGCATTCACAGCCCTTTGGGGCAGAGATTACCAAAGATTCACAAATCTCTGAGTGAATAAATTCTTCCTCATCACAGCCATAAATGGATTATCCCTTATCCTGAGACTATGACCCCTAGTTCTAGACTCTCCAGCCAGGGGAAACAACCTCTCAGCATCTACCCTGTCAGTCCCCTCAGAAACTTGTATGTTTCAATGAGGTCACCTCTCATTCTTCTAAACTCCAGAGAGTATCGGCCCATTCTGTTTCTTTATTCATTGATGGGATGTGGGCATCGCTGACTGGCTAGGCCTGCATTTAGTGCCCATCCCTAATTGCCCTTGAGTAGATGGTGGTGAGCCGCCTTCTTGAACAGCTGCAGTCCATATAGTGTAGGTACACCCACAATGCTGTTAGGAAGGGAGTTCCAGGATTTTCCCAGCGACAGTGAAGGAACGGCGATACAGGTCCAAGTCAGGATGCTGTGTGGCTTGGAGGGGAACTTATAGGTGGTGATGTTCCCATGCGTCTGATTCCCTTGTCCTTCTAAGTGGTAGAGGTCGCGGGTTTGGAAGGTGCTGTTGAAGGAGCTTTGGCGAGTTGCTGCAGTGCATCTTGTAGATGGTACACACTGCAGACACAGTGCGCCGGTGGTGGAGGGAGTGAATGTTGAAGGTGGTGGATGGAGTGCCAATCAAGCTGGCTGCTTTATCCTGAATGGTGTCGAGCTGCTTGAGAGTTGTTGGAGCTGCACTCATCCAGGCAAGTGGAGAGTATTCCATCACACTCCTGACTTGTGCCTTGTAAATGGTGGAAAGGCTTTGAGGAGTCAGGAAGTGAGACACTCGCCGCAGAATTCCCAGCCTCTGGCCTGCTCTTGTATCCACATTATTTATATGGCTGTTCTAGTTCAGTAACTGATCAATGGTAACCCCCAGGATGTTGATAGTGGGGGATTCAGCGATGGTAATGTCAAGGGGAGATGTTTAGAGCCTCTCTTGTTGGAGATGGTCATTGCCTGGCACTTGTGTGGTGCGAATGTTACTTGCCAGTTGTCAGCCCAAGTCTGAATGTTGTACAGGTCTTGCTGCATATGGACACGGACTGCGTCAGTATCTGACGAGTCTCGAATGGTGCTGAACTGTGTGCAATCATGAGCGAACATCCCCACTTCTGACCTTATGATGGGGGGAAGGTCATTGATGATACAGCTGAAGATGGTTGGGCCTGGGACACTGCCCTGAGGAACTCCTGCAGTGATGTCATGTGATTGAGATGAATGACCTCCAACAACTACAGGCAACTTCCTTTGTGCTTGGTATGATTCCAACCAATGGAGTTTTCCCCTTGATTCCCATTGACTTCAGTTTTGCTAGGGCTCCTTGATGCCACACTCGATCAAATGCTGCCTTGATGTCAAGGGCAGCCACCCTCACCTCACCTCTTGAGTTCAGCACTTCTGTCCATGTTCGGACCAAGGCTGTAATGAGGTCAGGAGCTGAGTGGCCCTGGCGGAACCCAAACTGGGCGTCAGTTAGCAGATTATTGCTAAGTAAGTGCCGCTTGATAGCAGTGTCGACGACACCTTCCATTACTTTGCTGATGATTGAGAGTAGACTGATGGGACGGTAATTGGCTGGGTCGGATTTGTCCTTCTTTTTGTAGACAGGTTAAACTTGGGCAATTTTCCACATTGCCGGGTAGATGCCAGTGTTGTAGCTATACTGCAACAGCTTGGCTAGGGGCGCAGCTAGTTCAGGAGCACATGTCTTCAGTGCTATTGCCGGAATGCTTTCAGTGCCCATAGCCTTTGCAGTATCCAGTATCTTCAGCCGTTTCTTGACATCACGTGGAGTGAATTGAATGGGCTGAAGACTGGCATCTGTGATGCTGGGGACCTCAGGAGGAGGCCGAGATCGATCATCCACTCGGCACTTCTGGCTGAAGATAGTTGCAAATGCTTCAGCCTTGTCTTTTGCACTCACGTGCTGGGCTCCACCATCATTGAGGATGGGGAAATTTTTGGAGCCTCCTCCTCCTGTTAACTGTTTAATTGTCCACCACAACTCACGACTGGATGTGGCAGGACTGCAGAGCTTTGATTTGATCCGATGCTTGTGAGATCGCTTAGCTCTGTCTATCGCATGTTGCTTCCGTTGTTTGGCATGTAAGTAGTTCTGTGTTGTAGCCTCACCAGGTTGACACCTCATTTTTCGGTATGCCTGGTGACTTTCCCGGCATGCACTCCTGCACACTTTGTTAAACCAGGGTTGATCTCCCGGCTTGATGGTAATGGTAGAGTGAGGGCTATGCCGGGCCATGAGGTTACAGATTGTACTTGAATACAATTCTGCTACTGCTGATGGCCCACAGCGCCTCATGGATGCCCAGATTTGAGTTGCCCATTTAGCACGGTGGTAGAGCCACAGAACACGGTGGAGGGTATCCTCAACATGAAGACGGGACTACGTCTCCACAAGGACTGTGCGGTGGTCAGTTCCGACAATGCTGTTCATGGAGAGATGCATCTGCAACAGGTAGATTGGTGAGGACGAGATCAAGTAGGTTTTTCCCTCACCACCTGGCACCTACCCAGTCTGGCAGCTGTGTCCTTTAGGTCTCGGCCAGTTGTGTTGCAACCGAGCCACTCTTGGTAAAGGACATTGAAGTCCCCCACCCAGAGGACATTTTGTGCCCTAGCTACTCTCAGTGCTTCTTCCAATTGGTGTTCAACATGAAGGAGTACAGATTCCTTTGCTGAGGGAGGGCGGTAGGTGGTAATTAGCAGGAGGTTTCCTTGCCCATATTTGACTTGATGCCATGAGACCTCATGGGGTCCTGAATCAATGTTGAGGACTCCCAGGGCTACTCCCTCCCCACTGTATACCATGGTGCCACCAACTCTGGCGGGTCTGTCCTGGCAGTGGGACAGGACATAGCCAGGGATGGTGGTGGTGGTGTCTGGGACATTTGTTGTAAGGTATGATTCGGTAATTATGATCTATGTCAGGCTGTTGCTTGACTAGTCTGTGGGACAGCTCTCCCAATTTTGGCCCAAGCCCCCAGATGTTGGTAAGGAGGACTTTGCAGGGTCGACAGGGCTGGGTTTGCCGTTGTCGTTTCCGGTGCCAGGTGGCCTGTCCGGTTTAATTCTTATTGTTTCTTGTAGCGGTTGTTTATAACTGAGTGGCTTGCTAGACCATTAAGATTCAACCACATTGCTTTGGTTCTGGAGTCACATGTCCGCCAGACCAGGTAAGGATGGCAGATTTCTTTCCCCAAAGGACATTAGTTAACCAGATGGGTTTTTGTAACAATCGACAATGGTATTATGGTCGCCATTACTAAGACAAACATTTAATTCCAGAATTAAATAGAATTGAACTTAAATTCCACCAGCTGTCGTGGTGGGAATTGAACCCATATTTTCAGAGCATTGGAATAAGCCGCTGGCTTAGTAGTCCAGTTACATTACCACTATGCCACCGCCTCCCCTTCTACACAATCTCTCCTCATAGGACAGCCTCTCACCCCAGGAATCAAGATCGTGACCCTTTGTTGAACCGCCCCGAGGGCAGGTATATCCTTGCTTAGATAAGGAGTCCAAAACTGTGCACATTCCTCCAGGTGTGGTCTCACGAAGTCCACGTACAATTGCAAGACTTGCTTACGCTTGTACTCCAACCCCCTTGCAAGAAAGATCAACATGCCATTGGTTTTCTTATTGCTTGCTGCACCTGCTTTCTGTGTTTCTTGCACGAGGACACGCAAATCTATCTGAACGCCAACATTTGAAAGTTAGTCACCATTTAAAACATATTCTGTTTTTCTATTCTTCCTACCAAAGTGAATAACCTCAGATTTCCCTATATTATACTCCATCTGCCAACTTACTGTACACTCACTTAGTCTATCTTTTTCCCTTTGCAGACTCCTTGTGTACTCCTCACAGCTTACTGTCCCACCTAGCTTGGTATCATCAGCAAACTTGGATACTTAACACTTGGTCCCTTCATCTAAGTCATTAATATAGATTTTAAATAGCTGAGGCCACAATACTGATCCTTGCGTCACCCCTCTAGTTACAGCCTGCCAACCTGAAAAAGATCTGTTTATCCCTGCTTTCTGTTTTCTGTCCATTAACCAATCCTCTACCATTCTACTATATTACCCCCAACCCCATGAGCCTTAATCTTGTGTAATAACCTTTAATGTGGCACCATATATAATGCCTTTTGGAAATCCAGGTATACTACATCCAATGGTTCTGCTTTATCTACCGTGAGAGTTACTTCTTCAAAAAACTCTAATAAATTTGTCAAACACGATTTCCCTTTCATGAAAACATGTTGACTCGGCCTAAACAGAAATGATTTTCTAAGTGAGTTGATACCACTTCCTTAACAATGGATTCCATCATTTTCCCGACGACTGATGTCAGGCTAACTTGCCTGTAGATCCCAGTTTTTTCTCTCCCTCCTTTCTTATTTAGCTGTGATACATTTGTGAACTTCAAATCCGCTGAGACCATTCCAGAATCTAGGGAATTTTGGAAGATTAAAACCAATGCAACCACTATCTCTTCTGTGGTGTATGTGCCTTTAAGAGCAATTATGGTGTATGTGCCTTTAAGAGCCCCAGGTGTGCATAATGCCGGTAATTGCCACTTGGGCTATATAAGCCTGTGTATTGTGTCTATCCTTTAGAAACCCCCCGCAGACTTGCTTAGTAAATACCTATGAACCAACTCCTGTCTTCAGTGTCTTTATCTACACATGGACACTACAGTGGCGACGTAGTGGAAACGGACTTACCTGCAATTCGGCAGCACCTCAAGGACATCAATTCCTCCAGCGTCCAGAAGACTCAAGGAAGTAAGAGAAACTGTGGTTTCACCAGCTGGCCAAGCTGGTGACAGGTACTGTGCTAATCCTTCCTGGGCATCAGGCTGGAGCTCCAGCGGCGGGCTCTACAGCTGAGAGAGGCAGCGAAATTGGAGGCAAGCAATAACGGACTGGGAGGGTGCACTCGAGAGACGGCCAGCACAGCAAGCAGGTCAGCGTTTAGACCACCGTCGGGAACGAGGCTCCAACAGTGAATAAACGCAAACCACAGTAAAACAGCGTTGTTGTCGGTAGCAGCGGCGGGAAAGTGCGGGAAGCACCATATCGTTGCTACAGAAAAAAAAAAGCACGGGAAGCGCTGTATATTTTCTGAAATGCCTAAATCTGGTAATATTGAGGCTTTGATGGCGAAATAGAAGATTGGACCACATACGTGGAAAGAGTAGAGGTTTATTGCTCTGCAAATGGAATAGCAGATGAAAAAAAAGCTTCAGTACTTCTGAACTTAATGGGCGCGAAGACATACGGGCTGTTACGAAATATAATCACTCCAGCCAAACCAAAGGACAAAACTTTTAAAGAAATTGTTGATAGCCTACAGGAGCATTTAAACCCAACACCGCTGCTGATAGCGGAACGATTCAAGTTCTTCAAGAGAAATCAACACAAGAATGAAAGTAACGCTGATTACCTAACCGAATTAAGAAAGCTAACAAAGTACTGCCAATTCGGAGCAGGACTATCGGATTATCTTCGAGACAAATTTGTTTGCGGTCTCTTAAGTGAAGGAACACAAGAAAGACTGCTTTCTGAAAAAGATTTAACATTGGACAAAGCTTTCAGTATGGCTGTATCATATGAAGCAGCAGCAAAAGGAGCTGCAGAGATAAACAAGAGACACAGGACTTCGGCACCCATAAAATGACACCGGAGTTCGAAAGATGTTATCGCTGCGGCAGATCCACCCATCACCAAAGGGACTGCTGGTTCAAGGGCAAAGCATGCAGGCAATGTGGTAAGATTGGACATATTGCACGGGTATGCCAATCTGGACAAAATTAATCCACTGACAGAAAACAAAAAATCAATAAAAAAACGTACAGGATGGTACAAATGATGACGGACAATAGCTCCGAAGACCAGAATAGCGATAGCGACTCCGGAAACAAGAGACTAAGCTGTCGCAAATTACATAATGTACTTGCCAAAGAGGATTACCAAACCATTTGGGTTACCCTCATAATAGCAGGGTCCCCAGTTAAAATGGAGCTAGATACAGGATCAGCTCTAACCGTAATAAATCGACGAGATTACGAGAGGCTATTTTCGCATATACCTCTAAAAGACACATCCATTATCTTAAAAATATATACGGGGCAGAAAGTCTACCCCAAAGGAAAAATAAGGGTGCCTGTGGTATAAAACGGCAAAGAAATACAAAAGTTGTATTTATACATTCTACAAGATGGTGGTCCACCGTTGTTGGGACGTGAATGGATAAGGAAGATACGTTTAGACTGGCACTCCATTCAGGCACTGATGGTGACCAGAAAGAAAAAAAAACAACGATGACATCATACCTGAACAATTAAAAGACATCTTGGCCAACGCCAAAGAAGTGTTTCAAGAGAAACTAGGAACCTTGAAAGGCATCACCGCCTCAATAAAAGTGGAAGATACAGCAATTCCAAAAATTTTTAAGGCAAGACCGGTGCCATACGCGATACATCCAGCAGTCGAGGCAGAGCTGGAGAATTTGGAAAAGGCAGGCGTATTATCCAAAGTAGATTGGAGCGAATGGGCAACACCCTTCGTTCCAGTCATGAAAAAAACATTTAAAAATAACTCTGAGGAACAGAAAAAATTCGCATCTGTGGGGACTTTAAGGTGACTGTAAACCCAGTCCTTCACACGGTACAGTATCCTCTTCCGAGGATAGAAGATATTTTTGCCTCACTATCCGGAGCGAAACGTTTCACAAAAATTGATTTGGCACAGGCATATCTACAGATGGAGGTTGAGGAGACCTCTAAAAAGTATCTCACAATAAACCCACACAAAGGCCTGTACCAGTACAATCGACTGGTTTTTGGAATAGCATCAGCTCCAGCTATCTGGCAAAGAGCTATGGAGCAAGTCCTGCAAGGGATTCCGGGGACTCAATGCTACCTAGACGACATCCTTATAACAGGAGAAAACGACAACGAGCACCTTGCCAATTTGGAGCAGGTGCTCACTTGGCTGAAAGAACGGGGCCCACGAGCAAATCGCCCCAAGTGCGAATTTTTCCAAAATCAGATATCATATTGTGGCCACATAATTAATAAGGAAGGGTTGCATAAGTCACCTGAAAAAAGTGAAGCAGTTATAAAAGCCCCAGCACCTGAAAATGTTTCGCAATTAAGGTCATTCCTGGGATTAATACATTACTATCATAAATTTTTACCGAACATATCAACTATTCTACACCCTCTTAATGATCTTCTACAGACAGGAGTGATTTGGAAATGGAACGAAGACTGTAAACGTGCCTTCCATAAATGTAAAGACTTAATCACATCCGAGAAAGTTTTGGCTCATTAAATCCCATCACTACCAATCAGACTGGCGTGCGATGCATCCCCTTACGGCATAGGAGCGGTATTGTCCCATAGATTCCCTGATGGCTCGAAACGGCCGATAGCTTTTGCGTCACGCTCATTGAATTCAGCTGAGCGTAACTATGCCCAGATAGACAGGGAAGCACTCAGCCTGGTATGGGGAGTGAAGAAATTCAACCATTACCTACATGGACAAAAATTTACCTTGCTGACTGACCATCAACCCCTCATCTCCATATTCAACCCTAAAAAAGGTGTCCCCATTATGACGGCACAAAGACTACAGAGGTGGTCCCTTTTTCTAGGGGCACACCAATACAACATTGAATACAAAGGGTCAAAACAGATTGGGAATGCTGACGGTTTATCGCGCCTACAGTTGCCAACGATAGAAGAGGCACCTACAGTAGACCCAGTAGAGATATTCCACTCTACCATAGTGGAATGTCTACCGGTGACAAATTCTGCCATTGAAAGGGAGACAAGAAATGACCCTACTCTCTCACGGGTCTACGATTTAACAGTGAAGGGATGGCCAGCACATGGCGAACCACTGTTGCCAGCATTCTCGCAAAGAAGAGAACAGCTGTCAGTGTGCCGAGGAACCTTGATGTGTGGATCCAGAGTGGTGATTCCACCCAAACTCCAGGATAAATTGCTAAAGGAGCTTCACGAGGGGCATCTGGGTGGAGTGAAAATGAAGAACCTAGCTAGGGCGTTTGTGTGGTGGCCAGGTATCGATGGAGACATCGAAGACATGACCAAGAGCTGCCTAGGATGCCAGAAGGTCCAAAATGCTCCGCCACAGGCCCCTCTACATCCATGGGAGTGCCCCTCATCTCCCTGGCAAAGGGTGCACATCGACTTTGCTGGTCCATTAATGGACTCAATGTTCTTAATCGCAGTTGATGCACACTCCAAGTGGCCGGAGGTAATAAAGATGTCCTCCACCACCACGGAAAAAACCATCACACTATTAAGGACCATATTTGCCAGGAATGGGCTGCCGGAACAGATATGTTCTGATAATGGACCGGAATTTGTGTCCGAAGAATTCAGAAAGTTCTTAAAGAACAATGGGGTAAAGCATTACACGTCCGCCCCATACCATCCCGCCACCAATGGATTGGTTGAAAGGTTTGTCCAGACCTTCAAGAAAGCCATCAAGGCCATGGGTAATGAAGACATAAAACATCAGCACAAGGTGGATAACTTCTTATTTGCATATAGGAATGCAACGCATATGGTTACTAACCAAACTCCCGCCATGATGTTCTACAATGGAAACCTAAGATGCCAGCTGGATTTGGTCAAGCCCAACATCCGAAGGGACGTGGAGAACCGGCAGTTTCAGGGCATGAATGAAAGGCCAACTAGGGCCTTCCAGATAGGCCAACCGGTTTTGGCCCGGGACTACCGTACCGAGAAATGGCAGCCTGGAACTATCTGCACACGATTAGGACCACTGATGTATACCGTAGACATCGGAGACAGCATTATAAGGCGCCATGCTGACCAAATCATCAAGTCATCCGAAAAGGGACAACCTACACCACCACTCTATACATCTAATGATGAAGTAGAGATACCCATATCTACCTCCGATCCGGTGATACTGGAGCCCAATGAACCCGACACTGGCCTTTCAGCCGAATCAGCCTTGCCAGAAGAACCTACTACACCACCGGAAACTACTACACCCCCGAGGCGTTTTCCGGACCGAGTCAGGAAGCCTCCTGAGAGACTAACTTATAATTAATTAATACAGCATATAACAAGTAATTAATAATTACTTAAAATATGATGTACTAGTTAGCTAGAAGGGGAGGAATTGTGGTGCATGTGCCTTTAAGAGCAATTATGGTGTATGTGCCTTTAAGAGCCCCAGGTGTGCGTAATGCCGGTAATTGCCACTTGGGCTATATAAGCCTGTGTATTGTGTCGATCCTTTAGAAACCCCCCCCAGACTTGCTTAGTAAATACCTATGAACCAACTCCTGTCTTCAGTGTCTTTATCTACACACGGACACTACATCTTCAGCCACCTCCTTTAGAAACCTAGGATGTAGGCCGTCCAGTCCAGTGGATTTGTCGGCTTTTAGTTCCATAAGTTTTTCTCGTGCATTTCCTCTACATACATTAATTACCTTAAGTTCCTCAGCCTCATTAGACCCTTGGTTCCCCAACATTTTTGGTAGTTTTTTGTGTCTTCTACTGTGGAGACAGATGCAAAATATTTTTTAACGTTTCTGCGATTTCCTTATTCCCCATAATAATTCCTCCTGTCTCAGCCTCTAAGAGACCAACGTTTACTTTTGCTACTCTTTTCCTTTTTACTTACTTTTACAAACTCTTACCATCTGCTTTTATATTTCTTGCTAGTTTTCTCTTATATTCTATTTTTTTCCCTTTTAATAATTTTTTTGGTCAGCCTTTACTGGTTTGTGAAAATCTCCCAATCGTCAGGCTTACTATTATTATTTGCAACATTTTAAGCTTCATCTTTCAATCTATTGCTATCCACAACTTCTTTAGTTCTGCACGGTTGGATCACTTTACCCGTGGAGCTTTTGTTTCTCAAAGGAATGTAGTTTTGTTCAGAATAATTAAATATTTCTTTAAATGTTAGCCACTGCTTATCTGCCGTCATACCTTTTAATCTATTTTTCCAATCTGCCTTAGCCAACTCGCCCCTCATACCTATGTAATTGGCTTTATATATGTATAAGGCTCTAGTTTCGGACTTAGGCATGTCACTCTTATAATTAACGTGTCATTCTATCATATTATGATCAGTCTGCCCAGCGGATCCGTTACTAAGAGATTGTTAACTAACCCTGTCTCATTACCCAATACAAGATCTAAAATCACCTGTTCCTGGTTGATTCCATGACGTATTGTTCTAGGAAACTGTCCCAAATGCATTCCATGAACTCGTCCTCCAGACAACCTTAGCCAATTTGATTTGACCAGTCGATATGAAGATTAAATTTCCCCCAAATAATTGACTGGTCCTGCCTCTTTTAATAGCATTTGTGAATGGTCATGTATCGGTAAAAAAAAATCATACACGTCTGTTCCTGTCTCCTAAAAAAGCCTGTGTGAATGGTCCTGTCTCTTTATAAAGCGGTTGTGATAGGTCCTGAGTATTTATAAAGACTGTGTGCCTGGTCCTGTCTCTTTATAAAGCGGTTGTGATCGTTCCTGACTATTTAAAAAGCCTGTGTGAAAGATCCTGTCTCTTTATAAAGCGGTTGTGATAGGCCTTGACTATTTAAAAAGCCTGTCTGCCTGGTCCTGTCTCGTTAAAAAGCCGTTGTTTCTGCTCCTGTCATTTTAAGCAGTATGTGTGACTGGTCCTGTCAATGAAGAAGCTTGTGTGACTGGTCCTGTCAATGAAGACACCTGTGTGACTGGTCCTGTATCATTTAATAGCAGGTGTGATAGGTCCTGTCTCTTTAAAATGCCTGTGTGTCTGGCACTTTTTCGATAAAAAGCCGTTGTGACTGTTCTGTCATTTTAAACAGAATGGCCCATTAATTCCGGTCACAACGCGTGAGTACGGATGGGGTACTTACGTGTGGGCCAGTTGGAAGTGCCGGATTTCAGCATGCACAGCGCATGCATGGAAAACCGACATTTCCTCTCCTCTGAACCAAAGGGTTCAGAGGCAGTTCCCTTGCGATGTTTCAGTCTGCGCGCGCGCGTTGAACTTCCTTTTTTTTTCTGGTTTTAACGTGCGGGTAAGTCTGTACATTTTACAAATATAGAAAGCAGCCGTAAGGACTTCATTTTCAAAGGTAAGCGGTCAATTATTTAAAATTAAAACATTTTTTCCACAGGTTTTTTACTTTTAAATATTTTAAAGCAAGTTAAGTTTATTTTTTGCCCCATTTTTTTTTTAAATAATTTTTTTGAAAAATTTAAATTTTTGTTTAAAATAGTTGATAAAGTACAGTTTTACAGCCTCAGAATTTATACGTTTTGACAGGTCTATCTGTCAAGACTTATGAATGGAGCATTCCCTGCTCCGATTGGCTGCCTGTTGCTCACGTGATCCCGCGGACGCTTCGCACTAACTACGCCCCTGGGATACGCCAGCACAGCGCGCCGGCCTCTGGTACAGGCCTCGGACAGGAATTCCACGCAGGCCAAGAGGTCAACTGCCGGCACGCTAGGTAAGTGTAGGTCGGGGACCTGCACCTGCAGGAAGACCCCGACCCGAATTTCTGGGCCAATGTCTAACTGGTCCTGCCATTGAAGAAGCCTGTGTGAGTGGTCCTGTTTCTTTAAAAAGCCTGTGTGACTCGTCCTGCCTCCTTAAAAAGCCTGTGTCACTGGTCCTGTCTCTATAAAAAGCTTGTGTGACTAGTCCTGTCTCTTTAAAAAGCCTGTGTGACTGGTCCTGCCTCTTTAAAAAGCATTTTTCACTGATCCTGTCTCTTTAAAATTATATGTGACTGTTCCTGTCTCTTTAAAAAGCCTGTGTGACTGGTCCTGTCACGTGAAAATGCATTTTTCACTGGTCTCGTCTCTTTTAAAAGCATTTTTCACTTGTCTTGTCTCTTTAAAATAACTTTGTCACTTTTCCTGCCTTTTTAAAAAGGCTGTGTGACTGGTGCTGGCTCCACAAAAAGCCTGTCTGACCTGGCCTGTCTCATTCAATGTCACTTATTGAAACGTCCTGCCTCTTTTAACACTCTGTGTGACATGTCCTGTTCCTTTAAAGCGCCTGTCTGACTGGTCCAGTCATGTTAAATTGCCTGTCTCTTTAGAAAGCCTGTGTGACTGGTCCTTCCTCGTCAAAGTGCCTGTGTGACAGGTCTGGTCAATTTAAAGTTCCTGCCTCTTTAAAAAGCCTGTGAGAATGGTCCAGTCAATTTTAATACGCTGTGTGACAGGCCCGTCAATTTAAAGTTCCTGTCTCTTTAATAAGCCTTTTGACCGGTCCTGCCTCATTAAAAAGCCTGTGTGACAGGTCCTGTTTCATTAAAAAGACTGTATGGCTCGTCCTGCCTTTTTAAAAAGCCTGTATGACTGGTCCTGCCTCGTTAATAAGCCTGTGTGACTGGTCCTGCCTTTTTAATAAGCCTGTGTGGCTGGTCCTGTCTCTTTAAAAAGACAGTGTGACTGGTCCTGCCTTTTTAATAAGCCTGTATGACTGGTCCTGCCTCTTTAATAAGCCTGTATGACTGGTTCTGCCTCATAAATAAGCCTGTGTGACTGGTCCTGCCTCGTTAATAAGCCTGTGTGACTGGTCCTGTCTCTTTAAAAAGACTGTGTGACTGGTCCTGCCTCTATAATAAGCCTGTATGACTGGTTCTGTCTCTTTATTAAGCCTGTGTTACTGGTTCTGTCTCTTTAACAAGCCTGTGTGACTGGTCCTGTCTCTTTAATAAGCCTGTGTGACTGGTTCTGTCTATTGAATACGCCTGTTTGACTGGTCCTGTCTCTTTAATAAGCCTGTGTGTCTGGTTCTGTCTCTTTAATAAGCCTTTGTGACTGGTCCTGTCTCTTTAATAAGCCTGTGTGACTGGTGCTGTCTCTTTAATAAGCCTGTGTGTCTGGTCCTGTCTCATTAATAAGCCTGTATGTCTGGTTCTGTCTCTTTAATAAGCCTGTGTGACTGGTGCTGTCTCTTTAATAAGCCTGTGTGACTGGGCCTGTCTCTTTAATAAGCCTGTGTGACTGGTGCTGTCTCTTTAATAAGCCTGTGTGATTGTTCCTGTCTCTTTAATAAGCCTGTGTGACTTGTCAAGTATCATTAAAAAGACTGTGTGACTGGTCTTGTCTCTTTACTAAGCCTGTGTGACAGGTCATTTCTGATTAAAAAGCCTATGTAATTGGTCCTTTCTGATTATAATCCTGTGCGACTGGACGTTTCAGTTTAATAATCCTGTGTGGCTGGTCCTGTCAGTTAAATAAGCTCGGGTGACTGTTCCTGTCTCTTTATAAAGCTTGTGTCACTGGCCCTGTCTCTCTAAAATGCCAGTGTAGCAGCTTCTGTCTCCTTAAAAGGACAGTGTGCCTGCTCCTGTCTCGTTCAAAAGCACTTGCGACTGGGCCTGTATCATTTAACTGCCGCTGTGACTGGTCCTGTCACTATAAAAAGCATGTTTCACTGGTCCTGTCTCTTTAAAACGCGGGTGTGTCAGGTCCCGACTCTATAAAATGACGGTGTTACTCTTTCTATGTATTTCAAATGCCTGTGTGACTGGTCTTGTCTCTGGAAATCGCTGGTGTGACGGGTGCTGTCTCCATAAAGAGCCTGTCTGACTGGGCATGTCTATTTTAATAGCAAGTGTCATAGATCCTGTCCCTTTAATAAGCCTGTGTGATTAGTCCTGTCTCCTTAAATAGACAGTGTGACTTCTCCTGTCTCTTGGAAAAGGCTGCGTGACAGGTCCAGACTGATTAAAGAGCCTGTGTGAAAAGTCCTGTCTCTATAAAAATCATGTGTGATTGACCTGTCACTTTAAATATCCAGTTTGACTGTTCCTGCCTCTTTAAAAAGCCCGTGTGCCTGGTCCTCCCTCTTGAAAATGCATGTTTCACTGGCCCTGTCACTTTAAGCTGATAAATGTGAAGTTATCCGCTTTGGTAAAAAAAACAGAAAGGCAGAGTATTTCCTAAATGGTGAAAGACTGGGAAATTCAGATGCTCAACGGGATCAGGGTGTTCTTGTACCTGAGTCACTGAAAGTGAATGTGCAGGTGCAATAAGCCATTAGGAAGGCAAAGATATGCTGGCATTCTTTACAAGAGGATTGGAGTACAGGAGTAACGAAGTCTTACTCCATTTATATAGGGCCTTGGTGAGACCACACCTGGAGTACTGTGTACAATTTTGGTCTCCTTACCTAAGGAAGGATATACTTGCCACAGAGGGAGTGCAACGAAGGTTCAGGAGATTGAATCCTGGGATGGTGGGACATTCGTATGAGAAGAGATTGAGTAAACTCGGCCTATATTCTCATGAATTCAGAAGAATGAGAGGGGATCGCATTGAAGCATACAAAATCATTACGGGGCTTGATAGGGTGGATGCTGGGAGAATGTGTCACTTAGCTGGGGAGTCTAGAACCAGGGGCCACAGCCTCAGGATAAAGGGTAGGCCATTCAGGACTGAGATGAGAAGACATGTCTTCAAACAGAGGGTGATGAATCTTTGGAATTCTCTGTCTCAGAGGGCTGTGGAGGCTCAGTCATTGGGTATATTACAAACAGAAGTGGATACATTTCTGATTAGTTGTTATATCAAGGGATATGGCATTAGGGCCGGTGAATGGAGTTGAGGCAGAAGATTAGCCATGAACACATTGAATGGCAGAGCAGGCTCGAAGAGCCGAATGTCCTACTCCTGCTACCATTTCTTATGTTCTTATGTTTAAAAAGCCTGTGTGTCTGGTCCTGTCTCCTTAAAACGTGGCTGTGTCAAGTCCTGTCTTTATAAAATGACGCTGTGACTGTTTTTATCTGTTTCAGAGCCAGTTTATCAGCTTTTGTCTCCTTGAAACGCCTGTGTGACTGATCCTGTCTCTTTAAAAAGGCTGTGTGAATGGTGCTGTCTCCAGAAAAAGCCTGACTGGGCCTGTCTCTTTCAATCGCTCGTATTGACATGTCCTGACTAGTTAAGAAGCCAGTGTGACTGTTCCTGTCTCTTTCAATCGCACGTATTGACATGTCCTGACGAGTGAAGAAGCCGGTGTGACAGGTCTTGTCTCTTTTAAAAGCCGGTGTGGCTCTTCCTGTCTCTTTAATACGCATATGTGACTGGTACTGAGCTACAAGAAATCAGCATTTGTTGGAAAATGGTGTTCGGGAAATTGACGGGATTGAAGGTCGATAAATCCCCAGGGCCTGATATCCTACATTCTAGGGTACTTAAGGAAGATGCCCTAGAAATAGTAGATGCATTGCTGGTCATCTTCCAACATTTGATAGAATCTGGAAAAGTACCCATGGATTGGAGAGTAGATAATGTTACTCCACTATTCAAAAATGATGGTAGAGAGAAAACGGCGAATTACAGACCTGTCAGCCTGACATTGGTAGTGGGGAAAATGTTAGAGTCCATTATAAAAGATGTAATAGCAGAACACTTGGAAAACAGTGACAGGATCGGACAAAGTCAACATGGATTTACAAAGGGTAAATCGTGCTTGACTAATCTACTGGATATTTTTGAGGATGTATTTGGTAGAATAGATAAGGGAGAACCAGTGGATGTGGTGTATTTGGACTTTCAGAAGGCTTTCGGTAAGGTCCCGCATAAGAGATTAGCGTGTAAAGTTAAGGCACATGGGATTGGGGGCAAGTTATTGACTTGGATAGAGAACTGGTTGGCAGACAGAAAGCAAAGTGTTGGAATAAACATGCCTTTTTCTGAGTGGCAGGCAGTGACTAGTGGGGTACCGCATGGATTGGTCCTAGGACCCCAGCTATTCACAATATATATTAATGAAATAGACGAGGGAATTAGATGTAATATCGCCAAGTTTGCAGCTGATACAAAGCTGGCTGTGCGTGTCGGCTGTGAGGAGGATGCCGAGAAACTCCAGTATGAATTCGACAGGTTGGGTGATTGGGCAGAAGTGTGGCAGATGCAATATAACGTGGATAAATGCAAGGTTATCCACTTTGGTGTCAAAAACTGGAAGGCAGATTATTATCTGAATGCCAATAGATTGGGAGAAGGGGAAGTGCAACGAGACCTGGGTGCCCTTGTGCACCAGTCGCTGAAGGTAAGCATGTAGGTGCAGCAGGCGGGTAAGAAGGCAAATGGAAGGTTGGCCTTCGTAGCGAGAGGATTCGTGTACAGGAACAAGGATGTCTTGCTACAGTTGTTCAGGGCCTTGGTGAGACCACACCTTGAGTATTGTGTGCAGGTTTGGTCGCCTTATCTGAAAAGGATGTTCTTGCCATGGAGGGAGTGCAGCGAAGATTCACCAGGCTGATACGTGGAATGACAGGAATGACGTATGAGGAGAGATGCGGTCGATTGGGCTTATACCCGTTGGAGTTTAGATGAATGAGAGGGGATCTGACTGAAACTTATAAAATTCTGTCGGGACTGGACAGACTAGATGCAGAGAGGATGTTCCCGATGGTCGGTGATTTCAGAACCAGGGGTTACAGTCTAAGGATAAGGGGTAAGCCATTTAGGACTGAGATGAGGAGGAATTTCTTCACCCAGAGAGTGGTGAACCTGTGGAATTCTCTACCATAGAAGGCAGCAGAAGCCAATTCATTAAATATATTCAAGAAAGAGTTGGATATATTTCTTAAGGCTAAAGGGATCAAGGGGTATGGGGAGAAAGCAGGGACCGGGTACTGAATTTGGATGATCAGCCATGATCTCATTGAATGGCGAAGCAGGCTCGAGGGGCTGAATGGCCTACTCCTGCTCCTATCGTCTATATTACTATGTTTCTATGTCCTGCCTTTAAAAAACCTGTGTGACTGGTCCTGTCACTTTACAAAGCCTGTGTGACTGTTCATGTCTCATTCAAATGTGTGTGACTGGTCCTGTCACTTTACAAAGCCAGTGCGACTGTTTCTGTCTCTTTGAAATGTCTGTGTGACAGGTCCTGACTCTTCATAAACTTGTGTCTGGACTTGTCTCCTTAGAAAGCCTGTGCGATTGGTCCTGTCTCTTTCAAAAATCTATGTGATTGGTTCTGTCGCTTTAAAGGCCTTTGTGCCTAGACTTGTCTCCTTAAAATGCCTGTGTGTCTGGTCCTCTCTCTTTAAAAAGCCTGTGTGACTGGTCCCGTCTCTTTAAAAAGCCTGTGTGACAGGTGCTGTCCCTTTAAAAGGCCTGTGTGACTTGGTCTGTCTCTTTAAAAGGCCTGTGTGACTGGTCCTGTCTCTTTATAAAGCCTGTATGACTGGTCCTGTCTCTTTAAAAGGCCTTTGTGCCTAGACTTGTTTCCTTAAAATGCCTGTGTGTCTTGTCCTGTCTCTTTAAAAAGCCTGTGACTGGTCCTGTCTATTTAAAAAGCCTGTGTGACTGGTCCTATCTCTTTAAAAAACCTATGTGCATGGTCCTGTCTCTTTATAAAGCCAGTGTGATTGGTCCTGTCACTTTAAAAAGCCTGTGTGATTGGGCCTGTCTCTTTAATTACCCTGTGTGACTGGTCCTGCCTCTTTCAATAGACTCTGTGACTGGTCCTGTCTCTTTAATTAGCCTGTGACTGTTCCTGTCAGATGAAAAAGCCTGTGTGACTGGTTCTGTCTCTTTAATAAGTCCGTGTAACTTGTCCTGTTACTTTAATAAGCCTGTGTGTATGGTTCTGTCTCTATAATAAGCCTGTGTGACGGGTCCTGTCTCTTTCAATAGACTGCTTGACTGTTCCTGTCTCTTTAAAAGGCCTGTGTGACTGTTCCTGTCAGATGAAAAAGCCCGCATGACTGGTTCTGTCTCTTTAAAAAACCTGTGTGTCTTGTCGTTTATCTTTTAAAAACCCTGTCTTACTGCTCGTGTCTCTTTAAAAAGCCCTTTTAACTGGTTCTGTCTCTTTAAAAAGCACGTGTGTCTTTTTTTATCTCTTCAAAGAGCCTGTGTAACTTGTCCTGTCCTCTTTTAAAGGCCTGTGTGACTGATTCTGTGTCAATGGCTGTGGTTCTGCACTCTTGATTAGGTGTGCATTGCCTGCTAAACACTTAACCCCTTGGCCTCTCAAGAACATAAGAAAACATAAGTAGGGGCAGGAGTCGGCCATTTGGCCGTTCGAGCCTGCTCCACCATTCAATAATATCATAGGTGATCTTCTGCTTCATCTCCACTTTCCTGCACTATCCACATATCCCTTGATTCCCTTAATATTCAAAAACCTATCGATTTTTGCCTTGAATATACTCAATGACTGAGCCTCCACAGCCCTCTGGGGTAGAGAATTCCACAGATTCACCACTCTTGGTGTGAAGAAATGTCTCCTCATTTCAGCCCTAAATGGCCGACCTCTTATTCTTAGACGATGACCCCTGGTTCTAGACTCCCCAGTCAGGGGGAACGTCCTCCCTGCATCTACCCTGTCAAGTCATGGAAATATTTTGTATGTTTCAAAGAGATCACCTTTCATTCTGCTAAACTCTTGATAATGTGGGGCTTGTCTACTCAATCTCTCCTCATAGGACAATCCCCCCATTCCAGGAACCACTCTGGCGCACCTTCATTGCACTCCTTCGATGGCAACTGTATCCTTCCTTAGGAAAGGAGACCAATACTGTACACATTTACCCCCTTGCCTCTCTTAACATCTGGGATACTCTTCCTTTGGGCCTCGTGAATTATTTACTTTCAAAGTTGGTAAACACCTTAACATTTCCTCTCTCACTATATTTATCTAAGCTAATATTACACACTCCTCCTTAAGTACAATTTTTTGCATCATCCCTCTCTTCTGTGAAGACAGGCACAAATTATTTATTAAGAGTCATATCCACGTCATCCAGCTCCGCACACAGCTTACCATTTTGGTCTCTAATAAGCCCTATTATTTCCTTAATTATCCTCTTGCACTTTATGTATTTATAAAACATATTTTGGTTTCCCTTGATTTGAATTGCCAATATTTTTCATGCCCTGCCTTTGCTTTCCCAATTTACTTTTTAACTTCACCCCTGCACTTTCTATACTCCTCCAGGTTTTCTGAAGTATTGAACTCTCGGTATCTGTTAAAAGCTTACCTTTTTTCCCTTATCCTACACGGTATGTTCATTGACATTCAGAGGGTTTAAGATTTGGATGTTCCACCCTTTTAAGTTTTGGAACATATTTGCTCTGAACCCTCACTATCTCCTCCTTGAAAGCTTCTCACTGCTCTGAAACCGATTTCCCTTCAAGCAGCTGTTCCAAGTCCATTTTTGCTAAATCATATCTCAGCTTACTACAATTGGTCTTTCCCACCTGGAGACATTATACTGTATCATTGTCCTTTTCCACAAGGGGAGATTAAATATGGATGTTTGAAAGCAATATGTATTTCGAGAAAGTAGGTAAGTCTGTTTCTAGTGGCAAAATGTTGGGCAAGCAGAGGACTCAGATTTATGGTATTTGTCAAAAGAACCAGACGAGAGATGGAGCATTTTCTTTATGCAGTGGGATGTTGTGTTCTGGAATGCTCTGTCTGAGAACGTGGTGGATGCAGATTCAATAGTAACTTTAGACAGGGAAATGGATAATAAGTTGAAGGGGAATTTTTACAGGGCTCTGACTAAAGAGTAGGACTAATTAGAGAGCACTTTCAAAGAGATGGCACAGACACGATGAATGGAATGGGCTCCATCTGTGCTGTATCACTGTATGATTCTATGAGCAAGAGACAGACAGAGAAGAGGGATAGAGAGAGAGCGAGAAAATAGAAAGTAAAATAGAGACAGAAGGACTGGGAGAGGTACAGTGGGAAATACATTAACTTGAAAAGGGGAATTGGATAAATATATAAGGGGAGCAATTTGCAGGACTTTTGGAAAAGCGCCGGGGAATGGGACTAACTGGACGGGTGAGGACATGGAGGGATTTGAACACAAGGATGAGAATATTAAAATCGAGGTGTTGCCGGATCGGGAGCCAATGTAGGTCAGTGAGTACAGAGGTGATGGGCGAACGGGTCTTGTGCAAGTTAGGATATGGGCAGCAGAGTTTTGGATGAGCTCTAGTTTATGGAGGCTTGTAACTGGGAGGCCAGCCAGGGGCGCATTGTAATTGTCGAGTCTGGATTTAACAAAGGCACAGATGGGGGTTTATGCAGTGGAAGGGCTGAGGCGGGGTGGAGATGGGAGATGTTATGGAGGGGGTAGTAGGCAGTCCTGGTGATTCACAGTATATGAGGTCGGAGATCAGCTCACGTTCAAAGAGAACGATGAGGTAGTGACCAGCCTGGTTCAGCCTCAGACATTGGCCAGGGTGGAGTACTGAGTCAATAGATAATGGAGTTTGTGATGAGGACCGAAGACAATGGCTTTGGTCTTCCCAAGATGTAATGACAAACACAGTAATCCAGTGAAAAGTTGTTTACAAATCTAATTGCTAAATATAGAAGTTTTAGAGGGATACCAATACCAGCAAAGAGGGGAGAGAAAATGACAAGAACAGTAATACAATTAGCAAAGGTTTGCAGAGTTTATAGTTGGATACGGAGACTTACCAGGACCAACAACAGCAGCAAGGAGGGGCGAGTAATTGACAAGAACAGTAATATAGTAAAACCTCGGTAATGGAATAGCTAGATAGAGAAACTTACCAGGAACACCAACAGCAGCAAGGACGGGATAGTAAAAGCATTGAACAGTCAAAAGTGCGTAATAGATCCGCTCTTCCAATGTGAGATAATCAGAATATTCAGAAAGATAACCAAACACCCAGGATATACTCCTGTCCATTATTGTAACATTCCTATCCACTGTTGTTAGATTCCGATCCATTGTTGCAACATTCCAATCTACTGTTCTCAGATTCCGACTCCCTCTCTGTGGAGAAGTGCGCTGAGTCCTGTCAGTGCCGGAGGTGATGCTCTCACTGACACTATGGGATAACACATTGAAAGGAGCCCCTTATTAATAGAAGAGGGAAACCCTGCACTGATACAATAATGTCCATTGACACTGACATTAATTACAGTCACTGAACAAACAGCTTCAATTAACGCGTGGAGTCTGACATTAATTACAGTCATTGAACAAACAGTTTCAGGTAACCCGTGGAGACTGACATTAATTACATTCAATGAACAAACAGCTTCAGTTAACCCCTTTCATACATAAGAGCATAAGAACAAAATAACTAGGAGCAGGGGCAGGCCATTTGGCCCATCGAGCCTGTCCCACCATTTACTAAGATCATGGCTGATCTGATCTTGGCCTCGACATCAATTCCCCGCCCGCTCCCCATAACTCTTGACTCCCCTGTAGCTCAAATTTATGTCTATCTCCGCCTTGAAAACATTCAATGGCACCAACTCATCAGCCCTCTGGGGTGGAGAATTCCAAAGATTCACGACCCTCTGAGTGAAGAATTTCCTCCTCATCTCAGCTTTAAATGGGCGACCCCTTATCCTGAAACTCTGCCCCCTAGTGCTAGATTAACACACATGGGGAAATATCCTCCCTGCATCTACCCTTTCCAGCCCCATCAGAATCTTATATGTTTCAATAAGATCACCTCTCATTCTTCTGAACTCCAATGAATATAGGCCCAACCTGCTCAACCTTGCTTCATAAGACAACCGCTTCATCTCAGCAATTAACCTAGTTAACATTCTCTGATCTGCTTCCAATACAAGTATATCACTCCTTAAATCAGGAGGCCAAAACTGTACGCAGCACACAAGGTGCGGTCTCACCAACGCCCTGTACAGTTGTGCAACACTTCCCAAGTTTATACTCCATCCCGCTTTCAATAAAAGCCAACATTCCATTTGTCTTTCTAAGCACTTGCTGTACCTGCACGCCAAGTTTTTGTGATTCATGTGCAAGGACCACCAGAACCCTCTGTACATCAGCATTTAGAAGCTAGAAGCGTGAACGTAAAAAAATGCAATTACAATGGTATGAAGACAGAGAAAAAACATTGCGGGGTGTGCAGAAGGAATTTTTTAATAACAGGATTGGCCAATGGAACCACTGTCTCTGTGTTTAATTCTCAGGAATTTGAGGCGTGTGGAATAGAAAGTATTTGAGTTTAAATTGCTCCTCTGTACAGCACAGGCTAGATACTGTGTACAACTCCGTATACACAGCCCCGTCAAACACACCCAGGGCAGGTACAGCACAGGTTGGTTACAAAGTAAAGCTCTCTGTGCACTGTCCCATTAAACAATCCCATGGCCGGTAAAGCATAGGTTAGAGATAGAGTAAAGGTCCATCAACAGTGTCGGAGCAGACACTCCAATGGCTGGTAAAGCACAGGTTAGATACAGAGTAAAGCTCCATCAAACATTCCCAGGGCAGGTACAGCACAGGTTAGATACAAAGTAAAGATCCGTCTACACTGTCCCATAAAACACTCCCAGGACAGATACAGCACGGGTTAGATACACTGTAAATCTGCCTCCACACATCCCATCAAAGACTCCCAGGGCAGGTACTGCACGGTTTAGATACAGAATAAAGCCCTCCCTACACTGTCCCATCAAACACTCCCAGGGCATGTAGAGCGCGGTTAGACACAGGGTAAAGTTCCCTCTACAATGTCACATCAAACACTCCCAGGGCAGGTATAGCACGGATTATATGCAGAGTTAAGCTCCCTCTACACTGTCCGATCCAACACTCACTGGGGAGGCATACCACGGTTTAGATACAGACTAAAGCTCCATCTACATTCTCCCATCAATCACTCACAGAGCAGGGTCAGAACGGTTTTGATACAGAGTAAAGCTCATTCTACACTGTCACATCAAACACTGCCAGGGCAGGTACAGCACAGCTTAGATACAGAGTAAAGCTCCGTTTACACTGCCCCATCAACAATTCCAGGGCTGGAACAGCACGGATTACATACAGAGTAAATCTCCATCTAGGCTGCCCCATCAAAAACACCCAGGGCAGATACAGCACCGGTTAGATACAGAGTAAAACTCCCTCTACACTGCCCCATCAAACACTCCCAGGGCAGGTAGAGCAAGGGTTAGATATAGAGTAACGCTCCCTTTACAGTGTCGCATCAAACACTGCCAGGGCTGCTGCAGTAGATGTTACATAGGGAGTAATCCACCCTCTACACTGTCCGATCAAACACTCCAAGGAGAGGCACAGCACGGATTAGGTACAGAGAAATGATCCCTCTGCACACTCCCATCTCACACTCCCATAGCAGCTACAGCACGGGTTAGATACAGAGTAAAGCTTCCTCTACACTGTCCCACCAAACACTCCCAGGGCAGGTACAGCACGGGTTAGATACAGAGTAAAGCTCCCTCTACACTCTACCATCAAACACTCACAGGGCAGGGACAGGAAGGGTTAGATACGGTATAAAGCTCCTTCTACACTGTCCCATCAAACACTCCCAGTTCATGTACAGAAGTGTTAGATACAGAGTACAGCTCCCGCATCATTGTCCCGTCAAAAATTCCAATGGCAGGTACAGCACGGGTTAGATAGAGAGTAAAACTCCCTCAACACTGTCCCAGCAAACAATTCCAGGCCGGGTACAGAAGGGGTAAGATGCAGATTAAAGCTCCTTCTGCACTTTTCCATCAAGCACACCCAGGGCAGGTACAGCACGGCTTAGATACAGAGTAAAGCTCCATTTACAATGCCACATCAAACAATTCCAGGGCAGGTACAGCACGGATTAGGTACAGTTTAAAGCTCCAGCTAGTTTGCCCCATCACAAACACCCAGGGCAGATACAGCACGGGTTAGATACAGAGTAAACATCCTTCTACAGTGACCCATCAAAAACTCCCAGTGCAGATACAGCTCGGGTCAGATTCAGAGTAAAGTTCCCTCTACACTGTCCCATCAAACACTTCCAGAGCAGGTACAGCACAGGTCAGCTGCAGAGTAAAGCTCCCTCTAAACTGCACCGTCAAACAGACCCAGGACAGTTGCAGCACAGGTTAGATATAGAGAAAAGCTCCCTTACACTGTCCCGTCAAACACTCCCATGGCCAGATCAGCACACATTAGATACAGAGTAAAACTCGCTCTGCTCTGTCCCATCAAACACTCAAAAGGCATTTGAAGCACAGGTTGGATACAAAGTAAAGCTCCCTGTAAACTGTCCCATCAAACAGTCTCATGAACGGTAAAGCATAGGTTAGAGACAGAGTAAAGCTCCGTCTACACTGTCACATTAGAGACTCCAATGGCCAGTACAGCACAGGGTAGATGCAGAGCAAAGTGCCCTCTGCACTTTCCCATCAAACACTCCCAGGGCAGTGGAAGCACGGGTTTGATACAGTGTAAAGCTCCCTCAACACTGTCCCATCAAACAATCCCAGGCCAGGTACAGAAATGGTATGATACAGATTAAAGCTCCCTCTGCACTTTTCCATCAAACACACCCAGGGCAGGTGCAGCACGGCTTAGATACAGAATAAGGCTCCCTTTACCCTGCCCCATCAAACACTCCCAGTGCAGGTACAGCACGGGTTAGATACAGAGTAAAGCTCCCTCTGCACTGTCCCAGCAAACAGTCCCAGGGCAGGTACAGCACGTGTTAGATATAAAGTAAAGCTCCGTCTACACTGTCCCATTAAACAAACCCAGGGCAGGTACAGCACGGACTAGCTACAGAGTAAATCCGACTCTACACTGTCCCATCAAACACGCCCAGGGCAGGTAGAGCACGGTTTAGATACAGAGTGATGGTCCGTCTACACTGTCCCATAAAACACTCCCAGGGCTGATACAGCTCGGTCTAATACAGTTTAAATCTGCCTCTACACAGCCCATCAAACACTCCCAGGGCAGATACAGCACGGGTTAGATACAGAGTAAAGCTCCCTCTACACTGTCCCATCAAACACTCCCAGGGCAGGTAGAGCACGGTTTAGATACAGGGTAAAGCTCCCTCTACAGTGCCCCATCAAACTATCCCAGGGCAGGTAGAGCACGGGTTACATACAGAGTTAAGCGCCCTCAACACTGTCCGATCCAACACTCACTGGGGAGGCACACCACGGGTTAGATACAGACTAAAGCTCCATCTACACTCTCCCATCAAACACTCCCAGGGCAGGTAGTGAACGGCTTACATAGAGAGAAAAGCACCCTCAACATTGTCCCATCAAACAATCCCACGCCAGGTACAGAATTGGTAAGATACAGATTAAAGCTCCCTCTGCACTTTTCCATCAAACACACACAGGGCAGGTACAGCACGGCTTAGGTACAGAGTAAAACTCCCTTTACACTGCCTCATCAAACAATTCCAGGGCTGGAACAGCACGGATTAGATACAGAGTAAATCTCCAACTAGGCTGCCCCATCAAAAACACACAATGCAGATACAGCACCAGTTAGGTACAGCGTAAAACTCCCACTACACTGTCCCATCAAACACTCCCAGGGCAGGTAGAGCAAGGGTTAGCTATAGAGTAACGCTACCTTTACAGTGTACCATTAAACACTCCCAGGGCTTGTCCAGTAGGGGTTACATAGGGAGTCATGCACCCTCTACACTCTCCGATCAAACACTCCCAGGGCAGGTACAGCACGGGTTAGATACAGAGTAAAGCTCCCTCTACACTGTCCCATCAAACACTCCCAGGGCAGGTACAGCGCGGGTTAGATACAGAGTAAACGTCCCTCTACATGTCCCATCAAACACTCCCAGGGCAGGTGCAGCACGGGTTATGTACAGAGTAAAGCTCCTTCTACACTGTCCAATCAAACACTCCCAGGGCAGGTTCAGCATGGGTTAGATACAGAGTAAAGTTATCTCTGCACTGTCCCATCTCACACTCCCAGGGCATGTACAGCACGGGTTAGATACAGAATACATCTCGCTCTACCCTGTCCCATCAAACACTCCCAGGACAGGTACAGTACAGGTTAGATGCAGAGGGAAGCTCCCTCTACACTGTCCCACTAAACACTCCCAGGGCATGTGCAGCAGGGGTTAGATCCAGAGTAAAGTTCCATCTACATGGTCCCATGAAACCCTCACAGAGCATAAACAGCACGGGATAGATATGGAGTAAAGCTGCATTTACACTGTCTATTCAAAATTCCCATGGCCGGTCCAGCACGTGTTAGATACAGAGTACAGCTCCCTCAACACTGTCCCATCAATAATTCCAAGGGCAGGTACAGCACGGGTTATATACAGAGTAAAGTTCCCTCTGCACTGTTCCATCAATCAATCCCAGGGCAGGTAAAGCACGGTTTGATGCAGTGTAAAATTCCACCTAGACTGCCCCATCAAACATACCCAGGGCAGACACCGCACGGGTTAGATACAGAGTAAATCTCCATCTGCCCTGTACCATCAAACATTTCCAGAGCAGGTACAGCACAGGTCATCTATAGTGTAATGCTCCCTCTACACTGTCCCATCAAGCACTCCAAAGGCAGGTACAGCACAGGTTAGATACAGAGTAAATCTCTCTCTACGCTGTCTCATCAAACTCTCCCAGGGCAGGTACAGCACAGTTTAGATACAGAGTAAAGCTCCCTCTACACTGTCCCATCAAACACTCCCAGGACAGGTACAACACGGGTTAGATACAGAGTAAATCTCCATCTACACGGTCCTATCAGAAACTACCAACGCAAGATCAGCACGGGTTAGATACGGAGTAAAGCTCCATGTACACTGTCCCATTAAACACTCCCAGGGCAGGTAAAGCACGAGTTAGGTACAGAGTAAATCTCCCTCTACCCTGTACCACCAAACAATCCCAGAGCTGGTACAGCTCAGGTCAGCTACAGAGTAAAGGTGCCTCTGCACTGTCCCATCAAACACTCCCAGGCCAGGTACAGCACGGCTTAGATGCTGAGTAAAGCTCCCTCAACACTTTCGCATCAAATTTTCCCAGGGCAGGTATAGCACAAGTTAGATAGAGTGTAAGGCTGCATCTACATGTTCCTATCAAACATTCCATGTGCAGGTACACCACATGTTAGATTCAGAGAAAGCTCCATCTACATTGTCACATCAAACACTCCCATGGCAGCGACAGTACAGGTTCTCTGCAGAGTAAAGCTCCCTCTAAACTGACCCTTCAAACACACTCAGGACAGGTGCAGCTCGGGTTAGAGACTAAATAAATTTCCCTCTGCACTGTCCCATCAAACATTCCCAGGGCAGTTAGCGCACGGGTTACAAACAGAGTAAATCTCCCTGTACACTGTCTCATCAAACACTCTCAGGGCCAGTACAGCATTGGTTAGATACAGAGTAAAGATTCCTCTCCACTGTCCCAACAAAAACTCTCAGGGCAGGTACAGCACGTTGAAATACAGATTTAATCTTGCTCTATGCTGTCCCATCATACAGTCACAGGGCAGGTATAGCACGGGCTAGAAACATAGAAACAGAGAAGATAGGAGCAGGAGTAGGCCATTCGGCCCCTCGAGCCTGCTCCGCCATTCAATGAGATCATGCCTGATCATCCAAATTCAGTACCCTGTCCTTACCTGCTCCCCATATCCCTTGACCCCTTTAGACTTAAGAAATATATCTAACTCCTTCTTGAATATATTTAATGAATTGGCCTCCACTGCCTTCTGTGGGAGAATTCCACAGGTTCCCCACTCTGGCTGAAAAAGTTCCTCCTCATCAGTCCTAAATGGTTTACCCCTTATTTTAGACTGTGAACCCTGGTCCTGGACTCCCGGCCATCGGGAAAATCCTTACTGCATCTAGTCTGCCTAGTCCTGTTAGAATTTTATAAGTTTAAATGAGATCCCGTCTCATTCTTCTAAACTCCAGCGAATATAAGTCCAATCGAACCAATCTCTCCTCATCCGTCATTCCTGCCATCCCAGGTATCAGTCTGGGGCATCGTCGCTGCACTCCTTCCATGGCAAGAATATCCTTCCTCAGATAAGGCGACCAAAACTGCACACAATACACAATATGTGATCTCACCAAGACCCCGTATAACTGCAGCAAAACATCCTTGCTCCTGTACTCGAAGCCTCTCGCTATGAAGGACAAAATACCATTTGCCTTCTTAACCGCCTGCTGCACCTGGATGCTTAACTTCAGCGACTGGTGCACAAGGACACCCAGATCTCTTTGCACTTCCCCTTCTCCCAATCTATTGCCGTTCAGATAATAATCTGCCTTCCTGTTTTCCAACCGAAGTGGCTAACCTCGCATTTATTCACATTATACTGCACCTGCCATGCTTCTGCCCTATCACCCAACTTGTCCAAAACATACTGGAGTTTCTCGACATCCTCCCCACAGCACACACGCCCATCCAGCTTTGCAAACTTGGAGCTAAGAAATCTAGCACCCTCGTCTAGATCATTAATATATATTGTGAACTGCTGGGGTCCTAGGACCGATCTAGTCACTGCCTGCCACTCGGAAAAAGACCCGATTATTCCAACACTTTGCTTCCTGTCTGCCAACCAGTTCTCGATCCTAGTCAGTACCTTGCCCCCAATCCCATGTGTCTTAAACTAATCTCTTATGCGGGACCTTATCGAAAGCCTTCTGAAAGTCCAAATAGACCACATCCACTGGTACTCCCTGAACTATTTGACCAGTTACATCCTCAAAAAATTCCAGTAGATTAGTCAAGCACGATTTACATTTTGTAAATCCATGTTGACTTTGACCGCACTGTTTTCCAAGTGCGCTGCTATTACATCTTTTATAATGGACTCTAGCCTTTTCCCCACTACCGATGTCAGGCTTACCGGTCTATAATTCCCCGTTTTCTCTCTCCCAACTTTTAGCTACCCTCCAATCTATGTGAACTGTTCCAGAGTCTATCGAATTTTGGAAGATGAGCAGCAATGCATCTACTATTTCTATGGCCACTTCCTTAAGTACCCTAGGATGTAGTTTATCAGGCCCTGGGGATTTATCGGCCTTCAATCCCGGCAATTTCCCTAACACCATTTCCCTACAAATACTGATTTCTTTCAGTTCATCTCTCTCATTAGACCCTATGTTCCCCGACATCTCTGGGAGGTTATTTGTGTCCTCCTTTGTGAAGACAGAACCAACGTATGTATTGAATTGGTCTGCCATTTCGTTGTTCCCCATTGTAAATTCCCCTGATTCTGACTCCAAGGGACCTACACTTGACTTCACCAATCTTTTTCTCTTCACATATCTATAAAAATTTTACAAAAGTTTTTATGTTCCCTGCAAACATTCTGTCAATCTCTATTTTCCCCCTGTTAATTAATTCATTTGTCGCCCTTTGCTGAACACTAAACTGCTCCCAGTCCTCACGTTTACTGCTTTTTCTGGCCAATTTATATGTCCTCTCCTTGGATCTTATGCTATCCCTAATTTCCCTTGTTATCCACGGTTGAGTCACCTTTTTGGTTTTATTTTTATGCCAAACTGGGATGAACAAATTCTGTAGTTCATCCATGCGATCTTTGAATGTTTGCCATTGCCTACCCACCGTCCACGGTTTGAGTAACATTCCCCAATCAATCCTACCCAACTCGCCCCTCATACCATCGTAGTTTCCTTTATTTAATTTCAGGACCATAGTCTCTGAGTCAACTACTTCATTCTCCATCTTAATGAAGAATTGGATCATATTATGATCGCTTCGACCAAAGAGGCCTTGCACAACAAGATTGCTAATTAATCAATTCTCATTACATAATACCCAGTCTAAGATGGCCTGACCTCTAGTTGGTTCCTCGACATATTGGTCCAGGAAACCATCCCGTATACACTCCAGGAATTCCTCCTCCACAGTATTGTTACTAATTTGGTTAGCCCAATCTATATGTATATTAAAGTCAGCCTTGAGAAGTGCTGTGCCCTTATTGCACGTGTCTCTAATTTCCCGTTTAATGCCATCCCCATCCTTCGCATTACTGTTTGGTGGTCTGCATAACACTCCCTCTAACGTTTTCTGTCGCTTGGTATTTCTCAGTTCTACCCATACAAATTTCACTTCATCAGAGCTAATATCCTACTTACAATTGTGTTAATCCCCTCTTTAACCAGAAATGCTACCCACCTCCTTTTCCATTTTGCCTATCTTTTCTGAATATTGAATAACCCTCGGTGTTCAGTCCCCAGCCTTGGTCACCCTGGAGCAATGTTTCCGTAATCCCAACCATATCGGGCCAGAAATTGCTGAACGGGGCTTGCAGCCCCGTTTTTGCACTTACCCCGCGCTCCTGCCGATCAGCTCCAGGGACGCCTGCACTTGCTGAAACAGAAAGAAGAATCCCGGGCAGCGTATGACGTCACGCCGCCCAGGAGTGCAGCCAGCGCGAAGCCATGAGCGTGCAGTGCAAGTGAGACACGCCCCTTGAGGTCTCAGTTTCACTGGACACGCCCCCAATGTTTCTGTCAGGCTGCTAAGCATTTTTATATGCAAAGCAGCGGTTTAAATAGGTTTTTGGAAGTTTATTGAAGATTTTGGTAACTTTTATAAACTTTTTAAAATGTTTACATTATTTTGAGTAATCTGAAGTAGCTTTAAAGAGCATTAAAGCAATTTAAAGACTTTTAAAAGCCCTAAAAGAATGTTTTTAATTCCATTTATTTATTTAGCAATGTCGTCGTCATACGTGTCTTCACACTGTTCCCTTTGGGGAACTGTATGAAGTGGTGGAAGGATTTATGGCCATGATTAACGCTCATTCCGTGACCGTAACCATCTTTGAACCAGCCATTAGGGCGGTTAGTCCTATGGCGGGAGGGTTTTACGGGCTCCCACAAGCTATACAAGGGGGGGGCCACCCACACCCACAGACGCAAATATCCCACTGGATGTCAACCCAGAATTTAGAGCCGGAGCTCCGACTCCACTTGCCGGGACTGTCTGGAGCGGGGTTCGAAACCCTACCCTGATCTGGCCCAGCGGCCGGGATCCTACCACTATGACAAAGGCCCAACCCGATTAGCAATGTGAAATGGCAGCATAGGGCTCCAGTCACGGGGAGGGAAAAGGCGCAGGAAATGTATGGGTGTCACCTTTTGTGCGGAGTGGGCCTTTTGCGTAGCAGTAAGCATCCCCGCCACTGGGCCAGAAGGAGTACGGTTTTGATCCTCACTCCAGACAGTCCCGGCAAGTGGAATCAGAGCTGCAACTT
The DNA here is from genome assembly GCF_052327205.1 of Somniosus microcephalus. Lineage (NCBI taxonomy): Eukaryota > Metazoa > Chordata > Chondrichthyes > Squaliformes > Somniosidae > Somniosus > Somniosus microcephalus. The sequence continues at coordinate 47,291,435 of NW_028225184.1, read as the reverse complement.
TAAATTCTGGGTGGACATCCAGCGGGATACTTGCGTCCGTGGGTGTTGGTGCCCCCCCCCCTCAGATGGGTTGTGGGAGCCCGTAAAACCCTCCCGCCATAGGACTAACCACCCTAATGGCTGGTTCAAAGATGGATACGGTCACGGAATGAGCGTTAATCACGGCCATAAATCCTTCCACCACTTCATACAGTTCCCCAAAGGGAACAGTGTGAGGATACGTATGATGATGACCTCTTGCGCAATGCAGCTCCTTGGACCCTCAGTCACAGATGCGAGGGGGCAAGTCGTGCAATTGTTAAATTTTTCACTTTATTGACATGTAAAATGTTGGCCCAGTAATTCCCTTCCAAATGCGCGAGTACGGTCGGGGTACTTACGCATCTGGCTGGATGAAATGCCTGTTTTCAGCATGCACAGTGCATGTGGGGAAAACCGGCATTTCCTGTCCTCTGAACGAAGGGGTTCCGAGGCAGAACGCGTGCGACTGCACAGGCAGCGCGTGCGCAGTATAATTCGCCGCTTTCATTAATGCTTTCAGTGAGGTCAAGTCATTACAACTTACACATGAAAAAAGCATGTGTACAGTTGCTCCAGAGGCTGCGGAGGAAGATATTTATTATCGTGGAGCTTCTGAAAGTATGTATGTCTGTATATATTCCTTTGCGTGTTATGTATATATTCCTTTACTTATGTGTATGAATGTATTATTTACTTATGACTTTCAGAGAAAGTAACTTATTGGAAAATCATAATCAAAAACATACATTCATACACATTAGTAAAGGAATATAAAACATACATACATATACGTAAAGAAATATATGTGGACATACATACATAACTCATTCTCACATTCCATTCACACAGCCACAATTGCTCCTTCTACCTACCGTTCTGAAAACCCTTTGAAAATTTTTTTTTTTAACTTTAAAACATACTTAAAATTTCTTAAAATAACTTCCCTCCCTTTCCCAAACAAAAATATTGCATTTCAGAAGCTCCACGATAAAATATATCTTCCTCCGCAGCCAATGAACAACTTTACACTTGCTTTTTTCAAGTGTAACTTCTAAGGACTTACCCTCACTGAATCCATCATTGAAATCCACAAAGTTCACAGCGCAAGCGCTGCCTGTGCAGTCGCACGCGCTGTGAATAGACCTCGGGTATGGAAATGCCGGCGTTCCCCTCATGCGCTGTTCCTGCTGAACGCCAGCATTTCCAACGGCCAGATGCGTGAGTACCCCGACCGTACTCACACTTCTGGCTGCGAATTTCTGGCCCATCATATCCGTTTACCTCTATTTGCACAGCTAACTCATCCACCTTATTACGAATGCTCCTCGCATTAAGACACAAAGCCTTCAGGCTTGTTTTTTTTAACTATCTTAGACCTTTTAGAATTAATGTTTGCTGTGGCCTTTTTTCATTTAAACCTTGATTGCTCTGACTTACACTTTTGCTTTTCTCCTTTCTGTTTTTTGGTTCTATCCTTGTTTCCCTTTCCTCTGTCTACCTACACAGGTTCCCAAGACCCTACCATTTTAGTTTATACCCTCCCCCACAGCACAAGCAAACACTTCCCCTTGGACATCAGTCCCGGTCCCGCCCAGGAGCAAACCGTTCGTTTTGTACTGACCCGGCCTCCCCCTGAACAGGTTCCAATCTCCCAGGATTTTGAATCCCTCCACTTTACACAATTCCTCTAGCCACGTATTCATCTGAAATATCTTTCTATTTCTACTCTGACTGGCACGTGGCACTGGTAGCAATCCTGAGATTACCACATTTGAGGTCCTGTTTTTAATTTACCTCCTAACCCCCTATATTCGGCTTTTAGGACCTCATCCCGGTTTTTACCTGTATCGTTGGTACCTATATGCAGCACGACAACTGACTGTTCACCCTCCCCTTCCAAAATGCTCTGTAGCCACTCCGAGACGTCCTTGACCCTTGCACCAGGGAGGCAACATAACATCCTGGAATCTCGTTTGCAGCAGCAGAAACGCCTATCTATTCCCCTTACAATAGAATCCCCTATCATTATAGCTCTCCCACTATTTTTCCTCCTGAACTGTGCAGCAGAAACACCCATGGTGCAAGGAAGTTGGCTGCTGCTTCCTTCCCCTGATAAGACATCCTCCCCAACAATAGCCAAAGCAGTTTATCTGTCTGAGAGGGGGATGGCCACAGGGAACACCTGCACTTCATGCCTGCGCCTACTACTCTGCTTGGTGGTCAACCATTCTCCTCCTGCCTGTGCAGCCTTTACCTGTGGTGTGACCAACACCCGAAGCGTGCTATCCACGATGTCTGCAGCATCGAGAATGATCCAGTGTGTATGCATTCGCAGCTCCAGCGCCGCAAAGTGGTCTGTTAGTAGCTGCAGCTGGATACACTTCCCGCACTCATGGTCCTCAGGGACACAGAAAGTGTAACTGATTTCCCACATAGTGCAGGAGGACAATAATAGGGCGCTGAGCTGTCCTTCCATGAGATACCCTTTAATTAATTCAGATTAAATTAAGTCAATACAATCCCACCAATTACACTACAATTAAATGATATACTCAAGGGCCCTTGCTTACCTGCAGTCCCCGCTACACCACAGACATCCTATAAACTATAAAGCCCAAAATGTAAATTTTGAAGAAAAAAAAAAAAAAGATACATTCTCACCAACCAATCACTTACCTGCTTTCTGGTGACGTCACACTTCGATTAATTTTACTTTCTTCTCCCGCTCTCGGAGCTCTGAGATTGGTAAACCTGCCTGCTCCTCAGGCTCGCCTTAAGTAACCGCCGCCGCTCCTCACATGTCCGCCTCCTCTCATGTAACAGAAATAGATGGAGAGAAAACCTCCCTCTAAACTGTCCCATCAAACACTCCCAGGGTAGGTACAGAATGGGTAAGATACAGGGTAAAGCTCCCTCAACACTGTCCCATCAAACACTCCCAGGGCAGGTAGAGCACGGGTTAGATACAGAGTAAATCTCACTCTACACTGTCCCATCAAACAATCCCAGGGCAGGTACAGCACGGGTTAGATACAGAGTAAAGCTCCCACTACACTGTCCCATCAAACATTCCCAGGGCAGGCACAGCACGGGTTAGAAACAGAGTAAAGCTCCCTCTACACTGTCCCGCCAAACACTCCCAGGGCAGGTACAGCACGGGTTAGATACAGAGTAAAGCTCCCTCTACACTGTCCCATCAAACACTTCCGGGGCAGGTACAGCACTGGTTAGATACAGAGTAAAGCTCCCTCTAAACTGTCCCCATCAAACACTCCCAGGGCAGGTACAGCACGGGTTAGATACACAGTAAAACACACTCTACACTGTCGCATCAAACACTCCCAGGGCAGGGACAGCACGGGTTAGTTACAGATTAAATCTCCCTCTACACTGACCCATCAAATACATCCAGGGCACGTAGTTCACTGCTTAGACACAGAGCAAATCTCCCTGTACACTGCCTCATAAAACACTCCTAGGAAAGGTACAGCATGGGTTTGATACAGTGTAAAGCTCTCTCTGCACTGCCCCATCAAACACTCCAAAGGCAGGTACAGCACGGGTTAGATACAGAGTAAAATTCCCTCGAAAATGTCTCTTCAAATACTGGCAGGGAAATCCACCTCGGGGTTTGATACAGAGTAAAGCTGTCCCATCCTACATACTCAGGACAGGTACAGCACGGGTTAGATACATGGTAAAGCTCCCTCTACACTGTCCCATCAAATACTCCCAGTGCAGGTACAGAACGGGTTACATACAGAGTAATGCTCCCTCTACATTGTTGCATCGAACACTCCCGGGGCAGGTACAGCACTGGTTATATACAGAGTAAAGCTCCCTCTACACTGTCCCGTCAAACACTCCCAGAGCAGGTACAGTACGGGTTAGATACAGAGTAAAGCTCTCTCTGCAATGTATCATCAAACTCTCCCAGGGCAGGTAGAGCACGGGTTAGATACAGAGTACAGCTCCCTCTACACTGTACCATCAAACACTCCCAGGGCAGGTGCAGCACTGGTTAGATACAGAGTAAAGCTCCAGAAGCACTGTCGCAACAAACACTCCAATGGCAGGTACAGTACGAGTAAGATACAGAGTAAAGCATCTCCACACTTTCCCATCAAACACTCCCAGGGCAGGGACAGAATGAGTTAGATAAAAAGTACAGCTCCCTCTAAACTTTCCCATCAAACACTCCCAGGGCATGTACAGTACGGGTCATATACAGAGAAAAGCTCCATCTACTCTATCCCATCAAGCACTCCAAAGGCAGGTACAGCACGAGTTAGATAAAGAGTAAAGCTCCCTCGACACAATCTCATCAAACACTCGCAGGGCAGGTACAGCACGGGTTTGATACCGAGTAAAATTCCCTCGACATTTTCTCATCAAACACTGGCAGGGTAATCCAACTCGGGGTTTGATACAGAGTAAAGCTGTCACATCCTACATACTCAGGACAGGTACAGCTCGGGTTAGATACATGGTAAAGCTCCCTCTACACTGTCCCATCAAATACTCCCAGTGCAGGTACAGAACGGGTTACATACAGAGTAATGCTCCCTCTACGTTGTTGCATCGAACACTCCCGGGGCAGGTACAGGACTGGTTATGTACAGAGTAAAGCTCCCTCTACACTGTCCAATCAAACGCTCCCAGGGCAGTTACAGCACGGGTTAGATACAGAGTAAAACTCAATCTACACTGTCCCATCAAACACTCCCAGGGCTGGTACAGCACGGGTTAGATACAGAGTAAAGCTCACTCTAAACTGTCCCATCATGCACTCCCAGGGCTGGTACAGCACGTGTTAGATACAGAGTAAACCTCCATCTACACGGTCCGATCAAAAACTCCCCGGGCAGGTACAGCACGTGTTAGATACAGAGTAAAGCTCGCTCAAATCTGTCCCATCAAAAATTCCGAGGGCAGGTAAAGCACGGGTTAGATACAATGTAATGCCCCCTCTACACTGTCCCCATCAAAAACTCACAGGGCAGGTACAGCACGGTTAGATACAGATTAAAGCTCCCTCTACACTGTCCCGTCAAACACTCCCAGGGCAGGTACAGCACGGGTTAGATACAGAGTAAAGCTCTCTCTACACTGTATCATCAAACTCTCCCAGGGCAGGTACAGCACGGGTTAGATACAGAGTAAAGCTCCCTCTACACTGTACCATCAAACACTCCCAGGGCATGTACAGCACGGGTTAGATACAGAGTAAAGCTCCCTCTACACTGTACCATCAAGCACTCCCAGGGCAGGTACAGCACGGGTTAGATACAGAGTAAACCTACCTCTAAACGGTCCCATCAAACACTCCCAGGGAATGTACAGCAAGGGTCAGATACCGAGTAAAGCTACCACTGCACTGTACCATCAACACTCCCAGGGCAGTTAGAGCACGGGTTAAATAAAAAGTAAAGCTCGCTAAGCACTGTCGCAAAAAACACTCCCATGTCAGGTACAGTACGAGTAAGATACAGAGTAAAGCCTCTCCACACTGTCCAATCAAACACTCCCAGGGCAGGGACAGAATGGGTTAGATAAAAAGTAAAGCTCCCTCTAAACTGTCCCAGGGCATATACATCATGGGTCATATACAGAGAAAAGCTCCATCTACTCTGTCCCATCAAACACTCCAAAGGCAGGTACAGCACGGGATAGATACAGAGTAAATCTCCTTCGACACAATCTCATCAAACACTCGCAGGGCAGGTACAGCACGGGTTAGATATCGAGTAAAATACCCTCGACACATTCTCATCAAACACTGACAGGGAAATCCAACTCGGGTTTTGATACAGAGTAAAGCTGTCCCATCCTACATTCTCAGGAAAGGTACAGCACGGGTTAGATACAGAGTAAAGCTCCCTCTACACTGACCCATCAAATACTCCCAGGGTAGGTTCAGCACTGGTTAGATACAGAGTAAAGCTCCCTAAGCACTGTCGCAACAAACACTCCAATGGCAGGTACAGTACGAGTAAGATACAGAGTAAAGCATCTCCACACTGTCCCATCAAACACTCCCAGGGCAGGGACAGAATGGGTTAGATACAAAGTAAAGCTCCCTCTAAACTGTCCCATCAAACACTCCCAGGGCATGTAGAGCACGGGTCATATACAGAGAAAAGCGTCATCTAATCTGTCCCATCAAACACTCCAAAGGCAGGTACAGCACGGGTTAGATACAGAGTAAAGCTCCCTCGACACAATCTCATCCAACACTCGCAGGGCAGGTACAGCACGTGTTAGATGCCGAGTAAAATTCCCTCCACACTTTCTCATCAAACACTGACAAGGAAATCCAACTCGGGGTTTGATACAGAGTAAAGTTATCCCATCCTACATTCTCAGGACAGGTACAGCACGGGTTAGACACAGAGTAAAGCTCCCTCTACACTGTCCCATCAAATACTCCCAGGGTAGATGCAGCACTGGTTAGATACAGAGTAAAGCTCCCTCTACAATGCCGCATCAAACACTCCGAGGACAGGTACAGCACCGGTTAGATAAAGAGTGAAGCTCCATCTACATTGTCCTATCTAATAATCCCAGGACAGGTACAGCAAATGTTAGATACAGAGTAAATCTCCCTCTACACTGTCTCATCAAACACTCCCAGGGCAGATAGAGCATGGGGTAGATACAATTGGAACTAGGAGCTTTAAAAGTTTGCAAGCCCACATTTAACTGCAGCTCACAGTGTCAGTGCACTCACGGTTATTATCAGTCTTCCATTTATTTTTTGCGGACTGCATCTCCCTAACAAACAATTCCCAGTCAGAGAAAAATGAGTTTTGGGGCGGTTGAAATGCCACCAATCAACGCACCCGCGCCAAGCAATGCTTCCTCCTGATCAACTTTCAACTTTCCACACCACTTCTGCCCCAACAGGTAAAAAATTTACTTCCTTGCCTTCTGTAAAATGCCTGTTGTTTCAAAGTCAGCAGGAAATGACATCTGGAAGGAGACAATCTAAATGTTTACATGCCCACATTTAACTGCAGCTCACAGTGTCAGAACAGTCAAGGTTATTATCAGTCTTCCATGTAATTTCTTGCCGACTGCATCTTCCTAACAAAATTAGCTTATCACAGCACGGCTATCAATCAATTCATTGCCAGTGTGAAAAATGCAACATTTGAAAATTAGGAACGTGTGCAAATTGGAATGAGTGAGTGCCTGGGCCTTGACAACTTATCCTGAGCAGTAAGATATTCATTAGGCCTGAGCCCTTGCTGCGTAAGACAATTCTCCCCAAACTGATTATTTTGCTGGTTATCTTCAATCGGTTACTGTCATTCTTGCCACTGCCAATCGTTTGTCCTTATTTCAGAATCACAGAATCTACAGTGCAGATAGAGACCATTTCGGCCCATCGAGCCTGCACTGACACATATCCCACCCTATCCCTGTAACCCCACGTATTTAATCCCCTAACACTAAGGGTCAATTTATCATAGCCAAATCAACCTAACCTGCATTACTTTGGTCTGTGGGAGGAAACCGGAGCACCCGGAGGAAACCCACGCAGACACAGAGAGAAAGAACAAATTCCACACAGACAGTCACACCGAGGCCAGATTTGAACGTGGGGTTCTCTAGCGCTGTGAGGCAACAGTGCTAACCACTATGCCACCGTGCCCCCCATCAACATGCCATATAATTTTGTAAGCTTCTATTTACTTTCCTCTTATCCTTCTGAGGAAAACTGTCCCAGGCTCTAAACATAACTGAAGTCACTTATCTCTCAGACCACTCTGTAAGACATTAAACTGAGGCTCTCGCTCTGTATGTCCGTCTTTGTCTCTGTCTCCCTCTTTGTCTCTGTATATGATTCTGAGGGGGCTTGATAGGGTAGGTGCAGGGAGGATGTTTCCCCAACTGGGGGAATCTAGAACTTGGGGGCATATTTTCAGGAACAGGGGTCGCCCATTTAAAACGGAGATGAGGAGGAATTTCTTCTCTCAGAGTGTCGTGAATCTTTGGAATCCTCTATCCCGGAGAGCCGTGGAGGCGGAGTTATTGAATATATTCAAGGTGGAGATAGACATATATTTGAGCTACAGTGGAGTCAAGGCTTATGGGGAGCGGGCAGGAAAGTGGAGTTCAGTCGAAGATCTGATCAGCCATGATCTATTTGAATCGCGGGGCAGGCTCGAGGGCCCGAATGGCACACTGCTGCTCCTATTTCTTCTGTTCTTATTCTTATTTCTGTCCCTTCTGCTGCTTTTTCCCTCTGTTCACAGGTCGATTCTTGCTGTGGCAAGCTTTTAGTTCCTTGTTAGTAAAGTGATAATTATCCCCCTCTGTCACGCGGCAGACGGGGTTTCAATTCCCCGACGGGAGTATTATTGAAACTTTGGGCAGGTCCTTAGAATTCTTCCTTGGAAAAGGTGAACAGAAAAAAATGAACTAAAATAATTTGCAAAGATGTTCTGACATATGAAGAATTGCATAACAAGTCCCTGCACCAGTTCCTCGTTAGTAGAGTGTTCTCCTTCTGTTTGCCTTTTGTGTGGGGCACTGAGGAGGGAGAGAGAAAATGAGATAACAGCGGGAGAAAGCACGACTGCTCTTTCAAAGAGGCAGCACAGGCACGATTGGCCGACTGGCCTCCCACTGTGCTGCCAGCCTCCATGAATCGGATGGATATCTGAGACATGCCCACACAAAGAGAGCACACACCTGTATTTGTGTGTGTGTGTTGGAGTCTTTGTCTCAAGCACCGCATAACAATTTCCCCTACATTGTCCTTGATATTATAGTGGTGTTTACTCAATACCCCGACGGCTTCTCTCTGACTGTGTGTCTCTGAGAAATGCAGAGAAGGAAACAGAATTCAAGTGGACGCCGACCCGCATTTGGTGCTGTGGTTTCGTGAACATGTCCTTTGTGATCTCGCCTAAAAAATGACATCTTGTATGAAAAGTTTGACTGGCGTGAAAGTGACCTGAATTTCAAAGCAGCAAGGAGGAAAGTCTGCGTTGCTGTGCTTGCTTGCAGACAGCATCTTGTAACTTCCCTGATGGCCCAGGGGTTAGGTTTCGGTATTTTCATCGACGCTGTCCCAAATTCGATTCCCGGTCAGGAAACAGTGCGTTTTGGGGCTGTTTCAAACACTGCCAATCAAAGCACCCGCGCGAAGCAGTGCTTGCTCCTTATCAACCTTTCAACTTTCCACACCGCTGCTGCCCCAACAGTCAGCAGCGCATCATTCGGTACATAATGCACTTCCTTGCCTTCTGTCAAATGCCTGTTGTTTCAAAGTCAGCAGGAAATGACATCTGGAACGAGACAATTTAAATGTGTACATGCCCTCATTTAACTGCAGCTCACAGTGTCAGATCAGCCACGGTTATTATCAGTCTTCCATGTATTTTCTTGCCGAATGCATCTCCCTAACAAATTTAGCTTATCACATTACGGCTAGCAATCAGCTCAACGCCAGTGTGAAAAATGCAACATTTGAAAGTTAGCAACGTGTGCAAGACTGGAATGAGAGAGTGCCTGGGCCTTGATAACTTATCCTGAGCATTAAGATATTCATTAGGCCTGAGCCCTTGCTGCGTAAGTCAATTCCCCCCATACTGATTATTTTGCTGGTTATCTTCAATCGGTGTCCTCTGGTTACCGTCACTCCTGCCAATGGCAAACGTCTCTCCTTATTACTTCTATCAAATCACCTTGTAATTTTGAAAGTCTATTATTAAATGTCCCCTTAACCTTCTGAGGAAAAGAATCCCAGACTGTCAACATAACTGAAGTCCCTTATCCCTCGGACCATTCTGTATGACGTCAAACTGAGGGTCTCGCTCTGTATGTAACATAAGAACATAAGAAGTAGGAGCAGGAGTAGGCCATACGGCCCCTCGGGCCTGCTCCACCATTCAATAGGATCATGGCTGATCCGAACATGGACTCACGTCCACTTCCCTGCCCGCTCCTCGTATCCTCCAATTCCCTTATCAGCTGGGAAACTGTCTACCTCCATTATAATTATATTTAATGTTGCAGCTTCCACAGCTCTCTGGGGTAGCAAATTCCATAGATTTACTACCCTCTGAGTGAAGAAGTTTCTACTCATCTCAGTTTTGAAAGGGCAGCCTCTTATTCAAAGATTATGCCCCCTAGTTCTCGTCTCACCCATCTGTGGAAACATCCTCACCGCAACCACCCGATCAAGCCCCCTCACAATCTTATATGTTTCGATAAGATCGCCTCTCATTCTTCTGAAATCCAGTGAGTAGAGGCCCAACCTACTCAACCTTTCCTCATAAATCAACCCCCCCTCATGTGGAATCAACCAAGTGAACCTTCTTTGAACTGCCTCGAGAGCAAGTATATCATTTCTTAAATATGGAAACCAAAACTGTACGCAGTATTCCATATTTGGCCTCACCAGTACCCTATATATCTGAATCAAGGCTTCCCTGCTTTTATATTCCATCCCCTTGCAATAAAAGCCAAGATTCCTTTGGCCTTCCTGATCACCTGCTGTACCTGCATACTAATCAATTTTTGTTTCATGCACCAGGACCCCCAGATCACTTTGTACTGTAGCACTTTGCAGTTTCTCTCCATTTCGATAATAACTGGCTCTTTGATTATTTTCTGCCAAAATGAATAACCTCACACTTTCCAACATTATATGCCATCTTTTAAATTGCTGCCCACTCACTTAGCCTGTCTATGTCCTTTTGCAGGTTTTGTATGTGCTCCTCACTCACTGCTTTCCCTCCCATCTTTGTATCGTCGGCAAATTTGGATATGTTGCACTTGGTCCCTTACTCCAAATCGTTAATATAGATTGTAAAGTGTTGGGGTCCCAGCACTGACCCCTGCGGAACACCACTAGTTACTGATTGCCAACCCGAGAATGAACCATTTATCCCAACTCACTGTTTTCTGTTAGATAGCCAATCTTCCACCCATGCCAGTATATTACACCCAATCCAGTGATTTTTTATCTTTTGCAGTAATCTTTTGTGTTGCACCTTGTCAAATGCCTTTTGGAAGTCCAAACACCACAGCCACTGGTTCACCTTTATTCACCCTGTTAGCTACGTCCTAAAAGAATTCGAGCAAATTTGTGAAACATGACTGCCACTTCATAAAACCATGCTGACTCTGTCCTGTTACTGCTTCCTTAATAATGGACTCCAACATTTTACCAACCACAGAAGTTAGGCTAACTGGTCTATAGTTTCCAGCCTTTTGTCTACATCCCTTTTTAAATAAGGGCATTACATTAGCAATTTTCCAATCTGCTGGGACCTTTCCTGAATCCAGGGAGTTTGGGAAAATTACCACCAATGCATCCGCAATCCCTAGGTTGTAAGCCATCAGGTCCAGGGGATTTATCCGCCTTAAGTCCCATTATCTTACCGAGTGCCACCTTCTTTGTGATTTTAATCATGTTTAGCTCCTCCCCCCCTATAGCCCCCTGTTTTTCCACTGTTGGGATATTTTTAGTGTCCTCTACTGTAAAGACTGATACAAAATACTTGTTCAGCGTTTTTGCCATCTCCATGTTCCCCAACACTAATTTCCCGGTCTCATCCTCTAAGGGACCAACATTCACTTTAGCCACCCTTTTTCTTTTAATATAACTGTAGAAAATCTTGCTATCTGTTTTAATATTTTTTGCTATTTTACTTTCATAATCTATCTTCCCTTTCTTAATTAATCTTTTAGTTATTCTTTGATTCTTTTTAAATGCTTCCCAATCTTCTATCCTCCCACTAGATTTGGCTACTTTATATGCCCTTGTTTTCAGTCGGATACTATCCTTTATTACTTTGCTTAGCCACAGATGGCTGTCTTTTCTTTTATGTCCCTTTTTCCTCAGTGGAATGTATTTTTCTTGAAAGTTGTGAAATATCTCCTTGAATGTACACCACTGCGCATGTACCGTCTTACAGCTTAATGTATCTTCCCAGTCCACTTTAGTCAACTCTGCTCTCATACCTTCATAGTCTCCTTTATTTAAGCTTAGTACGCTGGGTTGAGATCCAACTCTCTCACCCTCCAACTGAATTTGGATTTCAACCATGTTATGGTCACTCATTACTAGGACATTTTTTATTAATCCTGTCTCATTACACAGGACCAGATCTAAGATTGCCTGCCCCCTGGTTGGTTCAGTAACATACTGCTCAAGGAACCCAAATCCTAATGCACTCTATGAACTCAACCTGAAGGCTGCCCTGCCCAATTTGATTTGTCCAGTCAATATGAAAGTTAAAATCTCCCATGCTTATAGCTATTCCCTTATTACAAGACCCAACTATTTCCTGATTTATACTCCGACCAATACAGTTGCAACTCTTACGAGACCTATAGACTACGCCCACTAGTGTCTTTTTCCACTTATTATTCCTTATCTCCACCTAAGCTGTTTCACTATCCGGATCCTTGGACCCAATATCATTTCTCACTATTGCAGTGATTCCATCCTTTATTAACATAGCCACCCCACCTCCCTTTCCTTCCTGTCTGTCCTTCCCAATTGTCAAATATCCCTGGATGGTTACTTCCCAGTCATGGTCACCTTGCAGCCATGTTTCAGTAATGGCCACCAGATCATACCCATGTGTAGTGATTTGTACCGTCAACTCGTCTATTTTGTTAAGAATGCTGCGTGTATTCAGATAAAGAAGTTTTAAATATGTTTTCTGACAATTTATTCCTGCTTTTACCCCCTTTACTGCTTTACCTTTATCTTTATACATTCTGTCCCTTCCTCACACGCTCTGTCTATCTTTGTCGCTTTGTTTGTCCCTGTTTCTCTCTGTATAGGATTCTGAGGGTGCTGACAGGATAGATGCAGGGAGGATGTTTCCCCTCCTGTGGGGAATCGAGAACTAGGGGCAACGCTTCAGGATAAGGGGTCGCCCATTTAAAACGGAGATGAGGAGGAATTTATTCTCTCAGAGTGTCGTGAGTCTTTGGAATCCTCTACCCCAGAGAGCGGTGGAGGCGGAGTCATTGAATATATTCAAGGCGGATATAGGCATATATTTGAGCTACAGGGGAGTCAAGGTTTATGGGGAGCCGGCGGGAAATTGGCGTTGAGTCGAAGATCTGATCAGCCATGATCTTACTGAAAGGCGGGGCAGGTTCCAGTGGCCGAATGGCACACTCCTGCTCCTATTTCTTCTGTTCTTATCCTTATTGCTGTCCCTTCTGCCTATTTGCCCTTTGTTCACAGGTCGATTTTTGCTCTGACAGATTCGACATTTTTCAGGTCTTCGTTAGTATAGTGGTGAGCATCCCTGTCTGTCACGCGGGTGACTGGGGTTCAATTCCCTAATGAAGGAGGATTATTAACATTCCGAATTTTAATCCTTTGGACAGCTCCTTAACATGCCCCTGGGAAAGTTTGAACAGAACAAAATGAACTAAAATAATTTAAGAATATTTACTGGTATATGAAGAACTGTATAACATCTGTCAAATGGACACCTACCCGCACTTGGTGTTATGGTTTTGCGAACATGTCCTTTGTGTTCTCGCCTAAAAGATGTCACCTTGTACGAAAAGTTTGCCTGGCGTGAAAGTGATCTGAAGTTCAAAGCAGCACACAGGAAAGAGGCAGGAAATGTCTTGTAGCTTCCCTAATGGTCTAGTGGTTAGGATTTGCCGCTTTTGCCGCCACGGCCCGGGTTCAATTCCCGGGCACAAAACAGTCCATTTGGGGCTGTTTGAAATGCCACCAATCAAAGCACCTGCGAGAAGTAATTCTTGCTCCTGAGCCAACTTTGAACACTGCTGCTGCTGCCTCACTAGGTACAAAACGCACTTCCATGCCTGCTGTTTCAAAGTCAGCAGGAAATCATATTTGGAACGAGAAAATGTAAATGTTTACATGCCCATATTTAACTGCAGCTCACAGTGTCAGAACAGTCACGGTTATTATCAGTTTTCCATGTATTTTCTTGCCGACTGCATCTCTCTAACTAATTTAGCTTATCACAGCACGGCTATCAATCAACTCAACGCCAGTGTGAAAGATGCAGCATTTGAAAGTTAGCAACGTGTGCAAGACTGGAACAAGAGAGTGCCTGGGCCTTGATAATTATCCTGAGCCGTTAGATATTCATTAGGCCTGAGCCCTTGCTGCGTAAGACAATTCCCCCCATACTGGTTCTTTTGCTGTTTATCTTTAATCGTTCTCCTCTGGTTACCATCACTCCTGCCACTAGAAAACGTTTCTCCGCATTACCTCTAATAAATACCCTTGTAATTTTGACAGCCTATTATGAAATGTCCTCTTAACCCTCTGAGTAAAATAATCCCAGAATCTCAACATAACTGAAGTTCCTTATCCCTCGGACCACTCTGCAAGACGTTAAACTGAGGGTCTCGCTCTGTATGTCTATCTTTGTCTCCCTCTTTGTCCCTGTCTCTCTCTGTATAGGGTTCGGAGCGTGCTTGACGGGATAGATGCAGGGAGGATGTTCCCCTCCTGGGGGAATCTACAACTAGGGGGCAAAACTTCTGGATATCCGGTCGCCCATTTAAAACGGAGATGAGGAGGAATTTCTTCTCTTAGAATGTCGTGAATCTTTGGAATCCTCGACGCCAGAGAGCTGTGGAAGCGGAATTATTGAATATATTCAAGGCGGAGATAGAGATATATTTGTGCTACAGGGGAAACAAGGGTTATGGGGAGCGGGCGAGAAAGTGGCGTTCAGTCGAAGATCTGATCAGTCATGATCTATTTGAATCGCGGGGCAGGCTCGAGGGCTCGAATGGCACACTGCTGCGCATATTTCTTCTGTTCTGATACTTATTTCTGTCCCTTCTGCCTCTGTGTCCCTCTGTTCACAGGTCGGTTTTTGCTCTGACGGATACTGTATCCTTCAGTTCTGCGTTAGTATCGGGGCCTGTTACGCTGGGAGACCGGGGTTCAATTCCCCGACGGGGAGCTGTTATAACATTCCCAATTTTAAACCTTTAGGCAGCTCCTTAAAATGCCCCTGGGAAATGTTCAACAGAACAAAATGAACTAAAATCATTTTAAAATATGTTCTGGCATATGAAGAACTGTATAACAAATCCCTGCACCAGTTCCTCATTAGTATAGAGTTCTCCGTCAATTTGTCTTTTGTGTGGGGCACTGAGGAGGGAGAGAACAGAGACAATGAGATAACAGCGGGAGAAAGCACGACTGCTCTTTCAAAGAGACAGCACAGGCACGATTGGCCGAATGGCCTCCCACTGTGCTGCCAGCCTCCATGAATCCTTGACTCTGATATGGATATCTGACACATACCCACACAAAGAGAGCACTTACGGGTATTTTGTGTGTGTTTGATGCTTTGTCTCTAGCACTGCATAACCATTTCCTCTACAATGTCCTTGATATTATAGTGGTAGTTATAGTATTCAATACCCCGACGGCTTCTCTCTGACTGTGTGTCTCTGTCTCTGAGGAAAGCACAGATGGAACTAAATTTCAAGTGGTTGCCTACCCGCCCTTGTTGCTGTGCTTTCTGGAACATGTCCTTTTGTCATATCGCTCCTGATCAATCTTTCTACTTTCCACACCGCTGTTGCTGCCTCAGCAGCCAGCAGCACCTTATTCAGTACAGAGGTACAACATGAATTTCTTGCTTTCTTTTAAATGCCTGCTGTTTCAAAGTCAGCAGGAAATGCCATTTGGAACTAGACACTTTAAATATTTACATGCCCAAATTTGACTGTAGCTCGCCGTGCCAGAACAGTCACTGTTATTATCCATCTTCCATCTATTTTCTTGCTGACTGCATCTCCCTTACAAACTTAGCTTGGCTATCAATCAATTCATTGCCAGTGTGAAAAATGCCACATTTGAAACATTAGCAACATGTGCAAGACTGGAATGACGGAGTGCCTGGGCCATGATAACTTATCCTGAGCAGTAAGATATTCTTTAGGCCTGAGCTCTTGCTGCGTAAGACAATGCTCCCCATACTGGTTATTTTGCCAGTTATCTTCAATCGGTGTCCTCCGGTTACCTTCCTTCCTGCCACTGGAAAGCGTTTCTCCTTATCTCCTCTATCAAACCCCTTTGTAATTTTTAAAGCCTCTATTAAATTTCCTCTTAACCTTCTGAGGAAAGCAATCCCAGCTTCTGCACACTCTCAATATAACTGAAGTCCCTTCTCCCTCTGACCACTCTGTAACGTCAAACTGAGGCTCTCACTCTCGATATCTGTCTTTGTTTCTGTTTTCGTCTTTGCCTCTGTCTATGCTTCTGATGGAGCTTGACAGGGCAGATGCAGGGAGGATGTTTCCCCACCTGCGGGAATCTAGAGCTAGGGGGCAAAGTTTCAGGAACAGGGGTCGCCCATTTAAAACGGAGATGAGAAGGAATTTCTTCTCTCAGGCGGTCGTGAATCTTTGGAATCATCAACCCCAGAGAGATGTGGCGGCGGAGTCATTGAGTATATTCAAAGAAAGATAGACATATATTTGAGCTACAGGGGAGTCAAGGGTTGTGGGGAGCGGGCGGGAAAGTGGCGTTGAGCCATGACCTTCTTGAATGGCGGGGCAGGCTCGCGGATCCGAATGGCATATTCCTGCTCCTATTTCTACTGTTCTTATTCTTATTTGCGTCCCTTCTGCCTCTTTGTCCCACTGTTCACAGGTCGATTCTTGCTCTGACAGGCTACGCATCACTCAGCTCCTCGTTAGTATAGTGGTGAATATCCTCCATCACCAATTTGAAACCTATGGGCTGCTCCTTGGAAAAGTTGAACAGAAAAAAATGAACTAAAATTATTTTAACTGATGTATTGGGATATGAAGGACTGTATAACAACATCCTGAACGAATTCTTCGTTAGTATAGTGTTCTCCGTCGGTTTGCCTTTTGTATGGGGCACTGAGGAGGCTCGAGAGGCCAGAGCAAATGAGACAACAGCGGGAGTAAGTACGGCTGCACTGACACGATTGGCCGAATGGCCTCCCACTGTGCTGCAAGCCTCCATGAATCCATGACATTCAGATGGATATCTGAGACATACCCACACAAAGAGAGCACACACCTGTGTGTGTGTTTGAGTCTTTGTCTCAAGCACTGCATAACCATTTCCTCTACATTGTGCTCGATATTATAATGGTAGTTATAGTATTCAATACCTCGAAGGCTTCTCCCTGACTGTGTGTCTCTGTCTCTGAGTAAAGCACAGGTGGAAATAGATCTCAAGTGGACGCATACCCGCCTTTGTTGCTGTGCTTTCGCGAAGATGTCCTTTGTGATCTCGGCTAAAAAAAGTCATCTTGAACGAAAAGTGTGCCTGGCGTGAAAGTGATCTGAATTTCAAAGCAGCACGGAGGAAAGCCTGCATTGCTCTGCTTGCTGGCAGGATGCCTCTGGCACCTTCACTGGTGGTCTAGTGGTTAGGATTCGGCGCTTTTATCCCATGCAGCCCGGGTTCGATTCCCGGTCAGGGAACGGTGCGTTTTGGTGCTGTTTGAAATGCCACCAATCAGAACACTCGCGCAAAGCAATGCTTGCTCCTGATCAACCTTTCAACTCTCCACACTGCTGCCTCAACAATCAGCAGCACATCATTCGGTAGAGAGGCGCAAAATGAATTTCCTTGCTTTCTTTAAAATGCCTGCTGTGTCAAAGTCAGCAGGAAATGCTTTCTGGAACTAGACGCTTTAAATGTTTACATGCCCACATTTAACTGCAGCTCACAGTGTCAGAACAGTGACCGTTGTTATCCATCTTCCATGTATTTTCTTGCCGACTGCATCTCCCTAACAAGCTTAGCTTATCATAGCACGGATATCAATCAACGCATTGCCAGTTTGAAAAATGCCTGGGCCGCGATAACTTATCCTCTACTGGGCTCGCTAGACGGGCTCCTATCTTGTTATCCAGCCAGCTAAACACTCATTCAAATAATTCCTGGAGAAGCGGGTTTGCTGTTTTGAAGCTTTACTTGGACACATTTGTGAAACTGTAAACAAAGACAAAGTATGTTTTGTACATAGAACTGAGTACTATACATTAGATGTTAAATAAGATATAAACATATTTGCAACAATAGAATAGACTAATTGTATAACTAAATAGCACTTGAGCTAAACTTCTGTAGCTAACAAATATTAACTTCTTATAAACAACGTATTGTCAAATACTACACTGACAAAGTTGCTATCATGGTAACAAACAAAGATTGTCACAGACATAACAACAGAAAATGCTGGAAAAACTCAGCAGGTCAGGCAACATCCGTGGAGAGAAATTTGAGTTGACTTTTCGGGTCGAACCCTTCTTCAAAACTGGAAAGAAAAGAAACTAGATCGAAGGCAGGGCTGCGATCGGACAAAAGAATAAAAGAACCAAAAGACGTAAAAGAGATTAGAAGCTAGACGAGATGGTAAAAGGCTGAGATTGGGTGTAAAGTGTACTGGCAGGGCAAGAGATAGCTGCCAGGTGTGAGAGAGAAACAAAAGGAAAGGGGGGGGGAAAGGAGTGGAAAAATTACATGAAAAAATGAAACAGGGGCCGAGCTGATGATCTGAAATTGTTGAACTCGATATTGAGTCCGGAAGACTGCAGAGTGCCTAATCGGAAGATGAGGTGCTGTTCCTCGAGTTTACGTTGAGCTTCCGTGGAACAATACAAGAGGCCAAGGACGGTGAGGTCCGAGTGGGAATGGAGCGGTGAATTAAAATGACAGGCGACCGGAAGCTCGGGGTCACCCTTACGGACTGAACAGAGGTGTTCCGCAAAGCGGTCACCCAATCTGCGTTTGGTCTCCCCAATGTGGAGGAGACCGCATCGTGAGCAGCGAATACAGTATACTAGATAGCGAGAAGTACAAGTAAATCGCTGTTTCACCTGGAAGGGGTGTTTGGGGCCCTGGACAGTGGGAAGGGGGGAGGTATAGGGGCAGGTGTTACAACTCCTCTGCGTGCTCGGGAAGGTGCCAGGCGAAGGGGGAGGGCTTTTTGGGGTGATAGAGGAGTGGGCGAGGGTGTCTCAGAGGGAGCGGTCCCTGCGGAATGCTGAAAGGGGAGGGGAAGATACGTTTGGTGGTGGGATCACTTTGGAGATAGCGGAAATGCCAGAGGATGATCCGTTGAATGTGGAGGCTGCTGGGGTGAATGGTGAGGACAAGGGGAACCCTATTGTGGTTCCGGGAGGGAGGGGCAGGGGTGAGGGCAGAAGTGCGGGAGATAGAACTGACACGGTCGAGGGCAGTGTCAACCACGGTAGAGGGGAATCCCCGGTTGCGGAAAAGGAAGACATATCTGAAGCACTCGTGTGGAAGGTGGCATCGTCGGAGCAGATACGGCGGAGATGGAGAAACTGGGAGAATGGAATAGAGTCCTTACAGGAAGCAGGGTGGGAGGAAGTGTAGTCCAAGTAGCTGTGGGAGTCAGTGGGCTTGTAGTGAATATTAGTCGATAACCTATCCCCAGAGATGGAGACGGAGAAGTCGAGCAAGGGTAGGGAAGAGTCAGAGATGGACCATGTGAAGGTGAGGGAAGGGTGGAAATTGGAGGCAAAGTGAATGAAATAGTCACAGACGTTGCATCCTGCCTAACGTATGAGAAGAGATGGAACCGGATTGAGAATCTCACATTAGTTTTTTTTTTAATTCATTGTTGGGATGTGGGGGTCGCTGGCTGACTAGGCCTGCATTTAGTGCCCATCCCTAACTGCCCTTGAGAAGATGGTGGTGAACCACCATCTTGATCTGCTGCAGTCGATATGGTGTTGGTACGCCCAGAATGCTGTTAGGAAGGCAGTTCCAGGAATTTGGCAAAGCGACAGTGAAGGAACGGCAAAACAGGTCCAAGTCAGGATGGTGTGTGGCTTGGAGGGGATCTTGCAGGTGGTGATGTCCCCATGCGTCTGCTGCCCTTGTCCTTCTAAGTGGTAGTGGTCGTGTGCTTGGAAGGTGCTGTTGAAGGAGTTTTGGTGAGTTGCTGCAGTGCATCTTCTAGATGGTATACACTGCAGCCTCAGTGCGCCAGTGGTGGAGGGAGTGAATGTTGAAGGTGGTGGATGGAGTGCCAATCAAGTGGGCTGCTTTATCCTGAATGGTGTCGAGCTTCTTGAGTGTTGTTGGAGCTGCACTCATCCAGGCAACTGGAGAGTATTACATCACACTCCTGACTTGTGCCTTGTATTTGGTGGAAAGGCTTTGGGGAGTCAGGAGTTGAGACACTCGCCGCAGATTTCCCAGCCTCTGGCGTGCACTTTTAGGCACAGTATTTATATGGCTGGTCCAGTTCAGTTTCTGATCAATGATAACCTCCAGGATGTTGATAGTGGGGGATTCAGCGATGGTATTGCCATTGAATGTCAAGGGGAGATGGTTAGAGTCTCGCATGTTGGAGATGGTCATTGCATGGCACTTGTGTGGTGCGAATGTTACTTGCCACTTGTCAGCCCAAGTCTGAATGTTGTCCAGTTCTTGCTGCATATGGTCACAGACTGCGTCAGTATCTGACGAGTCTCGGATGGTGCTGAACAGTGTGCAATCATCAGAGAAAATCCCCACTTCTGACCTTATGATGGAGGGAAGGTCATTGATGAAACAGCTGAAGATGGTTGGGCCTGGACACTGCACTGAGGAACTCCTGCAGTGATGTCATGTGATTGAGATGAATGACCTCCAACAATCACAGCCAACTTCCTTTGTACTAGGTATGATTCCAACCAATGGAGAGTTTGCCCTTGATTCCCATTGACTTCAGTTTTGCTAGGGCTCCTTGATGCCACTCTCGATCAAATGCTGCCTTGATGTCAAGGGCAGCCACCCTCACCTCACCTCTTGAGTTCAGAACTTCTGTCCATGTTTGGACCAAGGCTGTAATGAGGTCAGGAGCTGAGTGGCCCTGGCGGAACCCAAACTGGGCGTCAGTAGCAGGTTATTGCTGAGCAAGTGCCGCTTGATAGCACTGTCGACGACACCTTCCATCTCTTTGCTGATGACTGATCGGACGGTAATTGGCCGGGTCGGATGTGTCCTGCTTTTTGTAGACTGGACATACTTGGGCAATTTTCCACATTGCCGGGTAGATGCCAGTGGTGTAGCTGTACTGGAAAAGCTTGGCTAGGGGTGCAGCTAGTTCTGGAGCACAAGTCTTCAGTACTATTTCCGGAATGTTGTCAGGGCCCATAGCCTTTGCAGTATCCAGTGTCTTCAGCCGTTTCTTGACATCACGTGGAGTGAATTGAATGGGCTGTAGACTGGCATCTGTGATGCTGGGGACCTTAGGAGGAGGCCGAGATGGATCATCCACTCGGCACTTCCGGCTGAAGCTAGTTGCAAATGCTTCAGCCTTGTCTTTTGCACTCACGTGCTGGTCTCCACCATCATAGAGGATGGGCCTATTTTTGGAGCCTCCTCCTCCTGTTAACTGTTTAATTGTCTCCCACCACTCACGACTGGATGTGCCAGGACTGCAGAGCTTTGATTTGATCCGATGGTTGCGAGATCGCTTAGCTCTGTCTATCGCATGTTGCTTCTGTTGTTTGGCATGCAAGTAGTCCTGTGTTGTAGCCTCACCAGGTTGACACCTCATTTTTCAGTGTGCCTGGCGCTGTTCCCGGCAAGCTCTCCTGCACTCTTCGTTAAACCAGAGTGAGGGATATGCCGGGCCATGAGGTTACAGATTGTGGTTGAATACAATTCAGCTGCTGCTGATTGCCCACAGCGCCTCATGGATGCCCAGTTTTGAGTTGCCAGTTCTGTTCTAAATCTGTCCCATTTAGCTCGGAGATAGTGCCACACAACACGGTGGAGGGTATCCTCAAAATGAAGACGGGACTTCGTCTCCACAAGGACTGTGCGGTGGTCACTTCCACCAATGCTGTCATGGACAGATGCATCTGCAACAGGTAGATTGGTGAGGACTCTGCCAGGTTCTTCCTGGAATACTACTTCCGGAATAAAACAGGAAAAAGGTCAAATGACCTATTGCAGTATACTAACATTGCTATACACTAACTACCACTAGAGGCTGCTATCTGCATGTATAAAGTCCAGAACACTCCCCGTCTGGGATCGTTAGCGACTCCACATAATCCTAACTTTAATTTCACTGGAGTCCTCTGGCGACAAAGAAGGACCACCTCTGAGAAGTCCGCCAGTGTTGACGATAGGATGCAGCTTCCGTAGACTTCTGTGATGGGGCAGGTTGCGTTCTGCTGCTATGCACTTCAACCCTTCTGAGTAACACTCGTGTTGGACACTCTTAATCACAAGGATTTTGGCGCTCTTGATCTCCTCCTCAGAGGGACTCTTACGAAAGATGTGCCACCCATGGCAGCTCCTCTCTTGTGTAGACTGGGAGAAGGTACGAGCGATGTGTGTTCGGCGTGCTACTGTCTTTATGAGAGTGTTCCATTTGGAGAAGCGCTCGAAGCGTTTGGTGCTCATCAGGTCCTTAGAGATTTGAGTAACGTTCGCTGTGACTTGTGGGCGTATCTCGGAGTCAGAAACAGGGTGGAGGATGTCGAATGTCTCATTGAGTTCGGAGGAGTACAGGGACTGATTCTGAAGACAAGCAGGTCCTGACAGCCAATTCATGCTGCTGAGAAGGGACGCTGTTACAGATCTAGACCCATGGTCAGCTGTAATACGTGATGCTGTCGAACTTCAGATCAATCTCCTCTACTATGATCTCTGCAATCTCAACTGCTAATACTGCTGCACACAGTTCCAATCTGGGTATGGTGAGGTCTGGCTGGGGTGCCAACTTGGCCTTACCAAAGACGAAGCCGACTTTGCTTTGTCCATCTTGAGTGGTGACCTTCAGGTAAGCCACACCTGCAATGGCCTTAGCGGATGCGTCTGCAAAGTCACAAAGCTCTTTGAATTGGGCACTTGAGGGAGAGAAGAACGTATAGGAGCGAGGTATTCGGATCTCCTGTATGTCTTGGATTGAGTCTCTCCATCTTTCCCACTCTGCTTCCAGCTTTTCAGGGAGGGGTGAATCCCAATCTACAGCGTGTGCAGAGAGTTCCCTGAGGAGCAGCCTGCCTTGTATGCTGACAGGGGCTAAGAAGCCGAGAGGGTCATATAGGCTGTAGAATGTAGAGAGCACTCCTCTACGTGTGAAGGGTTTCTTGACATCCAATGTTTGGAACGTGAACGTAGCTGTTGCTATGTTCCAAGACACTTCTAGGCTACGCTGTAGGGGGTGGTCATCAGTGAAGAGGTCTAGATACTTGAGGTCCTCAGCACGATCTTCAGGGGGGAATGTCTCCATCACTGCTGGTCTGTTAGAGGCTGCCTTGTGCAGCCTGAGGTTGGATAGTGCAAGTAGTTCCTGAGCTCGTCCGAGGGTACTGATGGCCTCTGCTTCCGTCAGGAATGACTTCAGTGCATCGTCGACATAGAACTCTCGTTCGCTGAACACTCTCACATCACTGCCAAAGTCGTCTTCTTCTTCCTTGGCAGCCCTCCTTAGTCCGTATATGGCGACAGCAGGGGCCGGGCTATTCCCGAAGACATGGACACGCATTCTGCAGTCCACAATGTCTCTGTTGTGGTCGTTGTTGCGATACCACAGGAGGCGGAGGAAGTCTCTGTGGTGTTCTCTCACCACAAAGCAGTGAAACATGTGCTGGATATCGGCAGTGATGGCGACGGGCTCTTTCCTGAATCTCATGAGTACCCCCAAGTGGCTGTTGTTGAGATCGGGCCCTGTGAGGAGTAGGTCATTGAGAGAAACTGCCTGATATGGTGCACTGGAGTCAAACACCACGCGGATCTGTTCCCGTTTTGGGGTGATAGACTCCGAAGGAAGGGAGGTACCAACACTCTTGGCCTTCCTGGAGTGGAGGAGCTATCTCTGCATGATCGTTGACAAGCATGTACTTGACAAACTCTAGGAAGTGTGCTTTAATCTTCGGCTTCTTCCCTAGTGTGTGACGAAGTGAGTTAAGACGATTATAGGCATACTCCCTGTTGTTCGGCAGTCATCGTCTGGGTTTCTGTAAGGGTAAGGGTGTAACCAATCCGTTAGAGCTGTCACGAGAGACCTCATTATCCATAATCTGGAGGAATCTCATGTCGTCGATCAATGGAGGAAGTTTGTGGTCATTGGCGGTGCGACAGAGGACTGACTGACCCGGGTTCTCTCCAGTGAGCATCATCTGTGTGCTGTTTGTGGAGATCAGCGCTGGGGCTTCTGAGGCTGGGCCGTATGACTGAACTTCTCTGTCACTCGGATCTGACTACTGCATGGGGTAAGGTAGCTTGGACGACCATTCTCCAACATGGAAGTCTTGAGTGTGTTCACCTGAGATGGCTTGTGAGCACACATGAGGCACACATCTCCAACAACGACCCAGCCGAGGTCTTGCCTTTGGGCGAAAGGGGCATCTTGTGGACCGTTTATCTTTTTCCTTATCTATGTGCCCTCAGGATGTTCCTTCCCAACAACAGAAGTATGTCTGCGTCTGCATCAAGAGGTGGGATCTCCTCTGCAATGCGTCTCCGATGACGGTGGTGATGAGCTGCATTCAGATTGTGAATCTCAGAACGGTTGTCTGGGACTCGATACATTTGATGTGTGTAGGAAGGGGGAAACTAATTTTCCCGTGGGCTGACTCAACAACGTAACCATAGGCTCTCCTGCCGGCTGTCTCTAAAAGACCAGCACACGTCTTCAACGTGTAAGGTGACAGACTTCATTTGACCTTGAAGATGTCGAAGAACTCGGATCTTGCTAGAGAATGGCTGCTTTGTTCTTCTAGTATGGCATACATCTTTTCAGATTCCTGGCGACGTCCTACAGGGTACACTTTAACGAGCCATATCTTGGAGCATGCACTTGCGCTCACTCCTTCTCCACACACCTGGGTGCACTTGGATGTAATCTCCGGACCGGCAGCTCCCTCTCTCTCACCGGCGTGCTTTGAGGCGGGAGGAGGCGACCCTGGCTTCCAAGGAGCTGGGCCTGGGTGGAGTGCTGAAATGTGCCGATCACTTTCACATTCTATGCATATTACATCTACCTTGCAGTTTTTGGCGAGATGGTTCGTGGAAGAGCAGCACTTGAAACATATAGAGTTCTCTTTGAGATACAGTTTGCGATCTTCCAGGGACATCTCCCTGAACCCTCTGCACGTCTTTAATGGATGGGGCTTGTTGTGGATGGGGAATTGTTTGCTCATATCCTCAGATATCTTCTGATCCCTTGTGTTCTCAGTTGAAGACACTTGCATTTTGTGGACAGATATTGGTGTCTTTCCATGTCTGTCAAACTTATCTCTTCTGGCAAGTGCCGTGTGGGTGGAGAAAAGGTTGAAGCTGGGGTCGTTCCTGGCTTTGGCATCTTTATGGATGAAGTTGGCAAACACGGAGAATGGAGGGAACGTAACGTCATGCTTTAGCTTGAACGCTGACCCGAACGATATCCACTTCTCCTGCAGATTGAATGGAAGCTTCTGAACGATGGGACTTACCCCTCTGGAAGTGTCTAAGTACGATACACCGGGTAGGTAGCCGCCCTGCATTGCTGCTTCGAGTTCCGGCAGCAGATCTCCAAGGTTGCGGAGCTTCTGGGGTTCCTTATTTGTCAACTTCGGAAAGTTCTCTAACCTGTCATAGAGAGCCCTTTCAATGGCTTCGGGCGAGCCGTAGCTTTCTTCCAGCCTCGCCCAAGCCTTCTTCAACCCCTCTGGCAGCTGTCCCACTTTGGCTGCTTTTATCCTGCTTGCCTGTCCGGTGGACTCTGCGCTGAGCCATTTGATAAGGAGGTCGAGCTTTTCTCCTGCCGACAGGTCTAAGCCGATATGGCACCGTGGAAGGAGGACATCCACGCCCGATAATTCTCTGGCCTGTCATCAAACGTGGTTTACCCTGTAGTCACCAGCTGGCTGCGTGCAAGATAATTGGCATGGTCTTAGGTGGTGGGACCTGTGCCAGGGTTGCCTTGAATAGGGGCTCTGATGGGGTCTCAAGGAAATGAAAGGGGGATTGCTGCTGACTTTCTCTCTTCAGCGTTCTATTCCTCTGTACCGCGTCTTCTGTTTCGCAGCAGATGATCCTGCGACTTGAGGCACACTGTCTATTTTGACCTTGGTTGGTGACTTGGGGCATGTTATATGAAGTGATTGTGTCTGTAGAGATGTGCGGGTCTTCATCCCTCTCTCTCGTAAACTGTTTGTCGGCTTTGTCACTCACGTAATCTCTGGTGCACTGTCATTGACTCTGCCACAGAATAGGATTTAAAGGTTGGTTAGCTGTCTCGGGATCAGCTTCCTCTAAAATTGCCTCGAATACTTGTGCCTCAGCTAATGCAGCATCTATCTCTTTTTCTTGCTGCAGAGCATCTAATGGGTCTTGGAGACGGGCCTGTTCAGCCTGGCGTCCAACCTGGTGACGGGCCTGGTCAGCTAGCATTTCAGCTTGGAAACAGGCCTGTTCAGCTTGGCAACGGGCCTGTTCAGCTTGGAGACGGGCCTGGTCAGCTTGGAGTTCATCTTTGAGACGGGCCTCTTCTACTTTTATTTCTATTTCTCTGTCAGCATGCGCAGCTCTGGCTTGCGCTGCTTCTAGCTTAGCCCGTGCTTTGGCAATGGCCATGCTTACCCTAGAACCACCTGATGACCGTGAACCAGCTTGCGATCTAGAACCAGCTGATGACTGTGAACCAACTGATGACCGTGAACCAGCTTGCGATATTTAGTAACTGGAGCTTTTAGACCGATTGTCACATTCTACAGTTTCATCTAACTGTTTAAGGTCTTCTACTCGCTGAGTATCATTTTCGGTATTATCTTCTGATATGTTAATGTGAGGTAAGTGTGGTGTACAAGGTGAACACTTATCTGGCTCTGTCGTGAAGGCCTACTCTGATTTCCTGCAGCTCCACTCTTCACAGCTAGCCGTATTGCTGTCTTTTTATGTACTGGTCTCGCTAGACGTGCTCCTATCTAGTTCTGCAGCCAGCTAAACACTTATTCAAATAATTCCTCGAGAGTGTGACACCATCCACTTTGGAACAAAGTAAGATAGCTCTGAGTATTTTTTAAATAATGGGGATCTATTAACTGCTGAGGAGCAAAGAGGTTCATGAGCCCAGTTCACAAATTTTTATTAGCTGGTAGACATGGAGCAAAATACATTTGATGAAGTCCCGTATAAGGGATTTTAGCTAAATTTGAAACGCATTTAAGTTAAGGCAAATTATTGACATGGTTAGGAACTTGGCTGCACAACAGGAGACAACGTTTATGGATAATGATCAGGTACATTAATTGGCAGCATATGACGAGTGGTGTCTCTGAGAGATCACTTTTGGGGCCTCAACTATTCACCTATTTCATTAACGACTTGCTTGATGGGATTGAGAGACACACACATCCAAGTTTGACGATGACAAAAAAGATAGGCGGCATTATAAGCAGTTTAGATGGAAGCAAGAAATTTGACCAGATATTCAAAGATTAATTGAATGTGCAAATCTTTGGCAAATTGATTTAAATATTAGCATGTGTGACTTCATCCACTACGGATCTAAATAGGGGCATTAAGAATACACTCCATATAATGTTAAGCCGGAAACAGTTGAGATCCAAATAGACTTAAGGGTCCCTGTACATATATCATTAAATGGTCATGGATTGGTACAGCAAAGATTCAAAAAGCTAATTGAAAAGTGATACATTTATCTGTAGGATTACAATATAAGAGGGAGACATTATGCCACAGCTATACAAATCACTGGTTAGACCACACCTGCGGTACTTTGTTCAGTTCTTGGCATCACACCTTAGGAAGGTAGTATTAGGTATAAAAAGTGAAGCGTAGATTTACCAGAAGGACACACAGAGACCAAGAGACAAATTACAATGGGAGATTGCACAAACTATGGTTATATTCCCTGGAATTTAGAAGCTTAAGATTCAAGCTTTTCAGGAGAGAAGTTAGTGTGGCAGAAATGTGTAACACACTTCCGCAACCAGCAGTTAAATCTGGATCAATTCTCAATTTTAAACTGGAGATTGATAGATGTTTTTTATCCGAAGGTTTTAAGGGATCTGGAGCAAAGGGATGCAAATGGAGTTCGATCACAGATTAAATGGAATGGCGAAAAGGCTCGAGGGTTTAAAAGGCCTACTCCTCTTGTTATTCTCATTGTTAAAGGACCATAGCACGAATGTATAGATGAGTATCGCGTTTTAAAAGCATTGCTCGAACATGGACTTGAACACCAGACTCTCTAGGTTAAAAGTCCGATACTCTACCGACTGAGCTATCCAGGCATTTGCGAGCTCAATTTCACAAAAGTACTTTCATTGGCTGCAGTGGAACATTGCACCTCCAACGAAGACAATTTTCTTGTCCTTAATCCAGCTTGTACAACGCATTTCTCCCACAAATCCAGACTGACTGCCTCAATCCGCCATCACGTCAGAAAGATTATCCCTCCCACAAAGGACATGCTCTTTAGCAGCGGAGTCAGATATGACAAGAGCCGTCCCCCAGATATCTGTATTGGATCTTCAACTTTTCACCGGATTTATGATTGACTTGGATGGAGAAATAGAGCGCTGTAGATCAAATTTTCAAGATCGCACTAAGTTAGGTGGTCCATTCATAGCGCAACTGGGAAATGGAGGTAACCAATGGGGCAGAGACAGACGAAGTAAGCCTGCAAAACAAAGGCAAATCGAGTTAACTGTGCACAAGTGTGAAACCATCCACTGTGGAGCACAGTAAGAGAGTGCTGAGTATTTTCTAAATAATGCGAAGCTATTAACTGTTGAGGAGCAAAGAGGTTTATGAGTCCCAGTTCAAAAATCATTATTAGCTAGTAGACATGGAGTAAAAGACAATTGATAAAGTCCCGCATAAAGAACATTTAGCTAAATGTGAAGCTCATGTAAGTGAACGCAAGTTATTGACCTGGTTAGGAAATTGATTGCTCGACAGGAGAGACCGTTTACAGATAATGGTCAAGTACATTAATTGGCAGCATATGACGAATGGTGTCTCTGAGGGATCACCTTTGGGGCCTCAACTCTGCACTGATTTTATTAACGACTTATTTGATTTGATTGGGATACACACATCCAAGTTTGACAATGACAAAAAAGATAGGCGGCTGTATAAGCAGTTTAGATGGAAGCAAGAAATTTGACCAGATATTCATAGATTAAGTGAATGGGCAAATCTTTGGCAAATTGAATTAAGTATTAGGAAGTATGACGTCACCAACTACGGATCAAATAGGGGCGTTTAGAATACACTCTATTTAATGATAAGCTGGAAACAGTTGAGATCCACATAGACTTAAGGTTCCCTGTACATATATCATTAAATGGTTATGGGCAGGTACAGAAAAGATTCAAAAAGGCTAATTGAATGGTGATATTCATATCTGTAGGATTACACTATAAGAGGGAGAAATTATGCCACAGCTATACAAAGCACTGGTTAGACCACACCTGCAGTAGTGTGTTCAGCTCTGGGCATCACACCTTAGGAATGGTAGTATTAGGTATTAAAAGTGAAGCATAGATTTACCAGAAGGATACATAGAGTCCAAGGGACAAATTACAATGGGAGGTTGCACAAACTAGGGTTATATTCCCTGGAATTTAAAAGTTTAAGTGGTGATTTCATTGAAGCATTCACGATATTAAGTGGAACTGATAGTGCTAAAAGATCCAGCTTGTTCGCAATGAATTCTGGGATACTTGACTGTGGTCACACCTCTTTACCCATAGTGTAGGTTTAGCTGACTGAAGCTCATTTGCAGACTGCCACTTTACTTAACAAATTTGGAATGCTTTTTTCGCAGCCTTAGTAGAACCATTTTCTAAGCACGGCCTGCCCTCCCAGGAGATGAGGGGACAATTAACCACCAACATTTTTCCAGTTACAGGGTACATGAATCACTGCGGCCTTGTAGCCATCCTGCTTGGTCGACAGTTAAGGATAAACATATTTTCTCAAACTATAATCTATGCCGACAATGGGGAAGAGATAACAGCAGGAATGTGGGGAGTAGGATGAAACGACTAACATCTGTGACTGGCATGGTCAGAGGGTACCTGAGTTCAAGGGGTGGTCCTGACAGTTGAGTGACTAACCACATAAAACAATAAAGAATAGCTGTTGTGACACTGTTTGTACGTGTACGCCCCATTATGTAGTAGGTGGTCATTGCTTAAATAATTGTAAAACTTGAATGAACAACTCCTTGTCCTCCCAGCGTGCACCCCTAGCTTGAGGAAGTTGAGTGGCTCTCCGTTGTGCGCAAGTCTTTTGGTTGTTTTAATAAATTCTGTAAATGTCCTCAATTCCGTCTCGGTCTGGAGTTTCTCCAAATTCGAATCTAACAGTTGGTGTCGGAAGTGGGATACTGCAGGTAAGGACCATGGGAGTTAAACGACACTGGAATTGACGGCTGAAGCGAGAACCGTGTCGTGTCCTAAGGGAAGAAGCCACATTAAGTATTTTAGGAGGAACAAGGACTCGCTCGTTCACCAGTGTGGCTAAAATCGTGTATGGGCCAGTCAGTATTAAATTACCCACATAGTAAATTATTCCTCATGGAGACCGCGGACTGACAGAATCGATTAGACATAAGTGTGTATTTCTGATTTAGAGTATAAGGTGATACGTTTGTGCTGATAAAGTATAAGATAGATTATAACAATATACGTTACAGTTAATACGGGTCACATGGGTGATGAGCGGAGACTTCTTTCACCGGACGTTCCAGCTATGGCCACCAGTGTCACTGTCGTACAACGGGTCCGAGAGGCTAATTTGAAATTTCAAAGTGGGATGATTAAAAATGGGTGGAAAGAAACAAGCCCATTAGTTGACCAAATAAAGTGGTGGGAGGAACAATGGACGCCAAACAAGCTAATTATGGGGCGGTTTTTTGTGCTAGTTGGATGGATTAAATGGGACCCATAATCATGGACAAGGGGGGGGGAGACTGGCCCCGTTACAATAATTCTTGAGACCCGTGCGGGAGGCTAAAGTCCAATTCAGTAGTCTCCTGCACCTCAAGCCACCAGGGACTGAGAATTTGGATGACATAAAAAGCTGAGGTGAAATTGTCGAGGCTCGACAAAAGGAGACTCGAGACATGTCGTCCTTACATCCCAGGCCCCCATCGGGGACCGTAGAGTTTCAACGAGTCGAGGCCACCCAACCCACGTGCCCTGCCGAATACAGACATATCTACCCGCCGTTACTTCTTCAGTCTGGGGCTGAAAAATCAAATTCCGTGGCCCCCGTCTGAGTTAATCAGACGGTAGGAGCCAAAAACCCAGAGATCGGTGGATGAGGTACGATGGACGAGGCACAGTCTTTTATGCCCCAGGAGAGGTCCAGCGTCACCTTTCTCATTCCCGACCTCAAAAGACACAATCCTAATGTAGAAGTATGGGCAAAAATGCAAAGTGCTGCTCGGCACTTTAATTTTTCCAAACAAGACATCAAAGCTATTATCGACGTGAAATGCCCCTCTATGGTTTATGGGGCGTTGGGACACCATGCCCTAAATGCCCCAGCCACAGCGGCGGAGTATGAGATCCAATTCGATGGTTTGAAAAGTTGGCTTCAGTTCAGACTGGGCAAATGCACCGCTACCTTGATGGGGCTCACCGCCCTGCAACAGAGTCCCGGGGAAAACCTCAATGTGTACATTGATCGAGTAATCGAGTAGTATGAACACTGGGGCCAGACAAATGACATTCCCACTAATCACGACTACCCACGGTTTGTAGATAGTCTACTCCAGGGATTGGAAAAGCCCTACCAAACTGCCCTCCGAATGGGGGCCAGCCCCCAGGCCACGGAAGCTGCAATCTGGAAGTGGGCTGGTCGACTTTTTGGGCTCCACCAGGCGGAAATGATGCCACCAGTCAAGCTCCCACCCACAATTATCTGCCATGGTACACCAAAGCGGCCCCGGGCATTAAAGCCGAGCCTGTGGCAGTCATACAAGAGGCTCGACTCTGTTACAATTGTAACACACCGGGCCACGTGGCTACACATTGCACCCAGCCGAGAGTTATGTGTAACAATTGCGGGCGGACTGGGCATCAAAATGCCAACTGTTATGAACAGGGTGGAGGTAAACAGGGGCAGGGACCGACCCGACCCGCTTCAGGCCCTCAGCGACAAACGAAGAGAGGATTGTCAAACCAAGAGATGGAGGCGCTCCGAGCCTTCCTCGCCAGCTATTAGGATTAGCCAGTCTCCATGGTCAGGGAACAGGGGTCCACACGCCCGTCTCTAAATGTACAGTTAGGAGGCCGAAAATACTGTGCCATTTTAGGCACGGGGGCCTCGGTGTCGATAACTGACACAGAATTTCCCACCTTAGATCAAAGCATTCCGATAACTGGCGTTAGTGGAGAAAGGGTGATCTTCCATCGAAGTGTTCCACTTCCCCTGCAGCTGTCACCAGGAAGTCATACCTGGTGGATCACCCTGTGGGTAGGTCCTAACGGTGAGGGCCTGCTCTTAGGTATGGATATTCTCCATTAGATAGAGGCAGAAATGCTCCTAAGGGATCATCCATAGACTTAGGGGGGCCCCGAGTGGGGAGATTTCCCTTCCAGGAATATAAATCCCGACAATGCAGAGTGCAAGCCCTCTGGCCGGTAAAGCGCGCATGGATAGAGGAAGGACCATGGGGGAGAGTTTGTGAGGTTTACCCTCTTGCATGGGCCAGCCACAAATTAGACTGTGGTAGAGCGGAGATGGACCCAGTGCGGGTCCACGGACCCTACCCCGAGACCCACCGACAATACCCCCTCCAATCAGAAGCACATAGTAGTAGACTTATTAGAAACTGGTACAGTGACAAAGACATGCTCCCGTACCAACTTCCCGGTATGGCCAGTGCAGAAACCAGATGGATCCTGGAGAATGACCATTGATTATACAGCACTGAATCGGGTCACTCCCAAGCTCCATGCCTTAGTGGCGAAACCTGCCACTATTTTAAACGGCCTCCACAAAGCCCTGTCCATATTCACGGCACTGGACATCCAAAACGGACTTATGACATGTCCTTTGGATCCCGGATCCCAACAGCACTTCGCTTTCACTGATCGATCCACCCAGTATACTTGGACCCGGTTGCCTCAGCGATTTCACAATGCCCCTACTATTTTTCACGAGACCTGGAAAAGGCTCTCCAGCCAGCATTAGCAGATAGCCAAATGCAGGATTCAGCCTGCCTTCAATATGTAGATGACATTCTGATTGGCAGTCCCTCGCCCTCAGCTCATCTGGCCGCCATGACGTGTGTCCTGGAGACTTTAGTTCAAGGGGGGTAAACTGAATCCGATCAAAGCTCAAATTGGGCTTCCTCGGGTTACCTTCCTGGGTCAGATCATCTCCCCAGAGGATAGGACCTGACCCCGAGAGGGTTCAAGCACTCTTGCAGATGCCGTGACCCGTCACTGTCTCTGGCCTGCGAAGCATGATGGGATTGTTTCACTGTTGCTGCACCTACGTAACCGACTTCACCTAATTGGCAAGCCCAGTAAACAACCTCCTAAAGGGAGGGTCCCGGGAGGGGCAAGGCTGACTTGGACACCAGAGGCAATCGAAGCATTTGAGATGGTCAAAATCACTTTGGCCAACGCACCTGCCCTAGGTCTCCCAGCCCCAGCTAAATCATTCCACCTGTGGAATTGGGTGGGCAATCGGGCGTATAGTGCAGTAGTGGGACAATCACGGAATAATCAAATACGACCAGCAGGATATTACTCGTGCCCGGTACCATCCTCCATGATGGGACAGGCCCCGTGCCTGGCGCCCACTGATTGTGCAGCCTGGGTGGTAGATTCAATAGAGTCTATGGTAGGTCCCGTGAAGGTAATCTTTCATACCCGCCACAGCCTCGTGAAAGTTCTTGCAGGCAGCCTGGATACTATTTCCGAACAGAGACGTGCGAAATGGGAGGCTTGTTTATTGGGTAGGGTGTTTCGGATCGAGGTGTTAACAGACCCTCGAATGAACCCTGCATCCTTCCTAATCGACGAAAGGACCCCCCATGTTTGCACCACTATCTTACATCTCGATAGTCAGGGACCCAACCTAACCGAACCCATTGCCGTGGCCTGCCTAGAGATGTACGTGGACGGGTCCAGTTATTACCATGAGGGCCGATGTGTCGCCGGATCGGCAGTAGTAGGTCCGGCTGGACAGACCCTCACCCAAGGGGCCCAGCTGGCGGAAATCAGCACCCTCACTAGAACCCTTCAGTTGGCAGAAGGAACAACCGCAAATATCTATACAGACAGCCAATATGCCTATTCCGTCATCCACGATTGCTGCGGCCTGTGGAAGCGGTGAGGATATTTGACTTCTTTAGGCAACACTATTAAACATGCTTTCGCGATCGCTGAATGCCTTCGGGCAGCGGACGGGCCCAAGCTGGGGGCGGTAGTCAATGTTTGCTCCCACCAGGCAGGGGAGACCCCAGAAATCCAGGGTAACCCAGTCGCCGAATTGGACGCCCGACGGGCCGCGTTGGCTCACCCTGTGATGGCCCTTATTCCTAATGCAGTAGTACGAACTGAAGAGGCTTCCCTGGCCGATGATTTACCGAACGATACGCTCCTAACCGTGTAACTTTCCGAGTCCCTGAGAATATACAGTTTGGGTGCGTGAGGGAGTGAACAAAGACCCCAGTGTGTTTTTCATCATGAGACCCAGTCCGTGGTTCCTACGTCCATTCGACGTGCCCTGATACAATCTTACCACGAGCCCGCGCATTTGGGAGGTTATAATTATATTACATTATAGCTGACACCTGGTGCTGGCCCAGAATGGCCAGAGAGATCCACGAGTATGGGAGACTATGTCTACCTTGCCTCCAAACGGGAATTGGGGGTCACATATGAGTACGTATAGGGCACCCCCGGTGGCCCAGGTGAACCTGGACGCAATTACAAGTGGATTTCACAGGACCCCTACCCCGCAGGCGGGTAGAACCATGTCTTTGTAGTCATCGAACTTTTTACACGTTAGGTCGAGGCCTTCCCCACTAGGAGGAGCACAGCCGAAGCAGCTGCAAAAATCCTAGCGATGGAAATCATTACCCAATGGGGGGGTGCCTTACCAGATAGATTCTGACCAGGGAATCCACTTCACCGGCAAGGCCATGAAACAGGCTTTAGCGCTCCTGGGGGTTCGACAACGGTTCCAAATCCCTTACCATCCACAATCCTCAGGAATGGTGCAACGGATGAGCCGTACTTTAAAACAGTCTGTGACCAAGGCCATTGTACAGACAGGAAAAGGGTGGCACGCAGTCCTACCCGCCATTCTTTGGGGCATACGGGCCACGCCGGCCAAAGGCACTGGCGTAACCCCACTTGAACTAATGCCTGGACGAGCTATGATGTTACCCCAAGGGTATGGGGGACACTTCCAAATTCCAGACAACTCTCCTGACATATCTACGCCTGATCAGTGAGGCCTATCAGGCCAAACACTTTCGCGTTCAACACTTACAGGAGGCACATGATGCCAAAAGACAAAGGGGAATTTGGGAAGCGCCCCCTCCGGCAGGACAGTGGGTGATGGTTCAGCGACCAGTTCGAGGTACCTCTGAGCCCCGGTGGGATGGGCCGTTCCAGATCCTCCGAAATACAGGAACCTCCGTTTTCCTACAGGAAAAATTAGGTGTAAGATGGAGACACTGAAGCCAGACTAAGACTGTGATGGAGCCCGGGGAAGAGATTTCCCCATCTCTTGGGGACCCTATGATTAAAATGAAATAACAACGAAATAATACCCTGACTTTTAATGATTTGGATGCGAATGTAAAAGGTATAATCAGTTAGTTCGCAGATGACACGAAAATTGGTGGGGTGGTAAATAGCGAGGGAGGAAGCCTCAGGCTACAGGACGATAATTATGGGATGGTCAGATGGGCAGAACAGTGGCAAATGGAATTTAACCCTGAAAAGTGTGAGGTGATGCATTTTGGACGGACTAACAAGGCAAGGGAATACACAATGAAATGTAAGACCCTAGGAAAGACAAAGGATCAGAGGGACCTTGGTGTGCATGTACATAGATCCCTGAAGGCAGCAGAGCAGGTGGATAAGGTGGTTAAAAAGGCATATGGGATACCTGCATTCATTAGCCGAGGCTTAGAATATAAGAGCAGGGAGGTTATGATGGAGCTGCACAAAACGCTGGTTAGGCCACAGCTGGAGTACTGTGTGCAGTTCTGGTCGCCACACTATAGGAAGGATGTTATTGCTTTGGAGAGGGTGCAGAGGAGATTAACCAGGATGTTACCTGGGCTGCAGCGCTTCAGCTATGAAGAAAGACTGGACAGGCTGGGGTTGTTTTCCTTGGAGCAGAGAAGGCTGAGGCGGCACCTGATTGAGGAATACAAAATTATGAGGGGCATAGATAGGATGGATAGAAAAGAACTTTTCCCCTTAGTAGAGGGGTCAATAACAAGGGAGCATAGATTCAAG
Source organism: Somniosus microcephalus (assembly GCF_052327205.1). Taxonomy (NCBI): domain Eukaryota; kingdom Metazoa; phylum Chordata; class Chondrichthyes; order Squaliformes; family Somniosidae; genus Somniosus; species Somniosus microcephalus. Next base: position 47,254,943 of record NW_028225184.1, on the reverse strand, counting down.
GTACGGGGCAGGAGGTTTAGAGGGGATTTGAGGAAGAACTTTTTCACCCAGAAGGTGGTTGGAATCTGGAACTCACTGCCTTAAAGGGTGGTGGAGGCAGGAAACCTCACAACATTCAAGAAGCATTTGGAGGAGCACTTGAAATGCCATAGCATACAAGGCTACGGACCAAATGCTGGAAAATGGGATTAGATTAGATAGGGCTTGATGGCCGGCACGAACGCGATGGGCCGAAAGGCCTCTTGCTGTGCTTTATAACTCAATGACTCTATGACTCTATGACTCTATTTTCTCTCCTATATTTGATCATGACCGGATTTCGAAGAACTAATTCAATTATTCGGGTCGCTATTTTACCTGTCTCTTTCTTACAGATGTGCGGGCCCGACCTCAGTACTGCCACCACTTCCGGGGATGTCGACCTTTCGATGGTCCGGTTTCTCGACTTAACCAGAGATCCTGCGAACTCTCACTACTATACGACCCTAACCTTCTTGGGAAATCACCCCTTGACTCTAGAGTTCTGATTATCTCCCTTTTGTGGTAGGACTACCGGACACCTCGTTCTACATCCCAACAGAACACAGAATCTTTTGTTTACCCCACTCTGTGCAGAGGAGATAGACCGGTTCCGAGACACAGCTGCTCTTTGGGAACCACTGGTGTCGGGACTGGAGGACCTTCCCCAGGGGATATCCACCCCCTTTTACAGGCCCTCCTACCTCTGAAGGAGGACAGTGCCACCTGTCTTCACACATTCCCATCCGACGGCCGATAACCCTCACCGGATTAAGTTAAGTCAGGTAAGTCACTTTGAGCCACTGTCACAAGGCCACCGCCTCCAGCTCAACGCCATGTATGAAGTAGCCTTTACCCCGCTGCAAGCCTTGCACACACTGCTAATAGCAGGCCAGACTGAAAGGGGGTCGGAGACAGACAGAGGGTCAGTGGGAGAGAGAGAGAGAGCCTGTTAGTTAAGACAAACTAGTGCCGAGACTGGTAAGGGAACTGGACTCCTTTTGCCTGGCGGTGGTGTAGGATAACGATGGGGAGGCTTTTCTTGGGAAAGGTAGGGTTACTGTTTGGCGAACGAAAACACCTACCATGGCGCTGAGGTTCTGTGTTGACCAGCCAGGAACCCCCTTTCTTTGTGAGATGACCACTGGTCCACACAAAACACACAAGGGCGTTTGTACCAGTAAAATCCCAGGAAGGAAGGACAGGATATGCTGGCAGAATAATGCAGGACATTGGGACCCCTTATGTACGCCTACCCTAGAGAGATGTCAAACTTTCGGATTACTGAACAATACGTGGGGCCCGGGCTGCCACCTATGATTGGCTGCTGCTGTGGTGCCCCCAACACACACACGCCCCCAGTGTTTTCCATGACACCATCCTCCCCGGAGTGAGAACCACTGACCTGCCCCTCCCCCCATGATGGAGGGACCTGCTAGTGGGCTGGTGTTCACACGGACTGGAGATATATTGTATGATAACGTGCGTCATGAATTAGTGTCAGTGATGCTGAACCTGACCAACACCGCCCCGCCTGTTTAGTGTTCACCAAAAACTCAACAGTTACACCAGCGCCTTCTAACACAGGTATTGAAACAAGGCGCAGATCGTAGCAGAGGCAGATACAGACAGAAAAGCCGGCGGGTATGGTGACATAAGAGTTCTTTAGTTAACGATGCAGCGACGGTCTTTAACACCGGCACATCGGTTGTTAACACCATTGATCTGGCTACCATAGATCAGAAGGTCTGGGATCTGGGTTCCTGCATTAAAGCCATCTTATAAGGGCAGAATAAGAATGAGGGCCAAGAGTTAAAGGAGGACCAGATATTAACTGTATACATCCAGGATATAGCTACTGTGTTAGAAACACACGCGCAGACTATAAATACGATAATTAAAGAGGAATACAATGCCTCACAGCAGGCAGCAGCAAACGATGCTTGCAGTACATATGGGAATTGGAGAGTGGAACAAACCCGAGAAAACCTGGAGCAGAAACAGGCAGGGGAGGTCCCCCTGTGGATTACCAACCGACAGTTAAAAGGGACCCTGACTCACGGACATGCTGGGCCAGGTATGGCGAAATGTCTCTTATGTAGCCTCAATATGACAGTTTGTCAATTCCGAGCCATGGTATGGGTATACCCCACGCATGTCGAATGCAACACAGACGCGGGGGGTTGAGTTCCTGGGTTTAGATTTCGTCGTCCCGGTAATGGCAGCGGAGACACAAGGGCGGGCGCTATTTCAGGTACAAAATATAGGTATACAAAAGATGGCATACATATATCTTACCACAATATGTTACCTTACGCAGTGATGGTGAAAGGAAACCGGATGGGTACCAAGCTGGAAGGATGTGTCACCAGACATGCCATCATCATGTGTTCGCATGCAATCAGCCAAACCCCGCAAGCTCAATGTGGTTTCATTAACACTGGCATGGAGTTTAACTGCACCATGGAGGCATTGGACGCAGCCTCATAGCCCAACTAGTTGACATATGCCGGTAATAGCGAATACTGTGTCATGACAAACTTGGAGACATTTGAACATGCCAATCTAACTTGCAACATCCCCAGTAAGCGTTCTGCTTCACACCAGCAGTTCTGGTACGGATTGGACACGAGGAGTTGGTGGACATACACCAGTTTAATATTGCCTCTCTTCAAGTGTCTCAAGACATCAAGTATGGATTGTGGAACTACATCAACACCTTTGAGTATTCTATACCCCCACTGCCCGAACACCTGAGGCAGTTACGGAAAGAGATACGGCTCTCCCAAAAGGTGTACTATATTCTGCAACAAAGGAACATGGATATGAAGAAAGACATCGATGCGAACAAAGTGAGCACATGGGTAGATGACATTTGGGAATAAATTTACAGATGCATCCATGGATCCGACTGAAATCACATGTATTAGTCTTGGTGCAGTTCGTAATTGTCCTGACCTTGTTATTTATGACACGCAGGAAATGTAAATGGAATCAGGCCAAACAAATTGCTGAACCAAAAGTAAAAACTACTAATGTTGGTACTGCTCCTACTCCATAATTCGGTGAGATTTAAGGTAGTCATGGAAAAGGACAGAGATGGACCAGAAATAAAGGTTCTAAATTGGGGGAAGGCCGATTTTAATATGATAAGGCAGGATCTGGCCAAAGTGGACTGGGATCAGCTACTTGTAGGAAAATCCACATCGGAGCAATGGGAGTCTTTCAGAAAGGAAATTGAGAGAGTACAATGGCAACATGTTCCCGTAAAGGCCAAGGGTGGGACCAACAAGCCCAGGGAACCATGGATGTCAAGGGATATACGAGAATGCATTGGGAAAAAGGGGGGCTTTTGGCAGATACAAAGGACTAAAGACAGAGGAAGCCCTAGAGGAGTATAAAAAGTGCAGGAGCATACTTAAAAAAGAAATTAGGAGAGCGAGGGGAAGCCATGAAATAACACTGGCGAGCAAAGTAAAGGAAAATCCTAAGGTGTTTTATAATTATATTAAGGGCAATAAGATAACTAGGGAAAGAGAAGGGCCCATTAGGGACCAAAGTGGCAATCTGTGTGTGGAGCCAGAAGATGTAGGTGGGGTTTTAATTGAATTTTTTGCATCTGTTTTCACTATGGAGAAGGACGATATAGACATAGAAATCAGGCAGGGGGACCGTGATATACTTGAACAAATTAGCATCGAGAGGGAGGAGGTACTAGCGGTTTTAGCAGGCTTAAAATTGGATAAATCCCCAGGCCCGGACGTGATGTATCCCAGGCTGCTTTGTGAGGCAAAGGAGGAGATTGCACATGCTCTGACACTAATTTTCAGAACCTCTCTGGGCACAGGGGACGTGCCAGAGGACTGGAGAACAGCTAACGTAGTACCATTATTCAAGAAGGGTAGTAGGGATAAACCTGGGAATTACAGGCCAGTGAGCCTAACATCAGTGGTAGGGAAATTATTGGAAAAAATTCTGAGGGACAGAATTAGTCTCCACTTGGAGAGGCAAGGATTAGTCAGGGATAGTCAGCATGGCTTTGTTAAGGAAAGATCATGTCTGACCAATTTGATTGAATTTTTCGATGGGGTGACTAGGTGTGTGAATGAGGGTAGTGCAGTGGATGTTGTATACATGGATTTCAGTAAGGCTTTCGATAAAGTCCCGCATAGGAGACTGGTCAAGAAGGTAAGAGCCCATGGGAACCCGGCTGCCTTGGCACATTGGATCCAAAACTGGCTAAGTGGCAGAAGGCAGGGGGTGATGGTCGAATGTGGTTTTTCTAACTGGAAGCCTGTGTCCAGTGGGGTACCGCAGGAATTGGTGCTGGGTCCCTTGCTGTTTGTGGTCTACATTAATGATTTGGATGTGAATGTAAAATGAATGATGTGTAAGTTCGCAGCTGACAGGAAAATTTGTGGTGTGGTAAATAGCGAGGAGGGTAGCATCAGCCTGCAGGACGATATAGATGGGTTGGTCAGATGGGTGGAACAGTGGCAAATGCAATTTAACCATGAAAAGTGTGAGATGATGGATTTTGGAGGTACTAAAAAGGCAAGGGATACACAATGAATGGTAAGACCCTAGGAAAGACAGAGGATCAGACGGACCTTGGTGTGCATGTACATAGATCTCTGAAGGCAGCAGAACAGGTGGATAAGGTGGTTAAAAAGGCATATGGGACACTTTCCTTCATTAGCTGAGGCATAGAATATAAGAGCAGGGAGGTTATGATGGAGCTATGCAAAACGCTGTTTAGGTCAGAGCTGGAATATTGTGTGCAGTTCTGGTCGCCAGACTATAGGAAGGATGTGATTGCTTTGGAGAGGGAGCAGATGAGATTCACCAGGATGTTGCCTGGGCCGGAGCGCTTCAGCTATGAAGAAAGTCTGTACAGGCTGGGGTTGTTTTCCTTGGAGCAGAGAAGGCTGAGTGGGGACCTGATTGAGGTGTACAAAATTATGAGCGGCATAGATATGGTAGATAGAAAGGAACATTTACCCTTAGTAGTGGGGTCACTAACAAGGGGGCATAGATTAAAGGTAAGGGGCAGGAGGTTTACAAGGCTACGGACCAAATGCTGGAAAATGGGATTAGATTAGACAGGGCTGGATGGACGGCATGGACGCGATGGGCCTAAGGCCTCTTTCTGTGCTGTATAACTCTATGACTCTATGACTCCAAGCGTTTCAGGTGATGACTTTAACAAGTTGTTGGAAAAATCATTTGTATGAATAATGAAGCAATCGTATAATCAATCAGGGGTTGCCTAAATATTCGCTTCACCCATCTTAGGCATATCTGGTGCTTCGACGGGTGGCCACCCCGATAGGATTCACACCAGACCATATGCAACAATTGTGCGGCCTACTTGGAATAGCCAAAGGCCTGGCGGGGGGGGGGGTGGTAGTATAGAACAAATGGGGGGATTATAGGAAAACCTTCATCATTCGTGCTATTTGATTTGGGAAATCGTATATGCATTTCTGACCTACTATAAACCCACCAGCTTATCACACTGTCCTATCATAGAGATCACACCCTCCAACCCCGCTTTAAGGGTTCTTTACGGGGTTTGGAAGGGGGGACTGAAAGGTCCAGCTTGTTCCCAATGAATGCTGGGATACTTGACTGTGTTGACACCCTATTTAGCCATAGTTTAGGTTTAGCTGACTGAAGCACATTGGCAGACTGGAAGACGCCATTTACTTATCAAACTTCGGAATGTGTGTGTTCACAGCCTCAGTAGAGCCATTGTCTGAACACGGCCTGTCTTCCCAGGAGATAATGGTACAATTAACATCGAACATTATTCCAGTCACAGGGTACACGCATTACTGCGGCCTTGTAGCCATCCTGCTTGTTCGACAGTTAAGGCTAAAATATGCTTTCTCAAACTATAAACTATGCCGAAAGCGGGGAAGAGGTAACAGCAGGACTGTGGGGAGTAGGATGAAACTAGTAACATCTGTGGGAGAGGGTGACGGTCAGTTCCTTCAGTAATGCCTAGATGGCACCTTCACTTGTTTGTTTCCCTTTGTTAATTGTTACTTGTTTCTCCTGTTTATTACTTAACTGTCTTTCATCTGGTTAATTGGTTTCACCTGTTTTTGCTTGTATTTAAGTTCTGTGGTTTCTACCCTCTGGGCTCAGTCCTGACAAGGGAGTGAGTCTTGACAAGGTGCTCTGTCTTGACTAGGTGCTCAGTTTTGACACGCCGGTTGCCGTGGTAGCTTGTCTTGAGCGCAGTTTGGACAAGCCGATTGCCCTGTGGTAGCTTGCCTTGATAAGCTGGTTGCCTAGGGGTAGCTTGTCTTGGGCTAAGTCTTGACAAGCCGTTTACCTTTGTGGTTGCTTGTCTTGAGCTCCTAAGTCTATAACTGTTTATCTGTGTTATGTTTTTGCTTGCATTTAATTTCTGTGGTTCTTCCCTTTGTTTTCGGTCTTGACAAGGTGCTGACAGGTTGCTTAATCTTGACAAGATGCTCAGTTTGGACAAGCCGGTTGCCCTGTGGTAGCTTGTCTTGAGCTCAGTCTTGACAAGCCGGTTGCCTCATGGTAGCTTGTCCTGAGTTCCTATCTTGAAAAGCCGTTTGCCTTTGTGGTAGCTTGTCTTGAGCTCCGATGTTTTGTAACTGTTTACCTGTGTGATTCTAGTAAAGTACTGTTATTTAAGGCTGCATATCTGCTTCTCGCCTCATCTGTCTGCACTTGGGTCCAGAAACAGCCTTGCCCAGACAGCACGGCCCCATGTTTACACGGCCCCGCAACAGCAACCCTGACAGTAGGACTGAGCCAGTATGGACACAGCAGCGATGGAGGAATTTCGTTCTATTCTCGTCCATTAAGGTGCTTTCCTCGCCCTTCTTGCATCCCTTTGGAATATAATCCATTGAGCGTGCTAACTCTGGAAAACAATGGCTCTGTCGCTTACAAAGATTATGATCATATGATCGCCACGACATGTACCTGCCGCTAGTGGATGAGGAGGATGATTTTGTCTTGAGATTTCTGAACATCTGCAGTTCATGATCAGCCGGAATGGGAAAGATCACTGCTTGAAATGCCAAGAAAATTCGCTATGTGTACTAATGCAGACTTTTTCATTTTTGACTTCTAGTTCTAAATGCCCAGGGGGGTGTATGGCTGGCTACTGTTGTACACGTGTGACTGGGACTTCGGGTTCATCAAGTTTGAGCCTTTTAAGTATTTCCCGCCTTGGGTATCCATACCACTATATTACCTGTTTGATTCTGGCAAAGTACTGTTATGTAAGACTGCATATCTGCTTCTTGCCTTGTCTATCTGCACTTGGGTCCAGAAACAGCCTCGCCCGGGCAGCACGGCCCCGTGTTTACACAGCCCCGCGACAGCAACCCTGACACTGTGTAATAGCAACATACTGCGGATGCTGGTCAGAGGGTACCCGAGTTCAAGGGGTGGGCCCAACATTTGAGTGACTAACCACATAAACCAATAAAGAGTAACTGCTGTGACACTGTATATGTATGCCCCCATTCTTTAGTAGGTGGGTGTTGCTTATAGAATTTTATAACTTGAATGAACCACTACTTGTCCCTCGAGAGTGCACACCTAGCTTGAGGATGCTGGGTAGCTCTCCCTTGTGCACAAGTCATTTGGTTGTTTTCATAAATTCTCAACTTCATCTCAATTCCGTCTCTGTCTCGGGTTCCTCCAAATTCGAATCTCAAACCATTGCAATGTACTATTGCACTGCAACTGACGATAATATTGCAGGGAAATTTCATTGCAATGCTCTATTGCATTGGGTCCAGAATCAGCCTTGCCCGGACAGCATATTGCAAGACGATATTCCATTTCAATGTTCTATTGTATTGCAAATCACTATTGTGTTGCAAAGTGATGTTCCATTGCAAAGTCCTATTGCATTGCAAATGACGATCATATTTCCAAGCGATATTCCATTGCAATGTGCTTTTGCATTGCTTTTGCATTGCAAATGACGATCATATTGCAAAGCGATATTCAATTGTTATCTGCTATTATATTGCAAATGTCCATTTTAGTGCAAAGTGTTATTCCATTGCAATGTGCAATTGCATTGCAAATGACATTCATATTGCAAACTGATATTCCATTGCAATATTCCATTTCACTGCAATGGCTATTCTGTTACAAAGAAATATTCTATTGCAATGTTCAATTGCATTGCACATGATGATTGTATTGCAATGATATTCCATTGCAATTTTCTGTTTCAGTGCAAATGACTACTATGTTGCAAACTGCAATTTCATTGCAATGTGCTGTTGCATTGCAAATGAATCTAATTGTTATAAATCTCATCCTCAAGAAACTACTTATGAAATAACGCTGGACGGCCAGCTGGTGGCGCCATCCAAGGAGTATAATTACTCGGTCGTTGGACCCAGCTTGCCGGGGACATTTTGTAAAGAGAAGGAGCCACTGGATACAACTAGACTTCCAAGTTCTGAAACAAGTTGATTAAAGCCTCGCTTTATGCTCAAACCAAGTGCGTAGTGAGTTTCATTACCTCAATTTAATCAACTTGATATCGACTCCACGCTTTGGGTGATTTTGGGATCAGCCAGCTACGACTCGAACCGTAAAAGTGAACTCAGACAAGTAATCGATCCATCATGGAGGAACTACTCAGCCCTGCCCGTCTTGACCTGGACCCGAATTCACTTAAAGCTGCTAAGGTATCGAAACATTGGTATCGTACTTTCAGAAACTTCCTCAGGGTGTGTGGTGAAAATGTTCCTGATAAATTAGAGATACTTGCTAATTATGTATCCCCTCATGTGTTTGACTATATCGAAGACTGTGTCAACTATGATGCCGCTATACAAATACTACAGCAGCTATTTGCCAAGTCCCCAAATTGAAATTGTTTCTCGGCATCTACTGGCCACAACTCAACAACAACCCGGGGAATCACTTGATGAATTCCTTCAGAAACTTTGCAGGCCCAGCAAGGATTGTAATCTTAAAGCTGTTACAGCTGAGCAGTACCAGGAGGAGTTAATTTGTGATTCCTTTATTAATGGGATTGTGTCTCCCTTCATACGTTAGCATCTGTTGGAGAATAAAACCCGCAATTACAGGCTGCCTATGACCAGGCATGTTCTCTGGACTTAACAAAGAGGAATGCAGACACCTATCCTTCACCACGTGCACGGGCAGCTGCTATCTCTTTTAGTGACTCTTTCAATAGGCCTCGGGCAGAAGCCCTCACGGATGACGACTTCAACCCGGTTGATGACAACCCTACCCTAGACACCTACTCTGATGAGGACCCTGCCCTAGCAGCATCTTGGCAATCTGGAAGGAAGTGTTCCTTCTCTAGAGGTCTGTTCCATTATAGCAAATATTGTCCTGCTCGTAATGCGACCTGCAATCATTGCAGCAAGAAAGGTCACTTTTCTAAGTTTTGCCTAGTCAAGAGCCGCTGTTAGTAAGAAAGGCCACTTTAGTTTTGCAGCTACTATCTATAAAACTGCTCCTCCCCCAAGAGCCACTACTATGGTTACAGCTGCAACCTATAAAACTGCTCCACCCCAAGAATCACTACTAAGGTTACAGCTGTCAAGGGTAAAACTGCCCCTCCTCCCATCACAGCTGTTTTTCCCCAAAGTTTGCCCCATGCAGCCACGAAGGTTTTGGTCAATGGAAACATTTTGAGAGCACTAATCCACTCATGCAGATCTGACAGCTTTATTAGTGAGCGGGCTGTCAATAAGTTAAAACTGCGTATTTACCCCTCGGACAGGGAAATTGCAATGGCTCTGCCGACTATGACCACCAATTCTTCCAGCTTTTGTCTTGTCCACCTTATTCTCAATGGCTGCACTTATTTCTCCACCCAGCTTGGGGTGCTCAAGAATCTATGCAGTGATGTGCTCCTAGGGCAGGATTTCCAGAAACAACACAAAAGACTCACTTTCGAGTTTGGCGGGTTAAATGCGGAGCTTACTATTTCCAAATGTACCGTATTCTGCTCTTCCGGCAGCTTCGCTCGACGAGCCCTCCTTCTTTGCTAATCTTTCCCCCCAATGTAAGCCCATAGTCACTAAATCACGATGTTTCAGCCAAGATGATTGCGCCTTTATCAAGGCAGAAATCTCTCGCCTTCTAGCTGACGGTATAATTGAGCCATGTTCATCTTCCTGGTGGGCTCAAGTCATCATTGTTAAAAATCCTCTGAAGCAACAGAAGAACTATCTTTGCATTGATTACTCGCAAAATATTAACCAGTATACCGACCTGCATGCCTACCCACTACCACGCATCAATGACATGGTCAATAATATTGCCAACTGCAAGGTATTTCAACTTTTGATTTAAAGAGCGCATATCATCAAGTACCGTTAAAGGACTCTGACAAAATGTATACAGCCTTTGAGGCCAATGGTTGGCTTTAACCAAATTGTCACCTTCCATTTGAGGTCACCAATGGGGTGGCCGTCTTTCAATGGCTAATGGATAGCCTAGTCAAACAGGAGAACTTAACGGAGACTTTTCCATATCTGGATAATATCACCATTGCTTGTCATGACCAGAAGGAGAAAGATGCCAACCTCCAGAAATTTTTGGACGTTCTCCGTCGTCGCAACTTAACCTTAAATGAGTCCAAATCTGTGAAATCAGTACCATCAGTCAACATCATTGGCTACTGGGTGTGCAATGGTGTCATCAAACCAGATCCGGCGCGACTTCATCCGCTTCTGGAGCTCCCCCCCCTAAGAATCTCGGCTCTCTTCGACGGGCACTCGGCATGTTCGCCTATTATGCAAAATGGATGCCCCACTTCTCCAAAAAGATCCAGACCCTGCTTCACGCAAAGTCTTTTCCATTGGAGGCAATGGCTATTTCAGCTTTCAACCTCCTCAAGCGACAATTGGAAAAAGCCATGCTTCGTTCCATTGACGAAAATCTTCCTTTTGTGTTCGAGTGCGATGCATCATATGTGGCGATCTCGGCTACCTTGAATGAAGGTGGTTGACCCGTTGCATTTCTGTCCAGAACTTTGCAGGGTAGCGATCTCCATTATCCTCCTGCCGAGAAGAAGGCTACGGCCATTATCGAAGCGTTATGTAAATGGAGTCATTTTCTTGCACGTCGCCATTTCTCACTTATAACCGATCAGCGCTCCATGGCCTTTATGCTGGATAACCGGAAATGCACTAAGATCAAGAATAACAAAATACAACTCTGGAGGATGGAATTGGCTGCCTTTGGATACACCATACATTATCGACCCGGAAAAGAGAATGTGGCCCCGGATACCCTCACGCGGGCATTCTGCTCTTCTCTTTCAACTTCGAATCTGGCAGATTTTCATACTGACTTATGCCATCCTGGCGTTACCCGTATGTTGCACTTTGTGTAATCTAAAAATCTCCCATTTTCTACAGAAGATGTGAAAAGAACGTGCACCTGCTGTAAAATTTGTGCGGAGTTAAAACAGCAATTCTTCCGTCCATCTGATGGCTCACTCATACACACTATGCAGCCTATGCAGTGACTCAGCATTCACTTTAAAGGGCCATTGCCTTCCACGACGTGGAACACCTACTTACTGAATATGGTGGATGAATATTCATGCTTTCCCTTTGCTTTCCCCTGTACCAACATGCGTACTTCCACAGTGATCAAATGCCTTGACCAAGTCTGTTCCCTTTGCGGTTCAGGCAATTTCATCCACTCTGATCGGGGTCCCTCCTTCATGTCAAGTGGACTCAGAAGTTATCTCTACCAACGAGGAATTGCCACAAGTAAAACAACACCGTATTATCCCATTGTTAACGGACTAGTTGAGAGATACAACGCTGTCATTTGGAATGCTGTCTGTCTTGTGCTGAGGTCATGCAATCTACCAGACCAGCAGTGGAAAACTATGCTCCCAGACGCGTTGCATTCCATTTGCTATTGCATTGCAAATGAATATATTACTGCAACTTAAAATACCATTGCAATCTTCTATTGCATTCCAAATGACGATCATATTACAAAGTGATATTGCATTGCAATGTTCTATTGCAATGCAAATAACGATCACATTTCAAGGTAAAACTCGATTGCAATGTGCAATTGCATTGCAACAGACTACAATATTGCAAAGTGATGTTCCATTGCAATGTTCTATTGCATTGCAAATGACGTTTACATTTTAGCATTATTCTACTGCAATGTGGTATTGCATTGCAAATTAAATTAATATTGCAAGTTGACATTGCAAAGCAACATTCCTTTGCAATGTTCTATTCCATTGGAAATGACTAGTATATTGCAAATTTATATGCCAATGCAATTATAAAGTGCATTGCAAATGACGGTCTTATAGCAAGTCGATTATCCATTGCAAATGAGTATTATATTTCGACGTAATATTCCACTGCAATGTTCCATTAAATTGCAAATGACTATTGTATCGCAAAGTGAGATTCCAATGCAATTTTATATTGTATTGCAAATGACGATCATCTTACAAGGTGACATTCCATTTCAATTTGCTATTGCATTGCAAATCACTATCATATTGCAAACTGATATTCCATTGCAAAGTGCTATTGCATTGCAAATGACTATTACATTGCAAAGTGATATTCTACTTCAATGTTCTATCGCATTGCAAATGACAATCATATTACAAAGCGATATTCCATTGCAATGTTCTATTGCATTGCAAACCACGATGTTTTTGCAGCAATATTCCATTGCAGTGCTCTACTGCATTGCACGGAGTACTGTATTGAAAAGCTATATTCAGCTGCAATGTTCTATTGCATTTCAAGTGAATATTATACTGGAAGTTAATAGTCCATTCCAATGTGCTATTACATTGAAAATGAATATCATGTTGCAAAGTGATAATCCATTGCAATGCACAATCTTTTTCTGAGTGGCAGGCAGTGACTAGTGGGGTACCGCAGGGATCGGTGCTTGGAACCCAGCTATTCACAATATATATTAATGATCTAGACAAGGGGATTAGATTTAACATCTCCAAATTTGCAGATGACACAAAGCTGGGCGGGCATGTGTGCTGCGAGGAGGATGCTGAGAACTCCAGGATGATTTGGACAGGTTGGGTGATTGGGCAGAAGCATGGCAGATGCAATATAATGTGGGTAAATGTGAGGTTATCCACTTTGGTGGCAAAAACAGGAAGGCAGATTATTATCTGAATGGCAATAGATTGGGCGAAGGGGAAGTGCAAAGAGACCTGGGTGTCCTTGTGCACCAGTCACTGAGCGTAAGCATGCAGGTGCAGCAGGCGGTTAAGAAGGCAAATGTTATGTTGGCCTTTGTAGCGAGAGGCTTTGAGTAAAGGAACAAGGATGTCTTGCTGCAGTTGTACAGGGCCTTGGTGAGACCACATCTTGAGTATTGTGTGCAGTTTTGGTCGCCTTATATGAGGAAGGATGTTCTTGCCATGGTAGGAGTTCAGTGAAGATTCACCAGGCTGATACCAGGGATGGGAGGAATGAAGTATGAGGAGAGATTGAGTCGATTGGGCCTGTACTCGCTGGAGTTTAGAAGACTGAGAGGAGATCTCATTGAAACTTATAAAATTCTGACAGGACTGCACAGACTAGATGCAGGAAGGATGTTCCCGATGGTCGGGGAGTCCAGAACCAGGGGTCACGGTCTAAGGATAAAGGATATGCCATTTAGGACAGAAATGAGGAGGAATTTCTTCACCCAGACAGTGGTGAACCAGTGGAATTCTCTACCACAGAAGGTAGTAGAGGCCAATTCATTAAATATATTCAAGAACGAGTTGGATATATTTCTTAAGGCTAAAGGGATCAAGGGGTATGGGGAGAAAGCAGGGACCGGGTACTGAATTTGGATGATCAGCCATGATCACATTGAATGGCGGAGTGGGCCGAATAGCCTACTGCTGCTCCTATCTTCTATGTTTCTATGTTTATATAGCAAACTAATATTCCATTGCAATATCCTATTGCATTGCAAATGATGATTATATTGGAGTGATATTCCATTGCATTTTTCTATTGCATTGCAAATGAATACTATATTGCAAAGTGTTATTCCGTTGCAATATCTTATTGCAATGCAAATGAAGATCATTTTGCAATGCGATATTCCATTGCAATTCGCTATTTCAATTCAAATGACTAATATAATGCGAAGTGATATTCCATTGCAATGTGCTACTGCACTGCAAATGACTATTGTATTGCAAAGTGATATTCCATTGCAATGTTCTATTGCATTGCCATTTTCTATTGCATTGCAATTGACTATTGTATTGCAAAGCATTTATCCTTTGCAATGTTCTGTTGCATTGAAAATGACTACTATGTTGCAAAGTGATATTCCATTGCAGTGTCTTTTGCATTGCAAATGATGATCATATTGCAAATCAATATTCCATTGCAATGCGCCATTGCACTTCAAATGTCAAATGTATTGCATTAATAATCCATTGCATTGTTCTATTGCATTGCAAATGACGATCACATTGCAGGGCAATATTCCTATTGCAATGTGCTATTGCATTTCAACTGACTATTATATTGCAAGGTGATATTCGATTGCAATGTTCTATTGTATTGATGGTTGTCCAGACACTAATCATCATTGGCTTGTTCTCTCCACACAGATGCGGCCGGACCTGCTGTGATTTCCAGCAAACAAATGTTTTTTGTCTGTTTTTTTGTTTTTCATACAGACCCCAGCATCTGCAACATTTGATCCCTTGTGACCCCACCTCATTGTTCTTTGATGTAATGTTTTACTGACTGACCTGTTTGGACACCATTTACACCTTTGATTGCTGTGATTATCTCTCTGCTGAGGTGTGATAAATGGCAGTTAGAAAGATTGCCTGTAAACATCTGACATTATTCTCTGACTATATAAGCTGTGTTTCTATGCATCTCTCCACTTCCCCTGACAAAGGAGCAGCGCTCCGAAAGCTTGTGATTGCAAATAAATCTGTTGGACTATAACCTGGTGTTGTGTGATTTATTACTATTGTATTGAAAATGATGATTATTTTGCAGTCATATTCCATTGCAATGTAAAATTGCATGGCAAATGACTATTATATTGCAGAGTGATATTTCATTGCAGTGTTCTATTGCATTGCAAATGATGATTATGTTGCAGCGATATTCTATTGCAATGTTGTATTGCATTGCAAATTAAATTAAAATTGCAAGTTGATATTACAAAGCAGCATTCCTTTGCAATGCTCTATTGCATTGGAAATGACTAGTATGCTGCAAAGTTATAGGCCAATGCAATTTTAAAGTGCATTGCAAATGACGATCTTATTGCAAGTCGATTATCCTTTTCAATGTGCTATTGCATTGCAAATGAGTTTTATATTTCGAGCTAATATTCCACCGCAATGTTCCATTACATTGCAAATGACTATTGTATCGCAAAGTGATATTCCAATGCAATTTTATATTGTATTGCAAATGACGATCATATTACAAGATGATGTAGCATTTCAATGTGTTTCTGCATTGCAAATGACTATCATATTGCAAACTGATATTACATTGCAAAGTGCTATTGCAATGCAAATGACTATTATATTGCAAAGTGTTATTCCACTTCAATGTTCTATCGCATTGCAAATGACGATCATGTTCCAAAGCAATATTCCATTGCATTGTTCTATTGCATTGCAAACCATGATTGTATTGCAGTAATATTCCATTGCAATGCTCTACTTCATTGCAAGGTCTACTATATTGCAAAGCTATTTTCAATTGCAATGTTCTTTTGCATTTCAAGTGACTATTATATTGGATGTTAATAGTCCATTGCAATGTGCTATTGCATTGAAAATGCATATCATATTGCAGAGTGATAATCCATTGCAATGCACAATTGCATTGCAATGATTATATTGCAAAATAATATTACATTGCAATATCCTACTGCATTGTAAATGACGATTATATTGGAGTGATATTCCATTGCAATTTTATATTGCATTGCAAATGAGTACTTTATTGCAAAGTGATATTCCGTTGCAATATTTTAGTGCAATGCAAATGACAATCATTTTGCAAAGCGATATTCCATTGCAATTCACTATTGCAATTCAAATGACTATTATATTGCGAAGTGATATTCCATTGCAATCTGGTACTGCAATGCAAATGGTTATTGTATTGCAAAGTGGTATTCCATTGCAATGTATTTTGCATTGCAAATGATGGTCATATTGCAAAGCAATGTTCCACTGCAATCTGCTACTTCACGACAATTGTCAAATAAATTGCAGTGATAATGCATTGCAATGTTCTGTTGCATTGCAAATGACGAGCACATTGCAGGGCAATATTCCATTGCAATGTGCTATTGCATTGCCACTATTATATTGCAAGGTGATACCCATTGCAATGTTATATTGCATTGAAAATGACAATTATTTTTCAGTGATATTCCATTGCAATGTACAAATGCAAAGTAGATGACTATTATATTGCAGATTGATATTTAATTGCAATGCTCTATTGCATTAAAAATGACGATTAAATAGCAGTAACATTCCATTGAAATTTTCTATTGCATTGCAAATGACGATTATGCTGCAAACTGATAATCCAAAGCAAAGTTCCATTGCATTGCAATGACTTTTATAATGCAAAGTGATATTTCATTGCAAATGATGATCAAACAGCAAGGCACTATTCCATTGCAATGTGCTATTGCATTGCAACCGACTATTATATTGCAAGGTGATATTATATTGCAATGTTGTATTGCATTGCAAATGACGATTATATTGCAGTGATATTCCATGGCAATGTGCAATTGCATTGCAAATGACTACTGTATTACAAAGTGATGTTCCATTGCAAAGTCCTACTGCTTTGCAAATGTTGATCATATTGCAATGCGATATTTCATTGCAATGTTCTATTGCATTGTAAATCATTAATATATTGCAAACTGATATCCCATTGCAATGTTCTATTGCATTGCAAATGAATACTATATTGCAAAGTGATATTCCATTGCAATGTAACATTGTGAGGTGAGGTGAGAGTGATTGCCCTTGACATCAAGGCAGCATTTGATCAAGTGTGGTAGCAAGGAGCCCTAGCAAAACTGAAGTCAATGGGAATCAAGGGGAAAACTCTCCATTGGTTGGAATCACACCTAGCACAAAGGAAGTTGGCTGTGGTTGTTGCAGGTCATTCATCTCAATCACATGACATCATTGCAGGAGTTCCTCAGGGCAGTGTCCTAGGCCCAACCATCTTCAGCTGTTTCATCAATGATCTTCCCTCCATCATAAGATCAGAAGTGGGGATGTTCGCTGATGATTGCACACTGTTCAGCACTATTCGAGACTCATCAGATACTGACCCAGTCCATGTCCATATGCAGCAAGACCTGGACAACATTCAGACTTGGGCTGACAAGTGGCAAGTAACATTTGCACCACACAAGAGCCAGGCAACGACCATCTCCAACAAGCGAGACTCTAACCATCTCCCCTTGACATTCAATGGTATTATCATCGCAGAATCCCCCACTATCAACATCCTGGGGGTTACCATTGATCAGAAACTGAACTCGACCAGCCATATAAATACTGTGGCTACAAAAGCAGGCCAGAGGCTGGGAATTCTGCGGCGAGTGTCTCACCTTCTGACTCCCCAAAGCCTTTCCACCATCTACAAGGCACAAGTCAGGAGTGTGATGGAATACTCTCCACTTGCCTGGATGAGTGCAGCTCCAACAAAACTCAAGAAGCTTGACACCATTCAGGATAAAGCAGCCCGCTTGATTGGCACTCCATCCACCACCTTCAACATTCACTCCCTCCATGACCGGCACACTGTGGCTGCAGTGTGTACCATCTACAAGATGCACTGCAGCAACTCGCCAAAGCTCCTTCAACAGCACCTTCCAAACACATGACCTCTACCACTTAGAAGGACAAGGGCAGCAGACGCATGGGAACTTCACCACCTACAACTTCCCCTCCAAGCCACACAGCATCCTGACTTGGAACTGTATCGCCATTCCTTCACTGTCGCTGGGCCAAAATCCTGGAACTCCCTTCCTAACAGCATTGTGGGTGTACCTACACCATATCGACTGCAGCGGTTCAAGAAGGCGGCTCACCACCATCTTCTCAAGGGCAATTAGGGATGGGCATTAAATGCAGACCTAGGAAGACAGCGATGCCCACATCCCATCAATGAATAGTTTTTTGTTTTTTTTAATGCCGAAAGTATTGCAAAGCGATATTCCATTGCAGTGTGCTAATGCATTTGAAATGACTATTATATTTCTAAGAGATATTTCTTTTCAATATGCTACTGCACTGCAAGTGACTACTGTATTGCAAAGTGATATTCCATTGCAATGTTCACTTGCATTGCAATGTTGTATTGCATTGCAAATGGCTATTATATTGCAAAGTGATATTCCTTTGCAAAGTTAAGTTGCATTGCAAATGATGATCATATTGCAAAGCTGTATTCCATTGCAATGGGCAGTTGCATTACAAATGACGAATATTTTGCACTGATATTCCATTGCAATGTTCTATTGCATTTCAAATGACTGTTATTTTGCAAAGTGATATTCCATTGCAATTTGCTACTGCAATGCAAATGGTTATTGTATTGCAAAGTGGTATTCCATTGCAATATATTTTGCATTGCAAATGAGGGTCATATTGCAAAGCAATGTTCCATTGCAATCTGCTACTTCACTACAATTGTCAAATAAATTGCAGTGATAATGCATTGCAATGTTCTGTTGCATTGCAAATGACGAGCACATTGCAGGGCAATATTCCATTGCAATGTGCTATTGCATTGCCACTAACTCTTATATTGCAAGGTGATACCCATTGCAATGTTCTATTGCATTGAAAATGACAATTATTTTTCAGTGATATTCCATTGCAATGTACAAATTGTGGTAAACCACTGTTATCCTGTATATGCCTGTGTGATAAACCACTGTTAACCCTGTACAGGTCCAGGCATGTCTCAGCCCCTGGCTCCACCCCTAAGCCCGGGTATAAAGGTGACTCACCACCCTTCCCCCGGGAGCACTTAGGATGGATTCACTAGCAGAGGCATGCTCTAGTTCTTAGTTAATAAAAGCCTACTTCATATAAGTCCATTTCATAGTCTTTGGTATTGTTAATAGCGCATCAATTTTATTGACTAATTTTCAACATGGAGCAAATCTTGAAGCCGGAACGTTTAGACCTGGATCCTCAAGCAGCAGATGCAGCCAATAACTTTGAACACTGGTTGAGCTGTTTTGAAGCCTTCCTGGAGGCCTCCAGCACGACTGTCACTACAGATGACGCGAAACGGCTTGTCTTGAACTCACGGGTGAGCCACTGAGTCTACTCGATCATCCGAGATGCCTCTACTTACGCGGCTGCCATCGCAACGCTAAAGGAACAATATGTGAGGCCTGTTAATGATGTCAACGCCAGACACCTCCTGGCTACCCGAAAACAGCGCCCCGGGGAATCGGGCGCTGAATATTTACTGGCACTGAGAGTCCTCGGCCGGGACTGTAATTGCAAAGCGGTGATGGCCAAGGAATGCACGGAAGACCTGATCCGAGACACCTACGTAGCCGGCATCAGGTCCAACTATACTCGGCAGAGGCTGCTGGAACAGAGGGGGCTCGACCTGCAGAAGACGGTGGCCCTCGCTAACTCATTAGACGTGGCCCTCCAGAACATGGATGCCTACCCCCCTGACCGGATGGCCACGTGGATGCCATGGGAGCAGCCATCTTGGGACCCGGTAAGGCCACAGGCCGCCAGCAGCCCAACTACAGATGCAATGACCAGAGGCCAGAATGCTACTTCTGCGGCCAGGCCAAGCACCCCAGACAGCAATGCCCAGCAAAGGACGCGACCTGCTCCAAATGCGGCAAGAAAGGCCACTACGCGAGAGTGTGGAAGGAGAAATCGACCTCCAATTCCAGCAGCGCCGCATGTGAACCGTACAGGCCGCCATTTTGGACCCCACCAAACACGTGTGAGACGTGCGGGCCGCCATTTTGGACACCACCAGCCGAGTGGGAGCTGCTATCTTGGACACCATCTCGGGACCAGGCCCTCGCCGCAGGCGAATACTACAGCGACCCACCGACCTCGACGATGGCCTCCATCACCCTGGATCAATCTAGGCCCCATCAACTAGCCAGGTCCATGATGAACGTAAAGGTAAATGCCAATGCCACAAATTGCCTTTTCGACTGCGGAAGCACGGAGAGCTTCATCCACCGCGACACGGTGCGACGCTACTCCCTATAGGTTATGCGCACACGCCACCAGGTCTTTATGGCCTCAAAGTCCCATACGGCGGACGTCGGCGGCTATTGTGTAGCGACTCTGACTGTGAACGGCGTGGAGTACAGAGAGTTTAAATTCCTCGTCCTGCCACAGCTCTGCGCTCCCATACTGCTAGGTTTAGACTTCCAGTGCCATCTGGAGAGCGTCACGATGGCATATGGCGGGCCCTTGCCCCCACTTACTGTCTGCAGCCAGCAGAATTTAAACACAGCGCCGCGCAAAGTATGCAGCCTGTCAACCCTGAAGGTGAAACCCCCCCCGTTGTTCGCTAACCTCGCCAAAGACTGCAAGCCAATTGCTACTAAAAGCAGGCGGTACAGTGCCGGGGATAGGAGCTTTATTAAATCAGAAGTACAAAGACTCCTGAGGGAAGGGATTATCGAGGGCAGCACCAGCCCATGGCGAGCCCAAGTGGTGGTAGTAAAGACCGGTGAAAAACAGCGCCTGGTTATTGATTACAGCCAGACGATCAATCGATACACGCAATTAGATGCATACCCACTTCCCCGCATATCTGACATGGTCAACCAGATAGCACAATACCAGGTATTCTCGACGATTGATCTGATGTTGGCATACCACCAGCTCCCCATCAGGCCTGAGGACTGCCAGTACATGGCCTTCGAGGCTGACGGTCGCATCTACCACTTCTTCCGAGTCCCCTTCAGCGTCACCAATGGGGTCTCGGTCTTCCAAAGGGAGATGGACCGGATGGTTGACCAGAATGCACTGCAGGCCGCCTTCCCCTAGCTAGACAACATCACCATCTGCGGCCATGAGCGGCAGGACAAAGACGCCAACCTAGAAAATTTCCTCCGTACGGCCCACCGGCTGAATCTGACATACAACAGAGAAAAATGTATGTTCCACACCACGCGCCTCGCTATTCTTGGCTGTGTGGTGGAAAACGGAGTCATCGGCCCTGACCCCGACCGAATGCACCCCCTCCTGGAACTACCCCCCCCACTGCCTAAAAGCCCTGAAGAGATGCCTAGGGTTCTTCTCTTACTACGCCCAGTGGGTGCCCAACTATGCGGACAAAGCCCGGCCCCTCAT
The DNA here is from genome assembly GCF_052327205.1 of Somniosus microcephalus. Classification (NCBI taxonomy): domain Eukaryota; kingdom Metazoa; phylum Chordata; class Chondrichthyes; order Squaliformes; family Somniosidae; genus Somniosus; species Somniosus microcephalus. The sequence goes on along the minus strand of NW_028225184.1, from coordinate 47,233,519 downwards.
CAAGTCAACCTCCTTCCCCCTGACGGCAGAGGCCCGTGCGGCCTTCACCCTCATAAAAGAGGACATTGCGAAGGCCACAATGCACGCAGTGGATGAGTCCATCCCTTTCCAAGTGGAGAGTGATGCATCCGAATTTGCCCTAGCCGCAACCCTTAACCAGGCAGGGAGACCCATGGCCTTCTTTGCACGGACCCTCCAGGGCCCCGAAATTCGACAGGCCTCATTCGAGAAGGAGGCCCAGGCGATAGTGGAGGCTGTACAGCACTGGAGGCTTTACCTGGCCGGTAAACGTTTCACCCTGCTCACTGACCAACATTCAGCAGCAGTTATGTTTAACAACAGACAAAGGGGGGAAATCAAAAATGATAAGATATTGTGGTGGAGGATCGAGTTATCCACCTACAACTACGATATCTTATACTGGCCCGGGAAACTTAATGAGCCCCCAGACGCCCTATCCCGTGGGACATGTGCCAACGCACAAGTCGATAGGCTACGGACCCTCCACAATGATCTCTGCCACCCGGGGTTCACCAGGTTCTTCCACTTTATTAAAGCTCGCAACCTGCCTTACTCCATCGAGGAGGTCAGGCCATGACCAGGAACTGCCAGGTCTGCGCCGAATGCAAACCGCATTTTTATAGGCCAGACAGGGCACACCTAATTAAAGCCACCCGCCCCTTCGAACATCTCAGCGTTGATTTCAAGGGGCCCCTTCCCTCCTCTGACCACAACACGTACTTCCTCAATATTATTGATGAGTACTCCCGTTTCTCCTTCGCCATCCCCTGCCCGGACATGACCAGCGCCACAGTCATCACGTGCCTCCACAACCTGTTCGCCATATTTGGCTTCCCCAATTACATCCACAGCGACAGGAGCTCGTCGTTCATGAGCGACGAGCTGCACCAGTACCTGCTCGAGAAGGGCATAGCCATGAGCAGGACTACCAGCTACAACCCCCAGGGTAACGGACAGGTAGAGAGGGAGAACGCAACGGTGTGGAAGACATCCATGCTCGCCCTAAAATCCAAGGGCCTCCCAATCTCCCGCTGGCAAGATGTCCTCCCCGATGCGCTCCATTCCATATGATCACTGCTCTGTACTGCCACAAATGCCACCACTCACGAGAAGATGTTCGTCTTCCCCAGGAAATCCACCTCGGGGACATCACTACCGCCATGGCTGACGTCTCCGGGACCCGTCCTGCTCAGGAAACACGTGAGGAGCCATAAGACGGACCCCCTGATCGAAAAAGGTTCACCTCCTCCACGCCAACCCACAGTACGCCTACGTGGCGTATCCTGATGGGCGGGAGGACACAGTCTCAATTCGAGACCTCACACCCTCAGGTACCACCCGAAACACCATTGATCACAATCCACTAACTCCACCCACCACCACTACCCACGACACACCACCGGGGTGTCTACCACGAACTGACGACATGCCGGTGCCATCCCTACCCCGAGAGGATGACACGCCAGTGCTCCGTCCCACGCGAGAAGCGGCCGCGGGCAAAGAACCACCGCTACCGGCACCACGAAGATCATTACAGCAGACAAGACCCCCGGAGAGACTTTCATATACGAACTTTTAAAACACTTCACCCCGCCGGACTCTTTTTTAAATGAGGGGTGAATGTGGTAAACCACTGTTAACCTGTACATGCCTGTGTGGTAAGCCACTGTTAACCCTGTACAAGTCCAGGCATGTCTCAGCCCCTGGCTCCACCCCTAAGCCCAGGTATACAGGTGACTCACCACCCTTCCCCCGGGAGCTCTTAGGATGGATTCACTAGCAGAGGTATGCTCTAGTTCTTAGTCAATAAAAGCCTACTTCATATAAGTGCATTTTTAGTCTTTGGTATGGTTGAGAGCGCATCACAAATGCAAAGCAGATTACTATTATATTGCAGATTGATATTTAATTGCAATGCTCTATTGCATTAAAAATGACGATTACACAGCACTGAGATTCCATTGAAATTTTATATTGCATTGCAAATGACGATTATGCTGCAAACTGATATTCCAAAGCAAAGTTCCATTGCATTGCAATGACATTTATACTGCAAAAGAATGATCCAGGACTGTGAGCACTCCCGTTTTAAACCGAAAAAGAATGATACGGGACTGTGAGCAATCAAGTGATATTCCATTGCAATGTTCTATTGCATTGCAAATGATGAACTAACAGCAAGGCAATATTCCATTGCAATGTGCTATTGCATTGCAACCGACTATTATATTACAAAGTGATGTTCCATTGCAATGTAATATTGTGAGGTGAGGTGAGGTGAGAGTGACTGCTCTTGACATCAAGGCAGCATTTGATCAAGTGTGGTAGCAAGGAGCCCTAGCAAAATTGAAGTCAATGGGAATAAAGGGGAAAATTCTCCATTGGTTGGAATCATACCTAGCACAAAGGAAGTTGGCTGTGGTTGTTGCAGGTCATTCATCTGAATCACATGACTTAATTGCAGGAGTTCCTCAGGGCAGTGTCCAGGTCCAACCATCTTCAGCTGTTTCATCAATTACCTTCCCTCCATCATAAGGTCAGAAGTGGGGATGTTCGCTGATGATTGCACACTGTTCAGCACCATTCAAGACTCGGCAGATACTGAGGCAGTCCGTGTCCATATGCAACAAGACCTGGACAATATTCAGACTTGTGCTGACAAGTGGCAAGTAACATTCGCACCACACAAGTGCCAGGCAATGACCATCTCCAACACGTGAGAATCTAACCATCTCCCCTTCACATTCAGTGGCATTATCATCGCAGAATCCCCCACTATCAACATCCTGGGGGTTACCATTGATCAGAAACTGAACTGGACCAGCCATATAAATACTGTGGCTACAAGAGCAAGTCAGAGGCTGGGAATTCTGTGGCGAGTGTCTCACCTCCTGACTCCCCAAAGCCTTTCCACCATCTCCAAGGCACAAGTCAGGAATGTGATGGAATACTCCCCACTTGCCTGGATGAGTTCAGCTCCAACAACACTCAAGAAGCTGGACACCATTAAGGAAAAAGCAGCCCGCTTGATTGGCACTCCATCCACCACCTTCAACATTCACTCCCTCCACCACCGGCACACTGTGGCTGCAGTGTATACCGTCTACAAGGTGCACTGCAGCAACTCGCCAAAGCTCCTTCAACAGCACCTTCCAAACACATGACCTCTACCACTTAGAAGGACAAGGGCAGCAGACGCATGGGAACTTCACCACCTACAACTTCCCCTCCAAGCCACACACCGTCCTGACTTGGACCTGTATCACCACTCCTTCACTGTCGCTGGGCCAAATTCCTGGAACTCCCTTCCTAACAGCATTGTGGGTGTACCTACACCATATGGACTGCAGCGGTTCAAGAAGGCGGCTCACCACCATCTTCTCAAGGGCAATTAGGGATGGGCATTAAATGCAGACCTAGCCAGCGATGCCCACATCCCATCAATGAATATATATATTTTTTTAAATGCCGACTGTATTGCAAAGCGATATTCCATTGCAGTGTGCTAATGCATTAGAAATGACTATTATATTTCTAAGAGATATTCCTTTTCAATGTGCTACTGCACTGCAAGTGACTACTGTATTGCAAAGTGATATTACATTGCAATGTTCACTTGCATTGCAATATTCTATTGCATTGCAAATGACGATTATACAGCAGTAATATTCCATTTCAATGTGCAATTACATTGCAAATTGCTATTAAAATGCAAAGTGATATTCCATTGCAATGTTCCATTGCATTGCAAATGACGTTCAAATTGCAAGGCAATAATCCTGTGCAATGTGCTTTTGCATTGCAACAGACTATTATATTGCAAGGTGATATTCTATTGCAATGTTCTATTGCATTGCAAATGACTATTATATTGCAGTGATATTCCATTGCAATGTGTAATTCCACTGCAAATGACTACTTTATTGCAAAGCGATATTACATTGCAAAGTCCTACTATTTTGCAAATGATGATCATATTGCAATGCGATATTTCATTGCAATGTTCTGTTGAATTGCAAATCATTATATTGCAAACTGATATCCCATTGCAATGCTCTATTGCATTGCAAATGACTATTTTATTGCAAAGTGATATTCCATTGCAATTTTCCTATTTCATTGCAATTGACTATTATATTGCAAAGTGATATTCCATTGCAATTTTGCTATTGCATTGCAATTGACTATTATATTGCAAAGTGATATTCCATTGCAATGTCCTATTGCATTGCAATGACTATTATATTTTGAAGTGATATTCCACTGCAATATTCTATTGCAATTGGGAATGACGATTATACTGCACTGATATTCCACTTCAGTGCCCTGTTGCATTGCAAATGACTATTATATTGCAAAGCGATATTTCATTGCAATATTCTATTGCATTGCAAATGACGATCATATTGGAAAGCGATATACCTTTGCAATGTGCTTTTCTCTTGCATATGACTTTTAAATTACAAGGTAATAGTCCATTGCAATGTCGTATTGCATTGCAAATGACTATTATATTGCAAAGTGATATGCCATTGCAATGTGCTATTGCTTTTCAAATGATTATTATATTGCCAACTGTTATTCCATTGCAATGTTTCATTGCATTGCAATGACTGATATGTTGCAAAGTAATATTCCATTGCAATGTTCCATTGCATTGCAATCACTATTTTATTGCAAAGTGATATTCCATTGCAATGTCCTATTGTTTTGCAAATGACGATCATATTGCAAAACAATATTCCATTGCAATGTGTTATTTCAGTGCAAATGAACATAATATTGCAATTCAATAATCCATTGCAATGTCCTATTACATTGCAAATGACTATTATATTGCAAAGCGATATTCCATTGCAATGTTATATTGCATTGCCAATGATGGTTATACTGCAGTGAAATTCCACTGCAATGTGCAATGCTATTGAAAATGAATACTATGTTGCAAAGTGATATACCATTGCAAAGTGCTATTGCATTGCAATGTTCCGTTGCATTGAAATGCCTAACATATATTTCAATGTTCTATTGCATTGCAAATGACTATTATATTGCAAAGTGATATTCCATTAAAATATGCTATTGCATTGCAAATAGCAATGGTATTGCTAAATAATATTCCATTGCAATGTTCCATTGCATTGCAATGATAATTATATTGCAAAGTGAAATTCCATTAAAATATGCTATTGCATTGCAAATAGCTATGGTATTGCAAAATGATATTCCACTGCAATGTTCCATTGCATTGCAATGACAATGATATTGCAAAGTGATATTCCATTGCAATTTTCTATTGCATTGCAAATGACGATTATATTGCAGTGATATTCCACTGTAATATTCTATTGCATTGAAAATGACTATTGCTAACTGATATTCCATTGCTTGTTGTATTACATTGCAATGACAGTTATTATTCCATTAGAGTGTTCCATTGCATTGTAATGACTATTATATTGCAAAGTGATACTCCATTGCAATGTTCTATTGCATTGCAAATGAATATAATATTGCAACATGATATTCCATTTCAATGTTCTATTGCATTGCAAATGATGATCATATTGCAAAGCCATATTCCATTGCAATGTTCCAATGCATTGCAATGACAATTATATTGCAAAGTCATATTCCATTACCGTGCTCTATTGCATTGCAAAGGACGATTATTATGCAGAGCTATTCCATTGCAAGGTGCTGTTGCATTGCCAATGAATACTATGTTGCAAAGTGATATTCCATTGCAATGTCTTATTCCATTGCAATGTTCTGTTGCATTGCAAATGACTACTATATTGCAAAGCGATATTCCAGTGCAATAATCCATTTCATTGCAATGACTATTACATTACAAATGAACATTCCACTGCAATGTTCTGTCGCATTGCAATGACTATTATATTGCAAATTGGTATTTCATTCCAAAGGTCTATTGCATTGCAAATGAGAATTATATTGCAAAGTGATACTCCATTGCAATGCTCTATTGCATTGCAAACGTCAATTATATTGCAATGGGATATTCCATGGCAACGTGCTATTGCATTGCAAATGATTATCATATTGCAAAGAGATATTCCATTGGAATGTGCTATTGCATTGCAAATTACTTTTATATTGCAATGTTCTATTGAATTGCAAATGATGATTATATTGCAGTGATATTCCATTGCAATGTGTAATTGAATTGCAAATGACTGTTTCAATGAAAAGTGAGGTTCAATTGCAATGCCCTATTGCATTGCAAATGACGATCAGAGTCAAAGCGATATTCCTTGTAATTTTCTATTACATTGCAAATGACTATTTTGTTGCAAAGTGATATTCCATTGCAATGTTCTATTGAATTTCAAATGACAATTATATTGTAAAGTAATACTCCATTGCAATGTGCTATTGCATTGCAGGTTACTATTATTTTGCTATGCGCTAATCCATTGGAATGTTCCACTGCATTCCAAATGGCAATCATATTGCAAAGCAATTTTATATTGCAATGTGATTTTGTTCTGCAAATGACTATTGTATTGCAAGTTAATACTCCATTGCAATGTTATATTGCATTGCAAATGACTATAATATTTTGAAGCGATATTCCATTCCAATGTCCTAGTGCATTGCAAATGACGATTGTCCTGCACTGATATTGCACTTCAATGCGCTATTGAATTGCAAATGACTATTGTATTGCAAAGCGATATTTTATTGCAATGTTCTATTGCATTGCAAATGACGATCATATTGCAAAGCGATATGCCATTGCAAGGTGCTTTTGTATTGCATATGACTTTTAAAATGCAAGGTAATAGTCCATTGCAATGTCATATTTCATTGCAAATGACTATTACATTGAAAAGTGATATTCCATTGCAATGTGCTATTGTATTTCAAATGACTATTATATTGCCAACTGTTATTCCATTGCAATGTTTCATTGCATTGCAATGATTGTTGTGTTGCAAAGAATTGTTACATTGCAATGTTCCATTGCATTGCAATGACTATTTTATTGCAAATGATATTCCATTGCAATGTCCTATTGTTCTGCAAATGATGATCATATTGCAAAATGATATTCCATTGCAATGTGTTATTGCAGTGCAAATGAATATAATATTGCAATTTAATAATCCATTGCAATATCCTATTTCATTGAAAATGACTATTATATTGCCAAGCAATATTCCATTGAAATGTTATATTGCATTGCCAATGACGGTTATATAGCAGTGAAATTCCACTGCAATGCGCAATGGCATTGAAAATGAATACAACATTGCAAAGTGATATTCCATTGCAAAGTGCTATTGCATTGCAATGTTCCATTGCATTGCAATGACTAACATATATTTCAAAGTAATATTTCATAGCTATATCCCATTGTATTGCAATGATTGTTATATTGCAGAGTAATATTCCATTAGAGTGTTCCATTGCATTACAATAACTATTATATTTCAAAGTGATGCCCCATTCAAATGTTCCATTGAATTGCAAATGGTGATCATATTGCAAAGCGATATTCCATTGCAATGTGCTGTTGCATTGCCAATGAACATAACACTGTAAGTTAATATTCCATTGCAATGCTGTCTTGCATTGCAAATGATTATGTTATTGCAATGTGATATTCCATTGCAATGTTCTATTGCATTGCAACTGACGAATATATGGCAGTGATATTCATTGCTATATTGCAAAGTGATATTCCAATGCAAAGTGCTATTGCATTGCAAATGACTATTATATTGCAAACTGATATGGCACTGCAATTTTCCACTGCATTGCAATGACTAATATATATTTCAAATTATAAATTCATTGCCAGGATCCGTTGCATTGCAACGACTGTTATATTGCAAAGTGATACTCATTTTAGTGTTCTATTACATTGCAAATGACGAATATATTGCAGTGATATTACATTGCAATGTTCTATTGCATTGCAAATGACGAATATATTGGAGTGATATTCCATTGCAATGTGCAATTGCATTGCAAATGACTGCTTCAATGCAAAGTGAGGTTCAATTGCAAAGTCCTATTGCATTGCAAATGATGATCAGAGTCAAAGCGATATCCCATTGTAATTTCTATTACATTGCAAATGACTATTATATTGCAAATTTATATTTCATTGCAATGATTGTTTGCATTTCAAATGACGATTGTATTGCAAAGTGTTATTCCATTGCAATGTTCTATTGCTTTGCAAATGACGATTATATTGCAGTGATAATCCATTACAATGTACTGTTGCATTGCAAATGACTACTTTGTTGCAAAGTGATATTCCATTGCAACGTCCTATTGCATTGCAATGAAATATAATATTGCAAGTTAAAATTCCATTGCAATGTTCTATTGCATTTCAAAAGACAATTATATTGTAAAGTGATACTCCATTGCAATGTGCTATTGCATTGCAGATTACTATTATTTTGCAATGCACTAATCTATTGCAATGTTCTGCATTGCAAATGACGATACTATTGACAAGCGATATTGTATTGCAATGTGACTTTGTTCTGCAATTGATTATTATGTTGTAAGTTAATAGTCCATTGCAATGTCATATTGCATTGCAAATGACTATTATATTGCAAAATGAAATTCCATTCCAATGCTTTATTGCATTGAAAATAACGATTATATTGCAGTGCTTTTCCATTGCAATGTTCTGTTACATTGCCAATGAACACTAAGTTGCAATGTGATATTGCATTGCAATGTCTTATTCCATTGCATTGTTCTGTTGCATTGCAAATGACTATTCCCTTAAATTGATATATCATTGCAATATTTCATTGCATTGCAAAAAATGTTATGTTGCAAAGTAATATTCCATTGCAAAGCTCTATTGCATTGAAAATGACTATTATCTAGCAAACTGATATTACATTGCAAAATTCCATGGTATTTCAAATGACAATTATATTGTAAAGTGATACTCCATTGCAACGTGCTATTGCATTGCAAATTACAATTATTTTGCAACACGCTAATCCATTGCAATGTTCAACTGCATTGCAAATGACGATAATATTGAAAAGCGATATTATATTGACATGTGATTTTTTTTGCAAATGACTATTATATTGCAAGTTACTAGTCCATTGCAATGTCATATTGCATTGCTAATGACTATTATACTGCAAAGTGATATTCCATTGCAGTGTGCTATTGCATTGCAAATGACGATTATATTGCAAATTAATGCTCCATTGCAATATTCTACTGCATTGCATATAACGATCATATTCCAAAGTGATATTCCATTGCAATGTTCTATTGCATTGTTAATAACTATTATAATTCAAACCGATATTCCAGTGCAGTGTTCCATTGCATTGCAATGACTAGTATATTGCAAATTAATATTCCATTGCAATGTTCCATTGCATTCCAATGTCTATTATATTGCAAAGTGATACTTCATTCCAAACTTCTATTGCATTGCAAGTGACGAATATATTGCAGTGAGACTCCAGTGCAATGTTCTATTGCATTGCAAATATCAATTCTATTGCAAAGTGATATTCCATTGAAATGTGCCATTGCATTGCAAATTACTGTTACCTTGCAAATTGATATTCCACTGCAATGTTCTATTGCATTGCAAATGACGATCATATTGCAGTGATATTCCATTGCAATGTGCAATTGCATTGGAAATGACTGCTACAATGCAAAGTGAGGTTCATTTACAAAGTCCTATTGCATTGCAAATGACGATCAGAAGTCAAAGCGGTATTAAATTGTAATTTTCTCTTAAATTGCAAATGAGTATTATGTTGCAAATTTATATTCCATTGCTATGTTTGATTGCATCGCAAATGACGATTATATTGCAAAGTGATCTTCATTGCAATGGTCTATTGCAGTGCAAATGACAATTATGGTGCCGTGATAATCCATTAAAATGTTCTGTTGCATTGCAAATGTCTACTATGTTGCAAAGTGATATTCCATTGCAACGTCTTTTGCATAGGCAATTAATATAATATTGCAAGTTAAAATTACATTGCAATGCTCTATTGCATTTCAAATGACAATTATATTGAAAAGTGATATTCCATTGCAATGTGCTATTGCATTGCAGATAACTATTATTTTGCAAAGCGCTAATCCATTGTAATGTTCTACAGCATTGCAATTGACAATCATATTGCAAACTGATATTATATTGTAATGTGATATTGTTTTGCAAATGACTATTATGTTGCAAGTTAATAATCCATTGCAATGTCATACTTCATTACAAATGACTATTATAATGCTAAGTGATATTCCATTGCAATGTGCTATTGCATTGCAAATGACGATTATATTGCAAAGTGATATTCCACTGCAATTTTCTATTGCATTGCAAATGACGATCTTATTAGAAAGCGATATTCCATTGCAATGTTCTATTGCATTGCAAATGACGATTATAAGGCCAACTGATATTCCACTGCAATGTTCCATTGCATTGCAGTTACTAATATATTACAAATTAATATTCCGTTGCTATGTTCCATTGCTTTGCCATGACTATTATATTGCAAAGTGATATTTCATTCCAAAGTTCTTTTGAATTGCAAATTACGATTATATTGCAAAGTGATACTGCTTGCAATTTTCTATTGCATTGCAAATGTCAATTATATTGGAACGTGATATTCCATTGCATTGTGCTTTTGCATTGCAAATGACTGTCATATTGCAAAGTGATATTCCATTGCAATATTCTATTGTATTGCAAATTACTATTATATTGCAAAGTGATATTCCATGGCAATGAACATTTGCATTGCAAATGTCTGCTACAATGCAAAATGAGGTTCAATTGCAAAGTCCTATTGCACTGTAATGACGGTCAGGAGGCAAAGCGATATTCCATTTTATTTTTAAATTACATTGCAAATTGCTATTATATAGCAAAGTGATATTCCTTTGCAAAGTTCCATTGCATTGGAATGACTATTATATTGAAAGGTTATGTTCCATTGCAATGTTTGATTGCATTGCAAATGACCTTTATATTGCAAAGTGATATTCCATTGCCATGTTCTATTGCATTGCAAATGACGATCATACTACAAAGCGATATTCCCTTGCAAATTCCTATTTCATTGCAAGTGACGGTTATATTGCAAAGTGATACTCCATTGCAATGTGCTACTGCATTACAAATGTCAATTATATTGCAAATTGATATTCCATTGCAATGTGATATTGCATAGCAAATTACTATTATATTGCAAAGTGATATTCCACTGCAATGTACTATTGCATTACAAATTACGATTATGTTGCAGCGATATTCAATTCCAATGCGCAATTGAATTGCAAATGACAGCTACAATGTGAAGTGAGGTGCAATTGCAATGTCTTATTGCATTGCAAATAACGATCAGAAGTGAAAGCGATAAACATAGAAACATAGAAACATAGAAGAAAGGAGCAGGAGTAGGCCATTCGGCTCCTCGAGCCTGCTCCAGCATTCAATGCGATCATGGCTGATCATCCAAATTCAGTACCCTGTCCCTGCTTTCTCCCCAAAACCCTTGATCCCTTTAGCCTTAAGCAATATATCCAACTCCTTCTTGAATATATGTAAGAAGTCACACAACACCAGGTTATAGTCCAACACTTTTATTTGAAATCACAAGCTTTTGGAGCGCTGCTCCTTCATCAGGTGAAGTGGAGAGATGCATAAAGGCACAGCTTATATAGTCAGAGAATAATGCCAGATGATTACAGGTAATCTTTCTAACTGCCATTTATCACACCTCCACAGAGAGATAATGACAGCAATCAAAGATGTGAGTGGTGTCCAAACAGGTCAGTCAGGAAAACATTATATCAAAGAACAATGTGGTGGGGTCACAAGGGTTCAAATGTTGCAGATGCTGTGGTCTGTAAGAAAATCAAAAAACAGACAAAAAAACATTTTTATTTGCTAGAAATCACAGCAGGTCCGGCCGCACCTGTGTAGAGAGAACAAGTCAACGACGACTCGAGTATGGATGACCCTATGTCAGGTGGAGTTACATGTAGCGGGAGAGGAACCCAAGATCCCAGTTGAGGACGTCCTCATGAGTGCAGAACTTGTCTATCAGTTTCTGCTCTAGGATTTTGCATTTTCATGTGTCTCGAAGGCCGCCTTGGAGATTGCTTACCCGAAGATCGGAGGCTGAATGTCCTTGACTGCTAAAGTGTTCCCTGACTGGTAGGAAACACTCCTGCCTGGTGATTGTTGTGTGGTGTCCATTCATCCATTGTCACAGTGTCTGCATGGTCTCGCCGATGTACCTTTACTGCAACGTATGAGGAAGACAATGTTGGCCGAGTCACATGAGTATGTACCATGTACCTGGTGGGTGGTGTCCTCACGTGTGATGATGGTATCTGTGTTGATGTTCTGGCATGTCTTGCAGAGTTTGCTGTGGCAGTGTTGTGTGGTGTCTTGGTCGCTGTTCTCCTGAAAGCTGGGTAATTTGCTGCGAACGATGGTCTGTTTGAGTTTAGGTGGCTGTTTGAAGGTGAGTAGTGCAGGCGTGGGGATGGCCTTAGCGAGGTGTTCATCATCATCAATGACATGTTGAAGGCTGCAAAGTGCATGGCATAGTTTCTCCGCTCCGGGGAAGTACTGGACGACGAAGGGTACTCTGTTGGTTGTGTCCCATGTTTGTCTTCTGAGGAGTTCTGTGCTATTTTTTGCTGTGGCCTGTCGGAACTGTCGATCGACGAGTCGAGCGTCATATCCTGTTCTTACGAGGGTGTCTTTCAGCGTCTGTAGGTGTCCATCACGTTCCTCCTCGGCTGAGCAGATCCTGTGCATTTGCAGGGCTTGTCCATAGGTGATGGCTTCATTAATGTGGTTAGGGTTGAAGCTGGAGAACTGGAGCATCCTGAGGTTGTCCGTGGGCTTTCATTGTTTCTAAAGCGCTATGGGTCGTCCTGAGGTGGAGAAAGGCAGTCAGGCAATGCAAGTCTGAGAAAAGCGTGCGAGCCTGAGGGGAAACAGTGCAAGAGGACAACAAATAAAATCGGGAGAACCGGTGCTAGCGAGTCAGTGAGAGCGGAGAAAGAGAGCCTGAGGGAAGAAAGAAAGAAACAACGGTAGAAAAAAGAAAGATAACCGTTTCAAACGAGAATATGTGAGAAATCAGCCAATTGTGGGAATAAAATTCAGAGCATAGCCGGCACATTTTGATCTTCCTTCTATCGCTCACTCATTTGAACTGTTCCTGCCGCATTGAGCCTGACATTTACCATAATGATAAGAGGAGAGAACAACAGGGAAAGTTTTGCCCTCCTGATCACACGTTCTCAGACTAATGGAATGAAAATCACAAGTGATCCTCATCCTGAACACAGAGCCCAGCTCACCACCTGCATATACAGAATGGACCTTCTCTTATCCTTGCCTGTATGAAACTTTCACTGTCTGGATAGGTTGGAACGAAAAAAATATTCGTTTTATGTTATTCGGATTGGAGCACAGGAGCAGATGGGAGCTGCTTTTTCACCGCAAGTTTGGATGGGCGAACGGTGAAACGGCGGAGGGACGGTGGGTCGAAAATGGCAGCACAGGGGGTCACGGTCGATAGATTGTAAAAAATGTTAGAAACAAAAATGTAAAAGTGGTGGATATCTGAATAAGTGAGACGCAGCAGGTGTGGAGAAGAGTGAATGAACCGGCTGAATTCAGTTGTTTGGGTGACGGTGTTGGCAGCGCTCGGTGCTGGGTTCAGGACAATTATGGACCAGAGGAAATTCTGCAAATCTATCTTAATAACAACTGAAGGGAAAGGTTAATAGGGACCCATGAAGAAAATACAGAACAAACCGCCTTGACTGCCTGATTTATTGTTGTTGATAAAGCGGCGAAATTGATGAAAGCCGCAATATTTGTCAACGTTGGGATTCAAATCCCCGCCTTTACAAAGGCTGGAACCATGAATCTAGCGGCTTAGACCGGACGGCCACGCTACCACATAACTATGCTGCGATTCTGATACTAGTGAAAGATCCAGCTTGTTCCCAATGAATTCTGGGATACTTGAAGATGTTAACCCTCTCACAGAACGGGATTGTAAGAAATAGCTTTTAGATTCAAGGATGGGTTTTAATTAATGCTGAGAACAAAGACTGACAACATGCTGCTGGGAACAGATAGCAGAAAGGCAAGCAAGGTCGAATTTCAAGCATCAAAGACAAATAGAAGTGATAAGAGAATCGTAAAATGCAAGGAAACCTGCACATTTGCAGACTGCGAGACGCCACTTCACTAATTAAACTTCGGAATGTGTGTTCACAGCCCTCAGTAGAACCATTGTCTAAGCACGGTCGGTCCTCACAGGAAATAAGGGTACAAATTAACAACTAACATTGTACTAATCGCAGAATAGATGAATCACTGTGGGCTTTGTATGCATCCTGCTTGTTCGACAGTTCAGGATAAGATATTTTTTCTCAAGCAATAAACTATGCCTGCAATGGGGAAGAGATAACAGCAGGAATAAGGTGAGTAGGATGAAACACTAACATCTGTGCCTTGCATAGTCACCCCTGATATCAAGGGGTGGGCCCGAGAGTTGAGTGACCAACCACATAATCCAATTAAGAGTAATTGTTGTGATGCTGTTTGTACGTGTACGCCCCCATTCTGTAGTAGGTGGGCATTGCTTATAGTATTATATAACTTGAATGAACCAATTAATTGGCCTTTCAGAGTGCACCACTCGCTTGAGGAAGCTGAGGCGCTCCCTTGTGCATAAGTCTTTTAATTGCTTTAATAAATGCTGAACTTGTCCTCAATTCTGTCTCCGTCTGTGGTTTCTCCAATTTCGAATCTAACAGTTGGTGTCAGAAGTGGGACACTGCAGGTAAGAACCATAAGAGTTAAAAGACACTGGAATTGACGGTTGAAGCGAGAACCGCGTCGTGTCCTAAGGAAAGACATCAGAGTAAGGCTTCTAGGAGGAACACAGACTCGCTCGTCCGCCATCGGGGCTTAAAACCATGTTTGCGCCAGTCAGTATTAAATTACCCACATAGTAAATTATTCCTCCTGGAGACCACGGACTGACGGATTTGATTAGACATAAATGTATAATTCTGATTTAGAGCATAAGGTGATACATTTGTGCCGATAAAGGATAAGATAGAATATAAGAATATAGGTAACAATTAATACGGGTCACATGGGTGAAGAGGGGAGACCTCTTTCACCGGGCGTTCTGGCTTTGGCCACCAGTGTTACTGTCATTCAACGGGTCCGAGAAGTTAATTTGAAATTTCAAAGTGAGATGATTGAAAAGGGTTGGAAAGGAACAAGCCCAGTAGTTGACCAAATAAAGTGGTGGGCGGAACAAAAGGATGTCAAACAATTTAATTATGACAAAGGGATCACCCGAAACGTTGACTGTATTTTCTCTCCACCGATGTTGCATGGCCTGCTGAGTTTTTCCAGCAGTTTCTGTTTTATTTCGGATATCCATCATCTGCAGTATTTTGCTATCAAGCTAATTATGGAGCGGTTTTGTGTGCTAGTTGGATGGATCAGATGGGACCCATAATTGGGGACAAGGGGGGCAGACCGGCCTCATTACAAGGATTTTTTAGACACGGGCAGGAGGCTAAAGTCGAAGTCAGCACGGTGGCATAGTGGTTAGCACTGTTGCCTCACAGCGCCAGAGACCCGGGTTCGAATCCGGCCTTGGGCGACTGTCTGTGTGGAGTTTGCACATTCTCCCCGTGTTTGCGTGGGTTTTCTCCGGGTTCTCCGGTTTCCTCCCACAGTCCAAAGATGTGCGGGTTAGGTTGATTGGCTATGATAAATTGACCCTTAGTGTTAGGGGGATTAAATACGTGGGGTTACAGGGATAGGGTGGGATATGTGTTGGTGTAGGGGTTACGGGGATTGGGTGGGATATGTGTCGGTGCAGGCTCGATGGGCCGAAATGGCCTCTATCTGCACTGTGGGGTTTCTGTGATTCTGTGATTCTCCTGAATATCAGGCCAGCAGAGACTGAGAATCTAGACGACTTAGGTAGCTGGGGTGACATTTTCGAGGCTCTACAAAAAGAGACTCGAGATACGTCGAACTTAAATCTCAGCCCCGTTCGGGGACCATAGAGGTTCAACGAGTCGAGACCACCCAACCCACGTGCCCCCCCGAATACACTCGTATCTACGCCCCCCTTTACCGCTTCCGTCTGGTGCTGAAAAATCCAATCCCGTGGCCCCCGTCCGAGTTAACCAGGCAGTAGGGGCACAAAACCCAGAGATAGGTGGACAGGGTACGATGGGCGAGGCACAGGCTTTTACGCCCCAGGAGAGATCCAGCGTCATCCTTCTCATTCCCGAACTCAAATGACACAATCCTAACGTCGAAATATGGGCAAGAATACGAAGCGCTGCTCGGCACTTTAATTTGTCCATACAAGACATAAAATATAATATCGAGGTGAAATATCCCTCTATGTTTTACCGGGCGTTGTGACAGCATGTCCTAAAATCCCCAGCCATGGCGGTGGAGTTTAAGATCCAATTCGATGGTTTGAAAACTTGGGTTCAGACCGCACTGGGCAATGGCACCGCTACCTGGATGGGGCTCACCGCCCTGTGCCAGAGTCCTGCAGAAAACCCCGATGTACATTGTTCCATTAATTGAGCAGTATGTACACTGGGGCCAGACAAATGACATTCCTGCTAATCACGATGTGCCACGGATTATAGATAATCTATCCGGGGACTGGAAAGGCCCTACCAAACCGCCCTCCGAATGGGGGCCAACCCTCAGGTCACAGAAGCTGGAATCCGGGAGTGGGCTGGTCGACATTTTGGGCTCCACCAGGCGGATCTTTATGCCACCCGTCAAGGTCCCACCCCAACTTCTCTGCCCTGGTCCACGAAAGCGACCATGGGCATTATAACAGAGCCTATAGCAGTCATACAAGAGGCTCAACTCTGCTACAGTTGTAACGCACCAGGCCACTTGGTTAAGGATTGCACCCAGCCGGGAGTGAAGTGCACCAAATGTGGACGGACAGGGCATCAACAGGCCGGCTGTAACCGGGGCTGATACCGACCGACCCGCTTCAGGCCCTCAAGGACCAACCAAGAGAGGCTTGTCAAACCAAGAGTTGGAGGCGCACCGAGCCCTCCTCGTCAGCTACCAGGACGAGCCGGTCTCCCTGGTCTTGGAGCCGGGGTCCACACGCCCGTGTCTAAATATACTGTTAGGAGGCCGGCAGCACTGTGTCCTTTTAGACACGGGAGCCTCGGTGTCGATAACCGACACAGGATTTCCCACCTTAGATCAAAGCATTCAGGTTAGTGGAGAAAGTGTGGTCCTCCATCGGAGTGTTCCACTTCCCCTGCAACTGTCGCCAGGAGGTCATACCTGTTGGGTTACCCTGTGGGTAGGTCCCAACAGTGAGGGACAGCTCTTAGGCATGGACATCCTCCATCAGATAGAGGCAAACTTTGTCCTAAGGGCTCATCTATTGGAAGTGGGGGGACCCAAGGGTGGAGATTTCCATTCCGGGAATATAAATCCCGACAATGTAGAGCAAAAGCCCTCCGCCTGCTAAAGCACGCATCGGCGCAGGAAGGAACATGCGGGAGAGTTTGTGAGATTTGCTCTCTTACATGGGCGGAGGAAGGACCATGGGGGAGATTTTGTGAGACTTACCCTCTCACATGGGCAGAGGAAAGACCATGGGGGAGAGGTTCTAAGACTTACCCTCTCACATGGGCCGAGGAAGGACTCTGGGGCAGAGTTTGTGAGACTTACCCTCTCACATGGGCCGAGGAAGGACCATGGGTGAATGTTTCTGAGACTTAACATCTCACATGGGCCACCCACAAATTAGACTGTGGTAGAGCGGATATGGACCCAATTAAGGTCCACGGTCCCTACCACGAGGCCCACCAGCAATACCCCCTCCGAGCAGAAGCCCAACGGGCCATCGAGTCCATAGTATTAGACTTATTAGAAACCGGTTTGTGACAAAGACCTGTTCCCGTACCAACTCGCTGGTATGGCGAGTGCTGAAACCAGATGGATCCTGGAGAATGATCATTGATTATACGGCTCTGAATCGGGTCACTCTCAAGCTCCATGACTTAGTGGCGAATCCCGCCACTATTCTAAACTGCCTCCACCCAGCCCTGTCCATATTCACGGCACTGGACATCCAAAATGGATTTTGGACATGTCCTTTGAATCCCGGGTCCGAAGAGCGTTTCGCTTTCACTGTCGAGTCCACCCAGTGTATTTGGACCTGGTTGCCTCAGGGATTTCACAATGCCCCTACTATTTTTCACGAGAGCCTGGAGAAGGCTCCCCATGCAGGCATTAGCACATACCCGAAAGCAAGATTCTGCCTGCATTCAATATATAGATGACATTCTCATTCGTAGCCCCTCGCCCTCAGCTCATCTGGACGCCCTGATGTGTCTCTGATATGGCTTTAGTTCTAGGGGGGTTCAAGCTGAATCTGATCAAAGCTCAAATTGGTATTCCTCGGTTTCCTAACTTGGTCAGATCATCTCCCCTGAGGGTGGGGCCATGACCCCCAAAAGTTTTCCAGCACTCTTGCAGATGCCGCGACCCATCACCGTCTCTGTCCTGCGAAGCGTGATGGGATTGTTTAACTATTGACGTACCTACCTTGCCGACTTCACCTAATTGGCAAGCCCTGTAAACGACCTCCTAAAGGGAGGGCTCCAGAGAGAGGCAAGGCTGAATTGGACACCAGAGGCAATTGAAAGCTTTGAGCTGGTCAAAATCAGTTTGGCCAACGCACCTGCCCTGGGTCTCCCGGACCCAGCTAAACCATTCCGTATAATGCGGTAGTGGGACAATCCCGGAACGAATGAATACGACCGATAGGATATTACTCCTGCCCGATACCATCCTCCATGATGGGACAGGCCTCATATCTGGCGGCCACTGATTGTGCAGCCTGGGCGGTAGAAGCAATAGAGTCTATGGTAGGTCCCGGGAAGGTAATCCTTCACAACCGCCAGAGCCTCATGACACTGCTTGCAGGTAGCCTGAATACTATTTCCAACCAGAAATGTGCGAGCTGGGAGGCTTGTATATGAGGTAGGGAGGTTCGGATCGAGGTGCTAACCGAGCCTCGAGCGAACCCAGCATCCTTCCTAATCGACGAAGGGACCCCCCATGACTGCACCACTATCTTACATATCGATTGTCAGGGACCCATAGCCGAGACCTGCCTAGAGATATACGGGAATGGGTCCAGCTATTACCACGAAGGTCGACGGGTCACCGGATGGGCAGTAGTAGGTCCGTCAGGACAGGCCCTCACCCAAGGGGCCCTGGGGATGGGAGGAGCCCAGCTGGCTGAAATCACCGCCCTCACTCGACCATTCAATTGGCAGAAGGAACAACCGCCAATATATATAAAGGCAGCAAATATGCCTACTCGGTCATCCACGACTACCACCGCCTGTGGCAGCGGCGGAGTTGTTTGACTACTTTAGGCAACACTATTTAACATGCTTCCACGATCGTCGAACTCCTTCGGGCAGCGGACGGCCCCACGCTGGGGGCGGTAGTCAAGATTCACGCCCAGCAGGCAGGGGAGACCCCGGAAATCCAGGGTAACCGAGCCGCTGATTTGCGCGCCTGACGGGCCGTGTTGGCTCTCCCTGTGATGGCCCTTAGTCCCAAGGAAGTATTACGAACTAAAGAGGCTTCCCCGGCCGACGATTTAATGAATGATATGCTCCTAACCGGATACTTTTCCGAGTCCGCTGAGAATATACAGTGTTGGGTGCGTGAAGGAGCGTACAAAGACCCTAGTGTGTTTTGTCATCACACGACCGAGTACGTGGTTCCTACATCGATTCGACGTGCCCTGATACAATCTTACCACGAGCCTGCGCATTTGGGCGGGTATAAGTTATATTACATTATAGCTGCCACCTGGTGGTGGCCCAGCATGGCCAGAGAGATCGACGAGTATCGGCGACTATGTCTACCTTGCCTCCAAACAGGAATCGGGGGTAACATTCGAGTATATATGTGGCATGTCCGGCGGCTCAGGTGAAGCTGGACGCACTTACAAATGGATTTCGCAGGACCCCTACCCCCCAGCGGCGGGTATAACCATGTCTTAGTAACCATCCATCTTTTACCTTTTGGGTCGAGGCCTTCCCCACTAGGAAGAATACAGCCGAAGTAGCTGCAAAAATCCTGGCGATGGAAGACATTCCCCGTTGGGGGGTGCCTTACCAGATAGATTCTGACCAGGGAACCCACTTCACCGGCAAGGCCATGAAGCAGGCTTTAGCCCTCCTGGGGGTTCGACAACGGTTCCACATCCCTTACCATCCACAATTCTCAGGAATGGTGCAACGGATGAGCCGTACTGTAAAACAGTCTGTGACTAAGGCCATTTTACAGACCGGAGAAGGGTGGCATGCAGTCCTCCCCACCATTCTTTGGGGCATACGAGCCACGCCAGCCACAGGCACTGGCTTAACCCCTTTCGAACTAATGCCTGGACGAGCTGTGGTGTTACCCCAAGACGCACCCCCTCGGGGTACGGGGGACACTTCCCAATTCCAGACAACTCTCCAGGCATATCTATGCCTGATCAGTGAGGACAATCAGGCCAAACACTTTCAGGTTCAACACTTACAGGAGGCAGATGATGCCAAGAGACAAAGGGGAATTTGGGAAGCGCCCCCTCGGGTAGGACACTGACTGGTGGTTCAGCGACCGGTTCGAGGTACCTTTGAGCTACGGTGGAATGGGCCCTTCCAGATCCTCCTAAGTACAGGAACCTCGTTTGCCTACAGGAAAAATTGAACGAAATATGGAAACACTGGAGCCAGATCAAGCCAGTGATAGAGCCTGGGGAAGAGATTTCCCCATCTCTTGGGGACATTATGATTAAAAGGAAATAATAACGAGTATTGACTTATCTTTTCTCCCCTATATTTGATCAGGACCGGATTTCGAAGGACTAAGCGATTCTTCGGGTCGCTATTTTACCTATATCTTTCTTACAGATGTGCGGGTGTAACCTATTTACTGCCACCATTCCAGGGATCTCGACCTTTCGACGATCCAGTTTATCAACTTAACCGCGAACTCTCACTACTATACGACTCCATACTTCCTCGGAACTCAACCCTTGACTCTAGAGTTCCGATTATCTCACTTTTCTGGTAAGATTACTGGAGCCCTCGTTCTACATCCCAACAGAACTCAGAATCTTTTATTTACCCTACCACGCACAGAGGAGATAGGCTGGTTGCGAGACACAGCTGCTCTTTGGGAACCGCTGGTTTCGGGACTGGAGGAGCTTCACGAGGGGATATCCAGTCCCTTTTATAGGCCCTCCTGCATCTGAAGGAGGACAGTGCAAAATGACTTCAAACATTCCCGTCCGACAGCTGCTAACCATCACCGAATTTCGATAATCAGGTAAGTTACATTGAGCCACTATCACAAGGCGACGACCTCCGCCTCAATGTCACGTATAATGTAGCTTTAACCCCGCTCCGACCCTTGTGCCCACGGCTAATAATAGGACAGACCAAAAGGGGGCTGGAGACAGACAGAGGGTCAGAGGGAGAGAGAGAGAGATCCTGCTAGTTAGCACAAGCTAGTGCCGAGTTTGCTAAATGGACTGGACTCCTTATGCCTGGTGGTGGTATAGGATAACGATGGGGTGGCTTATCTTGGGAATGATAGGGTTACTGTTCAGCGAACAAACGACACCTACCACGGCGCTGTGGTTCTGCGTTAACTGGCTGGGAGCCCCCTTTTTCTGTGAGATGGCCACTGGTCCAGTGTAAACACACAAGGGGGTCTGTACCAGTAAAATCACAGGAAGGAAGGACAGGATAGGCTGCCAGAATAATGCGGGGCGTTCGGACCCCTTATGTATGCCTGCCGTAGAGAGATGACAAACTTTCGGGATTACACCTGAACCAGAGGGGAACCAATATCCTTACGGGGAGGTTTGCTAGCACTGCTGGGGGGGGGTTTAAGCTAACTTGACAGGGGGATGGGGTACAGAGTGGAGCTATAGCAGGGGGTGATTTACAGCCAAATACAGAGGAAAAAGCAAGGCAGAGCAAATATGTGAAAGCAAAAGGGAATATGGCAGGGCTGGAAGGCAATTATTTTAATGCAAGGAGTCTTGCTAATAAGGTGGATGAACTGAAGTTGTTGTTGAACACATGGGAGTACGATATTGTTGCCATCACGGAGACATGGTTGAGGGAGGGTCAGGACTGGCAGCTCAATATTCCGGGGTATAGAATCTTCAGGCGAGACAGAGGGGGGTGTAAAAGGGGAGGGGATGTTGCAATATTAATTAAGGAGTCAATTACTGCTGTAAGGAGGGATGATATATTAGCGGGTTCCTCTAATGAGGCCATATGGGTAGAACTTAAAAACAAAAAGGGGGCAAGCACTTTGCTGGGAGTGTACTATAGGCCCCCAAACAGTCAGGGGGAGATAGAGGAACAGATATGTAGGCAAATCTCAGAAAAGTGCGAAAAAAATTGGGTAATA
This sequence comes from Somniosus microcephalus, assembly GCF_052327205.1. Taxonomy (NCBI): domain Eukaryota; kingdom Metazoa; phylum Chordata; class Chondrichthyes; order Squaliformes; family Somniosidae; genus Somniosus; species Somniosus microcephalus. The sequence goes on along the minus strand of NW_028225184.1, from coordinate 47,210,931 downwards.
ATAGTGGGGGATTTCAACTTCCCCAATATTAATTGGGATAGTCAGAGTGTAAAAGGCTTAGAGGGTGCAGAATTCTTAAAGTGCATCCAGGAGAGCTTTTTGAGCCAACATGTAGAAAGTCCTACAAGAGAGGGAGCGATACTGGACCTAATTCTGGGGAAAGTAGCCGGGCAAGTGGTGGAAGTGTCAGTAGGAGAGCATTTTGGCGACAGTGACCATAATTCTGTGAGATTAAAGGTGGTCATGGAAAAACACAAAGACGGCCTGGAAATAAGTGTTCTAAATTGGGGGAAGGCCGATTTTAATATGATAAGGCAGGATCTGGCCAAAGTGGACTGGGAGCAGCTACTTATAGGAAAATCCACATCAAAACAGTGGGAGACTTTCAGAAGGGAAATAGAGAGAGTACAACGCCAACATGTTCCTGTAAAGGTCAAGGGTGGGACCAACAAGCAAAGGGATCCTTGGATGACAAGGGATATACAAAAAAGCATTAGAAATAAAAGGGGGGCTTTTGGCAGTTACAAAAGACTAAAGACGGAAGAAGCCCTAGAGGAGTATAAAAAGAGCAGGGGCATACTTAAAAAAGAAATTAGGAGGGAGAGGAGGGGCCATGAAATAACACTGGTGAGCAAAATAAAGGAAAATCCTAAGATGTTTTATAAGTATATTAAGGGCAAGAGGATAACCAGGGAAAGGGTAGGGCCCATTAGGGACCAAAGTGGCAATCTGTGTGTAGAGCCAGAGGATGTAGGCGGTGTTTTAAATGAATTTTTTGAATCTGTGTTCACTATGGAGAGAGACGATGCAGACATAGAAATCGGGCAAGGGGACTGTGACATACTTGAACATATTAGCATCGAGAGGGAGGAGGTACTAGCGGTTTTAGCAGGCCAAAAAATGGATAAATCCCCAGGCCCGGACGAGATGTATCCCAGGCTGTTGTGTGAGGCAAAGGAGGAGATTGCAGGGGCTCTGACACAAATTTTCAGAACCTCTCTGGCCACAGGGGATGTACCAGAGGACTGGAGAACAGCTAACGTAGTACCATTATTCAAGAAGGGTAGCAGGGATAAACCAGGGAATTACAGGCCAGTGAGCCTTACATCTGTGGTAGGGAAATTATTGGAAAAAATTCTGAGGGACAAAATTAGTCACCACTTGGAGAGGCAAGGATTAATCGGGGATAGTCAGCATGGCTTTGTCAAGGGTAAATCGTGTCTGACCAATCTGATTGAATTTTTCGAGGGGGTGACTAGGTGTGTGGATGAGGGAAATGCTGTGGATGTGGTTTACATGGGCTTCAGTAAAGCTTTTGACAAAGTCCCGCATAGGAGACTGGTCAAGAAGGTAAGAGCCCATGGGATCCAGGGTGCCTTGGCGCGTTGGATCCTAAACTGGCTGAGTGACAGGATGCAGAGGGCGATGGTCGAAGGTTGCTTTTGTGACTGGAAGCCTGTGTCCAGTGGGGTACCTCAGGGATCGGTGCTGGGTTCCTTGCTGTTTGTGATCTACATAAATGATTTGGATGAGAATGTAAAAGGTATGATCAGTAAGTTCGCAGATGACACGAAAATTGGTGGGGTGGTAAATTGCGAGGAGGAACGCCTTAGGCTACAGGACGATATAAACGGGTTGGTCAGATGGACAGAAAAGTGGCAAATGGAATTTAACCCTGAAAAGTGCGAGGTGATGCATTTTGGACGGACAAATAAGGCAAGGGAATACACAATGTGTGGTAGGACACTAGGAAGTACACAGGTTCGGAGGGACCTTGGTGTACATGTACATAGACCCCTGAAGGCAGGGGAACAGGTAGATAAGGTGGTTAAAAAGGCATATGGGATACTTGCCTTCATTCGTCGAGGCATAGAATATAAGAGCAGGGAGGTTATGATGGAGCTGTACAAAACGCTGGTGAGGCCACAGTTGGAGTATTGTGTGCAGTTCTGGTCGCCTCACTATAGGAAGGATGTGATTGCTTTGGAGAGGGTGCAGAGAAGATTCACCAGGATGTTACCTGGGATGGAGCGCCTCAGCTATGAAGAAAGGCTAAACAGGCTGGGGTTGTTTTCCTTGGAGCAAAGAAGGCTGAGGGGGGACCTGATTGATGTGTACAAAATGATGAGGGGCATAGATGGGGTAGATAAAGAGGAACTTTTCCCCTTAGTAGTGGGGTCAATAACAAGGGGGCAGAGATTCAGGGTAAGGTGCAGGAGATTTAGAGGGGATTTGAGGAGGAACTTTTTCACCCAGAGGGTGGTTGGAATCTGGAACTCACTGCCTGAAAGGGTGGTAGAGGCAGGAACCCTCACAACATTCAAGAAGCATTTGGATGAGCACTTGAAATGCCATTACATACAAGGCTATGAACGAAATGCTGGACAATGGGATTATACTGGACAGGGATTGATGGACGGTGCAGACACGATGGGCCGAAGGGCCTCTTTCTGTGCTGTAAAACTCTATGACTCTATGACTCTATTCACAGTCTGTCCCTCTCAGTGCACACAACACCCCAGATAACCTGCACAATTCATGAAACAATAGCAATCTACCACGTGTCTATTCACAGTCTGTCCCTCTCAGTGCACACAATACCCCAGATAACCTGCACAACTCATGAAACAAAAGCAATCTACCTCCTGTCTATTCACAATCTGTCCCTCTCTCAGTGCACACAATACCCCAGATAACCTGCACAATTCATGATACAATAGCAACCTACCTCCTGTCTATTCACAGTCTGTCCCTCTCTCAGCGCACAAAATACTCCAGATAACCTGCACAATTCATGAAACAATAGCAATCTACCTTTTGTCTATTCACAGTCTGTCCCTTTCTCAGTGAACACAATACCCCAGATAACCTGCACAACTCATGAAACAATAGCAATCTGCCTCCTGTCGATTCACCGTCTGTCCCTCTCAGTGAACACAATACCCCAGATAACCTGCACAATTCATGAAACAATAGCAATCTACCTGCTGTCTATTCACAGTCTGTCCCTCTCTCAGTGCACACAATACCCCAGATAACGGGCACAATTCATGAAACAATAGCAATCTACCTCCGGTCTATTCACAGTCTGTCCCTCTCTCAGTGTGGACAATACCCTAGAAAACTGCACAATTCATGAAACAAAAGCAATCTACCTCCTGTCTATTCACAGTCTCTCCCTCTCTCAGTGCACGCAATACCCCAGATAACCTGCACAATTCATGAAACAATAGCAATCTGCCTCCTGTCTATTCACAGTCTGTCCCACTCAGTGCAAACAATACCCCAGATAACCTGCACAATTCATGAAACAATAGCAATCTACCTCCTGTCTATTCACAGTCTGTCCATCTCAGTGCACACAATACCCAAGATAACCTGCACAATTCATGAAACAATAGCAATCTACCTCCTCTCTATTCACATCCTGTCCCTCTTTCAGTGCACACAATACCCCGGTTAACCTGCAGAATTCATGAAACAATAGCAATCTACCTCCTGTCTATTCACAGTCTGTCCCTCTCAATGCACACAATACCCCAGTTAACCTGCACAATTCATGAAACAATAGCAATCTACCCCCTGTCTATTCACAGTCTGTCCCTCTCAGTGCACACAATACCCCAGATAATCTGCACAATTCATGAAACAATAGCAATCTACCTCCTGTCTATTCACAGTCTGCCCCTCTCTCAGTGCACACAATACACCAGATAACCTGCACAATTCATGAAACAATAGCAATCTACCTCCTGTCTATTCCCAGTCTGTCCCTCTCTCAGTGCACGCAATACCCCAGATAACCTGCACAATAAATGAAACAATAGCAATCTACCTCCGGGCTATTCACAGTCTGACCCTCTCTCAGTGTGAACAATACCCCAGAAAACTGCACAATTCATGAAACAATAGCAATCTACCTCCGGTCTATTCACAGTCTGTCCCTCTCTCAGTCACACAATACCCCAGATAACCTGCCCAGACACTAAGACATTTGCAGTGAACCTTTTGTTAAGGGAGGGAAAGGATAAGGGTGCTGATTCCTGAGCTCAGTGTCCAGGCAGCTGAAGCACGGCCGCCAATGCTGGAACCGTGTAAACCTGGTATGTGAAAGGGGCATGAATTGGAGGAGCACCGTTATCTCGGCGGATTTTGTGGCTGGAGGAGGTTACAGAAACAACAAGGGGGCTAGGACATTGAGGAATTCGCAAATAAGAATGAGAATGCTTAAGTCCAGATGTTGCCTGACCGGGAGCCAATGTAACCCATGGCTAATGGGTAAACAGGATTGATGCGAATTTGGATATGGGCAGCAGAGTTTTAAATGAGCTTGCTTATGGAGGGTACAAGGTGGGAGGCCAGCCAGGAGACCATTGGAATAGTCGAGTCCGGGTGTTACGAAGAGCACGAATGAGGGTTGCAGCAGCAGCTGAGCTGAGGCAAGGGTGGAGAATGAGAATATGGCAGAGGTGGAAGTAGGCAAACTTTGTGATTGGGAGGATATGGGGTCCGAAGCTCAGTTAATGGTTAAATGGAACGCCGATTTGAACATCTGTCCATTCACAGTCTGTCTCACTCCCAATTCACACACTGCCCCAGATAACCTGCCCAAGGTCTGATACAATAATCGTGGGACACTTGACCATTCACAATCTGTCCCACTCCCAATTCACACACTGCCCCAGATAACCTGCCGAAGGTCTGATAAACTAACTGTGGGACACTTGACTATTCACAGCCTGTCCCACTCCCAATTCACACAATGCCCTAGATAACCTGCCCAAGGTCTGATACAATAACAGTGGGATACTTGACCATTCACAGTCTGTCCCACTCCCAATTCACACAATGCCCCAGATAACCTGCCTAAGGTCTGATAAATTAACTGTGGGACACTTGACTATTCACAGCCTGTCCCACTCCCAATTCACACAATGCCCCAGATAACCTGCCCAAGGTCTGATACAGTAATAGTGGGACACTTGACCATTCACAGTCTGTCCCACTCCCAATTCACACAATGCCCCAGATAACCTGCCCAAGGTCTGATACAATAACAGTGGGACACTTGACCATTCACAATCTGTCCCACTCCCAATTCACACAATGCCCCAGATAACCTGCCCAAGGTCTGATACAATAACAGTGGGACACTTGACCATTCACAGTCTGTCCCTCTCCCAATTCACACACTGCCCCAGATAACATGCCCACGGTCTGATACAATAACAATGGGACACTTGACCATTCACAATCTGTCCCACTTCCAATTCACACACTGCCCCAGATAACCTGCCCACGGTCTGATACAATAACAGTGGGACACTTGACCATTCACAATCTTTCCCTCTCCCAATTCACACACTGCCTCAGATAACCTGCCCAAGGTCTGATACAGTAACAGTGGGACACTTGACCATTCACAGTCTGTCCCACTCCCAATTCACACAATGCCCCAGATAACCCGCCCAAGGTCTGATACAGCAACAGTGGGACACTTGACCATTCACAGTCTGTCCCACTCCCAATTCACACAATGCCCCAGATAACCTGCCCCTGGTCTGACACAATAATAGTGGGATACTTGACCATTCACAGTCTGTCACACTCCGAATTCACACACTGCCCCATATAACCTGCCCCTCGTCTGAAACAGTAACAGTGGGACACTTGTCCATTCACAGTCTGTCCCACTGCCAATTAACACACTGCCCCAGATAACCTGCCCCTGGTCTGATACAGTAACAGTGGGATACTTGACCATTCACAGTCTGTCCCACTCCCAATTCACACACTGCCCCAGATAACCTGCCCCTGGTCTGATACAGCAACAGTGGGACACTTGACCATTCACAGTCTGTCCCACTCCCAATTCACACAATGCCCCAGATAACCTGCCCAAGGTCTAATAGAATAACTTTGGGACACTGGGCCATTCACAGTCTGTGCCACTCCCAATTCACACAATGCCCCAGATAGCCTGCCCCTGGTCTGATACAGTAACAGTGGGACACTTGACCATTCACAGTCTGTCCCACTCCCAATTCACAGAATGCCCCAGATAACCCGCCCAAGGTCTGGTACAGTAACAGTGGGACACTTGACCATTCACAGTCTGTCCCACTCCCAATTCACACAATGCCCCAGATAGCCTGCCCAAGGTCCGAAACAGTAACATTGGGACACTTGACCATTCGCAGTCTGTCCCACTCCCAATTCACACACTGCCCCAGATAACCTGCCCACGGTCTGATACAGTAACAGTGGGACACTTGACCATTCACAGTCTGTCCCACTCCCAATTCACACAATGCCCCAGATAACCTGCCCAAGGTCTGATACAGTAACAGTGGGACACTTGACCATTCACAGTCTGTCCCAATCCCAATTCACACACAGCCCCAGATAACCTGCCCCTCGCCTGAAACAGTAACAGTGGGACACTTGTCCATTCACAGTCTGTCCCACTCCCAATTCACACACTGCCCCAGATAACCTGCCCCTGGTCTGATACAGCAACAGTGGGACACTTGACCATTCACAGTCTGTCCCACTCCCAATTCACACAATGCCCCAGATAACCTGCCCAAGGTCTAATAGAATAACTTTGGGACACTGGGCCATTCACAGTCTGTCCTACTCCCAATTCACACAATGCCCCAGATAGCCTGCCCCTGGTCTGATACAGTAACAGTGGGACACTTGACCATTCACAGTCTGTCCCACTCCCAATTCACACAATGCCCCAGATAACCTGCCCAAGGTCTGATAGAATAACTGTGGGGCACTGGGCCATTCACAGGCTGTCCCACTCCCAATTCACACAATGCCCCAGATAGCCTGCCCAAGGCCTGATACAATAACCATGGGACACTTGACCATTCACAGTCTGTCCCACTCCCAATTCACACAATGCCCCAGATAACCTGCCCAAGGTCTGATACAATAACAGTGGGACACATGACCATTCACAGTCTGTCCCACTCCCAATTCACACAATGCCCCAGATAACCAGCCCAATTTCTGATACAGTAACAGTGGGACACTTGACCATTCACAGTTTGTCCCACTCCCAATTCACACAATGCCCCAGATAACCTGCCCAAGGTCTGATACAGTAACAGTGGGACACTTGACCATTCACAGCCTGTCCCACTCCCAATTCACACAATGTCCCAGATAACCTGCGCAAGGTCAGATAAAGTAACAGTGGGACACTTGACCATTCACAGTCTGTCCCACTCCCAATTCACACAATGCCCCAGATAACCTGCCCAAGGTCTGATACAATAACAGTGGGACATTTGACCATTCACAGTCTGTCCCACTCCCAATTCACACAATGCCCCAGATAACCTGCCCAAGGTCTGATACAATAACAGTGGGACACTTGACCATTCAAAGTCTGTCCCACTCCCAATTCACAGAATGCCCCAGATAACCCGCCCAAGGTCTGGGACAGTAACTGTGGGACACTTGACCATTCACAGTCTGTCCCACTCCCTATTCACACAATGCCCCAGATAGCCTGCCCAAGGTCTGATACAGCAACAGTGGGACACTTGACCATTCACAGTCTGTCCCACTCCCAATTCACAAAATGCCCCAGATAACCTGCCCCTGGTTTGACACAATAATAGTGGGACACTTGACCATTCACAGTCTGTCACACTCCCAATTCACACACTGCCCCAGAAAACCTTCCCCTCGTCTGAAACAGTAACAGTGGGACACTTGTCCATTCACAGTCTGTCCCACTGCCAATTAACACACTGCCCCAGATAACCTGCCCCTGGTCTGATACAGTAACAGTGGGATACTTGACCATTCACAGTCTGTCCCACTCCCAATTCACACAATGCCCCAGATAACCTGCCCAAGGTCTACTAGAATATCTTTGGGACACTGCGCCATTCACAGTCTGTCCCACTCCCAATTCACACAATGCCCCAGATAGCCTGCCCCTGGTCTGATACAGTAACAGTGGGACACTTGACCATTCACAGACTGTCCCACTCCCAATTCACACAATGCCCCAGATAACCTGCCAAGGTCTGATAGAATAACTGTGGGGCACTGGGCCATTCACAGTCTGTCCCACTCCCAATTCACACAATGCCCCAGATAGCCTGCCCAAGGCCTGATACAATAACCGTGGGACACTTGACCATTCACGGTCTGTCCCACTCCCAATTCACACAATGCCCCAGATAACCTGCCCAAGGTCTGATACAATAACAGTGGGACACATGACCATTCACAGTCTGTCCCACTCCCAATTCACACAATGCCCCAGATAACCTGCCCAATTTCTGATACAGTAACAGTGGGACACTTGACCATTCACAGTCTGTCCCACTCCCAATTCACACAATGCCCCAGATAACCTGCCCAAGGTCTGATACAGTAACAGTGGGACACTTGACCATTCACAGCCTGTCCCACTCCCAATTCACACAATGTCGCAGATAACCTGCGCATGGTCTGATACAGTAACAGTGGGACACTTGACCATTCACAGTCTGTCCCACTCCCAATTCACACAATGCCCCAGATAACCTGCCCAAGGTCTGATACAATAACAGTGGGACATTTGACCATTCACAGTCTGTCCCACTCCCAATTCACACAATGCCCCAGATAACCTGCCCAAGGTCTGATACAATAACAGTGGGACACTTGACCATTCACAGTCTGTCCCACTCCCAATTCACAGAATGCCCCAGATAACCCGCCCAAGGTCTGGTACAGTAACAATGGGACACTTGACCATTCACAATCTGTCCCACTCCCAATTCACACAATGCCCCAAATAGCCTGCCCAAGGTCTGATACAGCAACAGTGGGACACTTGACCATTCACAGTCTGTCCCACTCCCAATTCACACAATGCCCCAGATAACCTGCCCCTGGTCTGACACAATAATAGTGGGACACTTGACCATTCACAGTCTGTCACACTCCCAATTCACACACTGCCCCAGATAACCTGCCCCTCGTCTGAAACAGTAACAGTGGGACACTTGTCCATTCACAGTCTGTCCCACTGCCAATTAACACACTGCCCCAGATAACCTGCCCCTGGTCTGATACAGCAACAGTGGGACACTTGACCATTCACAGTCTGTCCCACTCCCAATTCACACAATGCCCCAGATAACCTGCCCAAGGTCTAATAGAATAACTTTGGGACACTGGGCCATTCACAGTCTGTCCCACTCCCAATTCACACAATGCCCCAGATAGCCTGCCCCTGGTCTGATACAGTAACAGTGGGACACTTGACCATTCACAATCTGTCCCACTCCCAATTCACACAATGCCCCAGATAACCTGCCCAATGTCTGATAGAATAACTGTGGGGCACTGGGCCATTCACAGTCTGTCCCACTCCCAATTCACACAATGCCCCAGATAGCCTGCCCAAGGCCTGATACAATAACCGTGGGACACATGACCATTCACAGTCTGTCCCACTCCCAATTCACACAATGCCCCAGATAACCTGCCCAATTTCTGATACAGTAACAGTGGGACACTTGACCATTCACAGTCTGTTCCACTCCCAATTCACACAATGCCCCAGATAACCTGCCCAAGGTCTGATACAGTAACAGTGGGACACTTGACCATTCACAGTCTGTCCCACTCCCAATTCACACAATGCCCCAGATAACCTGCGAAAGGTCTGATACAGTAACAGTGGGACACTTGACCATTCACAGTCTGTCCCACTCCCAATTCACACAATGCCCCAGATAACCTGCCCAAGGTCTGATACAATAACAGTGGGACACTTGACCATTCACAGTCTGTCCCACTCCCAATTCACACAATGCCCCAGATAACCTGCCCAAGGTCTGATACAATAACAGTGGGACACTTCACCATTCACAGTATGTCCCTCTCCCAATTCACACAATGCCCCAGATAACTTGCTCCTGGTCTGATACAGTAACAGTCGGACACTTGACCATTCACAGTCTGTCCCACTCCCAATTCACAAAATGCCCCAGATAACCTGCCCAAGGTCTGACAGATTAACAGTGTGACACTTGACCATTCACAGTCTGTCCCAATCCCAATTCACACAATGCCCCAGATAACCTGCCTCTGGTCTGATACAGTAACAGCGGAACACTTGCCCATTCAAAGTCTGTCACACTCCCAATTCACACAATGCCCCAGATAACCTGCCCAAGGTCTGGTTCAGTAACTGTGGGACACTTGACCATTCACAGTCGGTCCAACACCCAATTCACACAATGCCCCAGATAACCTGCCCAAGGTCTGATACAGTAACAGTGGGACACTTGACAATTCACAGTCTGTCCCACTCCCAATTCACACAATGCCCGAGATATCCTGCCCAAGGTCTGATACAGTAACATTGGGCACTTGACCATTCACAACCTGTCCCACTCCCAATTCACACACTGCCCCAGATAACCTGCCCAAGATCTGATACAATAACCATGGGACACTTGGCGATTCACAGCCTGTCCCACTCCCAATTCACACAATGACCCAGATAACCTCCCCAAGGTCTGATACAATAACAGTGGGACGCTTGACCATTCACAGTCTGTCCCACTCTCAATTCACACACTGCCCCAGATAACCTGCCCACGGTCTGATACACTAACAGTGGGACACTTGACCATTCACAATCTGTCCCTCTCCCTATTCTCACACTGCCCCAGATAACCTGCCCACGGTCTGATACATTAACAATGGGACACTTGACCTTTCCCAATCTGTCCCACTTCCAATTCACACACTGCCCCAGATAACCTGCCCACGGTCTGATACAATAACAGTGGGACACTTGACCACTCACAATATTTCCCTCTCCCAATTCACACACTGCCTCAGATAACCTGCCCGAGGTCTCATACCGTAACAGTGGGACGCTTGACCATTCACAGTCTGTCCCACTCCCAATTCACACAAAGCCCCAGATAACCTGCCCAAGGTCTGATACAGCAACAGTGGGACACTTGACCATTCACAGTCTGTCCCACTCCCAATTCACACAATGCCCCAGATAACCTGCCCCTGGTCTGATACAATTATAGTGGGACACTTGACCATTCACAGTCTGTCCCACTCCCAATTCACACACTGCCCCAGATAACCTGCCCCTGGTCTGATACAGTAACAGTGGGACACTTGACCATTCACAGTCTGTCCCACTCCCAATTAACACACTGCCCCAGATAACCTGCCCCTAGTCTGATACAGTAACAGTGGGACACTTGACCATTCACATTCTGACCCACTCCCAATTCACACAATGCCCCAGATAACCTGCCCCTGGTCTGATACATTAACAGTGGGACACTTGACCATTCACAGTCTGTCCCACTCCCAATTCACACAATGCCCCAGATAACCTGCCCAAGGTCTGATACAGTAACAGTGGGACACTTGACCATTCACAGTCTGTCCCACTCCCAATTCACACAATGCTCCAGATAACCTGCTCAAGGTCTGATACAATAACAGTGGGACACTTGACCACTCACAGTCTGTCCCACTCCCAATTCACACAATGCCCCAGATAACCTGCCTAAGGTCTGATAAACTAACTGTGGGACACTTGACTATTCACAGCCTGTCCCACTCCCAATTCACACAATGCCCCAGATAACCTGCCCATGGTCTGATACAGTAATAGTGGGACACTTGACCATTCACAGTCTGTCCCACTCCCAATTCACACAATGCCCCAGATAACCTGCCCAAGGTCTGATACAATAACAGTGGGACACTTGACCATTCACAATCTGTCCCACTCCCAATTCACACAATGCCCCAGATAACCTGCCCAAGGTCTGATACAATAACAGAGGACACTTGACCATTCACAGTCTGTCCCTCTCCCAATTCACACACTGCCCCAGATAACATGGCCACGGTCTGATACAATAACAATGGGACACTTGACCATTCACAATCTGTCCCACTTCCAATTCACACACTGCCCCAGATAACCTGCCCACGGTCTGATACAATAACAGTGGGACACTTGACCATTCACAATCTTTCCCTCTCCCAATTCACACACTGCCTCAGATAACCTGCCCAAGGTCTGATACAGTAACAGTGGGACACTTGACCATTCACAGTCTGTCCCACTCCCAATTCACAGAATGCCCCAGATAACCCGCCCAAGGTCTGGTACAGTAACAGTGGGACACTTGACCATTCACAGTCTGTCCCACTCCCAATTCACACAATGCCCCAGATAGCCTGCCCAAGGTCTGATACAGCAACAGTGGGACAATTGACCATTCACAGTCTGTCCCACTCCCAATTCACACAATGCCCCAGATAACCTGCCCCTGGTCTGACAAAATAATAGTGGGACACTTGACCATTCACAGTCTGTCACACTCCCAATTCACACACTGCCCTAGATAACCTGCCCCTCGTCTGAAACAGTAACAGTGGGACACTTGTCCATTCACAGTCTGTCCCACTGCCAATTAACACACAGCCCCAGATAACCTGCCCCTGGTCTTATACAGTAACAGTGGGATACTTGACCATTCACAGTCTGTCCCACTCCCAATTCACACACTGCCCCAGATAACCTGCCCCTGGTCTGATACAGCAACAGTGGGACACTTGACCATTCACAGTCTATCCCACTCCCAATTCACACAAAGCCCCAGATAACCTGCCCAAGGTCTAATAGAATAACTTTGGGACACTGGGCCATTCACAGTCTGTCCCACTCCCAACGCACACAATGCCCCAGATAGCCTGCCCCTGGTCTGATACAGTAACAGTGGGACACTTGACCATTCACAGTCTGTCCCACTCCCAATTCACACAATGCCCCAGATAACCTGCCCAAGGTCTGATAGAATAACTGTGGGACACTGGGCCATTCACAGTCTGTCCCACTTCCAATTCACACAATGCCCCAGATAGCCTGCCCAAGGCCTGATACAATAACCGTGGGACACTTGACCATTCACAGTCTGTCCCACTCCCAATTCACACAATGCCCCAGATAACCTGCCCAAGGTCTGATACAATAACAGTGGGACACATGACCATTCACAGTCTGTCCCACTCCCAATTCACACAATGCCCCAGATAACCTGCCCTATTTCTGATACAGTAACAGTTGGACACTTGACCATTCACAGTCTGTCCCACTCCCAATTCACACAATGCCCCAGATAACCTGCGCAAGGTCTGATACAGTAACAGTGGGACACTTGACCATTCACAGTCTGTCCCACTCCCAATTCACACAATGCCCCAGATAACCTGCCCAAGGTCTGATACAATAACAGTGGGACACTTGACCATTCACAGTCTGTCCCACTCCCAATTCACACAATGCCCCAGATAACCTGCCCAAGGTCTGGTACAATAACAGTGGGACACTTGACCATTCACAGTCTGTCCCTCTCCCAATTCACACAATGCCCCAGATAACCTGCTCCTGGTCTGATACAGTAACAGTCGGACACTTGACCATTCACAGTCTGTCCCACTCCCAATTCACACAATGCCCCAGATAACCTGCCCAAGGTCTGACAGAATAACAGTGGGACACTTGACCATTCACAGTCTGTCCCAATCCCAATTCACACAATGCCCCAGATAACCTGCCCCTGGTCTGATACAGTAACAGCGGAACACTTGCCCATTCAAAGTCTGTCACGCTCCCAATTCACACAATGCCCCAGATAACATGCTCAAGGTCTGATACAGTAACAGTAGGACACTTGACCATTCACAGTCTATCCCAATCCCAAATCACACAATGCCCCAGATAACCTCCCCAAGTCTGATTCAGTAACTGTGGGACACTTGACCATTCACAGTCGGTCCAACACCCAATTCACACAATGCCCCAGATAACCTGCCCAAGGTCTGATACAGTAACAGTGGGACATTTGACAATTCACAGTCTGTCCCACTCCCAATTCACACAATGCCCGAGATATCCTGCCCAAGGTTTGATACAGTAACATTGGGACACTTGACCGTTCACAACCTGTCCCACTCCCAATTCACACACTGCCCCAGATAACCTGCCCAAGCTCTGATACAATAACCATGGGACACTTGATTATTCACAGCCTGTCCCACTCCCAATTCACACAATGCCCCAGATAACCTGCCAAAGGTCTGATACAATAACAGTGGGACGCTTGACCATTCACAATCTGTCCCACTCTCAATTCACACACTGCCCCAGATAACCTGCCCACGGTCTGATACACTAACAGTGGGACACTTGACCATTCACAATCTGTCCCTCTCCCTATTCACACACTGCCGCAGATAACCTGCCCACGGTCTGATACAATAACATTGGGACACTTGACCTTTCCCAATCTGTCCCACTTCCAATTCACACACTGCCCCAGATAACCTGCCCACGGTCTGATACAATAACAGTGGGACACTTGACCACTCACAATATTTCCCTCTCCCAATTCACACACTGCCTCAGATAACCTGCCCGAGGTCTCATACAGTAACAGTGGGACACTTGACCATTCACAGTCTGTCCCACTCCCAATTCACACAAAGCCCCAGATAACCTGCCCAAGGTCTGATACAGCAACAGTGGGACACTTGACCATTCACAGTCTGTCCCACTCCCAATTCACACAATGCCCCAGATAACCTGCCCCTGGTCTGATACAATTATAGTGGGACACTTGACCATTCACAGTCTCTCCCACTCCCAATTCACACACTGCCCCAGATAACCTGCCCCTGGTCTGATACAGTAACAGTGGGACACTTGACCATTCACAGTCTGTCCCACTACCAATTAACACACTGCCCCAGATAACCTGCCCCTGGTCTGATACAGTAACAGTGGGACACTTGACCATTCACATTCTGACCCACTCCCAATTCACTCAATGCCCCAGGTAACCTGCCCCTGGTCTGATACATTAACAGTGGGACACTTGACCATTCACAGTCTGTCCCACTCCCAATTCACACAATGCCCCAGATAACCTGCCCAAGGTCTGATACAGTAACAGTGGGACACTTGACCATTCACAGTCTGTCCCACTCCCAATTCACACAATGCTCCAGATAACCTGCTCATGGTCTGATACAGTAACAGTGGGACACTTGACCATTCACAGTCTGTCCCACTCCCAATTCACACAATGCCCCAGATAACCTGCCCAAGGTCTGATACAGTAACAGTGGGACACTTGACCATTCACAGTCTGTCCCACTCCCAATTCACACAATGCCCCAGATAGCCTGCCCAAGATCTGATACAGCAACAGTGGCACACTTGACCATTCACAGTCTGTCCCACTCCCAATTCACACAATGCCCCAGATAACCAGCCCCTGGTCTGATACGATAATAGTGGGACACTTGACCATTCACAATCTGTCACACTCCCAATTCACACACTGCCCCAGATAACCTGCCCCTGGTCTGATACAGTAACAGTGGGACACTTGACCATTCACAGTCTGTCCCACTCCCAATTAACACACTGCCCCAGATAACCTGCCCCTGGTCTGATACAGTAACAGTGGGACACTTGACCATTCACAGTCTGACCCACTCCCAATTCACACAATGCCCCAGATAACCTGCCCTGGGCTGATACAGTAACAGTGGGACACTTGACCATTCACAGTCTGTCCCACTCCCAATTCACACAATGCCCCAGATAACCTGCCCAAGGTATGATAGAATAACTGTGGGACACTTGACCATTCACAGTCTGTCCCACTCCCAATTCACACAATGCCCCAGATAACCTGCGCAAGGTCTGATACAGTAACAGTGGGACACTTGACCATTCACAATATTTCCCTCTCCCAATTCACACAATGCCCCAGATAACCTGCCCAAGGTCTGATACAGTAACAGTGGGACACTTGACCATTCACAGTCTGTCCCACTCCCAATTCACACAATGCCCCAGATAACCTGCGCAAGGTCTGATACAGTAACAGTGGGACACTTGACCATTCACAGTCTGTCCCACTCCCAATTCACACAATGCCCCAGATAACCTGCCCAAGGTCTGATACAATAACAGTGGGACACTTGACCATTCACAGTCTGTCCCACTCCCAATTCACACAATGCCCCAGATAACCTGCCCAAGGTCTGATACAATAACAGTGGGACACTTCACCATTCACAGTATGTCCCTCTCCCAATTCACACAATGCCCCAGATAACTTGCTCCTGGTCTGATACAGTAACAGTCGGACACTTGACCATTCACAGTCTGTCCCACTCCCAATTAACAAAATGCCCCAGATAACCTGCCCAAGGTCTGAAAGATTAACAGTGTGACACTTGACCATTCACAGTCTGTCCCAATCCCAATTCACACAATGCCCCAGATAACCTGCCTCTGGTCTGATACAGTAACAGCGGAACACTTGCCCATTCAAAGTCTGTCACACTCCCAATTCACACAATGCCCCAGATAACCTGCCCAAGGTCTGATTCAGTAACTGTGGGACACTTGACCATTCACAGTCGGTCCAACACCCAATTCACACAATGCCCCAGATAACCTGCCCAAGGTCTGATACAGTAACAGTGGGACACTTGACAATTCACAGTCTGTCCCACTCCCAATTCACACAATGCCCGAGATATCCTGCCCATGGTCTGATACAGTAACATTGGGCACTTGACCATTCACAACCTGTCCCACTCCCAATTCACACACTGCCCCAGATAACCTGCCCAAGCTCTGATACAATAACCATGGGACACTTGGCGATTCACAGCCTGTCCCACTCCCAATTCACACAATGCCCCAGATAACCTGCCCAAGGTCTGATACAATAACAGTGGGACGCTTGACCATTCACAGTCTGTCCCACTCTCAATTCACACACTGCCCCAGATAACCTGCCCACGGTCTGATACACTAACAGTGGGACACTTGACCATTCACAATCTGTCCCTCTCCCTATTCTCACACTGCCCCAGATAACCTGCCCACGGTCTGATACATTAACAATGGGACACTTGACCTTTCCCAATCTGTCCCACTTCCAATTCACACACTGCCCCAGATAACCTGCCCACGGTCTGATACAATAACAGTGGGACACTTGACCACTCACAATATTTCCCTCTCCCAATTCACACACTGCCTCAGATAACCTGCCCGAGGTCTCATACCGTAACAGTGGGACGCTTGACCATTCACAGTCTGTCCCACTCGCAATTCACACAAAGCCCCAGATAACCTGCCCAAGGTCTGATACAGCAACAGTGGGACACTTGACCATTCACAGTCTGTCCCATTCCCAATTCACACAATGCCCCAGATAACCTGCCCCTGGTCTGATACAATTATAGTGGGACACTTGACCATTCACAGTCTGTCCCACTCCCAATTCACACACTGCCCCAGATAACCTGCCCCTGGTCTGATACAGTAACAGTGGGACACTTGACCATTCACAGTCTGTCCCACTCCCAATTAACACACTGCCCCAGATAACCTGCCCCTAGTCTGATACAGTAACAGTGGGACACTTGACCATTCACATTCTGACCCACTCCCAATTCACACAATGCCCCAGATAACCTGCCCCTGGTCTGATACATTAACAGTGGGACACTTGACCATTCACAGTCTGTCCCACTCCCAATTCACACAATGCCCCAGATAACCTGCCCAAGGTCTGATACAGTAACAGTGGGACACTTGACCATTCACAGTCTGTCCCACTCCCAATTCACACAATGCTCCAGATAACCTGCTAAAGGTCTGATACAATAACAGTGGGACACTTGACCACTCACAGTCTGTCCCACTCCCAATTCACACAATGCCCCAGATAACCTGCCTAAGGTCTGATAAACTAACTGTGGGACACTTGACTATTCACAGCCTGTCCCACTCCCAATTCACACAATGCCCCAGATAACCTGCCCAAGGTCTGATACAGTAATAGTGGGACACTTGACCATTCACAGTCTGTCCCACTCCCAATTCACACAATGCCCCAGATAACATGCCCAAGGTCTGATACAATAACAGTGGGACACTTGACCATTCACAATCTGTCCCACTCCCAATTCACACAATGCCCCAGATAACCTGCCCAAGGTCTGATACAATAACAGTGGGACACTTGACCATTCACAGTCTGTCCCTTCTCCAATTCACACAATGCCCCAGATAACATGGCCACGGTCTGATACAATAACAATGGGACACTTGACCATTCACAATCTGTCCCACTTCCAATTCACACACTGCCCCAGATAACCTGCCCACGGTCTGATACAATAACAGTGGGACACTTGACCATTCACAATCTTTCCCTCTCCCAATTCACACACTGCCTCAGATAACCTGCCCAAGGTCTGATACAGTAACAGTGGGACACTTGACCATTCACAGTCTGTCCCACTCCCAATTCACAGAATGCCCCAGATAACCCGCCCAAGGTCTGGTACAGTAACAGTGGGACACTTGACCATTCACAGTCTGTCCCACTCCCAATTCACACAATGCCCCAGATAGCCTGCCCAAGGTCTGATACAGCAACAGTGGGACAATTGACCATTCACAGTCTGTCCCACTCCCAATTCACACAATGCCCCAGATAACCTGCCCCTGGTCTGACAAAATAATAGTGGGACACTTGACCATACACAGTCTGTCTCACTCCCAATTCACACACTGCCCTAGATAACCTGCCCCTCGTCTGAAACAGTAACAGTGGGACACTTGTCCATTCACAGTCTGTCCCACTGCCAATTAACACACAGCCCCAGATAACCTGCCCCTGGTCTTATACAGTAACAGTGGGATACTTGACCATTCACAGTCTGTCCCACTCCCAATTCACACACTGCCCCAGATAACCTGCCCCTGGTCTGATACAGCAACAGTGGGACACTTGACCATTCACAGTCTGTCCCACTCCCAATTCACACAAAGCCCCAGATAACCTGCCCAAGGTCTAATAGAATAACTT
Source organism: Somniosus microcephalus (assembly GCF_052327205.1). Classification (NCBI taxonomy): domain Eukaryota; kingdom Metazoa; phylum Chordata; class Chondrichthyes; order Squaliformes; family Somniosidae; genus Somniosus; species Somniosus microcephalus. Next base: position 47,191,945 of record NW_028225184.1, on the reverse strand, counting down.
TGGGACACTGGGCCATTCACAGTCTGTCCCACTCCCAACGCACACAATGCCCCAGATAGCCTGCCCCTGGTCTGATACAGTAACAGTGGGACACTTGACCATTCACAGTCTGTCCCACTCCCAATTCACACAATGCCCCAGATAACCTGCCCAAGGTCTGATAGAATAACTGTGGGACACTGGGCCATTCACAGTCTGTCCCACTCCCAATTCACACAATGCCCCAGATAGCCTGCCCAAGGCCTGATACAATAACCGTGGGACACTTGACCATTCACAGTCTGTCCCACTCCCAATTCACACAATGCCCCAGATAACCTGCCCAAGGTCTCATACAATAACAGTGGGACACATGACCATTCACAGTCTGTCCCACTCCCAATTCACACAATGCCCCAGATAACCTGCCCTATTTCTGATACAGTAACAGTGGGACACTTGACCATTCAGAGTCTGTCCCACTCCCAATTCACACAATGCCCCAGATAACCTGCCCAAGGTCTGATACAGTAACAGTTGGACACTTGACCATTCACAGTCTGTCCCACTCCCAATTCACACAATGCCCCAGATAACCTGCGCAAGGTCTGATACAGTAACAGTGGGACACTTGACCATTCACAGTCTGTCCCACTCCCAATTCACACAATGCCCCAGATAACCTGCCCAAGGTCTGATACAATAACAGTGGGACACTTGACCATTCACAGTCTGTCCCACTCCCAATTCACACAATGCCCCAGATAACCTGCCCGAGGTCTCATACCGTAACAGTGGGACGCTTGACCATTCACAGTCTGTCCCACTCGCAATTCACACAAAGCCCCAGATAACCTGCCCAAGGTCTGATACAGCAACAGTGGGACACTTGACCATTCACAGTCTGTCCCATTCCCAATTCACACAATGCCCCAGATAACCTGCCCCTGGTCTGATACAATTATAGTGGGACACTTGACCATTCACAGTCTGTCCCACTCCCAATTCACACACTGCCCCAGATAACCTGCCCCTGGTCTGATACAGTAACAGTGGGACACTTGACCATTCACAGTCTGTCCCACTCCCAATTAACACACTGCCCCAGATAACCTGCCCCTAGTCTGATACAGTAACAGTGGGACACTTGACCATTCACATTCTGACCCACTCCCAATTCACACAATGCCCCAGATAACCTGCCCCTGGTCTGATACATTAACAGTGGGACACTTGACCATTCACAGTCTGTCCCACTCCCAATTCACACAATGCCCCAGATAACCTGCCCAAGGTCTGATACAGTAACAGTGGGACACTTGACCATTCACAGTCTGTCCCACTCCCAATTCACACAATGCTCCAGATAATCTGCTAAAGGTCTGATACAATAACAGTGGGACACTTGACCACTCACAGTCTGTCCCACTCCCAATTCACACAATGCCCCAGATAACCTGCCTAAGGTCTGATAAACTAACTGTGGGACACTTGACTATTCACAGCCTGTCCCACTCCCAATTCACACAATGCCCCAGATAACCTGCCCAAGGTCTGATACAGTAATAGTGGGACACTTGACCATTCACAGTCTGTCCCACTCCCAATTCACACAATGCCCCAGATAACATGCCCAAGGTCTGATACAATAACAGTGGGACACTTGACCATTCACAATCTGTCCCACTCCCAATTCACACAATGCCCCAGATAACCTGCCCAAGGTCTGATACAATAACAGTGGGACACTTGACCATTCACAGTCTGTCCCTTCTCCAATTCACACAATGCCCCAGATAACATGGCCACGGTCTGATACAATAACAATGGGACACTTGACCATTCACAATCTGTCCCACTTCCAATTCACACACTGCCCCAGATAACCTGCCCACGGTCTGATACAATAACAGTGGGACACTTGACCATTCACAATCTTTCCCTCTCCCAATTCACACACTGCCTCAGATAACCTGCCCAAGGTCTGATACAGTAACAGTGGGACACTTGACCATTCACAGTCTGTCCCACTCCCAATTCACAGAATGCCCCAGATAACCCGCCCAAGGTCTGGTACAGTAACAGTGGGACACTTGACCATTCACAGTCTGTCCCACTCCCAATTCACACAATGCCCCAGATAGCCTGCCCAAGGTCTGATACAGCAACAGTGGGACAATTGACCATTCACAGTCTGTCCCACTCCCAATTCACACAATGCCCCAGATAACCTGCCCCTGGTCTGACAAAATAATAGTGGGACACTTGACCATACACAGTCTGTCTCACTCCCAATTCACACACTGCCCTAGATAACCTGCCCCTCGTCTGAAACAGTAACAGTGGGACACTTGTCCATTCACAGTCTGTCCCACTGCCAATTAACACACAGCCCCAGATAACCTGCCCCTGGTCTTATACAGTAACAGTGGGATACTTGACCATTCACAGTCTGTCCCACTCCCAATTCACACACTGCCCCAGATAACCTGCCCCTGGTCTGATACAGCAACAGTGGGACACTTGACCATTCACAGTCTGTCCCACTCCCAATTCACACAAAGCCCCAGATAACCTGCCCAAGGTCTAATAGAATAACTTTGGGACACTGGGCCATTCACAGTCTGTCCCACTCCCAACGCACACAATGCCCCAGATAGCCTGCCCCTGGTCTGATACAGTAACAGTGGGACACTTGACCATTCACAGTCTGTCCCACTCCCAATTCACACAATGCCCCAGATAACCTGCCCAAGGTCTGATAGAATAACTGTGGGACACTGGGCCATTCACAGTCTGTCCCACTCCCAATTCACACAATGCCCCAGATAGCCTGCCCAAGGCCTGATACAATAACCGTGGGACACTTGACCATTCACAGTCTGTCCCACTCCCAATTCACACAATGCCCCAGATAACCTGCCCAAGGTCTCATACAATAACAGTGGGACACATGACCATTCACAGTCTGTCCCACTCCCAATTCACACAATGCCCCAGATAACCTGCCCTATTTCTGATACAGTAACAGTGGGACACTTGACCATTCAGACTCTGTCCCACTCCCAATTCACACAATGCCCCAGATAACCTGCCCAAGGTCTGATACAGTAACAGTTGGACACTTGACCATTCACAGTCTGTCCCACTCCCAATTCACACAATGCCCCAGATAACCTGCGCAAGGTCTGATACAGTAACAGTGGGACACTTGACCATTCACAGTCTGTCCCACTCCCAATTCACACAATGCCCCAGATAACCTGCCCAAGGTCTGATACAATAACAGTGGGACACTTGACCATTCACAGTCTGTCCCACTCCCAATTCACACAATGCCCCAGATAACCTGCCCAAGGTCTGATACAATAACAGTGGGACACTTGACCATTCACAGTCTGTCCCTCTCCCAATTCACACAATGCCCCAGATAACCTGCTCCTGGTCTGATACAGTAACAGTCGGACACTTGACCATTCACAGTCTGTCCCACTCCCAAATCACACAATGCCCCAGATAACCTGCCCAAGGTCTGACAGAATAACAGTGGGACACTTGACCATTCACAGTCTGTCCCAATCCCAATTCACACAATGCCCCAGATAACCTGCCCCTGGTCTGATACAGTAACAGCGGAACACTTGCCCATTCAAAGTCTGTCACACTCCCAATTCACACAATGCCCCAGATAACATGCTCAAGGTCTGATACAGTAACAGTAGGACACTTGACCATTCACAGTCTATCCCAATCCCAAATCACACAATGCCCCAGATAACCTCCCCAAGTCTGATTCAGTAACTGTGGGACACTTGACCATTCACAGTCGGTCCAACACCCAATTCACACAATGCCCCAGATAAACTGCCCAAGTTCTGATACAGTAACAGTGGGACATTTGACAATTCACAGTCTGTCCCACTCCCAATTCACACAATGCCCGAGATATCCTGCCCAAGGTCTGATACAGTAACATTGGGACACTTGACCATTCACAACCTGTCCCACTCCCAATTCACACACTGCCCCAGATAACCTGCCCAAGCTCTGATACAATAACCATGGGACACTTGATTATTCACAGCCTGTCCCACTCCCAATTCACACAATGCCCCAGATAACCTGCCCAAGGTCTGATACAATAACAGTGGGACGCTTGACCATTCACAATCTGTCCCACTCTCAATTCACACACTGCCCCAGATAACCTGCCCACGGTCTGATACACTAACAGTGGGACACTTGACCATTCACAATCTGTCCCTCTCCCTATTCACACACTGCCACAGATAACCTGCCCACGGTCTGATACAATAACAATGGGACACTTGACCTTTCCCAATCTGTCCCACTTCCAATTCACACACTGCCCCAGATAACCTGCTCACGGTCTGATACAATAACAGTGGGACACTTGACCACTCACAATATTTCCCTCTCCCAATTCACACACTGCCTCAGATAACCTGCCCGAGGTCTCATACAGTAACAGTGGGACACTTGACCATTCACAGTCTGTCCCACTCCCAATTCACACAAAGCCCCAGATAACCTGCCCAAGGTCTGATACAGCAACAGTGGGACACTTGACCATTCACAGTCTGTCCCACTCCCAATTCACACAATGCCCCAGATAACCTGCCCCTGGTCTGATACAATTATAGTGGGACACTTGACCATTCACAGTCTCTCCCACTCCCAATTCACACACTGCCCCAGATAACCTGCCCCTGGTCTGATACAGTAACAGTGGGACACTTGACCATTCACAGTCTGTCCCACTCCCAATTAACACACTGCCCCAGATAACCTGCCCCTGGTCTGATACAGTAACAGTGGGACACTTGACCATTCACAGTCTGTCCCACTCCCAATTAACACACTGCCCCAGATAACCTGCCCCTGGTCTGATACAGTAACAGTGGGACACTTGACCATTCACATTCTGACCCACTCCCAATTCACTCAATGCCCCAGGTAACCTGCCCCTGGTCTGATACAGTAACAGTGGGACACTTGACCATTCACAGTCTGTCCCACTCCCAATTCACACAATGCCCCAGATAACCTGCCCAAGGTCTGATACAGTAACAGTGGGACACTTGACCATTCACAGTCTGTCCCACTCCCAATTCACACAATGCTCCAGATAACCTGCTCATGGTCTGATACAGTAACAGTGGGACACTTGACCATTCACAGTCTGTCCCACTCCCAATTCACACAATGCCCCAGATAACGTGCCCAAGGTCTGATACAGTAACAGTGGGACACCTGACCATTCACAGTCTGTCCCACTCCCAATTCACACAATGCCCCAGATAGCCTGCCCAAGATCTGATACAGCAACAGTGGCACACTTGACCATTCACAGTCTGTCCCACTCCCAATTCACACAATGCCCCAGATAACCAGCCCCTGGTCTGATACAATAATAGTGGGACACTTGACCATTCACAGTCTGTCACACTCCCAATTCACACACTGCCCCAGATAACCTGCCCCTGGTCTGATACAGTAACAGTGGGACACTTGACCATTCACAGTCTGTCCCACTCCCAATTAACACACTGCCCCAGATAACCTGCCCCTGGTCTGATACAGTAACAGTGGGACACTTGACCATTCACAGTCTGACCCACTCCCAATTCACACAATGCCCCAGATAACCTGCCCCTGGTCTGATACAGTAACAGTGGGACACTTGACCATTCACAGTCTGTCCCACTCCCAATTCACACAATGCCCCAGATAACCTGCCCAAGGTCTGATACAGTAACAGTGGGACACTTGACCATTCACAGTCTGTCCCACTCCCAATTCACACAATGCCCCAGATAACCTGCCCAAGGTCTAATACAGTAACAGTCGGACACTTGACCATTCACAGTCTGTCCCACTCCCAATTCACACAATGCCCCAGATAACCTGCCCCTGGTCTGATACAGTATCAGTGGAACACTTGACCATTCAACGTCTGTCACACTCCCAATTCACACAATGCCTCAGATAACATGCTCAAGGTCTGATACATTAACAATGGGACACTTGACCATTCACAGTCTATCCCAGTCCCAATTCACACAATGGCCCAGATAACCTGCCCAAGGTCTGATACTGTAACATTGGGACACTTGACCATTCACAGTCTGTCCAACTCCCAATTCGCACAATGCCCCAGATAACCTGCCCAAGGTCTGATAGAGTAACAGTGGGACACTTGACAATTCACAGTCTGTCCCACTCCCAATTCACACAATGCCCCAGATATCCTGCCCAAGTTCTGATACAGTAACATTGGGACACTTGACCACTCACAATCTGTCCCACTCCCAATTCACACACTGCCCCAGATAACCTGCCCAAGGTCTGATAGAATAACAGTGGGACACTTGACTATTCACAGACTGTACAACTCCCAATTCACACAATGCCCCAGATAAAATGCCCAAGATCTGAAACAATAGCAGTGGGACACTTGAACATTCACAGCCTTTCCCACTCTCAATTCACACACTGCCCCAGGTAACCTGCCCACGGTCTGATACAATAATAGTGGGACACTTGACCATTCACAATCTGTCCCTCTCCAATGCACACACTGCCCCAGATAACTTGCCCACGGTCTGATACAATAACAGTGGGACACTTGACGATTCACAATCTTTCCCTCTCCCAATTCACACACTGCCTCAGATAACCTGCCCAAGGTCTGATACAGAAACAGTGGGACACTTGACCATTCATAGTCTGTCCCACTCCCAATTCACACAATGCCCCAGAAAGCCTGCCCAAGGTCTGATAGAGCAACAGTGGGACACTTGACCATTCACAGTCTGTCCCACTCCCAATTCACACAATGCCCCAGATAACCTGCCCCTGGTCTGATACAATAATACTGGGACACTTGACCATTCACAGTCTGTCACACTCCCAATTCACACACTGCCCCTGATAACCTGCCCCTGGTCTGATACAGTAACCGTGGTACACTTGACCATTCACAGTCTGTCCCACTCCCAATTAACACACTGCCCCAGATAACCTGCCCCTGGTCTGATACAGTAACAGTGGGGCACTTGACCATTCACAGTCTGTCCCACTCCCAATTCACACAGTGCCCCAGATATACTGCCCAATGTCTGATAGAATAACTGTGGGACACTGGGCCATTCACAGGCTGTCCCACTCCCAATTCACACAATGCCCCAGATAGCCTGCCCAAGGTCTGATACAATAAACGTGGGACACTTGACCATTCACAGTCTGTCCCACTCCCAATTCGCACAATGCCCCAGATAACCTGCCCAAGTTCTGATACAATAACAGTGGGACACATGACCATTCACAGTCTGTCCCACTCCCAATTCACACAATTCCCCAGATAACCTGCCCAAGTTCTGATACAGTAACTGTGGGACACTTGACCATTCACAGGCTGTCCCCCTCCCAATTCACACAATGCCCCAGATAACCTGCCCAAGGACGGATACAGTAAAAGTGGGACACTTGACAATTCACAGTCTGTCCCACTGCCAATTCACACAATGCCCCAGATAACCTGCCCAAGGTCTGATACAGTAACAGTGGGACACATGAACACTCACAGTCTGTCCCACTCCCAATTCACACAATGCCCCAGATAACCTGCCCAAGGTCTCAAACATTAACCGTGGGACACTTGACCATTCTCAGTCTATCCCAGTCCCAATTCACACAATACCCCAGATAACCTGCCCAAGGTCTGATACAGTAACAGTGGGACACTTGACCATTCACAGTCTGTCCAACTCCCAATTCACACAATGCCCCAGATAACCTGCCCAAGGACTGATGCAGTAACAGTGGTACACTTGACCATTCGCAGTCTGTCCCACGCCCAATTCACACAATGCCCCAGATAACCTGCCCAATGTCTGATAGAGTAACAGTGGGACACTTGACAATTCACAGTCTGTCCCACTCCCAATTCACACAATGCCCCAGATATCCTGCCCAAGATCTGATACAGTAACATTGGGACACTTGATCATTCACAGTCTGTCCCACTCCCAATTCACACAATGTCCCAGATAACCTGCTCATGGTGTGATACAATAACAGTGGGACACTTGACCATTCACAGTCTGTCCCACTCCCAATTCACACAATACCCCAGATAACCTGCCCAATGTCTGATACAGTAACAGTGGGGCACTTGACCATTCACAGTCTGTCCCACCCCAATTCACACAATGCCCCAGATAACCTGCCCATGGTCTGATATAGTAACATTGGGACACTTGGCCATTCACAGGCTGTCCCACTCCCAATTCACACAATGCCCCAGATAACCTGCCCAAGATCTGATACAATAACAGTGGAACATCCCTCCATTCACAGTCTGTCCCACTCCCAATTCACACAATGCCCCAGATAAACTGCCCAAGGTCTGATACAATAACAGTGGGACACTTGACCATTCACAGTCTGTCCCACTCCCAATTCACACAATGCCCCAGATAACCTGCCCCTGGTCTGATACAGTAACTGTGGGATACTTGATCATTTACAGTCTGTCCCACTCACAATTCACACACTGCCCCAGATAACCTGCCCCTGGTCTGATACAGTAACAGTGGGACACTTGACCATTCACAGTCTATCCCACTCCCAATTCATATAATGCCCCAGAAAACCTGCCCATGGTCTGATAGAATAACTGTGGCACACTGGGCCATTCACAGTCTGTCCCACTCCCAATTCACACAATGCCCCAGATAGCCTGCCCAAGGTCTGATACAATAACATTGGGACACTTGACCATTCACAGTCTGTCCCACTTCCAATTCACACAATACCCCAGATAACCTGCCCAAGGTCTTATAGAATAACAGTGGAACACTTGACCATTCAAAGTCTGTCACACTCCCAATTCACACAATGCCCCAGATAACATGCTCAAGGTCTGATACAGTAACAGTGGAATATGCTTCCATTCACACTCTGTCCCCCTCCCAATTCACACAATGCCCCAGATAACCTGCCCAAGGTCTGATACAGTAACAGTGGGACACTTGACCATTCACAGTCTGTCCAACTCCCAATTCACACAATGCCCCAGATAACCTGCCCAAGGTCTGATACAGTAACAGTGGGACACTTGACCATTCACAGTCTGTTCCACTCCCAATTCACACAATGCCGCAGATAACCTGCCCAATGTCTGATACAGTAACAGTGGAACATCCGTCCATTCACAGTCTGTCCCACTCCCAATTCACACAATGCCCCAAATAACCTGCCCAAGGTCTGGTACAATAAAAGTGGGACACTTGACCATTCACAGTCTGTCCCACTCACAATTCACACAATGCCCCAGATAGCCTGCCCAAGGTCTGATACAATAACAGTGGGACACTTGACCATTCACAGTCTGTCCCACTCCCTATTCACACAATGCCCCAGATAACCTGCCCAAGGTCTGATACAGTAACAGTTGCACACTTGACCATTCACAGTCTGTCCCACTCCCAATTCACACACTGCCCCAGATAACCTGCCCAAGGTCTGATACAATAACAGTGGGACAATTGACCTTTCACAGTCTGTCCCACTCCCAATTCACACAATGCCCCAGATAACCTGCCCAAGGTCTGATACAGTAACAGTGGAACATCCGTCCATTCACTGTCTGTCCCACTCCCAGTTCACACAAAGCCCCTGATAACCTGCCCATGGTCTGATACAGTAACAGTGGGACACTTGACCATTCACAGTCTGCCCCACTCCCAATTCTCAATATGCCCCAGATAACCTGCCCACAGTCTGCTACAGTAACAGTGGGACACTTGTCCATTCACAGTCTGTCCCACTCTCAATTCACACTCTGCCCCAGATAACCTGCCCACGGTCTGATACAAAACAGTGGGACACTTAACCATTCACGATCTGTCCCTCTCCCAATTCACACACTGCCCCAGATAACCTGCCCACGGTCTGATCCAATAACAGTGGGACACTTGACCATTCACAATCGTTCCCTCTCTCAATTCACACACTGCCTCAGATAACCTGCCCAAGGTCTGATACAGTAACAGTGGGACACTTGACCATTCACAGTTGCCCCACTCCCAATTCACACAATGCCCCAGATAACCTGCCCAAGGTCTGATACAGTAACAGTGGGACACTGGACCATTCACAGTCTGTCCCACTCCCAAATCACACAAAATGCCCCAGATAACCTGCCCAAGGTCTGATGCAGTAACAGTGGGACACTTGACAATTCACAGTCTGTCCCACTCCCAATTCACACAATACCCCAGATAACCTGCCCAAGGTCTGATACAGTAACAGTGGGACACTTGACCATTCACAGTCTGTCCAACTCCCAATTCACACAATGCCCCAGATAACCTGCCCAAGGTCTGATGCAGTAACAGTGGTACACTTGACCATTCGCAGTCTGTCCCACTCCCAATTCAGACAATGCCACAGATAACCTGCCCAAGGTCTGATACAGTAACAGTGGGATACTTGACAATTCACAGTCTGTCCCACTCCCAATTCACACAATGCCCCAGATTACCTGCCCAATGTCTGATACAGTAACAGTGGGACACGTCACCATTCACAGTGTGTCCCACCCCAATTCACACAATGCCCCAGATAACCTGCCCATGGTCTGATACAGTAACATTGGGACACTTGGCCATTCACAGGCTGTCCCACTCCCAATTCACACAATGCCCCAGATAACCTGCCCAAGGTCTGATACAATAACAGTGGGACACTTGACCATTCACAGTCTGTCCCACTCCCAATTCACACAATGCCCCAGATAACCTGCCCCTGGTCTGATACAGTAACTGTGGGATACTTGACCATTTACAGTCTGTCCCACTCACAATTCACACACTGCCCCAGATAACCTGCCCCTGGTCTGATACATTAACAGTGGGACACTTGACCATTCACAGTCTGTCCCACTCCCAATTCACATAATGCCCCAGAAAACCTGCCCAAGGTCTGATAGAATAACTGTGGCACACTGGGCCATTCACAGTCTGTCCCACTCCCAATTCACACAATGCCCCAGATAGCCTGCCCAAGGTCTGATACAGTAACATTGGGACACTTGACCATTCGCAGTCGGTCCCACTCCCAATTCACACAATACCCCAGATAACCTGCCCAAGGTCTCATAGAATAACAGTGGAACACTTGACCATTCAAAGTCTGTCACACTCCCAATTCACACAATGCCCCAGATGACATGCTCAAGGTCTGATACAGTAACAGTGGAATATGCTTCCATTCACAGTCTGTCCCCCTCCCAATTCACACAATGCCCCAGATAACCTGCCCAAGGCCTGATACAGTAACAGTGGGGCACTTGACCATTCACAGTCTGTCCAACTCCCAATTCACACAATGCCCCAGATAACCTGCCCAAGGTCTGATACAGTAACAGTGGGACACTTGACCGTTCACAGTCTGTCCCACTCCCAATTCACACAATGTCCCAGATATCCGGCCCAAGGTCTGATACAGTACCATTGGGACACTTGACCATTCACAGTCTGTCCCACTCCCAATTCACACAATGCCGCAGATAACCTGCCCAATGTCTGATACAGTAACAGTGGGACACTTGACCATTCACAGTCTGTCCCACTCCCAATTCACACAATGCCTCAGATAAACTGCCCAAGGTCGGATACAGTAACCGTGGAACATGCGTCCATTCACAGTCTGTCCCACTCCCAATTCACACAATGCCCCAAATAACCTGCCCAAGGTCTGGTACAATAACAGTGGGACACTGGACCATTCACAGTCTGTCCCACTCCCAATTCACACAAAATGCCCCAGAAAACCTGCCCAACGTCTGATACAGTAACAGTGGGACACTTGACCATTCACAGTCTGTCCCACTCCCAATTCACACAATACCCCAGATAACCTGCCCAAGGTCTGATACAGTAACAGTGGGACACTTGACCATTCACAGTCTGTCCAACTCGCAATTCACACAATGCCCCAGATAACCTGCCCAAGGTCTGATGCAGTAACAGTGGTACACTTGACCATTCGCAGTCTGTCCCACTCCCAATTCACACAATGCCCCAGATAACCTGCCCAAGGTCTGATACAGTGACAGTGGGACAATTGACAATTCACAGTATGTCCCACTCCCAATTCACACAATGCCCCAGATATCCTGCCCAAGGTCTGATATTGTAACATTGGGACACTTGATCATTCACCGTCTGTCCCACTCCCAATTCACACAATGTCCCAGATAACCTGCTCATGGTGTGATACAATAACAGTGGGACACTTGACCATTCACAGTCTGTCCCACTCCCAATTCACACAATACCCCAGATAACCTGCCCAATGTCTGATACAGTAACAGTGGGACACTTGACCATTCACAGTCTGTCCCACCCCAATTCACACAATGCCCCAGATAACCTGCCCATGGTCTGATACAGTAACATTGGGACACTTGGCCAGTCACAGTCTGTCCCACTCCCAATTCACACAATGCCCCAGAAAAACTGCCCAAGGTCTGATACAATAACAGTGGAACATCCCTCCATTCACAGTCTGTCCCACTCCCAATTCACACAATGCCCCAGATAACCTGCCCAAGGTCTGATACACTAACAGTGGGACACTTGACCATTCACAGTCTGTCCCACTCCCAATTCACACAATGCCCCAGATAACCTGCCCCTGGTCTGATACAGTAAGTGTGGGATACTTGACCATTTACAGTCTGTCCCACTCACAATTCACACACTGCCCCAGATAACCTGCCCCTGGTCTGATACAGTAACAGTGGGACATTTGACCATTCACAGTCTGTCCCACTCCCAAGTCACATAATGCCGCAGAAAACCTGCCCAAGGTCTGATAGAATAACTGTGGCACACTGGGCCATTCACAGTCTGTCCCACTCCCAATTCACACAATGCCCCAGATAGCCTGCCCAAGGTCTGATACAATAACATTGGGACACTTGACCATTCACAGTCGGTCCCACTCCCAATTCACACAATACCCCAGATAACCTGCCCAAGGTCTGATAGAATAACAGTGGAACACTTGACCATTCAAAGTCTGTCACACTCCCAATTCACACAATGCCCCAGATAACCTGCCCAAGGTCTGATACAGTAACAGTGGGACACTTGACCATTCACAGTCTGTCCAACTCCCAATTCACACAATTCCCCAGATAACCTGCCCAAGGTCTTTTACAGTAACAGTGGGACACTTGACCATTCACAGTCTGTTTCACTCCCAATTCACACAATGCCGCAGATAACCTGCCCAATGTCTGATACAGTAACAGTGGGACACATGTCCATTCACAGTCTGTCCCACTTCCAATTCACACAATGCCTCAGATAACCAGCCCAAGGTCGGATACAGCAACAGTGGAACATCCGTCCATTCACAGTCTGTCCCACTCCCAATTCAGACAATGCCCCAAATAAACTGCCCAAGGTCTGGTACAATAACAGTGGGACACTTGACCATTCACAGTCTGTCCCACTCCCAATTCACACAATGCCCCAGATAGCCTGCCCAAGGTCTGATACAATAACAGTGGGACACTTGACCTTTCACAGTCTGACCCACTCCCAATTCACATTATGCCCCAGATAACCTGCCCAAGGTCTGATACAGTAACAGTGGAACATCCGACCATTCACTGTCTGTCCCACTCCCAGTTCACACAATGCCCCTGATAACCTGCCCATGGTCTGATACAGTAACAGTGGGACACTTGACCAATCACAGTCTGCCCCACTCCCAATTCTCAATATGCCCCAGATAACCTGCCCACAGTCTGCTACAGTAACAGTGGGACACTTGTCCATTCACAGTCTGTCCCACTCTCAATTCACACACTGCCCCAGATAACCTGCCCATGGTCTGATACAATAACAGTGGGACACTTGACCATTCACAGTCTGTCCCACTCCCAATTCACACAATGCCCCAGATAACCTGCCCATGGTCTGATACAATAATAGTGGGTCACTTGACCATTCACGATCTGTCCCTCTCCCAATTCACACACTGCCCCAGATAACTTGCCCACGGTCTGATACAATAACAGTGGGACACCTGGCCATTCACAATCTTTCCCTCTCCCAATTCACACACTGCCTCAGATAACCTGCCCAAGGTCTGATACAGTAACAGTGGGACACTTGACCATTCACAGTTGCCCCACTCCCAATTCACACAATGCCCCAGATAACCTGCCCAAGGTATGATACAGTAACAGTGGGACACTGGACCATTCACAGTCTGTCCCACTCCCAATTCACACAGAATGCCCCAGATTACCTGCCCAAGGTCTGATACAGTAACAGTGGGACACTTGACCATTCACAGTCTGTCCCACTCCCAATTCGCACAATGCCCCAGATAGCCTGCCCAAGGTCTGATACAGCAACAGTGGGACACTTGACCATTCACAGTCTGTCCCACTCCCAAATCACACACTGCCCCAGATAACCTGCCCCTGGTCTGATACAGTAACAGTGGTACAATTGACCATTCACAGTCTGTCCAACTCCCAATTCACACAATGCCCCAGATAACCTGCCCAAGGTCTGATACAGTAACAGTGGGACACTTGACCGTTTACAGTCTGTCCCACTCCCAATTCACACAATGCCCCAGATATCCTGCCCAAGGTCTGATACAGTAACATTGGGACACTTGACCATTCACAGTCTGTTCCACTCCCAATTCACACAATGCCGCAGATAACCTGCCCAATGTCTGATACAGTAACAGTGGGGCACATGACCATTCACAGTCTGTCCCACTCCCAATTCACACAATGCCTCGGATAACCTGCCCAAGGTCGGATACAGTAACAGTGGAACATCCGTCCATTCACAGTCTGTCCCACTCCCAATTCACACAATGCCCCAAATAACCTGCCCAAGGTCTGGTACAATAAAAGTGGGACACTTGACCATTCACAGTCTGTCCCACTCACAATTCACACAATGCCCCAGATAGCCTGCCCAAGGTCTGATACAATAACAGTGGGACACTTGACCATTCACAGTCTGTCCCACTCCCTATTCACACAATGCCCCAGATAACCTGCCCAAGGTCTGATACAGTAACAGTTGCACACTTGACCATTCACAGTCTGTCCCACTCCCAATTCACACACTGCCCCAGATAACCTGCCCAAGGTCTGATACAATAACAGTGGGACAATTGACCTTTCACAGTCTGTCCCACTCCCAATTCACACAATGCCCCAGATAACCTGCCCAAGGTCTGATACAGTAACAGTGGAACATCCGTCCATTCACTGTCTGTCCCACTCCCAGTTCACACAAAGCCCCTGATAACCTGCCCATGGTCTGATACAGTAACAGTGGGACACTTGACCATTCACAGTCTGCCCCACTCCCAATTCTCAATATGCCCCAGATAACCTGCCCACAGTCTGCTACAGTAACAGTGGGACACTTGTCCATTCACAGTCTGTCCCACTCTCAATTCACACTCTGCCCCAGATAACCTGCCCACGGTCTGATACAAAACAGTGGGACACTTAACCATTCACGATCTGTCCCTCTCCCAATTCACACACTGCCCCAGATAACCTGCCCACGGTCTGATCCAATAACAGTGGGACACTTGACCATTCACAATCGTTCCCTCTCTCAATTCACACACTGCCTCAGATAACCTGCCCAAGGTCTGATACAGTAACAGTGGGACACTTGACCATTCACAGTTGTCCCACTCCCAATTCACACAATGCCCCAGATAACCTGCCCAAGGTCTGATACAGTAACTGTGGGATACTTGACCATTTACAGTCTGTCCCACTCACAATTCACACACTGCCCCAGATAACCTGCCCCTGGTCTGATACATTAACAGTGGGACACTTGACCATTCACAGTCTGTCCCACTCCCAATTCACACAATGCCCCAGATAACCTGCCCAAGGTCTGATAGAATAACTGTGGCACACTGGGCCATTCACAGTCTGTCCCACTCCCAATTCACACAATGCCCCAGATAGCCTGCCCAAGGTCTGATACAGTAACATTGGGACACTTGACCATTCGCAGTCGGTCCCACTCCCAATTCAGACAATGCCACAGATAACCTGCCCAAGGTCTCATAGAATAACAGTGGAACACTTGACCATTCAAAGTCTGTCACACTCCCAATTCACACAATGCCCCAGATGACATGCTCAAGGTCTGATACAGTAACAGTGGAATATGCTTCCATTCACAGTCTGTCCCCCTCCCAATTCACACAATGCCCCAGATAACCTGCCCAAGGCCTGATACAGTAACAGTGGGGCACTTGACCATTCACAGTCTGTCCAACTCCCAATTCACACAATGCCCCAGATAACCTGCCCAAGGTCTGATACAGTAACAGTGGGACACTTGACCGTTCACAGTCTGTCCCACTCCCAATTCACACAATGCCCCAGATATCTGGCCCAAGGTCTGATACAGTACCATTGGGACACTTGACCATTCACAGTCTGTCCCACTCCCAATTCACACAATGCCGCAGATAACCTGCCCAATGTCTGATACAGTAACAGTGGGACACATGACCATTCACAGTCTGTCCCACTCCCAATTCACACAATGCCTCAGATAACCTGCCCAAGGTCGGATACAGTAACAGTGGAACATGCGTCCATTCACAGTCTGTCCCACTCCCAATTCACACAATGCCCCAAATAACCTGCCCAAGGTCTGGTACAATAACAGTGGGACACTGGACCATTCACAGTCTGTCCCACTCCCAATTCACACAAAATGCCCCAGAAAACCTGCCCAACGTCTGATACAGTAACAGTGGGACACTTGACCATTCACAGTCTGTCCCACTCCCAATTCACACAATACCCCAGATAACCTGCCCAAGGTCTGATACAGTAACAGTGGGACACTTGACCATTCACAGTCTGTCCAACTCGCAATTCACACAATGCCCCAGATAACCTGCCCAAGGTCTGATGCAGTAACAGTGGTACACTTGACCATTCGCAGTCTGTCCCACTCCCAATTCACACAATGACCCAGATAACCTGCCCAAGGTCTGATACAGTGACAGTGGGACAATTGACAATTCACAGTCTGTCCCACTCCCAATTCACACAATGCCCCAGATATCCTGCCCAAGGTCTGATATTGTAACATTGGGACACTTGATCATTCACAGTCTGTCCCACTCCCAATTCACACAATGTCCCAGATAACCTGCTCATGGTGTGATACAATAACAGTGGGACACTTGACCATTCACAGTCTGTCCCACTCCCAATTCACACAATACCCCAGATAACCTGCCCAATGTCTGATACAGTAACAGTGGGACACTTGACCATTCACAGTCTGTCCCACCCCAATTCACACAATGCCCCAGATAACCTGCCCATGGTCTGATACAGTAACATTGGGACACTTGGCCATTCACAGTCTGTCCCACTCCCAATTCACACAATGCCCCAGAAAAACTGCCCAAGGTCTGATACAATAACAGTGGAACATCCCTCCATTCACAGTCTGTCCCACTCCCAATTCACACAATGCCCCAGATAACCTGCCCATGGTCTGATACACTAACAGTGGGACACTTGACCATTCACAGTCTGTCCCACTCCCAATTCACACAATGCCCCAGATAACCTGCCCCTGGTCTGATACAGTAAGTGTGGGATACTTGACCATTTACAGTCTGTCCCACTCACAATTCACACACTGCCCCAGATAACCTGCGCCTGGTCTGATACAGTAACAGTGGGACATTTGACCATTCACAGTCTGTCCCACTCCCAAGTCACATAATGCCGCAGAAAACCTGCCCAAGGTCTGGTAGAATAACTGTGGCACACTGGGCCATTCACAGTCTGTCCCACTCCCAATTCACACAATGCCCCAGATAGCCTGCCCAAGGTCTGATACAATAACATTGGGACACTTGACCATTCACAGTCGGTCCCACTCCCAATTCACACAATACCCCAGATAACCTGCCCAAGGTCTGATAGAATAACAGTGGAACACTTGACCATTCAAAGTCTGTCACACTCCCAATTCACACAATGCCCCAGATAACCTGCCCAAGGTCTGATACAGTAACAGTGGGACACTTGACCATTCACAGTCTGTCCAACTCCCAATTCACACAATTCCCCAGATAACCTGCCCAAGGTCTTTTACAGTAACAGTGGGACACTTGACCATTCACAGTCTGTTTCACTCCCAATTCACACAATGCCGCAGATAACCTGCCCAATGTCTGATACAGTAACAGTGGGACACATGTCCATTCACAGTCTGTCCCACTTCCAATTCACACAATGCCTCAGATAACCTGCCCAAGGTCGGATACAGCAACAGTGGAACATCCGTCCATTCACAGTCTGTCCCACTCCCAATTCACACAATGCCCCAAATAAACTGCCCAAGGTCTGGTACAATAACAGTGGGACACTTGACCATTCACAGTCTGTCCAACTCCCAATTCACACAATGCCCCAGATAGCCTGCCCAAGGTCTGATACAATAACAGTGGGACACTTGACCTTTCACAGTCTGACCCACTCCCAATTCACATTATGCCCCAGATAACCTGCCCAAGGTCTGATACAGTAACAGTGGAACATCCGACCATTCACTGTCTGTCCCACTCCCAGTTCACACAATGCCCCTGATAACCTGCCCATGGTCTGATACAGTAACAGTGGGACACTTGACCAATCACAGTCTGCCCCACTCCCAATTCTCAATATGCCCCAGATAACCTGCCCACAGTCTGCTACAGTAACAGTGGGACACTTGTCCATTCACAGTCTGTCCCACTCTCAATTCACACACTGCCCCAGATAACCTGCCCACGGTCTGATACAATAACAGTGGGACACTTGACCATTCACAGTCTGTCCCACTCCCAATTCACACAATGCCCCAGATAACCTGCCCATGGTCTGATACAATAATAGTGGGTCACTTGACCATTCACGATCTGTCCCTCTCCCAATTCACACACTGCCCCAGATAACTTGCCCACGGTCTGATACAATAACAGTGGGACACTTGGCCATTCACAATCTTTCCCTCTCCCAATTCACACACTGCCTCAGATAACCTGCCCAAGGTCTGATACAGTAACAGTGGGACACTTGACCATTCACAGTTGCCCCACTCCCAATTCACACAATGCCCCAGATAACCTGCCCAAGGTCTGATACAGTAACAGTGGGACACTGGACCATTCACAGTCTGTCCCACTCCCAATTCACACAGAATGCCCCAGATTACCTGCCCAAGGTCTGATACAGTAACAGTGGGACACTTGACCATTCACAGTCTGTCCCACTCCCAATTCGCACAATGCCCCAGATAGCCTGCCCAAGGTCTGATACAGCAACAGTGGGACACTTGACCTTTCACAGTCTGTCCCACTCCCAAATCACACACTGCCCCAGATAACCTGCCCCTGGTCTGATACAGTAACAGTGGTACAATTGACCATTCACAGTCTGTCCCACTCCCAATGGACACACTGCCCCAGATAACCTGCCCCTGGTCTGATACAGCAACAGTGGGACACTTGACCATTTACAGTCTGTCCCACTCCCAATTCACACAATGCCCCAGATAACCTGCCCCTGGTCTGATACAGTAACAGTGGGACACTTGACCCTTCACAGTCTGTCCCACTCCCAATTCACACAATGCCCCAGATAACCAACCCAAGGTCTGATACAGTAACAGTGGGACACTTGACCATTCACAGTCTGTCCCACTCCCAATTCACACAATGCCCCAAATATCCTCCCCAAGGTCTGATACAGTAACAGTGGGACACTTGACCATTCACAGTCTGTCCCACTCCCAAATCACACAAAATGCCCCAGATAACCTGCCCAAGGTCTGATGCAGTAACAGTGGGACACTTGACAATTCACAGTCTGTCCCACTCCCAATTCACACAATACCCCAGATAACCTGCCCAAGGTCTGATACAGTAACAGTGGGACACGTGACCATTCACAGTCTGTCCAACTCCCAATTCACACAATGCCCCAGATAACCTGCCCAAGGTCTGATGCAGTAACAGTGGTACACTTGACCATTCGCAGTCTGTCCCACTCCCAATTCAGACAATGCCACAGATAACCTGCCCAAGGTCTGATACAGTAACAGTGGGATACTTGACAATTCACAGTCTGTCCCACTCCCAATTCACACAATGCCCCAGATAACCTGCCCAATGTCTGATACAGTAACAGTGGGACACGTCACCATTCACAGTGTGTCCCACCCCAATTCACACAATGCCCCAGATAACCTGCCCATGGTCTGATACAGTAACATTGGGACACTTGGCCATTCACAGGCTGTCCCACTCCCAATTCACACAATGCCCCAGATAACCTGCCCAAGGTCTGATACAATAACAGTGGGACACTTGACCATTCACAGTCTGTCCCACTCCCAATTCACACAATGCCCCAGATAACCTGCCCCTGGTCTGATACAGTAACTGTGGGATACTTGACCATTTACAGTCTGTCCCACTCACAATTCACACACTGCCCCAGATAACCTGCCCCTGGTCTGATACATTAACAGTGGGACACTTGACCATTCACAGTCTGTCCCACTCCCAATTCACATAATGCCCCAGAAAACCTGCCCAAGGTCTGATAGAATAACTGTGGCACACTGGGCCATTCACAGTCTGTCCCACTCCCAATTCACACAATGCCCCAGATAGCCTGCCCAAGGTCTGATACAGTAACATTGGGACACTTGACCATTCGCAGTCGGTCCCACTCCCAATTCACACAATACCCCAGATAACCTGCCCAAGGTCTCATAGAATAACAGTGGAACACTTGACCATTCAAAGTCTGTCACACTCCCAATTCACACAATGCCCCAGATGACATGCTCAAGGTCTGATACAGTAACAGTGGAATATGCTTCCATTCACAGTCTGTCCCCCTCCCAATTCACACAATGCCCCAGATAACCTGCCCAAGGCCTGATACAGTAACAGTGGGGCACTTGACCATTCACAGTCTGTCCAACTCCCAATTCACACAATGCCCCAGATAACCTGCCCAAGGTCTGATACAGTAACAGTGGGACACTTGACCGTTCACAGTCTGTCCCACTCCCAATTCACACAATGCCCCAGATATCTGGCCCAAGGTCTGATACAGTACCATTGGGACACTTGACCATTCACAGTCTGTCCCACTCCCAATTCACACAATGCCGCAGATAACCTGCCCAATGTCTGATACAGTAACAGTGGGACACATGACCATTCACAGTCTGTCCCACTCCCAATTCACACAATGCCTCAGATAACCTGCCCAAGGTCGGATACAGTAACAGTGGAACATGCGTCCATTCACAGTCTGTCCCACTCCCAATTCACACAATGCCCCAAATAACCTGCCCAAGGTCTGGTACAATAACAGTGGGACACTGGACCATTCACAGTCTGTCCCACTCCCAATTCACACAAAATGCCCCAGAAAACCTGCCCAACGTCTGATACAGTAACAGTGGGACACTTGACCATTCACAGTCTGTCCCACTCCCAATTCACACAATACCCCAGATAACCTGCCCAAGGTCTGATACAGTAACAGTGGGACACTTGACCATTCACAGTCTGTCCAACTCGCAATTCACACAATGCCCCAGATAACCTGCCCAAGGTCTGATGCAGTAACAGTGGTACACTTGACCATTCGCAGTCTGTCCCACTCCCAATTCACACAATGACCCAGATAACCTGCCCAAGGTCTGATACAGTGACAGTGGGACAATTGACAATTCACAGTCTGTCCCACTCCCAATTCACACAATGCCCCAGATATCCTGCCCAAGGTCTGATATTGTAACATTGGGACACTTGATCATTCACAGTCTGTCCCACTCCCAATTCACACAATGTCCCAGATAACCTGCTCATGGTGTGATACAATAACAGTGGGACACTTGACCATTCACAGTCTGTCCCACTCCCAATTCACACAATACCCCAGATAACCTGCCCAATGTCTGATACAGTAACAGTGGGACACTTGACCATTCACAGTCTGTCCCACCCCAATTCACACAATGCCCCAGATAACCTGCCCATGGTCTGATACAGTAACATTGGGACACTTGGCCATTCACAGTCTGTCCCACTCCCAATTCACACAATGCCCCAGAAAAACTGCCCAAGGTCTGATACAATAACAGTGGAACATCCCTCCATTCACAGTCTGTCCCACTCCCAATTCACACAATGCCCCAGATAACCTGCCCATGGTCTGATACACTAACAGTGGGACACTTGACCATTCACAGTCTGTCCCACTCCCAATTCACACAATGCCCCAGATAACCTGCCCCTGGTCTGATACAGTAAGTGTGGGATACTTGACCATTTACAGTCTGTCCCACTCACAATTCACACACTGCCCCAGATAACCTGCGCCTGGTCTGATACAGTAACAGTGGGACATTTGACCATTCACAGTCTGTCCCACTCCCAAGTCACATAATGCCGCAGAAAACCTGCCCAAGGTCTGGTAGAATAACTGTGGCACACTGGGCCATTCACAGTCTGTCCCACTCCCAATTCACACAATGCCCCAGATAGCCTGCCCAAGGTCTGATACAATAACATTGGGACACTTGACCATTCACAGTCGGTCCCACTCCCAATTCACACAATACCCCAGATAACCTGCCCAAGGTCTGATAGAATAACAGTGGAACACTTGACCATTCAAAGTCTGTCACACTCCCAATTCACACAATGCCCCAGATAACCTGCCCAAGGTCTGATACAGTAACAGTGGGACACTTGACCATTCACAGTCTGTCCAACTCCCAATTCACACAATTCCCCAGATAACCTGCCCAAGGTCTTTTACAGTAACAGTGGGACACTTGACCATTCACAGTCTGTTTCACTCCCAATTCACACAATGCCGCAGATAACCTGCCCAATGTCTGATACAGTAACAGTGGGACACATGTCCATTCACAGTCTGTCCCACTTCCAATTCACACAATGCCTCAGATAACCTGCCCAAGGTCGGATACAGCAACAGTGGAACATCCGTCCATTCACAGTCTGTCCCACTCCCAATTCACACAATGCCCCAAATAAACTGCCCAAGGTCTGGTACAATAACAGTGGGACACTTGACCATTCACAGTCTGTCCCACTCCCAATTCACACAATGCCCCAGATAGCCTGCCCAAGGTCTGATACAATAACAGTGGGACACTTGACCTTTCACAGTCTGACCCACTCCCAATTCACATTATGCCCCAGATAACCTGCCCAAGGTCTGATACAGTAACAGTGGAACATCCGACCATTCACTGTCTGTCCCACTCCCAGTTCACACAATGCCCCTGATAACCTGCCCATGGTCTGATACAGTAACAGTGGGACACTTGACCAATCACAGTCTGCCCCACTCCCAATTCTCAATATGCCCCAGATAACCTGCCCACAGTCTGCTACAGTAACAGTGGGACACTTGTCCATTCACAGTCTGTCCCACTCTCAATTCACACACTGCCCCAGATAACCTGCCCACGGTCTGATACAATAACAGTGGGACACTTGACCATTCACAGTCTGTCCCACTCCCAATTCACACAATGCCCCAGATAACCTGCCCATGGTCTGATACAATAATAGTGGGTCACTTGACCATTCACGATCTGTCCCTCTCCCAATTCACACACTGCCCCAGATAACTTGCCCACGGTCTGATACAATAACAGTGGGACACTTGGCCATTCACAATCTTTCCCTCTCCCAATTCACACACTGCCTCAGATAACCTGCCCAAGGTCTGATACAGTAACATTCGGACACTTGACCATTCACACCTGCCCCACTCCCAATTCACACAATGCCCCAGATAACCTGCCCAAGGTCTGATACAGTAACAGTGGGACACTGGACCATTCACAGTCTGTCCCACTCCCAATTCACACAGAATGCCCCAGATTACCTGCCCAAGGTCTGATACAGTAACAGTGGGACACTTGACCATTCACAGTCTGTCCCACTCCCAATTCGCACAATGCCCCAGATAGCCTGCCCAAGGTCTGATACAGCAACAGTGGGACACTTGACCATTCACAGTCTGTCCCACTCCCAAATCACACACTGCCCCAGATAACCTGCCCCTGGTCTGATACAGTAACAGTGGTACAATTGACCATTCACAGTCTGTCCCACTCCCAATGGACACACTGCCCCAGATAACCTGCCCCTGGTCTGATACAGCAACAGTGGGACACTTGACCATTTACAGTCTGTCCCACTCCCAATTCACACAATGCCCCAGATAACCTGCCCCTGGTCTGATACAGTAACAGTGGGACACTTGACCCTTCACAGTCTGTCCCACTCCCAATTCACACAATGCCCCAGATAACCAACCCAAGGTCTGATACAGTAACAGTGGGACACTTGACCATTCACAGTCTGTCCCACTCCCAATTCACACAATGCCCCAAATATCCTCCCCAAGATCTGATACAGTAACAGACGGACACTTGACCATTCACAGTCTCTCCCACTCCCAATTCACACAATGCCCCAGATAACCTGCCCAAGGTCTGATAGAATAACAGTGGGACACTTGACCATTCACAGTCTGTCCCACTCCCAATTCACACAATGCCCCAGATATCCTGCCCCTGGAGTGATACAGTAACAGTGGAACACTTGACCATTCAAAGTCTGTCACACTCCCTATTCACACAATGCCCCAGATAACATGCTCAAGGTCTGATACAGTAACAGTGGGACACTTGACCATTCGCAGTCTATCACAGTCCCAATTCACACAATGCCCCAGATAACCTGCCCAAGGTCTGATACAGTAACAGTGGGACACTTGACCATTCACAGTCTGTCCAACTCCCAATTCACACAATGCCCCAGATAACCTGCCCAAGTTCTGATACAGTAACAGTGGGACACTTGACAATTCACAGTCTGTCCCTCTCCCAATTCACACAATGCCCCAGATATCCCACCCAAGATCTGATACAGTAACATTGGGACACTTGACCATTCACAATCTGTCCCACTCCCAATTCACACACTGCCCCAGATAACCTGCCCAAGGTCTGATACAATAACCGTGGGACACTTGACTATTCACAGCCTGTCCCACTCCCAATTCACACAATGCCCCAGATAACCTGCCCAAGGTCTGATACAGTAACAGTAGGACACTTGACCAGTCACAGTCTGTCCAACTCCCAATTCACACAATGCCCCAGATAACCTGCCCAAGGACTGATACAGTAACAGTGGGACACTTGACCATTCACAGTCTGTCCCACTCCCAATTCACACAATGCCCCAGATATCCTGCCCAAGGTCTGATACAGTAACATTGGGACACTTGACCATTCACAGTTTGTCCCAGCACAATTCACTCAATGCCCAAGATAACCTGCCCCTGGTCTGATACAGTAACAGTGGAACACTTGACCATTCAAAGTCTGTCACACTCCCAATTCACCCAATGCCCCAGATAACATGCTCAATGTCTGATACAGTAACATTGGTACACTTGACCATTCACAGTCTATCCCAGTCCCAATTCACACAATGTCCCAGATAACCTGCCCAAGATCTGATACAGTAACAGTGGGACCCTTGACCATTCACAGTCTGTCCCACTCCCAATTCACACAATGCCCCAGATATCCTGCCCAATGTCTGATACAGTAACATTGGGACACTTGACCATTCACAGTCTGTCCCACTCCCAATTCACACAATGCCCCAGATAACCTGCCCAATGTCTGATACAGAAACTGTGGGACACTTGACCATTCACAGTCTGTCCCACTCCCAATTCACACAATGCCCCAGATAACCTGCCCAAGGTCTGATACAGTAACAGTGGAACATCCGTCCATTCACAGTCTGTCCCACTCCCAATTCGCACAATGCCCCAGATATCCTGCCCAAGGTCTGATACAATAACAGTGGGACACTGGGCCATTCACAGTCTACCCCACTCCCAATTCACACACTGCCACAGATAACCTGCCCAAGGTCTGATACAATAACAGTGGGACACTTGATCATTCACAGTCTGTCCCACTCCCAATTCACACAATGCCCCAGATAACCTGCCCAAGGTCTGATACAGTAACAGTGGATCATCCGTCCATTCACTGTCTGTCCCACTCCCAAATCACACAATGCCCCTGATAACCTGCCCATGGTCTGATACAGTAACAGTGGGACACTTGACCATTCACAGTCTGTCCCACTCCCAATTC
The DNA here is from genome assembly GCF_052327205.1 of Somniosus microcephalus. Classification (NCBI taxonomy): domain Eukaryota; kingdom Metazoa; phylum Chordata; class Chondrichthyes; order Squaliformes; family Somniosidae; genus Somniosus; species Somniosus microcephalus. The sequence goes on along the minus strand of NW_028225184.1, from coordinate 47,165,588 downwards.
ACAATATGCCCCAGATAACCTGCCCACAGTCTGCTACAGTAACAGTGGGACACTTGACCATTCACAGTCTGTGCCACTCCCAATTCACACAATGCCCCAAATAACCTGCCCAAAATCTGATACAAAACTGTCAGACATTTGATCATTCACACTCTGTCCATATCCCACTAATATCCTGTGCCCTATTTCCCAGTAATTATTAGAATCACGTGAGGATTTGAAACAGTTCTCAGCTACTAACTGAGTTTGAATTTCTGCACACACCTCTATCGAAATTGCCAATTAAATCTTGCATTATTTTACTGAATAGTGAAATGGCATTGAGAAGTTGTTTTTATGTCAATACAAATAATACTGAGAACCACTTTCTCTCTGTTCTTATTGAAGATGTTCAGCAGAAACACAAGGAAACACTCCGGGTACAAACTGATATACTGAGAGTGAACACTATCCTAATAAAGGAGAAGGTTAAGATTTTCCAGCTGTTTGATCGATCTGCTGAGCTAACGCTCATTTCTACTGTTCGAGATCGGACTCTTGTAGAACATGAACTGCTGGTAAGAGGCCGAGACCATGAAGAGTGGAGAGAAAAACACCTCCGGAGAGAACTGGACAAAATTCGAACTGATCAGTTGTTCCAGAGCTGTTTTTCCCAGAGAGGCGGTTTGTTCCAGAAAATCGGGGGTATCTTCTGGCGATGCAAGTCTGTGAGTTCAGCAGCAGTGAGCGGAGTCTCGGGGATTGGAAAATCAACAATGGTACAAAAGATTGTTCATGACTGGGCCACTGGGAAAATATACCAAAACTTTCAATTTGTTTTCTGTTTTAAATTCTGGGATTTGAACGCTATTAACTGTAGAATAAACCTGAGGAATCTGATACTGGATCTGTATCCTTACTTTGGGAATATTCTTAGGGAGCTCTGGAAGAACCCAGAGGTATTGCTGTTTATATTCGATGGTTTGGATGAATTCAAGGACAGTATCGATTTTGCTGACAATCGGAGAAATACTGAACCTCAGCACATGTGCACAGATCCTGAAGACTGGTGTGAAGTGTCTGACATTGTGTACAGTTTAATACAGCACAAGCTGCTCCCAGGATGTTCAGTGCTAGTGACCAGCCATCCCACTGCATTACATTTATTGGAAAAGGCTTCGATCAGTGTCTGGGCTGAAATCCTGGGATTTGTTGGTGAAGAGCGGAAGGAATATTTCAACAAGTTTTTTGAAGATCAGACGGTGGCAGCAGCTGTTTTCAAACACGTGGAAGAGAACGAGATCCTGTACACCATGTGCTACAACCCTTCCTACTGCTTGATCCTCGGTCTGTCACTAGGCCCCTTCTTTAAACAAAGAGACAGGAATCAGCAGCGAGTTCCCAAGACCATCACCCAACTATATTCCGACTGTATTTACAACATTTTGAAAAACCATGGCCGAGAGATTGAAAGCCCCCGTGATGTGTTACTGAATCTTGGTGAGATGGCCTTCACAGGAGTCTCCGAGAAGAAGATTGTGTTTAGAAATGGAGATTTGATCAAGTACAATCTACAACCTTCCCTGTTCCTATCTGGGCTCATGATAGAACTTTTGGAGAGAGATGAATCTGCCCAGAGCGTGGTGTACACATTCCCGCAACTCACCATCCAAGAGTTTGTAGCCGCACTCTCACAATTCCTGACTCCAGATCATGGGGACATCCTGAAACTCCTCAGAGAAGCCCACAGCAAGGAAGATGGGCGATTTGAGATATTTCTCCGTTTTGTTGCTGGTCTCTCCTCCCCACAGGCAGCTCGGCCCCTGGAGGAGTTTCTGGGTCCATTTCTTCATCAAACCACCTGCCGAGTGATTGACTGGGTGAAGGAGAAGATTGAAGGACAGATTGGAAACATAGGGAGTAATATTGTTAAAAGGAACCTCCTGAACACATTCCACTACCTGTTTGAGTCTCAGAATAAAGCACTGACTCGGACCACAGTGGGATCTGTGGAAACACTTACATTTAATGGATTGACATTGACCCCAATTGACTGTGCGGTCCTGTCTCACGTCATTGGACTCTGTGATACAATAAAAACACTCGATCTACAGAACTGCAACATTCAGTGTGAAGGACTCCAGCGGCTGGGACCCGTACTGCACAAATGCCGGGAGCTAAGTTAACTGTTTATTTGTCTCTAACTGTTGGGTGAATTGTAGAACAGCCATGGATTGTGCTGTTGCTCCATAATGTAGGGAAACAAACAGTTCAGTTAAACCAGAGAGAAGCGGATTCAACACAAATATGACCAATAATAAGAGGATCGGTCAGTAGTTCCCTAAGGACTGGAGAATCTAAAATGGATCCTTGTGAACAAGTAGGGATTTTACAGCATTTATCGGATCAGCAGATACAGGTGACTGAGAGTCTGATAATTTAATTACAATAAGTCATCTTTAATAAAGCTGGACAGCAGAATGTAAACACAGAATATAATCCGGCAGTAAAGATTAAATTAATTTAAAATGTTTTCCACATCCACCATTTCAACTGGAAACAGGAGAGAAACCCAAGTTTAAATCACTAACAGTTCGATATTCACTCCAATACCGTGCAGGGTGTGTCCTGTCGAGGGGGTAGTTTCCTGGATTGTGAATATTGGGGAATCGGGAATTCTTTCAGCTGTAAATGTTTACAATTATTCACAGTCCTGAACATTGAGTAAAGATTAATATTCAGGATCTTAAACCTGCCGGTGAAAATGTTCCAATCTAACCAGAGTGCAGACACACACCGGCCAGCGGTGGGGCCACTCACACAGCGGGCAGCTCCTGGGTAAACCGGGGGAAGTGAACCCGGGAATTCCCCATAATCCACCCCCTGTGTGAGGCCACACTAGGGGAGGGAACTTCCGAAAATTCCCCCAAAAAACTGTCGGGCCAGTTACACCTGAAATAAATGTAGAGCCAGTTAATGGGAATAAAGTGAGAGACTCCCCTCCCCTATAAACTAGGTGTGCAAGGAGATTTAAAACTTGTAACGGGGCAGGATATACTCTATTGCTGCAATTGACAAACATTCACTCGAAGCCCTCTGACTCCCACAACTACCTGGAATACACTTCCTCCCAACTCGCTTCCTGTAAGGACGCTGGTCCATTCTCCCAGGTTTTCTGTCCCTGTCGCATCTGCTCCGATGATGCCACCTTCCACACCAGTGCTTCCGACATGTCTTCCTTTTTCCTCAACTGAGTATTCCTCTCTACCGTGGTTGACATGGCTCTTGACCATGTCCTTTCTATTTCCCGCACTTCTGCTCTCACCCCTTCCCAGCCCACCCGGAACTATGATAGGGTTCACCTTGTCCTCACCTTTCACCCACCAGCCTCTGCATTCAACGGATCATCCTCCGCCATTTCCATCATGTCCAGCGTGATCCCACCACCAAACACATCTTCCCCTCACCTCCCCTTTCAGCATTCCGAAGGGACCGCTCCCTCCACGACAACCTGGTCCACTCCTCAATCACCCCAACACACATTCCCCTTCCCAGAGCACATTCCTGTGCAAGCACAGGAGATGCAACACCTGCCCTTTTACCTCTTCCCTTCTCATTGTCCAATGCCCAAAACTCTCCTTCCAGGTAAAACAGCGATTTACTTGTACCTCTTGCAATTTAATATACTGTATTCACTGCTCACGATGCAGTCTCCTCTACATTGGGCAGAAATATGCAGATTGGGTGATTGCTTTGTGGAACACCTTCGCTCAGTCTGTAAGTGTGACCCCGAGCTTCTGGTCACCTATCGCTTTAATTCTCTGCTCAACTCCCACTCTGATCTCTCCATTCTCGGCCTCTTACACTCTTCCAACAAAGTACAACATAAGATCGAGGATCAGCACCTCATCTTTCAATTAGGCACTTTACAACCTTCTGGACTCAACATCGAGTTCAACAATTTCAGATTATAAACTCAGCCCCTAGTTTATTTGTTTCATTATTGTTTTTCCTTTTCCTTGTTTTTCTCTCGTATGACAGCTGTTGATGATTCTGTCATTGACATTTACACCTCAACTAGATTCATCTTTTGTTACTTAACTTGTCCCATTACCATCTCCTTTTGCTTGCACCATCATCCCTTTTGTCTTTCAATCTCTCCTGTCTTCCACCCTATCACCGACCTTCCCTTTTGTTCTTTCCTCCGCTCCCCCCACCTTTCCCGGCCCCTACACTTGCTTAAACATCCGTTACATCTGTAACTTGTTCCAGTTCTGACGAAGGGTCCTTGACCTGAAACATTAACTCTGTTTCTCTCTCTATAGATGCTGCCTGACCTGCTGGGTATTTCCAGCATTTCCTGTTTTAATTCAGAATAAATTCTCCTTGTTATATAAAATCCTGGGGGACAGATTTTACAGCAGCAGTTAGCGTTTCACAATATAACTCACCCCGGGATATTATACAGATTAATATATTGCTCAGAGTATAAAGTACAGGGAAACACCGCTTTATCATTTAATTCTGGGAAAATCACTTTATTCCCATAAAGCCCGGGATCTAAGGTGCAGCAGAAATGAGATAAGTTTCTCCAATCATGACGAGGCGGGTCACTGAGCTCCAGGAAGGTAATTCCGATCATCAGGGATTGAGACAGACTGAGGGACATTTAAAGGCTTCACACAGACAGCACTTTATTTAATAAATACATTAATGGACAATCCCTGAATATATGGGCTGTTGGACAGAGTGAGATACATTTCCAGTGAGGGGGGAATTTCACAGGGGTCAGCGGGCACCATCAGTGGTGGGTCGAGTGGGTCCCCGACCTTACCTGACCCCGGTCCCACCCGACCTCTCCCAGCCCCATCCGGCCCTCAGCCGACCCCGACCTCACCCGACCCCACCCGACACGAGCATACCCCTCCCCGCCCCCCCGACCCACCACCGGCCCCGGCCCCTCCCTCCACCCGACCTCGACCCCCCGACCCACCACCGACCCCGGCACCTCCCTCCACCCGACCTCGACCCCCCGACCCACCACCGACCCCGGCACCTCCCTCCACCCGACCTCGACCCCCCGACCCACCACCGACCCCGGCACCTTCCTCCACCCGACCTCGACCCCCCGACCCACCACCGACCCCGGCACTTCCCTCCACCCGACCACGACCCCCCGACCCACCAACGACCCCGGCACCTCCCTCCACCCGACCTCGACCCCCCGACCCACCACCGACCCCGGCACCTCCCTCCACCCGACCTCGACCCCCCGACCCACCACCGACCCCGGCACCTCCCTCCACCCGACCTCGACCCCCCGACCCACCACCGACCCCGGCACCTTCCTCCACCCGACCTCGACCCCCCGACCCACCACCGACCCCGGCACCTCCCTCCACCCGACCTCGACCCCCCGACCCACCACCGACCCCGGCCCCTCCCTCCACCCGACCTCGACCCCCCGACCCACCACCGACCCCGGCACCTCCCTCCACCCGACCTCGACCCCCCGACCCACCACCGACCCCGGCACCTCCCTCCACCCGACCTCTACCCCCCGACCCACCACCGACCCCGGCACTTCCCTCCACCCGACCTCGACCCCCCGACCCACCAACGACCCCGGCCCCTCCCTCCACCCGACCCGCCACCCACCACCAACCCCTGCACCTCCCTCCACCCGACCCCGACCCGCCACCGACCCCAGTCCCACCCGAACACACCCCTACCCGCCCATGTGGGAAATCGCGGGGGGAAACCGGGTGATTAATGTCCTGAATACTTTCAGTGATTGCTGCAATATCCCAGAGAGAAAATTACATCAGCTCCGTGTATTGATTTCTTTGTGGGTTCAATGACGAGACATTTATGAAAGAGAATGACTTTTAATCTAAAGTCTGTTCCACTCTTTATATAGCATTTCCAGGAGACATTATGCTTGTGATGCATTTAGAACGAAACTGAAACTAAACTCCACTGCCTTGCTTGTCTCGATCACATGACCTCTGCTGGTCAGGCGCAAGCAATCAATACCTGCAAACATGCTGTTAAGGCATCATAATCGAACAGGCAAATACCATCTCTATTTGCTGATATCATTAAACTCCGGGCTTCAATTCAGTTTGTTTCTCTCTCTCTGTTTGTGTTTAGACTGAGTGACAGTAAACTGGGAGATTCAGGAGTGAAACTACTGTCTGTGGCTCTGGGGAACGCGGACTGTAAAATACAGAGACTGCGGTAAGTACCAGACTGTGTGAAATTGTGTTTGTAATAATTGGATGCCTGACACTGTACATTGTTATTAGTATCAGTAATAGAGTTATTAATAAAATCTGGGGATTTACTCTGATTCCTGTTATTTCTCTCTCTGATCCACAGGCTGTGGGCTGTCGGTCTCACAGATTCTTGTTCCCAGGATCTCGCCTCCGCTCTCAGTACAAACCGCTCACTGACGGATCTGAACCTGGGTAATAATAAACTGGGAGATTCAGGAGTGGAGCTAGTGTCTGTGGCTCTGGGAAACCCGGACTGTAAAATACAGACACTTGGGTAAGTACCAGACTGTGTGAGGTTGTGTTTATAATAATTGGATGTCTGACACTCTACATTGTTATTAGTATCAGTAATAGTGTTATTAATAAACTCTGGGGATTTACTCTGATTCCTGTTATTTCTCTCTATGATCCCCAGTCTGTTTGGTATCGGTCTCACAGATTCTTGTGCCGAGGATCTCGCCTCCGCTCTCTGTACAAACTGCTCACTGACGGATCTGAACCTGGGTTATAATAAACTGGGAGATTCAGGAGTGAAACTACTGTCTGTGGCTCTGAGGAACCCGGACTGTAAAATACAGAACCTGCGGTGAGTACCAGATTGTGTGAGATTGTGTTTGTAATAACTGGATGTCTGACACTGAACATTATTTGCATCAGTAATAGTGATATTATTAAACTCTGGGGATTTACTCTGATTCCTGTTATTTCTCTCTCTGATCCCCAGGCTGGATGGTGTCGGTCTCACAGATTCTTGTGCCGAGGATCTCGCCTCCGCTCTCAGTACAAACCACTCACTGACGGACCTGATCCTGAGTAATAATAAACTGGGAGATTCAGGAGTGAAACAACTGTCTGTGGCTCTGAGGAACCCAGACTGTAAAATACAGAGACTGCGGTAAGTACCAGTCTGTGTGAGATTGTGTTTATAATAACTGGATGTCTGACACTGGACATTATTATCAGTATCAGTAACAGTGTTATTAATAAACTCTGGGGATTTACTCTGATTCCTGTTATTTCTCTCTCTGATCCCCAGCCTGGATGGTGTCGGTCTCACAGATTCTAGTGCTGAGAATCTCTCCTCCGCTCTCAGTACAAACCGCTCACTGATGATTCTGAACCTGGGATCAAACTCCTTCACAGACCGATCTGTCCCCGCTATCCGCCGCCTCACACTGACCTGCCGGAGTCTGGAGTACATCTGGTGAGTGGTTGTGTTAATGTTTAATATAATCAATTAAATATCAATGGGATTCAGTCACTTTTCTGGGTAATATTTGTCTGTAATTAATATTGAAATATTAACCCCAGTCTCGCGGTTATTTACACTGATGTTCAATCTATTAATTCCTGTTTAATCTTTAATCTGTTTCAGGCTGGGGGAGAATCAGTTCCGTTTAAACGGAAGGAAACAGCTGGAGTTACTGCAGGGAACAAGACCCAGACTGAGTGTGACAGTGTGATGATGTCACTGCTCCCATTGTGTGACCATTCCAAGTGATGCTGTCACTGCTCACATTGTGGGACCATTCCAAGTGATGCTGTCACTGCTCCCATTGTGTGACCATTCCAAGTGATGACATCACTGCTCCCATTGTGTGACCATTCCAAGTGATGACATCACTGCTCCCATTGTGTGACCATTCCAAGTGATGATGTCACTGCTCCCATTGTGTGACCATTCCAAGTGATGCTGTCACTGCTCCCATTGTGTGACCATTGCAAGTGATGACCTCACTGCTCCCATTGTGTGACCATTCCAAGTGATGATGTCACTGCTCCCATTGTGTGACCATTCCAAGTGGTGACGTCACTGCTCCCATTGTGGGACCATTCCAAGTGATGACATCACTGCTCCCATTGTGTGAACATTCCAAGTGATGACATCACTGCTCCCATTGTGTGACCATTCCAAGTGATGATGTCACTGCTCCCATTGTGTGACCATTCCAAGTGATGACATCACTGCTCCCATTGTGTGGCCATTCCAAGTGATGACATCACTGCTCCCATTGTGTGACCATTCCAAGTGATGATGTCACTGCTCCCATTGTGTGACCATTCCAAGTGATGCTGTCACTGCTCACATTGTGGGACCATTCCAAGTGATGACATCACTGCTCCCATTGTGTGAACATTCCAAGTGATGACATCACTTCTCCCATTGCATGACCATTCCAAGTGATGATGTCACTGCTCCCATTGTGTGACCATTCCAAGTGATGACATCACTGCTCCCATTGTGTGGCCATTCCAAGTGATGACATCACTGCTCCCATTGTGTGACCATTCCAAGTGATGATGTCACTGCTCCCATTGTGTGACCATTCGAAGTGATGCTGTCACTGCTCCCATTGTGTTACCATTCCAAGTGATGACGTCACTGCTCCCATTGTGTGACCATTCCAAGTGATGATGTCACTGCTCCCATTGTGTGACCATTCCAAGTTGTGACGTCACTGCTCCCATTGTGTGACCATTCCAAGTGATGAGGTCACTGCTCCCATTGTGTGAACATTCCAAGTGATGACATCACTGCTCCCATTGTGTGAACATTCCAAGTGATGACATCACTGCTCCCATTGTGTGAACATTCCAAGTGATGACGTCACTGCTCCCATTGTGTGAACATTCCAAGTGATGACATCACTGCTCCCATTGTGTGAACATTCCAAGTGATGACATCACTGCTCCCATTGTGTGATCATTCCAAGTGATGGCGTCACTGCTCCCATTGTGTGACAATTCCAAGTGATGACGTCACTGCTCCCATTGTGTGAACATCCCAAGTGATGATGTCACTGCTCCCATTGTGTTACCATTCCAAGTGGTGACATCACTGCTCCCATTGTGTGACCATTCCAAGTGATGACGTCACTGCTCCCATTGTGTGACCACTCCAAGTGATGACGTCACTGCTCCCATTGTGTGACCATTCCAAGTGATGATGTCACTGCCCTCATTGTGCCACCATTTCCAGCCGATGATTTGATTTTAATTTAATTTAAGGGTTTCCAGCTCGAGCTGATTGCGTCATCTCCCATTATGAGGTCAGAGGCCCAGACACAGGGTCACGAGACTCAGCCACTCCCAGGCTGCACCATTTCCAAAATGGATGTGAGTTTCTGCAAATTGCAGAGTTTGTCTGAGTGTGTCTCTATGTGAGTGCGTGTTTGGGTTATGGCACCAATGCTTTTCTCGATCTCCCTAGCTGCAATGCTCCATCTCACTCTGATGTAAGCTCCCCACTGGAGTGGAGCGAATTTAGAGAACAAACGGGAAACTGTTCAATCTCCGTCACCTCCAGTCCAGGTCCAAGGTCATCTCATTCACTGTCGTCGAATTACAGTATGCATTCAACGCTTGTGTCTGCACACACTCTAAGGTCGAACTCCAAACCATCGTCAACACCTTCACCAAAGCATACGATAGCATGGGCCTTACACTAAACATCAGTAAGATGGAGGTCCTCTACCAACCTGCCCCCGCCACCCAGTACTGCCCCCCGATTATCAAAATCCATGACAAGGCCTTGGACAATGTGGACCACTTTCCATACCTCCGGAGCCTACTGTCAACAAGGGCAGACGTCGACGACGAAGTCCAACACCGCCTTCAGTATGCCAGTGCAGCCTGTGGTCAACTGAGGAAGAGAGCGTTTCAAGATCAGGACCTCAAACCCAGCACTAAGCTCATGGCCTACAGAGCAGCAGCGATACCCGCACTGCTGTATGCCTCAGAGACATGTACCATGTACAGCAGGCACCTCAAAGCGCTGGAGAGGTACCACCAATGCTGCCTCCGCAAGATCCTGCAAATCCATTGGAAGGATAGGTGAACCAACATCAGTGGTCTTGCTCAGGCCACCATCCCTGGCATCAAAGCTTTGACCACACTCGATCAGCTCCGATGGATGGGCCACATTGTCCGCATGCCCGATACGAGACTCCCAGAACAAGCGCTCTACTTGGAGCACCGGCATTGCAAGAGAGCCCCAGGTGGGCAGAGGAAACGCTTCAAGGACACCCTCAAAACCTCCTTGAAAAAATGTAACATCACCACCGAAACCTGGGAATCCCTGGCCCAAGACCGCACAAGGTGGAGGAGATGCATCCGGGAAGATGCCGAACATCTCGAGTCTCTTCACCGGGAGCAAGTGGAAGCCAAGCACAGGCAGTGCAAGGAGCGCACATCAACCCAAGAACCCCACCCACCCGCCCCTTCAACCACCATCTGCCCCACCCACCCGCCCCTTCTGTTGTGTATGTACTCTTAAGGGGAGAACTACTTTTACAGCTCCTGTATACTGTAGTACCGGCAGTGACCACACCTGTTAATAAACCCTGAGTAGGGATCTGTACTGTAGTTTTCGAGCAACCCTCATCCAGTAAACACCTGTTGATTGTTCCTCTGCAGTCTCTGTCTATTTACTAACGGACACCATACCTCAAGATTCACAGATTTAACACCTTCAATCCAAGTAGTCCTCACCCACCCGCCCCTTCAACATAAGCACCCCACCCACACGCCCCTTCAACCACCGCCTGCCCCACCTGCGACAGAGACTGTAGGTCCCACATTGGACTAATCAGTCACCTGAGAACTCATTTTTAATGTGGAAGCAAGCCATCCTCGGTTCTGAGGGACTGCCTATGAAGAAGAAGTCTTCAAATTGCAGAGACTGTGTGAGTGTGTGTTGTCATGTTACTGTAAATTTTAGTTCAATGTGGGTGGGAGGGAGACTGTGAGTGAGAGAGAGACAGACAGAAAGTCAGTGAGAGTGAGTGAGACATGCAATCAACAGGCAAATTGCTGAATAGAAAGCCTGTTTCTGTAGGCCACAAAGTGAAATGATAAGGTACTGAAAAGTGTCTTTTTCGTTTTAATCTTCCAACACAGCAGTCATCTCTCTGGAGGCTGGCCAGGCTGTGAGTGTGTGTGTGTGTGTGTGTGAGAGAGAGAGGGCTAAAGCTGGTGTTTGTGTGAGATGTGGTCTGCTGTCTTATTACCTGCTGTTGTTGTATTAAACCTTATTGTTTTCATTATGGCCTGGTCCACATGTAATGCTGCTGTGTATCACTTTATTGCATTTTATTTCATTTCGCTTCACTTCAAGACAGGTAGTCAGTTAGTGAGATACTGAAAAATGTCTTTGTGGACTCTCTGTCAGTAAAAGCTGCTCTGCGATCTTTTCATTCTATTTATTCCACTCCACTCAAATCAAGACAAGGCAGGGAGGCAGTGAGAGATCTTATGTTCATTAATAAATAGACATTCTTATTCTGAACACAGCTAGCTTTTGCTAGTTACTTTATTGAGCACATGTGGACTAGGTACAGTATCTGTAGAAGCTTCCATCTTGACTGTTGCCTTGTGGGTAGCCTAGTGCCTCATGGGTAATGTAGTCTTAATATACATACAGCTGGGTAGTGTAGTCTTATACATACAGCTATACACAGCTCTACTGCTCCACCTAGTGTCCAATATAGAATGACATTTTATTGATCATTACAAGAGACACATGGGCCTAGAAATTCAGTTGCGTCCGCCAGCCGTTAGCGCCATAAGAGGGGTAGATTTCCAGCGCTAGGCACATAGCGCCCGGGTGCAGGCCGATCTGCGCCTACGCCCAACTTCAGTTGACATTTAGCGCCGGCGCAAAGTGTTTGCGCCCGCTCAGCTGCGCACGCAGCTTATGATGTCATTTCGTCGTGCAACGCTGTTTGTGCGCCCCAAACCGGAAATTCAGTGGCGCCCGCCCAATGTGGGCGTGGCGCTGTTAAGAACTGTGAAGTGGAACGCAGCAGAGGCCCTGCGGGCCTCGGGGAGCGCTAATTAAAGGGCACTTAGACTGAAGTATAAAGGCCAGCCATTTTGCTGCAATGACTTTAGTGCTTTGGATTTCTGGACAGAGACCAAGGAACAGACCTTCCTGATTTGGGACAACATAGGAGAGGTATTTTTGGCTTCTGGCCAGAGCTTGGAAATTTCACTCATTTTGATTTCACTGTTTGCAAGTTTATTATGGGGGCTGCATGGGGTTCCAACCCTCAGTTCCAGCACTATGTGCGAAGGGCTCGCAGACGCTGTGTGAGAGGGCCAGCCATGCCTAGACACAGAGCGGCCATCAGGCGTCGGCAACGGAGGCCTTACCCACTCAGGGAATACCGGCAGCAGGTGTCCTATCTCACCATGACTGCCGCGCATTGTGTTAAGAGGCTGCGCTTCAGAAGGGAGGTGGTTGCAGAGATCTGCCAGCTGCTTCACAGAGATCTGCGTCCACAGCTGATGTGCAGGACGTCTCTGTCGGTGGAAGTGAAGGTCACGGTGGCTCTGAACTTTTATGCAAGTGGCTCATTCCAAGCCGCTGCTGGGGACATAGCGAACATCTCCCAGTTCGCCATGCATCGCTGCATCCGGCAGGTCACCGATGCCCTTTTCGCAAGGAGACACCAATTCATCTCCTTCCCCATGACCCTAGAGAGGCAGGAGCAGCGTGCAGTCGGATTTGCCAGGATCGCCGACTTCCCCATGGTGCAGGGCGCCATTGACTGCACGCATGTGGCTATGCGGGCACCTATCGCCAATGCCGAGGATTACCGCAACCGGAAGGGCTACCATTCCCTCAATGTACAGCTGGTGTGTGACCACAGGCAGTGCATCCTAGCTGTGAATGCCCGCTTTCCAGGAAGCTTCCACGATGCATTTATCCTGCGCCAGACTACTGTGGCTGACATGTTCGAGGCACAGCCTCCACCAAGGGGATGGCTTATTGGGGACAAGGGCTACCCTTTGTGTACACGGCTCATGACCCCGCTCCGTGCACCCAGGACCCCTGCGGAGGAGGCATACAATGAAAGCCATCAAGCCACAAGGAACATCATAGAGCAAGCGATTGGCATCCTCAAGCAACGGTTCCGCTGCCTGGATCGATCCGACGGATCTCTACAGTATTCGCCGGATAGAGTCTCCCAGTTCGTCTTCGTTTGCTGCATGCTGCACAACCTGGCTATCCGCAGGACTCAGGCACTGCCACCTCACGTTGGACCACCACCTTAGGAGGACGAGCAGGAGGACCATGAGGAGGAGGAGGAGTACCAGCCCAGGAGGGAGCCACAAGGTCCAAGGGCCGTCCGCCGGCGGCTTATTGAAAGACACTTCTAGGCCCCCTGTCAGGGAATGGCTTGTGGCAATGAACGCACCTGAACGCAGCCGCTCCGCAAGCCCTCAGCCGGTTAACGCAACAACCACTTGAAATATGACACCTGGACAAGCTGAATAAATAAAAAGCTTTATTTAACAAACTCAGCGCCCTTCCCACATGAAACAGAAAAACAGACAACACCCCCAAAAAACAGTCAAAAACATATCTCACTCCCACACCCTGGGGAGGAATAACAAAACTTGTCCATCCAATTGGCCTTCATCCTCGGCCTAACCAAGACAAACCCCCCCATACAGAACACAAACACCCCCATATAAAAAAACAGTAGCCTTCATCTTTGGCGTTAGCAAAATAAGCCCCCCCCCATATAGAACACAAACACCCCCATATAAATAAACAGTTGGCAACACACTCTACTTGGTGTGCCGACAGGGGGAGTCCTTGTGCAGGCTTCTTCGGCCCCTGCCCGACCTGTTGCTCCACCTCAACCTGGGCCCTGTGGGTGTTGCAAGGCTGGGGGAAGGCCCCTGAGGGGCACAATGCGTGACGGCAGAGGCCCTTGGGGGTCGGCCTAGACGAGGTCCGGCCCTGGAGGGGCCGGCTGCTGACTGCTGCAGCTGTGGCTGGGCAGCATCAGTCTCTCCAGCAGCTCGTCGCAGCTTGGCTGGGGGAGCGGCAGTGGCGGCTGCATCAATGGGGGCAAGCTGGCTGATGCCAGGCGCTCGCTGGTCGCTAGAGACACTGGCACTCTGCCGGGCTGGCACTGCAGCAAGTGCAGCAATCTGGTGAAGGCCAGACCGCTGTGCTGCAGCAGGGCGGCGGGTGCCCTGGTGATGCTTCCGTGACACTGTGAGTGTGGCAGAAGTGAGTGCCCGAGCTGCCCTGGTCTGTGCCCGCATCAGATCAGCAAGTGTCTGCACGGCACCACTCATGAACTCTCGACTCGCGTCCTGTGCTGCCGCGAGTTGGTCAACACCCCTGGCCTGTGAGTCCCCGAAATCGGCCACACTATGAGCCAGGGACTCAATGGCCTGAGGCAACTGTCCCACAACCCCCATGAACTCGTTGTGGCGCCGCTCCGAGGCCACGGACATTTCATCAAGGAGGCGCACCTCCTGGGTGAGGACCGTCTCCGGACTGGAGGCCGGACTCTCCCTCTGGGGAGAAGGCCGCCGAGCTGCCCGACCCATCCCGCGTGTCTGGACCCCACTGGGCCCAGCAACTGCCCTCACCTGCAACACTTCCCACCTCTGGGGAGAAGGCCGCCGTGCTGCCCGACCCTTCCCGCGTGCCTGGACGCCACTGCGCCCAGCAACTACACCCCCCTGCAACACTTCCCCCCTCTGGGGAGAAGGCAGCCATGCTGCCCGACCCTTCCCGCGTGCCTGGACGCCACTGGGCCCAGGAGCTACAACCCCCTGCAACACTTCCCCCTGGCTCTCCTCCAGGCAAGACGTGTCCCCGCCATTGCCATCCCCTGGCGCGGATGAGGGTTCCCCCGATGTGCCGCCTTCCTCTTGGTCCTCGTCGTCCTCCTCTTCCGAGGGACTGGCACTCTCAGCTTCAGGGACCTCCTCCTCACCAGCTGAAAGCAGGAAGGCACAAGACTAGCTTTAGAGTGAGGACAGGGCGTCAGCGAGCGAGGCTTGATTGGTGGTATATGCGCATTGGTCGGACAGTGGCAAAGGATGTAGATCTAAAGCGCAAGGGGAACGAGAGAGGTGCAAACGTTCATGTCCTTACCATTGGGGCCCAGCACAGGGTCGGCATCTCCAATTGCTACGGGGCCAACCACCCGGGCAGGCATGAGTCGAGCCACACGCTCCTCCAGGTCACTGAGCTCCTGGAACTGAGCACGGCCTCCCCCGGTGACAGTCCGGCTCCTCAGATTCTGTACCAGCTTGGCCTGCAAGAGAAAGGATGGCCTCTAAGTACAGTATGGTGCCCTGTTGTTGTGTGCACTGCCTCCCATGGTCGAATAGCTTGGCCAGTGTGGTGCCCTGTTGTTGTGTGCACTGCCTCCCATGGTCGAATAGCTTGGCCAGTGTGTGAAGTGCAGAAAGTGCTATTGATGATCATGCCAGTGCCATAGCTGCTGGAGGAGGGCTGGCCATTAGGCCTTTGAGGTCCCTTTGCCCATAATGTGAGGTGCACATGCAAGGATGAGGAGGACACTGGAAAGGGTACTCACCCTGACCAACCGAGTGAGGTCGTTGTACTTCTTGCGGCATTGGTCACCAGTCCTGGGGACATCGCTGTTGGCTGACACCCTCAGGGTGATTTCCCTCCAGGCTCTCCTGTACTGCCACTGTCCGGGCACAAGATCTCTCTTTTCTTTTCCAACCCCCTAAGCAGCACCCTCAAAGCAGGCTCTGAGAAGCGCTGCGCTCGTTCACGGGCCTTCTGCATGGCTTCAGGCGCTATTTGGGTCCACCAGCAGTGTTCAGGCCCAGCTGCAGCGCTCCACTATCCAGGGCGTGGCAGCAGACAAAGTCGACCCTTCCCCCTTTAAGAGCTGGCCGGCGTCAGGGTGTCTGCTGTCAATCAAAACATGACCGCACCTGCGCTGCGCCCGGCCTCGGCATTATCAGTCTGCACCGCCGGCTTAGCGCCTAAAGATAGGGGTGCAACGCCAGTTTCAGCGCTCGCCCAAACTCCTTGGCCAAAGCTACTGAATTTCGGCGAAGTGGCCTACACTTTCCGGCGGGCGCTAACTTTACCGCCCACCCGACTTTACCGCCCCAAAAGTGGCTAGACTGAATTTCTAGGCCAAACAAGCAGAATACAAATCCAACAGAAAATGCTGGAAACACTCAGCAGGTCAGGCAGCGTCTGTGGGGAGAGGGAGAAACATGGTTAACGTTTCAGTTCGATGACCTGTCGTCACAACCTTGCCAGAATCTGACAAAAGGTCATCGAGCTGAATAAACTCTGTTTCGCTCTCTCTCTCCACAGAAGCTGCCTGACCTGTTGAGTGTTTGCAGCATTTCCTGTTTTAATTTCAGATTTCCAACATCCACAGTGTTTGGCTTTCAATGCAGAATATAAAGCCTAATTCTGTAGGCCGCACCATGAAAGATAAGAAACTGAAAAGTGTTTTTTTACTTTTAAACTGCCAAACAAAGCAGAGCAATGAGGGAAATCAACTTTATTTCATTGCTGACAGTGTTGTGTGGAAATTTTAAGACTGGCCTGTGTGTGTGTGTGAGAGAGAGAGAGAGACGGAGAGCAAGAGCTGGTGTGTATGCAGGGATTGTCTGTGGTCAAGTTACCTGCCGTGTGCATTGGTACTGCATCTCATGTCTGTTAAAGCAGAAAGTGTACGCCTTTAGATCACACTGATTTAATTCCAGACCGCACTGCTGTGGGATCCTACTCTGCCTTTCTTTCAAGACTTGTAAAAATCAAAGCAACATATATACAACAGGCCAAATGATGTTTTGCTGGACTGGACTTTATCGGGGAATGTTTGTGGGAAGTGTCACAGCATATCCTGCTTTGGGACGTTGCTCTCCCTTTAATTCCCAACCCAGACAAGACAAGACTTTTGTAAAAACAAAGTATATATATATTATATTTATTTTATTGCTTTTTCAGAATAATCCATTTGATGTTTTTCTTGAACTGGGCTCTATTGGGGAATGTTTCTGGAGTGTTTTCAGAGCAAATGCTACTGTGGGATCTTTCCATTCATTATATTCCACTTCACTCAAATCACAGAATACATTTCATTTACAGAAGTAAAGTCCATATGTTATTATTATTATCTATTCTTGATAGTATTTGCTACTCCACATCTCAGCTCATAACATCACAGAACTGAGAGTTAACGTCTCCATACAGAACGAAGCGCTCGATGCTGTAACCCAGTTCGGCCACCTACTTCCCCCAGTGTCTCTATACCTCAAATCAATCTTAGAAAGAACTAGCACCTCGGAAGCTCACTTAGTTCAAAGGACACAGTGGAATAAGGAGATGGAATCAGAAATCCAAAAGATGGGGGAACGGAAGTGGTATGAATCAGTCTACAATGTTAGCCAAACTCCTTGGTTAAGGCTGCTAACCCTTGCTCTCAGTAGTAGCGAAAGGATCCACAATGACATTCCTGGTAGGCTAACTACGGCACCTAATCAAATGGATGGGGAGACGGGCCAATAAATTAGAATAAGCTAGAATAGTTAAGAGCAAGTTGTGAGAAGTCAATAAGGATATTTCCTTCTCAAAGAAGGGAATTGTAATAAACAGCTATTAGATTCATGGATGAAGTTTGACTCTTAGAACAGAAATTAAAACTACAGTCAGGAACAGATGGGGGAAGAGTCAGCAAGGCAAATTAACACACACCAAAATGATAAGACGGTCGTAAAATGCAAGGAAACAGGGAGGATAGCGCCTTGACTAGATTCAGGCTCATGTGGATCAATGCTGGCTCAGGCCCAGCACCTAGACTAGATTCAGCCTCTGAGGTGGATCAATGCTGGCTCAGGCCCAACACTTTGACTAGATTCATCTCTGATGTTGATCAATGCTGGCTCAGGTCTAACACCTTGACTATATTCAGCCTCTGAGGTGGGTCAATGCTGGGTCAGGCCTAACACCTTGACTAGATTCAGCCTCTGAGGTGGGTCAATGCTGGGTCAGGCCTAACACCTTGATAAGATTCAGACTCTGAGGTGGATCAATGCTGGCTCAGGCCTAACAGCTTGACTAAATTCAGCCTCTGTGATGGATCAATGCTCGCTCAGGCCCAAAACATTGACTCGATTCGGCCTCTGAGGAGGATCAATGCCGGCTCAGTTCTAACACCTTGACTAGACTCAGCCACTGAGGTGAATCAATGCTGGCTCAGGCCCAACACCGTGACTACATTCAGACTCTGGGGTGGATCAATGCTGGCTCAGGTCTAACACCTTGTCTGGATTCAGCCTCTGATGTGGATCAATGCTGGCTCAGGCCCAACACCTTGACTAGATTCAGCCTCTGAGGTGGATCAATGCTGGCTCAGACCTAACATCTTGACTAGATACAGCCTCTGAGGTGGGTCAATGCTGGCTCAGGCCCAACACCTTGTCTAGATTCAGCCTCTGAGGTGGATCAATGCTGGCTCAGGCCCAACACCTTGACTAGATTCAGCCTCTGAGGTGGATCAATGCTGGCTCAGGCCCAACATCTAGATTAGATTCAGCCTCTGAGGTGGATCAATGCCGGCTCAGGCCCAACACCTTGACCAGATTCAGCCTCTGAGGTGGATCAATGCTGGCTCAGGCCTAACTCCTTGATTAGATTCAGCCTCTGAGGATGATCAATGCAGGCTCAGGCCTAACAAATTGACTAGATTCAGCCTCTGAAGTGGATCAATGCTGGCTCAGGCCTAACTCCTTGACTAGATTCAGCCTCTGAGGTGGATCAATTCTGGCTCAGGCCTAACTCCTTGACTAGATTCAACCTCTGAGGTGGATCAATGCTGGCTCGGGCCTAACACCTTGAATATGTTCAGCCTCTGACGTGAATCAATGCTAGCACAGGCCCAACAACTTGACTAGATTCAGCATCTGAGATGGATCAATGATGGCTCAGGCCTAACCCCATGAATATGTTCAGCCTCTGACGTGAATCAATGCTAGCACAGGCCCAACAACTTGACTAGATTCAGCCACTGAGGAGGATCAATGCTGGCTCAGACCTAACACCTGGACTAGATTCAGCCTCTGACGTGATTCATTGCTAGCACAGGCCCAACACCTTGACTAGATTCAGCCTCTGAGGTGGATCAATGCTGGCTCAGGCCCAACACCTTGACTAGATTCAGCCTCTGAGGTGGCTCAATGCTGGCTCAGGCCTACCACCTTGACTAGATTCAGCCTCTGAGGTGGATCAATGCTGGATCAGGCCGAACACCTTGACTACATTCAGCCTCTGAGGTGGATCAATGCTGTCTCAGGCGTAACACCTTGACTTGATTCAGCCTCTGAGGTGGATCAATGCTGGCTCAGGCCCAACTCCTTGACTAGATTGAGCCTCTGAGGTGGAGCAATGCTGGCTCAGTTCTAACACCTTGACTAGATTCAGCCTCTGAGGTGGATCAATGCCTGCTGAGGCCTAAAACTTTGACTAGATTCAGCCTCTGAGGTGGATCAATGCTGGCCCAGGCCTAACACCTTGACTAGATTCAGCCTCTGAGGTGTATCAATGCTGGCTCAGGCCTTACACCTTGACGAGATTCAGCCTCTGAGGTGGATCAATGCCTGCTGAGGCCTAAAACCTTGACTAGATTCAGCCTCTGAGTGGGATCAATGCTGGCTCAGGCCCAACACCTTGACGAGATTCAGCCTCTGAGGTGGATCAATGCTGGCTCAGGCCCAACACCTTGACTAGATTCAGCCTCTGAGGTGGATCAATGCTGGCTCAGGCCTACCACCTTGACTAGATTCAGCCTCTGAGGTGGATCAATGCTGGATCAGGCCGAACACCTTGACTACATTCAGCCTCTGAGGTGGATCAATGCTGTCTCAGGCGTAACACCTTGACTTGATTCAGCCTCTGAGGTGGATCAATGCTGGCTCAGGCCCAACTCCTTGACTAGATGTGGCCTCTGAGGTGGAGCAATGCTGGCTCAGTTCTAACACCTTGACTAGATTCAGCCTCTGAGGTGGATCAATGCCTGCTGAGGCCTAAAACCTTGACTAGATTCAGCCTCTGAGTGGGATCAATGCTGGCTCAGGCCAAACACCTTGACGAGATTCAGCCTCTGTGGTGGATCAATGCTGGCTCAGGCCCAACACCTTGACTAGTTTCATCCACTGAGGTGGATCAATGCTGGCTCATTCCTAACACCTTGACTAGATTCAGCCTCTGAGGTGGATCAATGCTGGCTCAGGCCGCACACCTTGACGAGATTCAGCCTCTGACGTGGACCAATGCTGGCTCTGATCTAACACCTAGACTAGATTCAGCCTCTGAGTTGGATCATTGCTGGCTCAGGCCTAACACATTGACTAGATTCAGCCTCTGAGGTGGATCAATGCTGGCTCAGTCCTAACACCTTGACCAGATTCAGCCTCTGACGTGGATGAATGCCGGCTCAGTCCCAACAACTTGACGAGATTCAGCCTCTGAGGTGCTTCAATGCCGACTCAGGCCTAACACCTTGACTATTGTAATGAAATCTGTTTGTCTTGATCCTGTATTCATTTTGCACTGATGTATATTACTCTCCCCCACTGTGTATAGTTTCTCTTCATCTTTCCCGACTAACCTGGGAGGTTCTAGGTCTTGGCTCTTGGCTCCACTCCTGACTTCTCTTACATAAAGATCCCAGGATCTGTATGACTCATTCCCGTGAACCAGTCGGCGTGTTGAGATGTTAGCTCTGATCTTAGTGATTAAAAGCCAACTTGTTTAAGTCTATAACTTCTAGTTTTCTGGTTATTGAAGGCCCATCAATTTTAATCACTAACGAATACTAGGATGGATCGACTCCTAAAACCAGAGCGTCTGGACTTGGATCAACATTCTGCTGAAGCATCAAATCAATTTGGACACTGGCTCAAATGCTTCGAACTCTTCGCGGGGGCCTCATCCACTAGCGAGGTAGATAAATTGAGTCTACTGATTACTCGCGTATGTCATCGAATATATTCATTCATCCGGGACGCCACCTCTTACACGGAGGCCATCACTATCCTGAAGGCCCAAAACCAGAGGCCGGTAAACGAAGTGTACGCCAGACATCTGCTGGCTACACGCAAGCAGCGACCTGAGGAATCAATGGACGATTTCTTACAGGGTCTAAAGGACCTGGTCCGGGACTGTAACTGCAAGACCGTGATGGCCAATGCGTACTCTGATGAATTGTTCCATGATTCCTTCATCACGGGTCTCAAATCGAATTATGTCTGGCAGAGACTGCTGGAGAAGGAGGTCCTGGACTTAAAAAAGTCAGTGGCCACTGCGCGATCGCTGGACGTGGCCCCAAAAAACTCTGACTCTTATTCTTCTGGCCATGCGGCCTTCACCACCTCGTGCGCGCCGAGGGGGCCGCCATCTTGGAATCAGCCACGTTCCCCTCCAGGTCTCAGACCAGCTCTACGCCGCTGGAGTCCCCACACAGAGGTTCACCCAGGAGTCCTACTACAGCGGCAATGTCTCGAGGCCGAAATGCTACTTCTGCGGCCAGGCCAAGCATTCCAGACAATGATGCCCAGCGAAGTACGCTACATGCTTCAAATGTTAGAAAAAGTGGCGTTTTAGCAAAGTCTGCAGGGGGAATCCGATTTCCAACTCCGTCACCGCCTCGTACGTGCCGTGCGGGCCGCCATTTTGGGATCCGCCATCTTTTCCTGACTCAACGGCCGCCCAGGGCCCAACAGTGGCTTCGATCACAGTGGTTCAATCCAGGCCACACCCATTGACAAAATCCATGATGGACATACAGGTAAACGGGAATTTAACGAAATGTTTAATTGACTGTGGGAGTACCGAGAGTTTTATCCACCCTAGCCTGGTACAGCAGCACTCATTAACGGTAACCCCTACACAGAGCAGAATTGCTATGGCTGCTAATCCCCACACTTCGGGCATTTTGGGCTACCGTGTGGTAACACTGACTGTAAAAGGCACGGACTACAAGAATTTTAAACTCCTCGTGATGCCAAAACTCTGTGTTAATGTAATCTTGGTGCTGGGCTTCCAGTGCCACCACGAAAGTGTCACGCTAGCATATTGCGGGTCCCAGCCGCCACTCACAGTCTGTGGCATATCAACCTTAAAATCAGCCCGCCCTCTTTATTCGCTAATCTTGCTCCGAACTGTAGGCCCATAGCGACCAAAAGTAGACCGTACAGTCTGGAAGACAGACACTTTATCAAGGCGGAAGTGGACAGACTCCTGCGGGAAGGCATTATTGAATGCAGTACCAGCCCGTGGCGTGCCCAAGTAGTCATAGTTAAAAATAGCGAAAAGAAACGGATGGTAATTGACTACAGCCAGGCTGTTAATATTTATACCCAGCTAGATGCCTACCCTTTACCCCGCATATCAGAAATGGTCAACCAGATTGCGCAATACCGAGTCTTCTCGACTATCGACCTCAAATCCGCGTATCACCAGCTCCCCCTTAGAGCGGAGGACCGCCCATACACCGCCTTCGAGGCGAACGGGCGCCTCTACCATTTTCTCTGAGTGCCCTTCGGGGTAACAAATGTGGTCTCGGTCTTCCAACGTGAGATGGACCGCATGGTTGACGAGAATAAACTACAAGCTACCTACCCCTATCTGGACAATGTCACTATCTGCGGGCACAACCAGCAAGACCACGATCTAAATCTTGCGAGATTTTTAAAAACTGCCCTAAAGCTGAGTCTAACCAACAACGAAGACAAATGTTTCTTTAACACAACCCGTCTCTGTATCCTCGGCTGTGCGGTGGAAGATGGGGCAATTGGACCGGACCCTGACCGATTACACCCCCTAAAGGAACTGCCCCTGCCACACAATCCCAAAGCTTTAAAAGGTGCCTGGGACTTTTTTCGTATTATGCCCAATGGGTGCCTAATTACTCTAATAAGGCCCGACCCCTCATTAAATCGACGTCCTTCCCACTATCAGCTGAAGCTCGGGAGGCTTTCACCAGTATTAAACAGGACGTTGAAAGGGCTGCAGTGTGTGCAGTGGACGAATGCATTCCCTTTCAAGTCGAAAGCGATGCGTCAGACTTTGCCTTAGCTGCGACCCTCAATCCGGCTGAGAGACCTGTGGCCTTCTTCTCCCGAAACCTTCAGGGACCTGAAATCAGGCACTCTTCTGTCGAGAAGGAGGCACAGGCTATAGTGGAGGCAGTGCGGCACTGGAGACACTACCTAGCCGGCATACATTTCACGCTGCTCACCGACCAGCGGTCGGTGGCTTTCATGTTTAATAACAAACAAAGGGGGAAAATCAAGAATGACAAAATACTCAGGTAGAGGATCGAACTATCCACGTTCGACTATGATATTATGTACAGGCCGGGAGTCCTTAATGAACCCCCAGACGCCCTATCGCGGGGAATGTGTGCCAGCATTCATACGGACAAATTATAGGGTCTCCACAATGACCTCTGTCACCCAGGGGTCACCCGACTATACCATTTTATAAAGTCCCGCAATCTGCCCCACTCCATCGAGGAGGTCAGGTCAATGACCAGAGCCAGCCGCATCTGTGTGGAATGCAAGCCTCATTCCTACAGGCCTGACCGTGCACCCCTTATCAAAGCCACACGGCCATTCGAGCGCCTAACTCTGGACTTCAAGGGACCCCTTCCCTCTGCCGACAGTAACGTATACTTCCTCAATATCATTGATGAATATTCCCGCTTCCCCTTCACCATTCCCTGCCCAGACATGACCAGTGCCACGGTCATCAACTGTCTCTGTAATCTATTCTGCATGTTTGGCATGCCAAACTACATATACAGCGATAGGGGGGCGTCATTCATGAGTGACGAGCTGCGCCAGTTCTTGCTCTCGAAGAGGATAGCCATTAGCAGAACCATTAGCTACAACCCCGGGGTACGGGGCAAGTGGAAAGGGAGAATGCTACTGTTTGGAAGGGTGTCACATTAGCCTTAAAGTCAAAAGGCCTTCCGACCTCCCGCTGGCAGGAAGTCCTCCCAGACGTGCTCCACTCCATAAGTTCTCTGTTATGTACTGCCACTAACTCTACCCCTCACGAAAAGATGTTCGTTTTCCCCCGGAAATCCACCTCGGGCATATCTGTACCCGCGTGGCTGACGTCTCTGGGGACAGTACTATTGTAGAAGCACGTGAGAGGCCATAAAATGGACCCCCTTTTGGAAAAGGTACAGCTCCTCCATGCAAACCCTCAGTACGCCTATATCGAATACTCTGACGGGCGAGAGGACACTGTTTCCATAAAAGACCTCTCTCCCTTGGGGAGCGGAGAGAATGATGGGAGACTACCCGATGAAGACCTACACTACAAAGAGACAGGACGCCCAGAGGCATCAATACCCAACTTTAACCTGGGGGACACTGCAGATAACCTGGAAGACACTGCGGAGGCCCGGACAGTGGAGGAACCAGAATCCACTCCCCTAGATGCACCCCAACCGGCTTTGCGCCGATCACTGAGAACTGCAAAACCTCCTGACAGACTCACTTATACCAACTTTTAAGAAACATCACCCCGATGGACTAAATCTATAGAAGGGGTAAATGTACTGAAATCTGTTTGTCTTGATCCTGTATTCGTTTTGCACTCATGTATATTACCCTCCCCCACTGTGTATAGTTTCACTTCCTCTTTCCAACCTGGCAGTTTCCAGGTCTTGGCTCTTGTCTCCGCACCTGACTTCTCTTACATAAAGATCCCAGGATCTGTATGACTCATTCCTGTGAACCAGTCGGCATGTTGAGATGTTAGCTCTGATCTTAGTGATTAACAGCCAACTTGTTTAAGTCTATAACTTCTAGTTTTGTGGTTATTTAAGGCCCATCAACTATGTTAAGCCTCTGAGGTGGATCAATGCTGACTCAGGCCCAAAACCTTGTCTAGATTCAGCCTCTGAAGTGTATCAATGCTTTCTCAGGCCCAACACCTTGACTAGATTCAGCCTCTGAGGTGGATCAATGCTGGCTCAGGCCTAACACCGAGACCAGATTCAGCCTCTGAGGTGGATCAATGCTTGCTCAGGCCTAACACCTTGACCAGATTCAGCCTCTGAGGTGGATCAATGCTGGCTCAGGCCCAACACCTTGACTAGCTTCAGCCTCTGAGGTGTATCAATGCTTTCTCAGGCCCAACACCTTGACTAGATTCAGCCTCTGAAGTGGATCAATGCTGGCTCAGGCCTAAATCCTTGACTAGATTCAGCCTCTGAGGTGGATCAAAGCTGGCTCAGGCCCAACTTCTTGACTAGATTCAGCCTCTGAGGTGGATCAATGCTGGATAAGGAATAACACCTTGCTTAGATTCAGCCTCTGAGGTGGATCAATGCTGGCTCAGGCCCAACACCTTGACTAGATTCAGCCTCTGAGTTGGATCAATGCTGGCTCAGGCCCAACACCTTGTCCATTTTCATCCAGGAATGTGGATCAATGCAGGCTCAGGCCTAACAACTTGACTAGATTCAGCCTCTGAGGTGGATAAATGCTGGCTCATGACTAACACCTTGACTAGATACAGCCTCTGAGGTGGATCAATGCTGGCTGAGGCCGAACACCTTGACGAGATTCAGCCTCTGAGGTGGATCAATGCTGGCTCAGGCCTAACACCTCGACGATGTTAAGCCTCTGAGGTATGTCAATGCTGGCTCAGGCCCAACACCTTGACTCTATTCAGCCTCTGATGTGCATCAATGCTGGCTCAGGCCCAACACCTTGACGAGATTCAGCCTCAAAGGTGGATCAATGCTGGCTCAGGCACAACACCTTGACTAGATTCAGTCTCTGAGGTGGATCAGTGCTGGCTCAGGCCCAACACCTTGACTAGATTCAGCCTCTGAGATGGATCAATGCTGGCTCAGGCCTAACACCTTGACTAGATTCAGCCTCTGAGGTGGATCAATGCTGGCTCTGATCAAAACTTTGACTAGATTCAGCCTCTGAGGTGGATCAATGGAGGCTCAGGCCCAACACCTTGACGAGATTCAGCCTCTGAGGTGGATCAATGCCGACTCAGACCTAACACCTTGACTATGTTAAGCCTCTGAGATGGATTAATGCTGGCTCAGGCCCAACACCTTGACTAGATTCAGCCTCTGAGGAGGATCACTGCTGGCTCAGGCCTAATACCTTGACAAGATTCAGCCTCGGAGATGGATCAATGCTGGCTCAGGTCTAACACATTGACACTATTCAGCATCTGAGGTGGATCAATGCTGGCTCAGGCCCAACACCTTGGCTAGATTCAGCCTCTGAGGTGGATCAATGCTGGCTCAGGCCCAACACCTTGCCTAGATTCAGCCTCTGAGGTTGTTCAATGCTGGCTCAGGCCCAACACCTTGACTAGATTCAGCCTCTAAGGTGGATCAATGCTGGCTCAGGCCCAACACCTTGACTAGATTCACCCTCTGAGGTGGATCAATGCTGGCTCAGGCCTACCACCTTGACTAGATTAGGCCTCTTAGGTGGATCAATGCGGGTTCAGGCCCAACACCTTGACTAGATTCAGCCTCTGAGGTGGATCAATGCGGGTTCAGGCCCAACACCTTGACTAGATTCAGCCTCTGAGGTGGATCAATGCGGGTTCAGGCCCAACACCTTGCCTAGATTCAGCCTCTGAGGCGGGTCAATGCTGGCTCATGCCTAACACCTTGACCAGATTCAGCCTCTGTGGTGGATCAATGCTGGCTCGGGCCCAACACCTTCACTAGATTCAGCCTCTGAGGTGGATCAATGCTGGCTCAGGCCCAACACCTTCACTAGATTCAGCCTCTGAGGTGGATCAATGCTGGCTCAGGCACAACACCTTGACTAGATTCATCCTCTGATGTGCATCAATGCTGGTTCAGGCCTTACACCTTGGCTAGATTCAGCCTCTGAGGTGGATCAATGCTGGCTCAGGCCCAACACCTTGACTAGATTCAGCCTCTGAGGTGGATCAATGCTGGCTCGGGCCTAACACATTTACTAGATTCATCCTCTGATGTGGATCAATGCTGGTTCAGGCCATACACCTTGGCTAGATTCAGCCTCTGAGGTGGATCAATGATGGCTCAGGCCTTACACCTTGGCTGGATTCAGCCTCTGAGGTGGATCAATGCTGGCTCAGGCCTTACACCTTGACTAGATTCAGCCTCTGAGGTGGATCAATGCTGGCTCAGGCCTTACACTTTGACTAGATTCAGACTCTGAAGCGGATCAATGCTGGCTCAGGCCTAACACCTTGAATAGATTCAGCCCCTGAGGGGGATCAATGCTGGATGAGGCCTAACACCTTGCCTGGATTCAGCCTCTGTGTTGGATCAATGCTGAATCAGGCCTAACACCTTGACTAGATTCAGCCTCTGAGGTGGATCAATGCTGGATCAGGCCAACTTCTTGAATAGATTCAGCCTCTGAGGGGGATCAATGTTGGATCAGTACTAACACCTTGACTAGATTCAAACTCTGAGGTGGATCAATGCTGGCTCAGGCCTAACACCTTGACTAGATTCAGCCTATGAGCTAGATCAATGCTGTCTCAAGCATAACACCTTGACTAGATTCAGCCTCTGAGGTGGATCAATGCTGGCTCAGGCCTAACACCTTGACTAGATTCAGCCTATGAGCTAGATCAATGCTGTCTCAAGCATAACACCTTGACTAGATTCAGCCTCTGATGTGGATCAATGCTGGCTCAGGTCGAACACATTGATACTATTCAGCCTCTGAGGCGGATCAATGCTGGATCAGGCCTAACACCTTGTCTCGATTCTGCATCTGAGTTGGAACAATGCTAGTTCAGACATAACAGCTTTACTAGTTTCAGCCTCGGAGGTGGACCAATGCTGTCTCAGGCCCAACAACTTGAAACGATTCAGCCTCTGAGGAGGATCAGTGCTGGCTCAGGCCCAACACCTTGAAAAAATTCAGTCTCTGATGGGGATCAATGCTGACTCAGGCCTAACAACTTGACTAGATTCAGCCTCTGAAGTGGATCAATGCTGGCTCTGACCTAACTCCTTGACTAGATTCAGACACTGAGGTGGATTAATGCTGGATCAGGCCCAACACCTTGCCTAGTTTCAGCCTCTGAGGTGGAACAATGCTGGCTCAGGCCTAACGCCTTGACTAGTTTCAGCCTCTGAGGTTGATCAATGCTGGATCAGGCTCATCACCTTGACTAGATTCAGCCTCTGAGGTGGATCAATGCTGGCTCAGGCCTAACACCTTGACTAGATTCAGCCTCTGAGGTGGATCAAAGTTGGCTCAGGGCCAACACATTGACAAGATTCACCCTCTGAGAGGCATCAATGCTTTATCAGGCCAAACATCTTGACTAGATTCAGCCTCTGAGGTGGATCAATGCTGTCTCAGGCCTAACATCTTGAATAAATTCAGCCTCTGAGGTGGATCAGTGCTGGCTCAGGCCTAACACCTTGACTAGATTCAGCCTCTGAGGTGGATCAATTCTGGCTCAGGCCCAACACCTTGACTAGATTCAGCCTCTGAGGTAGATCAATGCTGGCTCAGGCCTAACACCTTGCCTAGATTCAGCCTCTGATGTGGATCAATGCTGGCTCAGGCCCAACACCTTGACTAGATTCAGCCTCTGAGTTGGATCAATGCTGGCTCAGTCCCAACACCTTGTCCATTTTCATCCAGGAATGTGGATCAATGCAGGCTCAGGCCTAACAACTTGACTAGATTCAGCCTCTGAGGTGGATAAATGCTGGCTCATGACTAACACCTTGACTAGATACAGCCTCTGAGGTGGATCAGTGCTGGTTCAGGCCTAACACCTTGACTAGATTCAGCCTCTGACGTGGATCAAGGCTGGCTCGGGCCCAACACCTTGACTAGATTCAGCCTCTGAGGTGGATCAATGCTTGCGCTGGCCTAACACCTTGTCTAGATTCAGCCTCTGTGGTGGATCAATGCTGGCTCAGGCCTAACACCTTGACTAGATTCAGCCTCTGAGGTGGATCAATGCTTGCGCTGGCCTAACACCTTGCCTAGATTCAGCCTCTGTGGTGGATCAATGCTGGCTCAGGCCTAACACCTTGACTAGATTCAGCCTCTGAGGTGGATAAATGCTGGCTCGTGCCCAATACCATGACTATGTTCAGCATCTGAGGTGGATCAAAACTGGCTCAGGCCTAAAAACTTGACTAGATTCAGCCTCTGAAGTGGATAAATGCTGTCTCATGTCTAACACCTTGACTAGATTCAGCCTCTGAGGTGGATAATGCTGGATCAGGCCTAACACCGTGACTAGATTCAGCATCTGAGGTGGATCAATGCTGGCTCAGGCCTAACAGCTTGACTGGATTCAGCCTCTGAGGTCGATCAATGCTGGCTCGGGCCCAACACCTTGACTTGATTCAGCCTCTGATGTGTATCAATGCTTGCTCAGGCCTTAGACTTTGACTAGATTCAGCTTCTGAGGTGGATCAATGATGGCTCAGGCCTAACACCTTGAAAAGATTCAGCCTCTGATGTGTATCAATGTTGGCTCATGCCTATCACCTGGACTAGCATCAGCCTCTGAGGTGGATCAATGCTCGCTCAGGCCCAATACCTTGACTAGATTCAGCCTCTGAGGTGTATCAATGCTGGCTCAGGCCTAACACCTTGACTAGGTTCAGCCTCTGAGTTGTCTCAATGCTGGCTCAGTCCTAACAGCTTGATTAAGATTAGCCTCTCTGATGGATCAATGCTCACTCAGGCCCAACACCTTGAATAGATTCAGCATCTGAGGTGGATCAATGTTGGATCAGCCCTAACAGCTTGATTGATTCAGCCTCTGCGCTGGATAAATGATGGATGGGGCCCAAAACTTTGACTATGTTCAGCCTCTGAGGTGGATCAAAACTGGCTCAGGCCCAACTCCTTGACTAGATTCAGCCTCTGAGGTGGATCAATGCTGGCTCAGATCTACCACCATCACCAGATTCATCCTTGAATGTGAATCAATGCAGGCTCAGGCCTAACAACTTGACTAGATTCAGCCTCTGAGGTGAATCAATGCTGGATCTGGTCTAACACCTTGACTAGATTCATCTCTGAGGTGGATCAATGTTGGCTCAGGCCTAACACCTTGACTAGATTCAGTCTCTGAGGATGATCAATGCAGGCTCAGGCCTAACAAATTGACTAGATTCATCTCTGAGGTGGATCAATGTTGGCTCAGGCCTAATACCTTGACTAGATTCAGCCTCTGAGGTGGATCAATGCTGGCTCAGGCCTAACACCTTGACTAGAATCAGCCTCTGAGGTGGATCAATGTTGGCTCAGGCCCAACACCTTGACTAGATTCAGCCTCTGAGGTGGATCAATGTTGGCTCAGGCCCAACACCTTGACTAGATTCAGCCTCTGAGGTGGATCAATGCTGGCTCAGGCCCAACACCTTGACTAGATTCAGCCTCTGAGGTGGATCAATGCTGGCTCAGGCCCAACACCTTGACTAGATTCAGCCTCTGAGGTGGATCAATGTTGGCTCAGGCCCAACACCTTGACTTGATTCAGCCTCTGAGGTGGATCAATGTTGGCTCAGGCCCAACACCTTGACTAGATTCAGCCTCTGAGGTGGATCAATGCTGGCTCAGGCCTAACACCTTGACTAGATGCAGCCTCTGAGGAGGATCACTGCTGGTTCAGGCCTAATACCTTGACTGGATTCAGCCTCTGACGTGGATCAATGCTGGCTCAGGCCCAACACCTTGACTAGATTCAGCCTCTGAGGAGGATCAATGCTGTCTCAGGCCAAACACCTTGACTAGATTCAACCACTGAAGTTTTTCAATGCTCGTTCAGGCCTAACACCTTGATTAGATTCAGAATCTGAGGTGGATCAATGCTGGCTCAGACCCAACTCCTTTACTAGATTCAGCCTCGGAGGTGGATAAATGCTGGATCAGGCCTAACACCTTGACTAGATTCAGCCTCTGAGTTGGATCAATGCTGGCTCAGGCCCAACACCTTGACTATGTTCAGCCTCTGAGGTGGATCAATGCTAGCTCAGGCCTAACACCTTGACTAGATTCAGCCTCGGAGGTGGATAAATGCTGGATCAGGCCTAACACCTTGACTGGATTCAGCCTCTGAGTTGGATCAATGCTGGCTCAGGCCCAACACCTTGACTATGTTCAGCCTCGGAAGAGGATCAATGCTGGGTCAGGCGCAACACCTTGACTAGATTCAGCCTCTGAGGTGGATCAATGCTGGCTCAGACATAACACCTTGACTAGATTCATCCTTGAATGTGGATCAATGCAGGCTCAGGCCTAACACATTGCCTAGATTCAGCCTCTGAGGTGGATAAATGCTGGCTCATGTCTAACACCTTGACTGATTCAGCCTCTGAGGTGGATCTATGCTGGCTTAGACCAAACACCTTAACTAGATTGAGCCTCTGAGGTGTTTCAATGCTGGGTCAGGCCTAACAGTTTGACTGAGTTCAGGCACTGAGGTGGATCAATGCTGGCTCAGGCCCAACACCTTGACTAGATTCAGCCTCTGAGGTGGATCAATGCTTTCGCAGGCCTAACTCCTTGACTAGATTCAGCCTCTGAGGCGGATCAATGTTGGCTCGGGCCCAACACCTTGAATATGTTCAGCCTCTGAGGTGGATCAAATCTGGCTCAGGCCGAACACCTTGACTAGATTCAGCATCTGAGGTGGATCAATGCTAGCTCAGGCCTAACTCCTTGACTAGGTTCAGCCTCTGAGGTGGTTCAATGCTGGCTCAGGCCCAACACCTTGACTAGATTCAGCCTCTGAGGTGGATCAATGCTGGCTCAGGCAAACATTTAACTAGATTCAGCATCTGAGGTGGATCAATGGTGTCTCAGGCCTAACACCTTGACTAGATTCAGCCTCTGATGTGGATCAATGCTGGCTCAGGCCTAACACCTTGACTAGATTCAAATTCTGAGGGAATCAATGCTGGCTCAGGCCTAACCCCTTGACTAGATTCAGCCTCTGAGGTGGATCAATGCTGGCTCAGGCCTAACACCTAGACTAGATTCAGCCTCTGAGGTGGATCAATGCTGGCTCGTGCCCAATACCATGACTATGTTCAGCATCTGAGGTGGATCAAAACTGGCTCAGGCCTAAAAACTTGACTAGATTCAGCCTCTGAAGTGGATAAATGCTGTCTCATGTCTAACACCTTGACTAGATTCAGCCTCTGAGGTGGATAATGCTGGATCAGGCCTAACACCGTGACTAGATTCAGCATCTGAGGTGGATCAATGCTGGCTCAGGCCTAACAGCTTGACTGGATTCAGCCTCTGAGGTCGATCAATGCTGGCTCGGGCCCAACACCTTGACTTGATTCAGCCTCTGATGTGTATCAATGCTTGCTCAGGCCTTAGACTTTGACTAGATTCAGCTTCTGAGGTGGATCAATGATGGCTCAGGCCTAACACCTTGAAAAGATTCAGCCTCTGATGTGTATCAATGTTGGCTCATGCCTATCACCTGGACTAGCATCAGCCTCTGAGGTGGATCAATGCTCGCTCAGGCCCAATACCTTGACTAGATTCAGCCTCTGAGGTGTATCAATGCTGGCTCAGGCCTAACACCTTAACTAGGTTCAGCCTCTGAGTTGTCTCAATGCTGGCTCAGGCCTAACAGCTTGATTAAGATTAGCCTCTGTGATGGATCAAAGCTCACTCAGGCCCAACACCTTGAATAGATTCAGCATCTGAGGTGGATCAATGTTGGATCAGCCCTAACAGCTTGATTGATTCAGCCTCTGTGCTGGATAAATGATGGATGGGGCCCAACACTTTGACTATGTTCAGCCTCTGAGGTGGATCAAAACTGGCTCAGGCCCAACTCCTTGACTAGATTCAGCCTCTGAGGTGGATCAATGCTGGCTCAGATCTACCACCATCACCAGATTCATCCTTGAATGTGAATCAATGCAGGCTCAGGCCTAACAACTTGACTAGATTCAGCCTCTGAGGTGAATCAATGCTGGATCTGGTCTAACACCTTGACTAGATTCATCTCTGAGGTGGATCAATGTTGGCTCAGGCCTAACACCTTGACTAGATTCAGTCTCTGAGGATGGTCAATGCAGGCTCAGGCCTAACAAATTGACTAGATTCATCTCTGAGGTGGATCAATGTTGGCTCAGGCCTAATACCTTGACTAGATTCAGCCTCTGAGGTGGATCAATGCTGGCTCAGGCCTAACACCTTGACTAGAATCAGCCTCTGAGGTGGATCAATGTTGGCTCAGGCCCAACACCTTGACTAGATTCAGCCTCTGAGGTGGATCAATGTTGGCTCAGGCCCAACACCTTGACTAGATTCAGCCTCTGAGGTGGATCAATGCTGGTTCAGGCCCAACACCTTGACTAGATTCAGCCTCTGAGGTGGATCAATGCTGGCTCAGGCCCAACACATTGACTAGATTCAGCCTCTGAGGTGGATCAATGTTGGCTCAGGCCCAACACCTTGACTAGATTCAGCCTCTGAGGTGGATCAATGTTGGCTCAGGCCCAACACCTTGACTAGATTCAGCCTCTGAGGTGGATCAATGCTGGCTCAGGCCTAACACCTTGACTAGATTCAGCCTCTGAGGAGGATCACTGCTGGTTCAGGCCTAATACCTTGACTGGATTCAGCCTCTGACGTGGATCAATGCTGGCTCAGGCCCAACACCTTGACTAGATTCAGCCTCTGAGGAGGATCAATGCTGTCTCAGGCCAAACACCTTGACTAGATTCAACCACTGAAGTTTTTCAATGCTCGTTCAGGCCTAACACCTTGATTAGATTCAGAATCTGAGGTGGATCAATGCTGGCTCAGACCCAACTCCTTGACTAGATTCAGCCTCGGAGGTGGATAAACGCTGGATCAGGCCTAACACCTTGACTAGATTCAGCCTCTGAGTTGGATCAATGCTGGCTCAGGCCCAACACCTTGACTATGTTCAGCCTCTGAGGTGGATCAATGCTAGCTCAGGCCTAACACCTTGACTAGATTCAGCCTCGGAGGTGGATAAATGCTGGATCAGGCCTAACACCTTGACTGGATTCAGCCTCTGAGTTGGATCAATGCTGGCTCAGGCCCAACACCTTGACTATGTTCAGCCTCGGAAGAGGATCAATGCTGGGTCAGGCGCAACACCTTGAAAAGATTCAGCCTCTGAGGTGGATCAATGCTGGCTCAGACATAACACCTTGACTAGATTCATCCTTGAATGTGGATCAATGCAGGCTCAGGCCTAACACATTGCCTAGATTCAGCCTCTGAGGTGGATAAATGCTGGCTCATGTCTAACACCTTGACTGATTCAGCCTCTGAGGTGGTTCTATGCTGGCTCAGACCAAACACCTTAACTAGATTGAGCCTCTGATGTGTTTCAATGCTGGGTCAGGCCTAACAGTTTGACTGAGTTCAGGCACTGAGGTGGATCAATGCTGGCTCAGGCCCAACACCTTGACTAGATTCAGCCTCTGAGGTGGATCAATGCTTTCTCAGGCCTAACTCCTTGACTAGATTCAGCCTCTGAGGCGGATCAATGTTGGCTCGGGCCCAACACCTTGAATAATTTCAGCCTCTGAGGTGGATCAAATCTGGCTCAGGCCGAACACCTTGACTAGATTCAGCATCTGAGGTGGATCAATGCTAGCTGAGGCCTAACTCCTTGACTAGGTTCAGCCTCTGAGGTGGATCAATGCTGGCTCAGGCCCAACACCTTGACTAGATTCAGCCTCTGAGGTGGATCAATGCTGGCTCAGGCAAACATTTAACTAGATTCAGCATCTGAGGTGGATCAATGGTGTCTCAGGCCTAACACCTTGACTAGATTCAGCCTCTGATGTGGATCAATGCTGGCTCAGGCCTAACACCTTGACTAGATTCAAATTCTGAGGTGGATCAATGCTGGCTCAGGCCTAACCCCTTGACTAGATTCAGCCTCTGAGGTGGATCAATGCTGGCTCAGGCCTAACACCTTGACTAGATTCAGCCAGTGAGGTGGATCATTGCTGGCTCAGGCCCAACACCTTGACCAGTTTCAGCATCTGAGGTGGATCAATGCTGGCTCAGACCTAACACCTTGCCTAGATTCAGCCTCTGAGGTGGATCAATGCTGGCTCAGGCCTAACTCCTTGACTAGATTTAGCCTCTGAGGTGGATCAATGCTGGCTCAGACCGAACACCTTGCCTAGATTCAGCCAGTGATGTGGATCAATGCTGGCTCAGACCGAACATCTTGTCTAGATTCAGCCTCTGAGGTGGATCAATGCTGGCTCAGGCCTAACAGCTTGATTAGATTCAGCCTCTGACGTGGATCAATGCTGGATCAGGCCTAGCACCTTGACTAGATTCAGCCTCTAAGGTGGATCAATGCTGGCTCAGGCACAACACCTTGTCTAGATTCAGCCTCTGAGGTGGATCAATGCTGGCTCAGGCCCAACACCTTGACTAGATTCAGCCTCTGATGTGGATCAATGCTGGCTCAGGCCTAACCCCTTGACTAGATTCAGCCTCTGAGTTGGATCAATGCTGGCTCAGGCCTAACAGCTTGATTAGATTCAGCCTCTGACGTGGATCAATGCTGGCTCAGGCCCAACACCTTGACTAGATTCAGCCTCTGATGTGGATCAATGCTGGCTCAGGCACAACACCTTGTTTAGATACAGCCTCTGAAGTGGATCAATGCTGGCTCAGGCCTAACACCTTGACTAGATTCAGCCTCTGAGGTGGATCAATGCTGGCTCAGGCCCAACACCTTGACTAGATTCAGCCTCTGAGGTGGATCATGTTGTGTCCATCAGTAGTAAGACACAAGACTGCAGGAGAACGATACAACAGGTGTTTACTCAATGTGGCTCACTCTGGAACTTAATTGTACAGATTATTACGCTGTGCTATATACAGGTGTGGTCACTGCCGGAACTACAGTATAAATGAGCTGTAAAAAGTAGTTCCCCCCTTAAACGTACATACATTACAATTCCTCGCCTTTTAGATTAACAGTACCATAACACTCATTTAACAATTAAATATCAAACTAATTACAATTAACACTTTTATCATACAACGTTTGCTGAAAATAGTCCATTTATATATTCAGTCTTTGGGGAGGCTTCCTGATCCTTTCTGGATAGCGCCTTTCCCGAGTGTCTCGCCCTTGGTGCGGAGGCGATTCTGGCACCCTGTCGTCAGTTGGGTCATCAGCTTCCGATGCTACTGTTTCTGGGGTAGATGCGACCTGTACGTCGGGTTCCTCACCAGGTACGTATCGGCGAGGCATGGGGCTGACTTGTTCCTGTGACTCGAGGATCTGGTCAGCATGGCATCTCACTATGTTCTCCCCAACGTCCACTGTGTACATTAGTGGGCCTGTCGTGTGCATATCATTCCTGGCTGCCATTTTTCTGTTCGGTAGTCGCGGGTCAAGGCTGGTTGCACTACATTGAAGCTCTTTGTTGGCTTCTCATGGATGTGCTGGAATTGCTTACTCTCAACATCTCTTCGTACGTTTGGTCTGAGCAAACCCAGGCGAGATCTTAACCTTCGTTTAAAGAACATCATGGCCGGGGCCTGGTTGGTGACTGCATGTGTCGCATTCCAGTAGGTGAACAGGAAATTTTCCACCTTATGCTGCAGCGGAATGTTGTCATTGTACATGGCCTTTATTGCCTTCTTAAAGGTTTGTACGAACCTCTCAGCCAATCCATTTGTGGCTGGATGATACGGGGCGGATGTGTAATGCCTTTCCCCATTCCTTTTCATAAATCTTCGAAAGTCTTTGGACACAAACTGTGGTCCGTTATGACAGCAATCTGCTCTGGCAAGCCGTTCCTAGCAAATATGATCCGTAGGACTGCAATAGTTTTCTCCGTGGTGGTGGAGGATATTTTGATCACCTTAGGCCATTTGGAGTGCGCATCCACGTCTATTAAAATCAATGAGTCCACGAATGGACCAGCAAAATCAAGATGCACCCGTTGACATGGAGATGAGGGCCACTCCCATGGGTGTAGAAGGGCATGTGGTGGTGCATTTTCGACCTTCTGGCATCCTGAGCAGCTCTTTGTCAGGTCCTCGATATGCTGATCGATTCCCGGCCACCACACGTAAGCCATAGCAAGGCTTTTCATTTTTACCCCTCCCAGATGACCCTCATGAAGCTCATTGAGCACTCTACCCCTTAACTTGGGTGGAATTACCACTCGGGATCCACACATCAAGGTCCCCCGGCACACTGACAGCTGTTCTCTTCTTGTCGAGAATGCTGGCAACAGTGAGTCGCCATGTGCTGGCCATCCCTTCACCGTCAAATCATACACCCGAGACAGTGTCGGATCATTTTGGGTCTCCTTTTCTATACGAGCATTAGTTACCGGTAGGTATTCAACTGTAGTCCAATGAAATATTTTGACAGGATCCACTGCTGGTGCTTCCTCCGCAGTAGGCAGTGGCAGGCTTGATAGCCCATCAGCATTTCCATGCTGTTTCGTGCCCTTATATTCAATCTCATAGTATTGCGCCCCTAGAAAGAGTGACCATTTTTGTAGTCATTGCACAGTCATCACCGCAACGCCCCTCTTCGGACTAAAAATGAAGACAAGAGGCTGGTGGTCAGTCAGCAAGGTGAATTTTTGCCCGTGCAGATAGTGATTGAACTATTTCACTCCCCACACTAGGCTGAGGGCCTCCCTGTCAATCTGGGCATAGTTACGCCCAGCTGAGTTTAGTGATCGTGAAGCAAAGGCTATTGGCCTCTCTGAGCCGTCTGAGAATTTGTGCGACAGCACCGCTCCAATGCCATAGGGTGACGCATCACACACCAACCGAATTGGTAGTGCTGGGTTGAAATGGGCCAATACCTCTTTCGATGTGATTAGTGTTTTGCTCTTCTGGAAAGCTCGGTTACATTCGTCACTCCACTTCCATGGCACTCCAGTTTGCAGTAGGGTGTTCAGTGGGTGCAGTATTGCAGACAAATTTGGCAAGAACTTACTGTAGTAGTTTACCAGCCCGAGGAACGGCCTCAGTTGTGACATGTTTTCCGGTGCTGGAGCCTTGACTACTGCCTCAATCTTTTCTGGGGACTTATGTAACCCCTCTTTATCGATAACGTGGCCACAATACGAGATCTGTTTTTTTAAAAACTCGCATTTGGGGCGGTTAGCTCGGAGCCCATATTCCTTCAATCTAGTGAGCACATGCTCCAGGTTGGCGAGGTGATCACTGTCATTTTCGCCCGTGACCAGGATGTCGTCCAAATAACACTGGGTCCCTGGGATCCCTTGCAGGACTTGTTCCATTGCCCTTTGCCAAATAGCCAGAGCTGATGCTACCCCGAATACCAGCCGGTTGTATGGGTAGAGACCTTTATGGGTGTTGATTGTGAGGTATTTTATTTATGCTTCTTCTACCTCCATTTGCAGATACGCCTGGTCCAGATCAATCTTAGTGAACCATTTCCCTCCAGATTGCGAGACGAAAATATCTTCAATCCGCGGAAGTGGATATTGTACGGTGTGAAGGACTGGGTTCACTGTTGCCTTAAAGTCCGCGGATAATAAATCGTTTGAACTCTCCAGTTGCATTCGACTCAGTGATTACTGAACCAGACTGAGGGTAAAAGAATCCGTTCTATCAGTCTGATCCTAACCTCTAATCTACTTTCACTCTCCATCCCACCCGAACCCATTTGATCTCCCGGGAGAGGCGAAAAACCAGGTAAAAAACCCAATGGCCAATTTGGGAGAAAAAATCTGGGAAATTCCTCTCCGACCCATCTTGGCTATTGAAACTCGTCCAGGGGATTACTCTTTCCCTGTATTTCCTGCAGTACTTACCTTCTGTAATAGGTGATCTCCACCCCAGCCCGGAACAGGCCCAATTTACACTTGAGGGACTCCTAGCTAGCAGCCTGTTCCCGAGGTCTCCACTAATCCCTGTGAAAAAACCACCTCCTGTAATCTAACAAGAATTAGAACACAAGAAGTAGGAGCAGGACCAGGCTACACGGCCCCTGGGCCCGCTCCGCCACCCACAGGGCCATGACCGACCCGAACCTAGATTCATGTCCGATTTCCTGCCTGCTCCCCGTAACCCATAATTCCCTTTACTTCAAGGAAACTGTCTATTTCTGTTTAAAATTTATTTAATGATGTAGCTTTCACAGCTCTCTGGGGCAGCAAATTACACAGACCTACCACCCTCTGACTGAAGAAGTTTCTCCTCATCTCAGTTTTGAATGAGCAGCCCCTTATTCTAAGATTATGCCCCCTAGTTCTAGTTTCATCCATCAATGGGAACATCCTCACCGCATCCACCCGATCAAGCCCCTTAACAATCTTATATATTTCAATAAGATCTCCTCTCATTCTTCTGAACTCCAATGAGTAGAGTCTCAATCTACTCAACCTCTCCTCATATGTCAAACCCCTCATCCCCGGGATTAACCGATTGAACCTACTTTGTACTGCCTCGAGCGAAAGTATGTATTTTCTTAAGTATGGACACGACAACTGTATGAAGTATTCCAGGTGTGGTCTCACCAATGCCTTGTACACTTTGGT
This sequence comes from Somniosus microcephalus, assembly GCF_052327205.1. Taxonomy (NCBI): domain Eukaryota; kingdom Metazoa; phylum Chordata; class Chondrichthyes; order Squaliformes; family Somniosidae; genus Somniosus; species Somniosus microcephalus. The sequence goes on along the minus strand of NW_028225184.1, from coordinate 47,125,963 downwards.
GGCAAAAACAAGAAGGCAGATTATTATCTATATGGCAATACATTGGGAGAAGTGGAAGTGCAGCGAGACCTGGGTGTCCTTGTGCACCAGTCGCTGAAGGTAAGCATGCAGGTGCAACAGGCGGTTAAGAAGGCCAATGGTATGTTGGCCTTCGTAGCGAGAGGTTTTGAGTACAGGAACAAGGATGTCTTGCTGTGCTTGTACAGGGCCTTGGTGAGACCACATCTTGAGTATTGTGTGCAGTCTTGGTCGACTTATCTGAGGAAGGTTGTTCTTGCCATGGAAGTAATTCAGCGAAGATTCACCAGGTTGATACCTGGGATGGCAGGAATGACGTATGAGGAGAGATTGGGTCGATTGGACTTGTACTCGCTGGAGTTTAGAAGAAGGAGAGGTGATCTCATTGAAACTTATAAAATTCTACCAGGAATGGACAGACTAGATGCAGGAAGGATGTTCCCGATAGCCGGGGAGTCCAGAACCAGGGGACACAGTCTAAGGATAAAGGGTAGGCCATTTAGGACAGAAATGAGGAGGAATTTCTTCACCCAGAGAGTGGTGAACCTCTACCACAGAAGGCGGTGGAGGCCATTTCATTAAATATATTCAAGAAGGTGTTGGATATATTTCTTAAGTCTAAAGGGATCAAAGGGTAAGGGGAGAAAGCAGGGACAGGGTACTGAATTTGGATGATCAGCCTTGATCGCATTGAATGGTGGAGCAGGCTCGATGGGCCGACAGGCCTACTCCTGCTCCTATCTTCTTTGTTTCAAAGTCCCCGATCACCAGCCCCAAGGGAGGGCAGCCTGGGTAAGAGCGGCTCACTACAATATCATCCCCAGTGAGCCCAATGTGGAAAGTGTGTGAGTGAGTGTGTGAATGTCCTCGACTGCTGGTCCCGTGGCCCAGGGGAGAGCGGCTCAACACACTAGACAGTGTAGACAGTGTGTGAGTGAGTGTGTGAATGTCTCTGATCACCGGCCCCATGGGACGGTGGCCTGCGTGATCGTGGCTCAACACAAAATCAACCCCAGGGAGCACAGTGTAGGCAGATTTTGAGTGAACATGTGAATATCCCCAATTACCGGCCCCGTGGCGTTCCGGGGGCGAGTGGCTCACCACAATATCTGACCCAGGGAGCTCTCAGGCTGCAAAGTCACCATTTCTTCTCATATTTTAATGAATTTTACAATCAGAGTGAAGGGATATTTCCCCATATTCTTCAACTGCTCTCTGAACTTAGTCTGGGTCATGGCATAGATGCCAGTGTTTGTGCAGCAACTCAGCATCTGCAGCCCGAATCCCACTTCCCTTACATAATATGGTATATATACAGTGCCATACCCCAAATACCTCATCCGGTACCATAAAAAATACACCATAAACATTGTCCATAAAAGGATGAAATTGCCCGAGATAACAAATAGTAAAATTACGGATTTCCTGCGGCTCTCCATCTCTGGGTCTCTTGGATTGTCCCCACTGCTGGGACCCCGGAGTCTCCTGCGGGCTCTGCTGGACACTACAATGTGTCTGACGGTGACAGCATTGAATAGCAGAATCAAAACAAATGGGACACACGGGGTGAGAATATAATGAAGGAACTCGATTATTCCCCAGACCCGTGAATCCATAACATCAGATGTTGCAATACAAAACCAGGGGATATTCGCAAGGTAATATTGACCTGTGAACATAAAATACCAGAAAATGTTCTTTAAACCGCTCAGCACAGCCACTGTTCCTAGAACCACAGCTGCCGTTTTCTCGGTGCAATATTTAGTTTTCAGCTTCTGGCAACAAATGGCCACTAATCGATCAAAGGTGAAAGTGACGGTGAACCAGACAGAACAGTCTGTGGCTGCATAAAGCAGGACGGCATGGATATTACACACGGGGATGAACCGCACAAAATCAAACTGTCTCCAATAAATAATCGGAATGTGCCTCAATATCAGGTCGAGGATAACGAGCAGTAGATCCGACGTTGCCATGGCCACCAGGTAGCGAGTGACACATTTGGAGAGACCGCACTTTCCGCGGGACAGGATCACAATGGTAACTAAGTTCACTGTGAGGAAGGAAAATAAAAGGGAAATTATACATCAGGCTGGGGAAAAAATTGCAAATTGATGGAATTCGGGGTCAAATATGCAATTCATTGGCGAAATTCAATGATATATTCTAATTCTTTTACATGTGGAGCTGAGTACAGGGTTCATTGTAAGAATAATCGATATAAATTGTGGAAGCAATAAATGAAATGGGAATAAATATATCATTAATGTAAACGATGTATGATCAATGAGTGATGAAATGATCGATCTATATTTAGTAAGCAGAAAAAAGCACCCTCCGAGTTATCAGAGACACAACGGAACAGAACTTCTCAGGATTCCTTCGTGCCCGGGATCAGTCAGCATTTGGACCGGGGATATTAACTTCTGTGCCCCTGTGTTAGGGAGGGGGGAAATCCCGCTTGTACTCCTGCTCCTGGTTAGAATATCCATTATATCTAGAACTGAAAATGAATGCAACAGCAAAATACAGAAACTGCAACGTTGTCAATAACTACAGGCAATTGTATGTAAAATGCACGGGTGCAATAGGACAATGCTAAAATAATAACTTATAAAGATAACTGGGTTTTCACAAGTGTTTTGAAAATTTAGTTTTCTGCATTTTTGTTGAAATAAATCAATTGTATCTCATTGAAATGGATATTGGCCACGTAACATTGCAAATAATGGACGCTGAATTAAAGTAAATAGCTATCCATCACCAGGTAATGTCCCACTAAAAGCATTTATCAGCATCAGTATCAGATGACTGATCCCACAGGCAAAGTGCCACCAAAAGCTTTTGTAAATTATCTGAACACAAATGGAAGAGCTTTATCCTTGTACTTTTTCAACTGTTGGTTTCCAACTTGTGCAGAGAATATTAGACACAAAGATATCAAAGGATTTTTATCCTCAGTACTTCAGTTACAATCAGCTGTGATTGTTTATCCTGAAGTACAGCAGGAGGCAATAGAGAATCACTCTGTTTCTCACTGAGAGATCCACTGAACTGTGACAGACGGGTATGGAATACAATTGTAAAGTCAGAACCAAGAATGGAAATAAATATATTGAATCTGTCTGAATGAGCATTTTGTGAGAATGTAAATTATCATTGTATTCCTACTTTAACCATCAGCCGCAGCGCCACTAATGCAGAACTGCAGATGGTGGGAAACTGGCTGGAACTGAATGATTAGCGGATATTTCAGGCATTTAAAGATGTGTTCATGATCTGCCAGGATTTGTTCCTGTGATTCTGTAAGTCACCATAACCAGCATTGGGTGAAAACAAAAGCAAAATACTGTGGATACTGGAAATCTGAAATGAGAACAGAGAATGCTGGTAATATTCAGCGGGTCAGGTATCATCTGTGGAGAGAGAAAGAGAGTTAACGTTACAGGACGATGAACATTCGCCATTCGGTGAAGTGTCTCCTAAACCAAGACAACATTCTTCTGATCTGTCACAAATGTTCATTGTAGATACTAGACTGAATATCGTTAAATAAAAAGTCACGTGCAATAAATTTGCTTGAGTTGAATATAGAAGATTAGAATCTTGGTAACACGATATCACCTTCAGAATCAATAGCTGACCGCAGCGGGGATGGGATGGCGAATGACAAAGAGAGAAATACAGTTAAACATGATCTACAGAATTAATAGCTGGATACAGAGACTTACCAGGAACAACAACAGTAGCCAGAGCGGGGGTATTGGGAGTAAATGACAAGAACAGTAATGCAGTGTTTTACTGAAATACTAGCTGGATAATGAGCAAATGCGCAATATCTCACCCGCCCATAAACAAATACCATGAGAATTAGGAGCATAGATGGACACACGACCCTTCGAGCTTTCTCTGCCAATCAATTAGATCATGGCTAATCTTCGACATGAAATCTAAATGTCACCCCACCCCCTCCACATCACCATATCCCATGATTCCTGTAGAGTCCAAAAATACGGATGACAGAACAGGGAGAACGGAGTTTCTCTTCCAGGATTGATCTAAATCTATGAATAAAAGACGAGAAAGTGACAGAAAAAGGAAAATATAAAACATGGAATCATAGAATGGTTACAGCACAGAAAGACGCCATCATCCCATGGAGCCCGTGCTGTCGAATGCCTTTTGGAAGTCCATGTACACAACATCACTGGCATTACCCTCATCAACCCTCTTTGTTACCTCCTCAAAAAAATTCCTCAATCTAGTTGTCAGGGTCCCAGCTACACTTTACTCTGCTGGCCGCCAGAGGGCGGGTTAGGATGCCTCAGTACACTGCTGCTATGTCTCTGCACCTTCTCCTCACCTGCGTTTGGTATACCTTGCTTTTGTTTCTTTGAATTGTTACTTTGACCTTTTGTTTGAAGAATTCTCTGCACGTCCGGTATTTGAAGAGCCTTCTAGTAAAGCATCTTTTGCATTATACACCATCTCAAGTCTCTGGCTGTCTGTCTGCATTTGGGTCCACTACCGCACCCGTAACAGCAAGACTGAGTCATCAACATGGACCCAGCAGAAACCAGCCAACCAAGGGAGGAGATTAATCAACTGCGCTCTGCCCTGATGAGTCAGGGAGCCACGGTCGGGAGGCATGACCAACTGCTGCGGGAGATTCGTCATAGCCTGCATTCCCTAACCGAGGCTGTTGGGCACGGCCAGCAGTCGGGTTCTGCACAACTCCAGCATCTAATCCTCGACAAGACAAGGATCCAGACCTTCCAGCTCCCGAAAGATACGACAGTCACCCGGGCAAGTGTCGCGGCTTCCTCATACAGTGTTCGCTGCCATTCGAGCTCCAGCCTTCCAGATTCCCCTCCGATCATTCTAGGGTCACCTACATCATCTCCCTGCTCACCGGGAGTGCCCTCGCTTGGACCACAGCTATGTGAGAGCGACAAACCCCTGCCTGCTCCAACTGTCGGATGTTCACCTAGGAGATGAGATGAGTCTTCAACCATCAAGTTAGCGGGCGAGAGGCGACCAATAGACTGCTCCATCTCCATCAGGGGAATCATAGTATATCGGACAACGCCATTGAATTCCGTACTCTCGCCACTGAAAGTCTTTGGAATACGGAGGCACTCATCGCCACCTATTTTCACGGGCTTTCAGAGGAGGTCAAAAATGAACTGGCCTCTCACAGATCTATCAATGATTTCAAGGCTCTTATCGATGTGGCCATTCGGATTGACAATCGACTCCGCGGGCGGCGAAGAGAACGCCGCCGTCCATTTCTCTCACCCCCAGACCCCAATGCAGCACCCCCGAGCCCAACGCCACCTACCGCCATGGAGGAGCCCATGCAGCTGGGCAGAACTCGACTCTCCCAATCTGAATGGGAGCGACGAATGCGCGAGAGTCGCTGCCTTTACTGCGGGGTATTCGGGCACTTGTGCGATTCCTGTCCCGAGTTGGCGGGAAAAGCCAGGACACGTCCAGCAGTGGGAGAACTGTGACGAGTCAAAACACCACTCCCAAATTTGCTTCTTCCGGTGTCTGTCTCTACTCTTTTCTCTCCTGGGGTAATCAGCAACACACACTCCGTGCTTTCATGGATTCCGGAGCAGTAGGGAATTTCATGGATATGAACTTGGCTAGACAGCTCCAGATCCCGACGGTCGACCTCGACCATCCTCTTACAATTACTGCCCTTGATGGTAGACCCCTTGGCTCTGGTAACGTCCACCGAATAACCGACCCCCTGTGGCTATTTGTGGAGAAGCACCACCAAGAGACAATTCAGTTCCACTTCATTCATTCTCCCGAGTTTCCACTGGTCCTGGGCTTTCCCAGGTTGGCTCTCCATAATCCACATATCAACTGGTTTACCGGGGCGCTCATGGAATGGGGTCCAATCTGCCATGCCACCTGCTTGTTCTCGACGCCACTTATCGATTCTCCCGAGCTTTCAGTTTCCCCCGATCCTTCTCGCATCCCAGCTGCCGACACCGACCTTATAGAGGTCTTCAGTAAGAGACGGGCCGTCTCCCTTCCTCCTCACCGCCTGTATGACTGTGCCATCGACCTGCTACCCGGCACTTTTCTCCTCGGGGTCGCCTCTTTTCTCTCTCCGCTCCTGAGACCGCTGCCATGGAGGAGTATATCCGTGACGCCCCCGCCACTGGTGCTATCTGTCCTTCCACCTCTCCTGCCGGGGCAGGCTTCTTCTTTGCGGTAAAAAAGGATGGGGGTCTTCACTCATGCATTGATTATCACGGCCTCAACCAGCTCACAGTGAAGAACCGCTACCCCCTCCCACTTATGTCCATGGCGTTCGAGCTCATGCAGTGGGCCATGACCTTTACCAAGCTGGATCTTTGCAATGCCTACAATCTGGTCTGCATAAGGGAGGGAGACGAGTGGAAAACAACTTTCATCACCCCTACTGGCCGCAATAAGTACTTAGTAATTCCATTCGGTCTGGCCAACGCTCGCGTGGTCTTTCAAGCCCTGATTAACGACGATCCTCCGTGATTTGCTTAACTGGTTCGTCTTTGTCTACCTCGACGACATTCTCATCTTTTCCAGCTCCCCCCAAGAACATGTTCAGCATGTCCGAGAGGTACTGCACCGGCTTCCTAAAAACCACCTGTACATCAAGCTCGAAAAATGTGAGTTCCGTGACCCCACTGTCTCCTTCCTGGGCTTCGTCATCACCAACGGCAGCATCCAGATGGACCCAGACAAGACTCAGGCCGTCCGTGAGTGGCCAACACCCACTTCAATCAAACAGGTCCAACGCTTCCTCTGCTTCGCCAACTTCTACAGAAGGTTCATCAGAAACTTCAGCTCCATACCGGCACCCCTCTCGGCTTTAACCAAGACAACATCCACCCGTTTTCACTGGTCACCCGTGGAGGAGAAAGCATTCAATGAAATCCAGCGGCGATTCATGACGGCTCCCGTTCTGGCCCTCCCCAATGCCTTTCTTCCCTTCATGGTCGAGGTGGATGCCTCTGTAATTGGCGTGGGGGCCATCCTGTCCCTAAGTTCTGTCACAGGCCAGAAACTCCACCCGTGCGCCTTCTTCTCCAGGCGGCTCTTGCCTGCTGAGCACAACTATGACATCGGGACCAGAGAACTGCTTGCTGTCAAGTTGGCATTGGAGGAGTGGAGGCACTGGCTAGAGCGGGCCAAACACCCATTCGTGGTCTGGACCTACCACAAGAACCTGGCCTACATCCAGGACAACAAACAGCTCATTTCTCGCCAGGCCCGGATGGTGCTCTTCTTCACTCGGATCAAGTTCATCCTCTCTTACCGCCCCGGGTCCAAAATCCTGAAAGCTGACGCGCTGTCCCAACAATTCGACCCCCCCGGATATAAGCAAAACCCCGACACTCATCCCAAAACAGTCCGATCCTAAGTCCTGCAGTGGGGGCATTCGTCCCAGCTGACTGGGCATCCAGGGGTCGCCCGGATGCTTCAGTTTATCCACAGTAGTTTCTGGTGGCAGTCGATCGAGAGTGATGTCCGGTCATTTGTCTTAGCTTGCAGCACCTGTGCCCAGCAGAAGAACACCAGGACACGACCACATGGCCTCCTTCACCCACTCCCCATTCCAAAGCGTCCTTCGTCCCAACTTTCCCTGGACTTTGTCACCGGTCTGCCACCGTCCCAATGTAACACTGCCATCCTAGTTGTTGTTGACCGGTTCTCCAAAGCCTGCCACTTCGTCCCCCTGCCCAGGCTCACTTCCGCCCGAGAAGCCGTGCAACTCATGGCGCAGCACGTCTTCCACCTACACGGCCTCCCCCTCGATATAGTGTCAGACCGTGGTCCCCAGTTCAACTCCCGGTTATGGAAGGCTTTCTGTCATCTCCTGGGTGCGGCGGTCAGCCTCTCATCGGATTATCATCCCCAGTCCAATGGGCAGACTGAGAGGGTGAATCAGGACCTGGAGACGACTCTGCGTTGCCTTGTCTCCTCCAACCCCTCTACTTGGAGCAAACACCTCATTTGGGTGGAATATGCTCACAACACATTACAGACCTCCTCCATTGGGATTTCCCCGTTCGTGTGTCAGTTCGGTTATCGGCCTCCGTTGTTCCCCGAGCAGGAACCTGAGGTGGTGGTTCCATCGGTGGAGTTGTTCGTCCGGCGCTGCCGGAGGACCTAGAGAAAGGCCCGTTCTGCACTGCAACTGGCATCAAGTCGACAGAGGATCCAGGCCAACCGACGACGCAATCCTGCCCCTTTGCTCCGGCCCGGGCAGATGGTTTGGCTCTACACCCGGGACATTCGCCTGCGGGTCGAGTCCCGCAAACTGGCTCCTCGGTTTGTCAGTCCATTCAAGATACTCCGGAAGATAAACTCAATTACTTACTGTCTCCTGTTGCCTCGATCCATGAGGATCCATCCATCCTTCCATGTCTCCCATCTCAAACCTGTGCAGACCAATCCCCTATCTCCAGCCACCACACCACCTCCAGCCCCTCGACTAGAAGGGGGCCAGCCCACCTACACTGTCTGCCGCCTCCTTCGCTCCCACTGGGTCTACGGGGTCTCCAGTATTTGGTGGACTGGGAGGGTTACGATCCAGAGGAGCGCTCCTGGGTTCCGGCTCAGGGCATCCTGGATCCTGGGCTTATCTGGGAGTTCCACCAGCGCCAGCCAGAGGCTACTGGGGGTACATAAGAACATAAGAAATAGGAGCAGGAGTAGGCCAATCTGCCCCTCGAGCCTGCTCCGCCATTCAATAAGATCATGGCTGATCTGATCCTAACCAAAAATCCACTATCACAGAACCATCTCCTGAATCTAACAGAATTAGACACACGAAATAGGAGCAGGATCAGGCTACACGGCCCCTGGGACTGCTCCGCTACCCAGAGGGCCATGACTGATCCGAACCTAGACTCATGTACAAATTCCTGCCCGCTCCCCGTAACACTTATTTCCCTTTACTTCTAGGAAACTGTCTATTTCTGTTTTAAATTTTTGTAATGATGTAGCTTCTACAGCTTTTTGGGGCAGCATATTCCATGGACCTACCACCCTCAGAGTGAAGTAGTTCCTCCTCATCTCAGTTTTGAAAGAGCAGCTCCTTATTCTAAGACTATGCCCCCTAGTTCTAGTTTCACCCATCACCAGGAACATCTTCACTGCATCCACCCAATCCAACCCCTTCACAATCTTTTATATTTCAATATTATCGCATCTCATTCTTCTGAACTCCAAAGAATAGAGTCCCAATCTACTCAACCTCTCCTCAAATGTCCATCCCCTCATCCCCGGGATTAACCGAGTGAACCTTCTTTGTACTGACTCGAGAGCAAGTATGTCCTTTCTTAAGTATGGACACCAAAACTGTATGCAGTATTCCAGGTGCGGTCTCACGTCAGGTGCCGTCCCTAGGCGGGGTTTCTGTCAGGGTCCCAGCTGCACTTTCCTCTGCTGGCCGCCAGAGGGCGGTTTAGGATGCCTCAGTACACTGCTGCCATGTCTCTGTACCTCTCTCCTCACCTGTGTCTCATTAGAGTAATTGTCTCATCAGAGTAATCAGGCCTGTTATTTAAGCTGACTATTTCCAGCTCCAGTCACTCAGTCTTGAGTTCTCATGCCTGCAAGTCACAGGTTAGTTCATAGTCCTTGCCCTGCGTTTGGTATACTAGCTTTTGTTTCTTTGAATTGTTACTTGGATCTTTTGTTTGAAGAATTCTTTGTACGTCCTGTATTTGAAGAGCCTTCTAGTATCTTTTGAGTTTTACTCCATCTCAAGTCTCTGGCTGTCTGTCTGCATTTGGGTCCAGTACCGCACCCATAACATTAGTTAAGCACGATTTGCCTTTGACAGCTCCATGCTGGCTTTACTTAATTAATCTAAACTTAACCAAGTGACTGCTAATTTTATCCTTGATCCTCGTTTCTAAAAGCAACCCCGACACCAAAGTTAAACGGTCTGGCTTACAGTTGCTGGGATTATCCTTGCGCCCGTTTTTGAACTAGGGTGTAACATTTGCAGTTCTCCAGTTCTCTAGCACCACACCGTATCTAAAGAAAATTGGAAGATGATGGCCAGTACCTCCGCAATTTATACCCTTACCTCCCTCAGCATCCTAGGATGCATCCCATCCGCTCCAAGTGACTGATCTACTTTAAGTACAGCCGGCCTTTATGTTCCTCGCCTTTATCATTTTTTAGCCCATCCAGTATCTAAACTACCTCCTCTTTCACTATGGATTTGGCAACAGCTTCTTCCTTGTTGAAGACAGATGAAAATTATTAATGTAGTATCTCATCCAGGCACTCTGCTTCCACTCCTAGTTCTCCTGCTTGGTCCCTTGTCGGCTCCACCCCTCCTTTTCCTACCCATTTACTATTTATATGCATATAGAAGACCTTTAGATTCAATTTTCTGTTAGCTGCCAATCCATCCTCATACTCTCTCTTTGCCCCTCTTATTTCCTTTTTGACTTCATCTCTGAACTTTCTATAATCAGCCTGTTTCTCACTTGTATTCTCAAGCAGACATCTGTCATACGCCCCCTTTTTCTGCGTCATCTTACTCACTATCTTTTTCGTCATCCGGGGTGCTCTGGCTTTGTTTGTCCTACCTTTCCCCCTCGTGGGAATGTACCTCGATTGTACCCGAATCATCACTTCTATAAAGGCAGCCCATTGTTCAATTATAGTTTTTCCTGTTAATCTTTGATTCTAATTTACCAGCTCCATTCTCAAGCCACTGAAACTGGCACTCCTCCATCTAAGTCTTTGTTACTATAGATTATTCCCTGTCCTTTTCCATAGCAAATCTAAAGCTAATGATGCTCTGATCGTTGTTCCCTAAATGTTCCCTTACTGAAACTTGCTCCACCGGACACACCTCATTACCCAGAACCAGATCCAGCAATGCGTCATTTCTCTTCGGACCAGAAATGCACCAATCTGGAAAGTCCTCTTGAACTCACTTCAGCAAGTCTTCCCCTTGTCTGCCCTTTATACTTTTACCAACCCAGACTATATTAGGATAATTGAAGTTCCCCATTATTAATACTCTACATTTCTTCCATCTCCCTGTAATTTACCTGCACATTTTCTCGTTTGTATTCTTCCCACTAGTTGGTGGCCTACAGAATAAACTAGTCGTGTAATGGCACCTCTATTGTTTCTTAACTCAAACCAAATAGATTCTGTCCTTGACCCTCCTGGACATCCTCTCTCTCTAGCTCTGTAATTAGCTACTTAATCAGTACTGCTACCCAATCTTCTTTCTTTCCTGCACTATCTTTCTCTAACATCTTATATCCAGGAATATTTAGTACCCAATCCTGCCCTTTTTGAGCCAGGTCTCTGTTGTCGACATGACATCATTTTCGTAGGGGAACGGTTGACCAACAGGCAGAGTAATAGGTGCAGGCAGGTAGTGCAGGAAACCCTGTGGCCATCCCCCTCTCCAACAGATACACCCCTTTGAGTAGTGTTGGGGGGGTTGGCTTATCATTGGAAGGCAATAGCAGCCAACTTCCTGGCAACAGGTGTGGCTCTGCTGCACAGCACGGGAGGAAAAGGAGGGGTAGAGCTATAGTAATAGGGTATTCGATTGTAAGGGGAATAGATAGGCGTTTCTGCGGCCACAAACGAGACTCCAGGATGGTGTGTTGCCTCCCTGGTGCAAGGGTCATGGATGTCTCCGAGCGGCTGCAGAACATCTTGGAAGGGGAGGATGAACAGCCAGCTGTCGTGGTGCATATAGGCACCAAAGATAGAGGTAAAATGCGGGATGAGGCCCTAAAAGTGGAATATAGGGTGTTAGGAGATACATTAAAAAACAGGACCTCAAAGGTAGTAATCTCAGGATTGCAACCAGTGCCACGTGCTAGTAAGAGTAGAAATAGAAGGATGCTTCAGATGAATACATGGCTCGAGTAATGGTGCCAGGGGGAGGGATTCAAGTTCCTGGGACATTGGAACCGGTTCTTGGGGAGGTGGGACCAGTTCAAATTGGACGGGTTGCACCTGGGCAGGGCTGGATGATGTCATAGGTGGAGTGTTTCCTAGTGCTGTGGGGGAGGTTTTAAATAAAATGGCAGGGGGCTGGGAACCTGAGCAGGGAGACAGAGGAAAGGGAAACAAGGATAAAAGCAAAAGATAGGAAGGAGAAAAACAAAAGTGGCAGTCAGGGAAATCAACGGTTTAAATCAAACGTGGCCAGAATAAATAATAAATCTAATAGGTCTAGGAGCGTTAAAAAAACAAGCCTGAAGGCTTTGTGTCTTAATGCGAGGAGCATTTGTAATAAGTTGGATGAATTGGCTGTGCAAATAGATGTAAACGAATATGATTTGGTTGGGATTACAGAAACGTGGCTCAAGGATGGCCAAGACTGGGAAGTCAACTTCCAGGAGTATTCGATATTCAGGAAAGATAGGCAAAAAGAAAAGGGAGGTGGGGTAGCATTAATGGTTAAAGAAGGGATGAACACAATTGTAATGAAGGATATTAGCTCTGATGATGCAGAATCTGTATGGGTAGAATTGAGAATTACTAAGGGGGAAAAAACGTTAGTGGGGGTGGTATATAGACCTCCCAACAGTAAGGCGGAGGTTGGGGATGGCATTAAAAGGGAAACAAAAGAAGCGTGCAATAAGGGCACAGCAGTCATCATGAGTGACTTTAATCTACATATAGATTGGGCCAAACAAATTAGTAACAATAATGTGGAGGAGAAATTCCTGAAGTGTTTCCGGGATGGTTTCCTGGACCAATATCTCGAGGAACCAACCAGAGATCAGGCCATCTTAGAATGGGTATTATGTAACGAGAAAGGATTAATTAGCAATCTTGTTGTACGAGGCCCCTTGGGTCGGAGCGATCATATTATGACCGAATTCTTCATTAAGATGGAGAATGAAGCAGTTGAATTAGAGTCTAGGGTCCTCAAGTTTAATAAAGGAAACTACGATGGCCTGAGGAGCTAGTTGGGTAGGATTGATTGGTGAATGGCACTCAAATGGTTGACGGAGGATAGGCAATGGCAAACATTCAAAGATATAATGGATGAGCTACAGAATTTGTTCATCCTAGTTTGGCATAAAAATCAAACAAAAAAGGTGACTCAACCGTGGCTAACAAGGGACATTAGGGATAGCATAAAAGCCAAGGGGAGGACATATAAATTGGCCAGAAAAAGCAGTAATCCTGAAGATTGGGAGCAGTTTAGGATTCAACAAAGGAGGACAAAGGGATTAATTAAGAAAGGGAAAATAGAATATGAGAGTAAGCCTGCAAGGAACATAAAAACTGATTGTAAAAGCTTTTATAGATATGTGAAGAGAAAAAGATTGGTGAAGTCAAGCAGTCAGAATCGGGGGAATTTATAATGGGGAACAAAGAAATGGCAGACCAACTAAATACATATTTTGGTTTTGTCTTCACAAAGGAGGACACAAATAACCTCCCAGAAATGCCGGGGAACATCGGGTCTGATGAAAGAGTGGAACTGAAAGAATTCAGTATTTGTAGGGAAATGGTGTTAGGAAAATTGATGGCACTGAATGCTGATAAATCCGCAGGGCCTGATAAACTACATCCCAGGGTACTTAAGGAAGTGATCCTAGAAATATTAGATTCATTGCTGGACAACTTCCAGAATTCGATAGACTCTGGACCAGTACCCATGGATTGGAGGGTAGCTAATGTTACCCCACTATTCAAAAAAGGTGGTAGAGAAAAAGCGGGTAATTAGAGACCGGTAAGCCTGACATCAGTAGTGGGGGAAATGCTGGAGTCCATTATAAAAGAATATATAGCAGAGCACTTGGAAAGCAGTGACAGGATCGGACAAAGTCAACATGGATTTACAAAAGGTAAATTGTGCTTGACTAAATTACTGGAATTTATTGAGGATGTAACTGGTAAAATAGGTCAGGGAGAACCAGTGGATGTGGTGTATTTGGACTTTCAGAAGGCTTTCGATAAGGTCCCACATAAGAGATTAGCATGCAAAATTAAGGCACATGGAATTGGGGGCAAGGTATTGACTTGGATAGAGAACTGGTTGGCGGACAGAAAGCAAAGAGTGGGAATAAACGGGTCATTTTCCGAGTGACAGGCGGTGACTAGTGGGGTTCCTCAGGTTCGGTCCTAGGACCCCAGCTGTTCACAATATATATTAATGATCTGGACGAGGGAATTGGATGTAATATCTCAACATTTGCAAACGACACAAAGCTGGGTGGGAGGGCATGCTGTGAGGAGGATGTCGTGAAAATGCAGTACGATTTGGACAGGTTGGGTGATTGGGCAGAACATGGCAAATGCACGAAATTTTGGATAAATGTGAGCTTATCCACTTTGGTGGCACAAACAGGAAGGCAAATTATTATTTGAATGGCAATAGATTGGGAGAAGGGGAAGTGCAGAGAGACCTGGCTGCTGTTGTGCAACAGTCGCTGAAGGGAAGCATGCAGGTGCAGCAGGCGGTTAAGAAGGCAAATGGTATGTTGGCCTTCGTAGCAAGAGGGTTCGAGTACAGGAACAAGGATGTCTTGCTACAGTTGTACAGGGCCTTGGTGAGACCGCACCTTCAGTATTGTGTGCAGTTTTGGTCGCCTTACCAGAGGAAGCACGTTTTTGCCATGGAAGGAGTGGAGCGAAGATTTACCAGGCTGATCCCTGGGATGGCAGGAATGACGTATGGTGAGAAATTGTGTCGATTGGCCTTATACTCACTGGAGTTTAGAAGATTGAGAGGGGATCTCATCGAGAGCTATAAAATTCTGTCAGGCCTGGACAGGCTCTATGCAGGAAGGATGTTCCCGATGGCTGGGGAGTCCAGAACCAGGGGTCATAGTCTAAGGATAAGGGGTAAGCCATTTAGGACTGAAATGAGGAGGAATTTCTTCACCCAGAGAGTGGTGAATCTGTGGAATTCTCTGCCAAAGAGGGCGGTGGAGGACAGGTCATTAAAGATATTCAAGAAGGAGTTGGATATATTTCTTAAGGCTAAAGGGATCAAGGGATATGGGGAGAAGGCAGGGACAGGCTACTGAATTTGAATGATCAGGCATGATCTCATTGAATGGCGGAGCAGGCTTGAAGGGCCGAATGGCCTACTCCTCCTATCTTCCATGTTTAATTAAGTGTATATTGCCTCTCCCTGTTGGTTCTGCCAAAATCCATCACTTCACACTTCTCTTTATTAAATTCCATCTGTCACTTGTCTTTCCCCACTGCTAGCCTTTCTATGTCATGTTGCAGCCGATTGGTATCATCCTCACTGTTTGACACACCCCCAAGTTTGGTGTCATTGGCGAATTTAGATATTTAACACTATATTCCAATATCCAGGTCATTTATGTATATCAAAAAAAGCAGTGACCCCAGCACTGGCCCTTGTGGAACACCACTGTCTACCATCCTCCAATCTTAAAAGCAGCCATTTACCACAACACGCTGTTTTCTGTCATTAAGCCAATTCATTATCCAAGCTGCCACTGACCATTCTATTACAAGAGCCTCAATTTTGTTAACCAGCCTTCTCCGTGGTACGTTGTCAAACGCCTTCCTAAAATCCATGTAGACAACATCCATTGCATTCCTTTCATTAATCCTTCCTGTTACTTCGTCAAAATATTCATTTAGATTAGTTAAACACGATCTGCCTTTTACAAATCTGGGTTGGCTTTCCTTAATTAGCTTAAACCTCTCCAAATGCCCGTTAATTTTTTCTTGATTATTGTTTCTAAACCTTTACCCAACACCGCTGTTAAACTGATTGAACTGTAGTTACTTGGATTGTCCTTACACCCTTTCTTGAACAATGGTGTCATTTTTGCCACTTTCCAATCCTCAGGCACCTCCCCCGCATCTAGGGAGGATTGGAAAATTAATGCAAGCCCTTCCGCTATCTCATCCCCAATTCCCTTAGCAACCTGGGATGCAAGCTATCTGGGCCAGTCGACTTATCTACACTAAACAAACCCAGCCTTTCTTATACATCCTGTGTATCTATTTTTACCCCGTCCATTGCTGCTACCTTTTCTACATCTACCGATTTTTTGACGGCAGCCACCTCCTTTGTAAACACCGATACAAAGTATTCATTGAGTATTCTAGACTTTCCCTGCATGGGAAATGTCTACTCATGCCAAGAAGATGGATGCCGTTCTGAATGCAAGCTGCCGATTTATCACACTTTGCTTAAAATCAACAAACACCAACAGCCTATATATCCTGGCGTGTATCGCTCCCCCTCATATAAGAAGAACGGTAGCCAGCAAGAAAGAGCGACTCCTTCAAACATCAGATGAGAGGCACACTCTGCATTGTCCTGCACCTACACCCAGCCGCCTAAAGTCAAGGAAGAGCTTCATGAACAGTGTTGTTCCATTACAATCAACCTCATCTGAAGCCCGCATCGCCTTGTGGAAAGGCCAGCTCACCAGTCTTGAACAACCCCCAGCAATGGAAATTTTACCTGGTAGCCTTCCCCCAGGAGCTAATTGTAACTGGGCAATCTGGAAGTGCCTTAACAGACTTAGGACCTTAGTAGGTTGCTCAAAGGTGTCACTAAGCAAATGGGGATATTCAACCAGCGCGACAACTTGTGAATGTATAAATGAGGCACAGACTATGCAACATCTCCTGCAATGCCCATCATTAGAGGAACCCTGCATTGTTGCAGATCTTGCCGAATCCAACAACAAGGTGGAAAAATGTGACCAATTCTGGCTGGGCTATGTATAAACTGTCCGTGGACACGATAAGAAGAAGATGCTTTTTTGTCCATAATTGGTCCCACCCCGCCTCTTACTACCCACTTGCTGTTTTCATTCCAGTAGAATATTTTGGGTTCCCTTTAATGTTTACTGCCATTCTACTCTCATATTCCCTCTTTGCCAATTTTATTTTCATCTTCACTTCCCCTCTCAACTTAACGTATTTGGTGTGGTTCTCCCATTGAAGATTTAAACTGACATGAATCACACACACTCCTCTTTTGTTTCATCATCTTCTCTATCTCTCTCGCCATCCAAAGAGCCCTTGCATTGGTTCCCTTACCCTTACCTCTTCTTTGAATGTACCTAACTTGTACTTGGATCATCTCCTCCTTAAAGATCACCCATTGTTCTGTTAGTTTTTCCTTTCAATCTTTGGTTCCATTTTACCCTGGCTAGATCCTTTCGCATCCCATTGAAGTTAGCCCTATTCCAGTTTAGAAGGTCCACTCTAGATTGTTCCTTTCTCCTCTCCATTGCTAATCTAATTCTTATGATACGATGATCACACGTGCCAAAGTGTTCTCCCATAGTCACTTGGTCGAGCTCGACCACCTCTTTCCCCAGCACCAGATCCAGAATTGCCTCCTTTCTAGTTGGGCCAAGAATATACTGGACAAGGAATTTATCCTGAATACATTTCAGAAAATCCTCCCTCTCATTTCACTTTACCCTGGCATTATCCCAATTGATGTGTGGGTAATTAAAGGTCCCCAATATCAGCACGCACTAGCTCTTGCATATCTCTGCGATTTCCCTGCAGATTTGCTCCTCTACCTCCCTCTCACTATTTGGAGGCCTATAGAATACCCCCACTAGCATGATGATACACTTTTTGCTCCTCAGCTCTAACCAAATGGATTCTGTCCTTGTCCCCTCAAGAACATCCTTTCTTTCCAACACTACAATGTCTTCCTTAATCGGCACTGCCACCCCACCTCCCTTTTTTCTTTCTCTATCTTTTCTGAACACCTTGTACCCTTGAATATGAAGTGCCCAGCCCTCATCGTTTATAAGCCATATTTCCGTTATTGCCACAACATCCTATTGCCACACTGCTAATTGGGCTTGTAGCTCACCAAACCTATTCACCACACTTTGTGCATTTATGTACATGCATCCTACACCCATTTTTCGATTTAATGTAGATATTCTTAGTCTGTTCCTATCTAATAAAATACTACTTCTGCCTCTAACACTACTTTCTTCTCTTGTACTAAGAAACACACTAACTGCTTTAAGCACCTTTTTCCTCTTTTCTACTCCTATATGCTGGTGCCCACCCCCCGGCCAAGCTAGGTTAAAGCATCGCCAAAGAACTAGCAAACCTCCCCGCGAGAATATTGGTCCCGTCTCCATTGAGTTGTAACCCTTCCAGCTTGTACAGTTCCCACCTTCCCCAGAAAGGATCCCAATACCTCGGAATCCAAAGCCCTTCCACCTGCATCACCTCTCCAGCCACGGAATCATCTGTTCTATCCTCCTATTCCTGTAGGCGCTAGCACTTGGCACTGGGAGTAATCTGGAGATTACTACCTTTGATGTCCTGCCTATTAATCTCTTTCCTGGCTCCCTTTCGTCTGCCTGCAGGACCTCATCTCCCCCTCTGCCTATTTCGCTAGTGCCAATATGGACAATGAAATCTGGCTGTTTACCCTCCCCAGTCAGAATGTTCTTCAGCCGCTCAGTGACATCCTGTTACCAGGGAGGCAACAAACCATCCTGGAATCATGTCTACGGCTGCAGAATTGCCTGTCTGTTCCTCTAACTAATGAACCCACTATCACTATTACACTTTCATTCTTCTCCCCCAACCCCCGTGCATCTGATACCCCAGTGGTGCCGTGGCCTTTTCTCTGGCTGCTCTTCCCAGTGGAGCCATCACCACCACAAGTTTCCAGAACTGTGAACCAGTTAATGAGCGAGATGCACTCTGGGGTTTCTGCCCTACCTGCCTGGTCCTCATACTCTGCCGGTCACCGATTCCCTCTCTGCCTGCACACTGAGGCTGTGGGGTGACCACTTCTAGGAGCGTGCTTTCCAAGTATTTGTCAGCCTCCCAGATACACTGTAGTGACTCCAGCTGCCGCTCAAGCTCCAAACACGGATCTCAAGTTGCTGCAGTTGGCGACACTTCCTGCACACGTGGTCGTCTAGGCCGTAAGAAGCATCCAGGATATCCCACATGGCACACGATGTGCAAATCACGGTACTGAGCTACCCTGCCACGCCTCTATTTACCAGTCTATTGGGATAATTTCGCAGAAATAAACTTAAAACTTAACAAGAAACTCTTAAAAGCTACTCACCAATCAGCACCTCCCTCTTTTAGATAGGCGGTGAACTACGTCTGTCTGCCGGTCACCGATTCCCTCTCTGTCTACACAGTCTTAAGCTGCGGGGTGACCACCACCTGAAACGTGCTACCCACGTAGCTCTCAGCCTACAGATGGACCGCACTGTCTTCAGCTGCTTCTCAAGCTCCAAAATTTGTGGCAAGTGTCCTGGGATTCCCACATGGCACAGGATGTTCACTCCACATTACTGAGTTGCCGGCTCATGCCTCTATTTAATTGACTATTTACTAACTTAACAGAATTAAACTCGAGACTTAAAAAAGTCATCATCTACTCACCATTCCTTGTCGTTTCAGCATCTTCCCTTGTGCTGACGTCACTTACCTCGCTCCCTTGTGCTCGCTCCCGGCTCCGGGTTCTCTGGCCTCCCTTTATCTGCAGCCGCCCCTCTCATTCTGTTCTTCTCCCCCCTATGCCCCTAATTCCTACTCTCTCCAAATACACAACCTTAGCACTCTGTTTAGAAGCACTCCTTTTAGGATCACTCTGTGCAGAGCACTGAAAAATATGGATTTCCACAAAACTTGTTCTCTGATTTATTCCACACCAGGATTTCAGGATCAAAAAATTAACAATCAATGAATTGCCCTAAACGATAAGATCTTAGAGCTGATACCACTGATGGAACGATGTGACTCACCAACATGAAATCGCTCCCGCCTCAACCCCGGAATTTCATTCCAAGGGCCACCTAGTTTACATTGCTCCCACCGCAACGCAGGAATTTCATTCCAAGGGCCACGTAGTTTACATTGCTCCCGCCTCAATCCAGGAATTTAATTGCCAGGGCCACCTAGTTTACATTGCTCCTGCCTCAATCTAGGAATTTCATTGACAGGGCCACCTAGTTTACAGTGCTCTCGCCTCAATCCAGGAACTTAATTGTTTGAGCCGCCTAGTTTACACCCTTCCTTCCTCAATCCAGGAATTACATCCCCAGGACTGCAAAGATTACACTGCTCCAGCCTCAGCTGAGGAATGTTGTTCTTCAGGCCGCCTATATTTCCCTGCTCCCACCTCAGTCCAGGAATTTAATTCCCAGGGCCGCCAAGATTACACTGCTCATGCCTCAGTCCAGGAATTTCATTCATAGGGTCGCCTAGAATACACTGCTCCCGCCTCAGTACAGGAATTTAATTCCCAGGGCTGCCTGGATTACACTGATCCCAACTCAATCCAGGAATTTCATTCCCAGGGCCACCTAGATAGCTCTGCTCCAGCCTCATTCCGGGAATGTCAATCCCTGGGCTGCCTAGTTTACACTGCAGCCACCTAAATTGAGAGATTTAATTTCCACGTTGCATAGATTTTACTGCCCCCGCCTCAGTCCAGGAATTTCATTCCCATGTCATTTCTCTCTTGTCTGAAACTAGGACAAGAACAAGAACAGCAAGTTTATAATGAGTGGCCTCAAACACACAAACATGTGGTTTTTGGTGGTGTTTGACTGAGGGGAAGAAAGATTATCAGGAGCAAAGAACTGATACGAAGGAATCAAAAGAAAATGCTTAAAACATTAACCAATGAGATAAATAGCCTGTATGCATCGCAATAGTCCATTAAACCCTCTGGAAATATTGAATTCTCGCATAGGAATTATTCTGTGAGTAAGACTATCAGTCAATATTTCCGACTCCCCCAGCACCGTCACAGGGTCTGCACAGACCGAATAGAGGTGGAGGCACCGGGATCTACAGTTGGGAGGGAGAAACCCTGCGGGTCCTCAACATTGACTAAGTACATAACTCAGTCGTATTGCTTCCAGTCAGACATGGTAAGGTCTCTTCCTGCTGATTACCACCTACCGCCCTCCCTCAGCTGATGACTCAGCGCATGTTTATGCTGAAATCCGAGTGCAGAAAGGATACAAATACACTCTAGGTCGGGAGGGGGTAAAGCTCCATGTCCATCACCAAGAGTGGCTCGGAAATAGCATCAATAACCAAGCCCTGAAGAGCGCAGCTGTTAGACTGGGATTGTGGCAGGTGGTGGGAGAACCAAGATGACAGCACAGCCTGCTTGACCTCGTCCTCACCAACCTACCTATCGCATATGCATCTGTCCATGACGATATTAGTAGGACTGACCACTGCAAAATATTTGTGGAGATTAGTCTCGCCTTCATATGCCACTAACATCGTGCTCAGTGGATGAAATGGGACAGAGCTAAGTGATCCCACAACCAACAAATCAGATTATTTCAAAGCTGTCATATCATGTCGTGAATGGTGGTGAAAAATTGAGTCGTTTCCACATAGCCCTGATGTCTCATTTTCAAGTATATATCCAATTACCTTTTGTAACTTACAGTAAAGAAAGAAAGAGAGAATTGCATTTATGTAGCGTTTTTCAAGATCTTAGTATGTCCCAAAACGCTTTACAGCCAATGAAGTGCTTTTGAAGTGTAGCCACTGCTGCAGGAGACGTAGCAGCCAAATTGTGCACAGCAAGCTCTTACGAATAACAATGTGATAATGACCAGATAATCTCCTTTGGTGATGTTGATTGAGATAAATATTTGTCAGAACACTGGGTTAACTCTGCTGCTCTGCATCGATATGTTTCAGTGGGAGCTTTTACGTTCACCTTAGAGAACAGACGGGGCCTCGGTTTATCGTCACATCCAAAAAACGCCCCTTCCGACAATGCAATGCTCCCTCAATACTGCCTCTTCAACACTGCAGCGATCCCTCAGTACTGCATTTCAGTGTTAGCCTCGATGTTTGTGTTCAATTCGCTGGAGTGGGACTTCAACCCACAACCTTCTGACTTAGAGTTGAGAGTGCTATGACCTGAGCCGACTGAATCTGATTCCACCAGACTTTCAGAGTTCATTCCAGATCATAAAAACTCACTGTGACCAAAGTTCTCTTTCTGCTCTCTGTTTCTTTCACCGATTAATTTTTTCTGTGTCCTTTTGGTAATGACAAGGCAAGTAGTAGAAACAGTTTCTCCATGCTTACTGTATCAAAACCCCTCATCATTTTGAACACTATTCAAATCTCCCACTAAACCTCTCTGCTATAAGGGAACAATCCGAGCATTTCTTGTCTCCCCACCCCCCACTCCCTAAATAACTGAAATCCCTCATCCCTGGTGTCATTACGGTAAATTCTCCCCACACAAGTGGCGGACAATGACCACCTCCAACAAGAGGGAATCTAACCTCTTCCACTTGACAGTCAATGGCATTTCTACCACCGAGACCTGGGGAGGCTGAGTCATTGAATATATTTAGGGTGGAGATAGACACATTTTTGAAGGATAAGGGAGTCAAGAGTTATTTGGAGCAGAAAATGAAGTGATGTTGAGACCAAGATCAGTTCAGCCAGGATTTCATTGAATGGCGGAGCAGGCTCGAGGGGCCAAATGACCCACTCCTGCTCCTACATCTTATATTCTTATGAATCCTCCAACATCAAAATCCTAGGAGTCGCCATTGAACAGAGACTCACTGGACCAGCCACATAAATGCCGTGGCTACTACAGCAGGTCAGAGGCTGGGAATTCTGCGGTGAGTAACTCCCCTGCTGACTCCCCAAATTATCTCCAACACCTATAAGGCAAAAGTCAAAAGTGTTATGCATTACTATCTGTAGACATAGGGATGACATGTGGGCAGGAACCTACTAATTACACTAACGTTATTAAACATTTCTCTATATTAAGGACAAGTACATATATTACGAATAACTGTCTGCAAAATAAGTCGGTTCTAAGGGGCCTTATTCAGTTCAATATTAGAACCTGTGAATGAACATTAATGGACTGATAATCTGTAAAGGCAGATCTGATGGCCAATAAATTCCAATCGCAATTTCGGAACTGATACCGTCTGCTATACACCATCGCCCGAGAGTAATTTCGAGGCACTTTTGCTTGCAGCGTTTGTTTCTTTAAAATGTCTGTGTGACTGGTCCTGTCTCTTTATAAAGCCTGTGTGACTGGTCCTGTCCCTTTATAAAGCCTGTGTGACTGGTCCTGTCTCTTTATAAAGCCTGTGTGACTGGTCCTGTCTCTTTATAAAGCCTGTGTGACTGGTCCTGTCTCTTTATAAAGCCTGTGTGTCTGGTCCTGTCTCTTAAAAAAGCCTGTGTGACTGGTCCTGTCTCTTTATAAAGCCTGTGTGACTGGTCCTGTCTCTTTGTAAAGCCTGTGTGACTGGTCCT
Source organism: Somniosus microcephalus (assembly GCF_052327205.1). Classification (NCBI taxonomy): domain Eukaryota; kingdom Metazoa; phylum Chordata; class Chondrichthyes; order Squaliformes; family Somniosidae; genus Somniosus; species Somniosus microcephalus. Next base: position 47,102,641 of record NW_028225184.1, on the reverse strand, counting down.
GTCTCTTCATAAAGCCTGTGTGACTGGTCCTGTCTCTTTATAAAGCCTGTGTGACTGGTCCTGTCTCTTTAAAATGCCTGTGTGGCTGGTCCTGTCTCTTTATAAAGTCTGTGTGACTGGTCCTGTCTCTTTATGAAGCCTGTGTGACTGGTCCTGCCTCTTTATGAAGTCTGTGTGACTGGTCCTGTCTCTTTCAAAAGACCGTGTATCTGGTCCTGTCTCTTTATAAAGCCTGTGTGTCTGGTCCTGTCTCTTTATAAGCCTGTTTCTGGTCTTGTCTATTTAAAAAGCCTGTGTGACTGGTCGTGTCTCTTTAAAATGTCTGTGTGACTGGTCCGGTCTCTTTATAAAGCCTGTGTGTCTGGTCCTGCCTCTTCATAAAGCCTGTGTGACTGGTCCTGTCTCTTTATAAAGCCTGTGTGACTGGTCCTGTCTCTTCATAAAGCCTGTGTGTCTGGTCCTGTCTCTTTATAAAGCCTGTGTCTCTTGTCCTGTCTCTTTATAAAGCCGGTGTGACTGGTCCTGTATCTTTGTAGAGCCTGTGTGACAGGTTCTGTCTCTTTATAAAGACTGTGTGACTGGTCCTGTCTCTTTAAAATGCCTGTGTGGCTGGTCCTGTTTCTTTATAAACCTGTGTGACTGGTCCTGTCTCTTTAAAAACCCTGTGTGACTGGTCCTGTCTTTAATAAAGCCTGTGTGACTGGTTCTGTCTCTTTATAAAGCTTGTGTGTCTGGTCCTGCCTCTGTATAAAGCCTGTGTGTCTGGTCCTGTCTCTTTATAAAGCCTGTGTTTCTGGTCTTATCTCTTTAAAAATCCTGTGTGACTGGTCCTGTCTCTTTAAAAATCCTGTGTGACTGGTCCTGTCTCTTTAAAATGTCTGTGTGACTGATCCTGTCTCTTTTTAAAAAGCCTGTGTGATTGGTCCTGTCTCTTTAAAATGTCTGTGTGTCTGGTCCTGTCTGTTTAAAAAGCCTGTGTGGCTGGTCCTGTCTCTTTAAAAAGCCTGTGTGACTGGTCCTGTCTCTTTAAAAAGCCTGTGTGATTGGTCGTGTCTCTTTAAAAAGCCTGTGTGACTGGTCGTGTCTATTTAAAAAGCCTGTGTGACTGGTCCTGTCTCTTTATAGAGCCTGTGTGACTGGTCCAGTCTCTTTATAGAGCCTGTGTGACTGGTCGTGTCTCTTTAAAATGCCTGTGTGACTGGTCCTGTCTCTTTATAGAGCCTGTGTGACTGGTTCTGTCTCTTTAAAAAGCCTGTGCGACTGGTCCTGTCTCTTTATATAGCCGGTGTATCTGGTCCTGTCTCTTTGTAAAGCCTGTGTGACTGGTCCTGTCTCTTTAAAATGTCTGTGTGGCTGGTCCTGTCTCTTTAAAAAGCCTGTGTGACTGGTCCTGTCTCTTTAAAATGTATGTGTGACTGGTCCTGTCTCTTTTGAAAGCCTGTGTTTCTGGTCCTGTCTATTTAAAAAGCCTGTGTGACTGGCCTGTCTCTCTTTATAAAGCCTGTGTTACTGGTCCTGTCTCTTTAAAATGTCTGTGTGACTGGTGCTGTCTCTTTATAAAGGCTGTGTTTCTGGTCCTGTCTATTTAAAAGGCCTGTGTGACTGGTCCTGTCTCTTTAAAAAGCCTGTGTGACTGATCCAGTCTCCTTATAAAGCCTGTGTTTCTGGTCCTGTCTATTTTAAAAGCCTGTGTGACTGGTCATGTCTCTTTATAAAGCCTGTGTGACTGGTCCTGTCTCTTTAAAAAGCCAGTGTGAACGGTTCTGTCTCTTTAAAAATACAGTGTGACTGGTCCTGTCTCTTTATAAAGCCGGTTTATCTGGTCCTGTCTCTTTATAAAGCCTGTGTATCTGGTCATGTCTCTTTATAAAGCCGGTGTGACTGGTCCTGTCTCTTTAAAAAGCCTGTGTGACTGGTCCTGTCTCTTTAAAAAGCCTGTGTGACTGGTCTCGTCACTTTCAAAAGACCGTGTGACTGGTTCTGTCTCTTTATAAAGCCTGTGTGACTGGTCCTGTCTCTTTATGAAGCCTGTGTGACTGGTCCTGTCTCTTTCTTTAAAGCCTGTGTTTCTGGTCCTGTCTATTTATAAAGCCTGTGTGACTGATCCTCTCTCTTTAAAATGTCTGTGTGACTGGTCCTGTCTATTTAAGAAGCCTCTTTTTCTGGTCTTGGCTATTTAAAAAGCCAGTGTGACTGGTCCTGTCTCTTTAAAAAGCCTGTGTGACTGGTCCTGTCTCTCTATATAGACTGTGTGACTGGTCCTGTCTCCTTATAAATATTGTGTGACTGGTCCTGTCTCTTTAAAAAGCCTGTGTGAATGGTCCTGTCACTTTCAAAAGACCATGTGACTGGTTCGGTCTCTTTATAAAGCTTGTGTGACTGGTCCTGTCTCTCTATATAGACTGTGTGACTGGTCCTGTCTCTTTATAAAGCCTGTGTATCTGGTCCTGTCTCTTTTTAAAGCCGGTGTGACTGGTCCTGCCTCTTTATAAAACCTGTGTATCTGGTTCTGTCTCTTTATAAAGCCTGTGTGACTGGTCCTGTCTCTTTAAAAAGCCTGTGTGACTGGTCCTGTCTCTTTATAAATATTGTGTGACTGGTCCTGTCTCTTTATAAAGCCTGTGTGACTGGTCCTGTCTCTTTAAAAAGCCTGTGTATCTGGTCCTGTCTCTTTATAAAGCTGGTGTGACTGGTCCTCTCTCTTTATAAAGCCGGTGTGACTGGTCTTGTCTATTTAAAAAGCCTGTGTGACTGGTCCTGTCTCTTTAAAAAGCCTGTGTGGCTGGTCTTGTCTCTTTAAAAATCCTGTGTGACTGGTCCTGTCTCTTTAAAAAGCCTGTGTGACTGATCCTGTCTCTTTAAAATGTCTGTGTGACTGGTCCTGTCCCTTTAAAAAGCCTGTGTGACTGGTCCTGTCTCTTTATAAAGCCTGTGTGACTGGTGCTGTCTCTTTATAAAGGCTGTGTTTCTGGTCCTGTCTATTTAAAAGGCCTGTGTGACTGGTCCTGTCTCTTTATAATCCGGTGTGGCTGGTCCTGTCAAAAGACCGTATGACTGGTTCGGTCTCTTTATAAAACCTGTGTGACTGGTCCTGTCTCTCTATATAGACTGTGTGACTGGTCCTGTCTCCTTATAAATACTGTGTGATGGGTCCTGTCTCTTTATAAAGCCGGTTTATCTGGTCCTGTCTCTTTATAAAGCCTGTGTGCCTGGTCCTGTCTTTATAAAGCCTGTGTGACTGGTTCTGTCTCTTTATAAAGCCTGTGTAGATGGTCCTGTCTCTTTAAAAAGCCGGTGTGCCTGGTCCTGTCTTTATAAAGCCTGTGTGACTTGTTCTGTCTCTTTAAAAAGCCTGTGTGACTGGTCCTGTCTCTTTTAAATGTCTGTGTGACTGGTCCCGTCACTTTCAAAAGACCGTGTGACTGGTTCGGTCTCTTTATAAAGCCTGTGTGTCTGGTCCTATCTCTTTTTAAATACTGTGTGACTGATCCTGTCTCTTTATAAAGCCGGTGTATCTGGTCCTGTCTCTTTATACAGCCTGTGTGACTGGTCCTGTCCCTTTATAAAGCCTGTGTGTCTGGTCCTATCTCTTTTTAAATACTGTGTGACTGATCCTGTCTCTTTATAAAGCCGGTGTATCTGATCCTGTCTCTTTATAAAGCCTGTGTGACTGGTCCTGTCTCTATAAAAAGACTGTGTCTGGTCCTGTCCCATAAAAGACTGTATGACTGTTCCTGTCACTTTATAAAGCCTGTGTGACTGGTCATGTCTCTTTTTCAAAAGAATGTGTGACTGGTCCTGTCTCTTTAAAAACACTGTGTAAATGTTCCTGTCTCCATAAAATGCCTGTGTGACTGCTCTTGGCTCTTTAAAAAGACTGTGTGATGTGTCCTGTCTCTATAGAAAGCCTCTGTGGCTGGTCCTGTCTCTTTAAAAAGCCTGTGTGACTAGTCTTGTCCCCTTAAAAAGCTTGTGTGAGTGTTTCTGTGTCACTGGCTGTGGCTCTGCCCTCTTGCTTAGGTGTTCATTGAATATTATCCAATTAAGAAGATTAAATTCAATGATTTTGCTACTCACTGATGAACCCAGGTGAGGCCTGTGATCAGAGCCGGGCGGCAGCACAACTTGGCCCACCCATTCTATGATTCTATGATGCTAAGATTGCTACTGCCTATACTTTATCAATTTGCCTATCCATCAAAAGGCGCCTGATAAAGTACCACACAGTACCAACATTGAAGCCAATGCGATTAAAAGTTCAGTGTCAACATGTCTTGTAAATTGGATAAGCGACAGAAATCAGAGAGTAGTGTTAAATTAAATAACAACAGTAAAATGCTGGAAACACTCAGCAGGTCAGGCAGCATGGAGTGAGAGAGAAATAGTCAACATTTCGGGTCGAACCCTTCGTCAGAACTGGAAAATGTTAGGGAAGATAGATTTTAAGCGGGGGCAGGGAGGAGGGTCGGAAAGAACAAAGGGAATGTCGGTGATAGGATGGAAGGCAGGAGTGATTGACTGACAAAAGGGATGATGGTGCTAGGAAAAAGGAAAGGTAATGGGACAAGATAAGATACAAAATATAGCTCTAGACGATGTGCAAATGATGATTGCAGCAACATTAAAAGCTACCATGTGAGCAAACAAGAGAAATAAATATAAAGAAATACAGGGTCCGCTTTAGAGTGTGAAATTGTTGAACTCGATGTTAAGTCCAGAAGGCTGTAAAGTGCCTAATAGAAAGATGAGGTGCTGTTCCTCGAGCTTAAGTTGAACATCATTGGAATCGTGTAAGAGTCCGAGGATGGAGAGATCAGGGTGGGCGTGGAGCGGTGAATTAAAGTGGCAGGCGACAGGAAGCTCGGGGTCACCCTTACGGACTGAACGGAGGTGTTCGGCAAAGCAGTCACCCAATCTGTGTTTGGTCTCCCCAATGTAGAGGAGACCGCATCGTGAGCAGTGAATACCGTAAACTAAATTGTAAGAAGTACTATTAAATCGCTGCTTACACTGGAGGAAAGTATAGGGCCCTGGACAGTTGGAGGGAGGAGATAAAAGGGCAGGTATTGCATCACCTGCGCTTTCATGGGAAGGTGCCCGGCAAAGGGGAAGGGGTGTTGTGTGTGATAGAGGAGTGGACCAGGGTGTCATGGGGGGTGTGGTCCCTTCGGAATGCCGAAAGGGGATGTGAGGGGAAGATGTGTTTGGTGGTGGAATCACGCTGGAGGTGGCGGAAATGGAGGAGGATGATCCGCAGAATGTGCAGCCTGGTGGGGTGAAAGCTGAGGGGAAGGGTCGCTCTGTCATGCTTGTGGGAGGGAGGGGAAGTGGTGAGAGCAGAAGTGTGGGAAATGGACCGCTCACGGTCAAGGGCTGTGTCAACCACAGTAAGCTCAAGTAACAGCACCTCATCATTCTATTAGGCACTTTGCAGCCTTCTGGACTTAACATCGACTTCAACAATTTCAGACTATAAATTGGCCCCTGTATTTCTTTATATAGATTTTTTTCTTTTGTTTCCTCACAAGAAATCTGCTAATGTTGCAGCCAGTATCATTCACACATCATCTAGAGCCTCCTTTTGTTTCCTAACTTGTCCCATTTCCTTTCCTTTTGCCTTACACAATCATCCCTTTTGTAGGTCAATCTCTCCTGTCTTCCATCCGATCACAGACCTCCCCTTTGTTCCTTCTGCCCCTCCTCCCTGCCACTGCTTAAAATATCTCTTCCTTAACTTTTTCCAGTTCTGTCGAAAGGTTCAGCGTGAAACGTTGATCCTGTTTCTCATTCGATGCAGACTGACCTGCTGAGTGTTTCCAGCATTTTCTATTGTTTTCAGATTTCCAACATCTGCAGTATTTTGCTATTGTAATAGTGGCAAATGGTTGTTTTTCAGTAGCTGGGAAGCATACAGTGGTGTCCACCAGGGGTGCATGTTCGGACCACGGGTCTGTTATCTACATCAATGACAAAGATTTGGATACACACCACAGAATTTCAAAGATTGCAGATGTCAGGAAATGCATAAATGTTAATAAACGGTGAGAAGGGCAGTAAAATACTTCAGGAGGGCACAGACAGCCTTGTGAAACGGGCAGAATAATGACAGATACAATTAAACACAGAGAAGGGTGAAGTGATACATTTTGGCAGGAATTATGAGCAGCGGCAATATAAACTAAACTGCACAATTTTAAAGCGAGTGCACGATCAGAGAGACCTGGGGTGTACTTATTCCAATCTTTGAGGGTGGCAGGACAATTTGCGACATCTGTTCATAAATGCAGGCCTTGGCTTTACAAACTGAGGCAAAGATAACAAAATTCTGGAAGAAAGGCTAACCTTTTCTAAATCACTAGTTAGGCCCCTGCTTTAATATTGTGTCCAGTTCTAAGAAACACACTTTAGCCAACAGTTCAAGGATTGGAGAAGGTGTCGAGGAGATTTACCCGAATGGTACCAAGGATATGGGATTTCAGTTACCAGGAGAGACTGGAGAAGCTGGGATTGTTCTTTTTTAGAGCAGCGAAGGTTAAGAATCATAGACCTTTACAGCACAGATGGAGGCCAATCAACCCATCGTGTTCACGATGGCTGCAAAAGAGCTATCCAGCCTAATGCCACTTTCTAGCTCTTGTTCCATAGCTTTGCAGCTGACAGCCCTTCAAGTGCATATCCAGGTACTATCCAATCTTCCTCTTAACTAAAATTCTCCAGTCCTGGCAACAATGTCGTAAATCTCCTCTGTAGCCTCTCCAGTGGAATCACATCGTTCCTGTAATGTGATGACCAGAACTGTAATGAATACTCTAGCTCTTACCTAACTGGTGTTTTATACAATTCTTGCATAACCTCCCTTCTGTTATATTCTATGCATCGCTTAATAAAGCAAAGTATCCAGTATACATTCTTACCCACCCTGTTTAAATGGTCTGCTACTTTCAGAGATCTGTGGAGATGCGCTTCAAGGTCCCTCTGTTCCTTTACACTTCTCAGTATCCTACCATTTATTGTTGATTATCTTGTGCTATTAGCCCTCCCCAAATGTATTACCTCTCACATATCCAAATTGAATTCCATTTGCCAAGTTTCTGCCCACCTGACCAGACCAATGATATCTTCCTGCCGGCTACAGCTTTCTTCCACACTATCAACAACACAGCCAATTTTTGTATTATCTGCAAACTTCTTAAAGGTGCGCCCTACATTGAAGTCTAAATCATTGATATATAACACAAAAAGTATGGGAGCCAGTACTGAGCTTTGTGTAACTCAACTGGAAACAGCCTTCGAGTCACAAAATCACCCGTCTACCATTACCCTTTGATTCCTGCCAATGAGCCAATATTTGTACCCAACTTGCCACATTCCTTTGGATGCCATGGTCTTTTATATTTTTGACCAACCTGTCATTCGGGCTCTTGTCAAAGGCCTTGCTAATATCTATACAGACTATGGCAAATAGAATGCCCTCATCGACCCTCCTCGTTACTTCCTCGAAAAATTCAATCAAGTTACTCAACAAGACCTTCCCTTAACAAATCCATACTGACAGTCCTTGATTGTACCATGCCTTTCTAAATGCCGATTTATACTGACTGTCAGGTTTTTCCAATAATTTTTCCTGCACCGAATCCAGGCTGACTGGACTGTAATTGGTCTATCCCTTTCTCCCGTTTTAAACCACTGTAGAGAGTAAGAATTACTCCATTCCTCTGGCGGCATGCCAGTAGCCACAGAGGATTAGAAAATAATGGTCTGACCCTAAACTGTTTCATCTGTTGCCGGTCTTAACAGTCTGTGATACATTTCACCCGGGCCTGGAAATTATCTACTTTCAAAGCTGGTAAGCTGTTTTACATTTCTTCTTTCACTATATTTATATCATCTAATATTTCAGACTCCTCCTCCTTAACAACAATGTCAGCATTAGCCCTTCTGCTGTGAAGTCAGACGCAATGTATTTATTAAGGATGAATCCCACGACTCCTGCCTCCACCTTTTTGGTCTCTAATAGGCCGTAATCTGTCTTCAGTTATCTTCATGATCTTTATTCATTGGTAAAGCATCTCTGGGTTTTCCATGATTTTACTTGTCAATATCTTTGATGCCCTCTCTGTGCTTTCCTAATTTCATTATTTAATTGAAACCCTGCGATCTCTGTACTCCTCTGGGCTTTCTGTCTTATTTTGCTCCTGGATACAGTCAAACTCTTCCCTTTCCCCCTTATCCTGCCCTGTATGCCTCGTGACATCCAGGGGACTCTGGATTTGGGAGGCCCACCCTGTTGCCATGAACCCTCACTAACTCCTCGTTGAATGCCTCCCACTGCTCAGGCACTGATTTCCCGTCAAGTAGCAGTTTCCAGTTCACTTTTGCTAATCACATCTCAGCTTAGTAAAATTATCCTTTCCCCAACTGAGAACCTTTTTCCTCGTCTATCCTTGTCCTTTTTCATAAAGAGAGATTCAATAAAGATGTTAAATATCATGAAGGGTTTTGATAGAGTAAGTAAGTCTGTTTCCAGTGGAAGAATGGTGGGTAAACAGAGGACACAGAATAAAAATATTTGGAAAGGAACCACAGGAGAGATGAGAAGAACTTTCTTTACGCAGTGAGTTGTTGTGATCTGAAATGCACTGTCTGAGAACGTGATAGAAGCAAATTCAGCAGCAACTTTTGAAAGGGAATTTGATATTTAGTTGAAGGGAAAGTGATTTACAGGGCTCTGGCTAAAGAGTAGGACTAATTAGATAGCACATTCAAAGTGACAGCATGGACACGATGGGTCGAATGGCCTCTTTCTGTGCTGTACTATTCTAAGATACTACGAGCAAGAGACAGAGAGAGACAAGAGAGAGAGAGATAGAGTGAAGGATAGAAGTAAAAAATAGAGACAAAGACTGGGAGAGGTAGAGAGGGAAAGAAATTAAATTTTAAAGGGGAATTGGATAAATACTTGAAGGGGAGCACTTTGCAGGACTATGGGGAAAAGAGCAGGGAATGGGACTAATTGGAGGGGTGAGGCCATTGTTGGCGTTGAACACATGGATTAGAATATTAAAATCGAGCTATTGCCGGATCGGGAACCAATGTAGATCAGTGATCACAGGGGTGATGGGTGAACGGGACTTATGCTAGTTAGGATATGGGCAGCAGAGTTTTGGATGAGCCCTAGCTTATGGATGCTTGTAACTGGGAGGCCGGTTAGTGGAGCATTGGAATAGTCGAGTCAGGAGTTAACACAGGCACAGATGAGGGTTTATGCAGTGGAAGCGCGGAGACAGATGATATTATGGAGGTGGTAGTTGGCTGGTCTGGTGATTCATAGGATATCAAGTCGGAGCTCATCTCAGCTTCAAAGAGAATGGCAAGGTTGCGAACTGTCTGGTTCACCCTCAGACATTGGCCAGGGAAGGGGACTGAGTTGGTAGATAGAGGAAGGAGTTTATGGCGAGGACCGAAGAAAATGGCTTCTTTCTTCCCAAGATTTAAATGACAAAACAGTAATTCAGTAAAACATGGTTTACAGATCAAATTGCTGGATATGGAGAATTACCAGGGAGACCAACAGCAGCAAAGATGAGAGAGTAGCTTACAAGACCAGTAAGACAGTTGGCAAAGCTTTATAGAGTTAATAGCTGAATTCGGAGACTTACCTGGAATAATAGTCGCAGCAAGGAGAGAGTGTAAATGACATGAACATTAATACAGTAAAATATGGTTAATAGAATAGCTGGATAGAGAGACTTACCAGGAACAACAAAAGAAGCAAGGAGTGGATAGTAAATATATTGAATAACCTTAAGTGCCAACTGTATCCGAAATTCTAATGGTAGTCCATCAGAATATGCAACAAGGATGTCAAACTCCCAAATAAAACTCCTGCCGATTGTTGTAACATTCCAATTTACTGCTCTCAGATTCTGACCCATTGTTGCAACATTCCAATATACTATTCTCAGATTCCGAGTCCCTCTCTGTGGAGCAGCGTGCTGATCACTGTTAGCGCTGGAGGTAATGCTCTCACTGGCACTATAGGATAACACATTGTAAGGAGACCCTTATTAATAGAAGAGGGAAACCATGCACTGATAAAATTTGAGTCCACAGAGATTGGCATTCATTGCAGTCACTGAACAAACACCTTGAGTTAGCCCTTGGAGACTAACATTAATTACAATCACTGAACAAACAGCTTCAATTAACCACTGTCCATCCCGCAATTCTTATACCACAGCAAAGTAGAACATTTCCCTGGCCCTGATGGGATGTATGAGAGTTGATGAGGGAAGGAACGGTGGAAATTGCGCAGGATCCGGCCAGAGTCTTTGAAACCTCCTTGGATATGGGAGTGGTGCCAGAGGAATGGAGTGTTGCAAATGTTGCACCTTGTTAAAAAAGGAGTGCGATAAACGCTTTTACTACAGGCCAGTCCCCCTTACATCGGTGGTGGGGAGCCTTCTAGAGGCCATACTCCTGGAGAAAATTAAATGACACTTGGAAAAATCATAGGATAATAAATGACAACCAACATAGATATGTTAACAGAGATGTGTCTGGCAAACCTGATTGAGTTATTTGATGAAGTAATGGAAATGGATGAAGGGTGTAGCGTGGTTGTTGTTGTGTATAAGGAATTTAAAAATGGGGTTGATAATGTGCCATTGAATAAATTTGTTAGGACCAAAGGGGAAATGGTAGCGCTGATCTGACATTGGCTAATGGACTGAAAACAAGAGCAGTGGTGAAAAGCTCTTGTTCAGACTGGGAGGAAGTACACTGTTGCACCCTCCTGGCGTCGCTATTCGGACCACTGCTCTTTTTGATATATATTAATGATATAGACATATATATATATATAAGAGCATAATTTGAACATTTGCCGATGAAACTGAGGGGATCGAATTAGGCTTCAGGAGGGCATAGATAGACTGGTGAAATTAGCAAACTGATTAAAGGTGTCACTGACAGCGCTAGTAAATGGCACTGACTCATCAGTAACCTGCTCACCGCAGCTGACTTTGCATTCCACCAGGACCACTGGGCTCCATGTCATTACAAACATGGACAAAGAGCTGAATTTCAGAGGCGAATTTAGAGTGGCTGCCCTCGACATTAAGCCATAATTTGAACGAATGTCGCATTAAGGAGCCCTCCTAAAACTGAAGTCAATGGGAATCACGGGGAAATCTCTCCACTGGCTGGAGTCATACATATCAAAAAGGAAGATGGTTGTGATTGTTGGTGGTCAATAATCTCAGCCCCTGGACATCGCTGCTGGAGTTCCTCAGGGCATTGTTCTCGACCAACCATCTTCAGCTGCTTCATTAATGATCTTCCTTCCATCATCAGGTCAGAAGTGGGGATGTTTGCTGATGACTGCACAGTGTTTAGTTCCATTCGGAAATCCTTAGATGATGAAGCATTCCATGCCCGCATGCAACAAGACCTGGCCGAATTTCAGGCTTGTGCTGAAAGGTGGCAAGTGACACAAACATCGCACAAGTGCCAGGCAATGACTACCTCTAACAAGCGAGAGTCTAGCGACTGCCACTTGACAATCAATGCCATCATCATCGCCAATTCCACCTCCATCAATATACTGGTGGTCACCATTCACCAGAAAATTAACAGGACCAGCTGCATAAATATTGTGGCTACAAGAGCAGGACAGATGTTGGTATTCTGAAGCGAGTGTCTCAGCTCCTGCCTCCCCAAATACTTTCCAACATCTACAAGGCACAAGTAAGGAGTGTGTTGGAATACTCTCCACTTGCCTGAAAGAGATCAGCTCCAACAACACTCAAGAAGCTCGATGCCATTCAGGACAAAGCAGCCCACTTCCTCGGCACCCCATCCATCCACCACCTTAAACGTCCACTCCCTCCGCCACCAGCCTATCGTGGCTGCAGTGTTTACCATCTAAAATAAGCACTGCAGCAACTCGCTCAGGTTTCTTCCCAGCACTTCACAAATCCGTGAACTCTTCCACCTAGAAGGACAAGGGCAGGAGTCGCATATGAACCCCAGCCACTACAAGTTCCCCTCCAACGCACATGCCATCTTGACTTGGAAAAATATTGTCGTTTCTTCATCATCGCTCGGTCAGAATTCTGCAAATCCCTCTAACAGCACTGTGGGAGTACCTTCATGGACTGGAGCTGTTCAAGAATGATGCTCACCACAAGCTTCCAAATGGCAAAGAGGGATAGGCAATCAATGCTGGCCATGCCAGCGGTGGCCACATCCCATGAAGGATTTAAAATAATTTAAAAATGTCAGAAGGCTGATTAAAATTAATGTAGAGGAGTGAGAAAGATAAACCTGGGGGGAAAATTAGGAGAGGCAATATAAACTAAACTGTACAATTTTAAAGGGGGTGCAGGAAAAGAGAGACATGGAAGTTTACATACACAAGCCTTAGAAGATGGCAGGACAAGGTGATACGTTTTTAATAAAGCGCATTGGCTCCTTAGTATTCTAAACCGAGGCAGACAACAATAGCAACAAAGTTATGCTGAATCTTTATAAATCACTGGTTAGGCCCCGGCTGGAGTATTGTGTTCAATTCTGGTCACGATGGAGACTTGCCATGGCGCCTCCCACGGTTCAATAGCAACACACAGCACTGACCCGTGAAGGAACTGCCTGAGGAACCCAGAGAGCAGCGAGACACACAACATTCCGGTGTAAACAGACAGAGAATATTAATAACAGGATTGATAAAACCAAACAGTGTACCTGGGTTTAAATCTTAAGAATGTGAAGCGTGGAGAATGGCAACCATTTAAGTTTAAACTGCTGCCCCGGCAGTTACAGCACGATTAGATACAGAATAAGTTCCATCTACACTGTCCCAACAAATACTCACAGGGCAGGTACAGCACGCGATAGATGCAGTGTAAAGCTGCCACTACAATGTCCCGTCAAACACTCCCAAGGCAGGTACAACACGGGTTAGATACAGAGTAAAGCTCCCTCTACACTGTCCCATCAAACACCCACAGGGCAGGTACAGCACAGGTTAGATACAGAGTAAATTTCCCTCCACACTGTCCCATCAAACACTCCCAGCACAGGTACTGCACAGATTGGATACAGAGAAAATCTCCCTCTCCACACTCCCATCAAACACTCCCAGGGCGGGTACAGCACAGGTTAGATACAGAGTAAAGCTCCCACTACACTGTCCCATCAAACACTCCCAGGGCAGGTACAGCACGGGTTAGATACAGATTAAAGCTCCCATTACACTGTCCCATCAAACACTCCCAGGGCGGGTACAGCACATGTTAGATACAGATTAAAGCTCCCACTACACTGTCCCATCAAACACTCCCAGGGCGTGTACAGCACATGTTAGATACAGAGTAAAACCTACAGTACACTGTCCTATCAAAAGCTCCCAGGGCAGGTACAGCACAGATTAGATACAGAGTAATGCTCCCTCTACACTCTCCCATCAAGCACTCCCAGCGTAGGTAATGCACAGATTAGATAGAGAGTAAAACTCGCTCTACACTCTCCCATCTAACACTCCCAGGGCAGGTACAGCACGGGTTAGATACAGAGTAAAGCTCCCTCTACACTGTCCCATCAAACGCTCCCAGGGCAGGTACAGCACGGGTTAGATACAGAGTATAGCTCCCTCTACACTGTCCCATCAAACACTCCCAGGGCAGGTACAGCACGGGTTAGATACAGAGTATTGCTCCCTCGACACTGTGCCATCCTCTGAGTGGGGCTCAGTACCACTGCCGATATGAGGTCGGGTAACACAGCAGGCCGGGGATGGGTCATGGGCTTTTCCTACTCTGTGTGTGGGGCTCAATACCACACCGGGTGTGTGATCAGGTAAACTCAGCACAGAACGGGGATGGAGCCTGTGCCTTTCCCAATGGTCACTGCATCCCCTCTCTCAGTGAAGCCGCTCCCTGGGATGCTCTGCTCAAGTCTCTGATATGGATCAGTTTTGAGATATCAATTCCTGTTTCTGTCGTCCCAGTGTATTTAAAGTAATCAATTTTCTTCCTGGAACAACTCATTTGATTTTCCAACAAATGGCTTCTGTTTTGCTGTCAACAGCTCAGCTCTGTGCTATTATTGGAGATAAAAAAAAGTGTGATCACACCCAGTATTTAAGCACATTCTGTCAAAGGATAATTAACTGCTCAAATGACCACAGCACATCGGAATTTACAGAACAAAGAGAGAGTCACATCTCCTTCTGTCTATAATCTGCTACGCACTCTTGTTTGTCTGCTATCATCTCTTTCTTCACTATCTCTGTCACCCCCTCTCTCTCCCTATCTATATCTAATAAACGTGCCTATCTCTCTATTTCCAGCTATCTCTCTTCTATCCCTATAACCCTCCCTCTCGCCCTATCTGTATCTAATAATCTCTCCTCTCTCGATCAGCATCCGTCTCTCCTCTATATCTGTCATCCCTCTCTCTTCCTATCTATATCTAATAATATTTCTTCTCTCTAGACCTATCTATATCTCCTCTATCCCTATCACACTTCTACTTATCTATATCTAATAATCTCTCCTCTCTCGATCACCATCCATCGCTCCTCTATATCTGTCAACCGATCTCTCTCCCTATCTAGTAAGATTATAAGCACATAAGGACATACAAAATAAGAGCAGGAGTAGGCCATACGGCCAGTCGAGCCTTCTTCACCATTCAATAAGGTCATGGCAGGTCATCGACCTCAACTCCACTCTACCGCCCGATCTTCATGTCCATTGATTCCGCTAGTATTTAAAAATCAAACTATCTCAGCCTTGAATATACTCAGAGGCCCAGCATCAGCCCACTGGGGCAGAACATTCCAAAGATTCACAACCCTCTGAGTGAGATATTCCTCCTCATCTCGATCTTAAATGGTCTGCTCCTTATCCTGAGACTATGCCCGCTACTTCTAGACACTCCAGCCAGGGGATGCAACGTCTCAGCGCCTAACCCTTTCATTCCTTTCAGAATCCTCTATATTTCAATGAGATCACCTCTCATTCTTCTACACTCCAGAGAGTATCGGCCCATTCTACACAATCTCTCGTCATAGAACAGCCCTCTCATCCCAGGATCTCTCCGCTCTCTATCACCATCTATCTCTCCTCTATCTCTGTCAACCTATTTCTCTCTTTCTATATCTAATAATCTCTCCTCTCTGTCTCTCCATATATCTCTCTCTGTTTCTGTCAATCTGTCCCTCATCCTCACTCTGTCTGTCGCACCCTCTCTCTCTCTCTGTTGCACCCTCTCTCTCTGTTGTCTGTCTCTCTCTCAGTCTCTATTACTCTTTCTCAGACTCTTTGATTCTAACTCTCTGTCTGTCTCTCTAACTTTCCGTTTCTCTCCGTCTCTCTCACTGTCTCTTCCTCTCTCTGTCGCTGCCTCTTTCTCTGCTTCTCCCTCTCTCTCTGTCTCTCTGGGTCTTTCTCTCTTTGTCTCCCTTTCTTTAGCTCTCTCTCTCTGTCCATCTGACTATCGGTCTCTCTGACTATCTCTCTCTCTCTCTCTCTATCGCTATCTCTCTCTCTCTCCCTCTGTCCCTCTCTGTCTCTGGTAGTCTATTCCTCAGCACATAATCTCTGTTTATATGTCTGTATCTGTCTCGTTTTGTCTCTCCATCTCACTTTCATTCTTGTCTCGGATTCTGGCTCTCTCAGCAGCTCTGTGTCGCTCGATCTTGTCTGCCCAGTCCTCTTTAGCTCTGCCTACCTCTAACATTATTTCTATTCCTCTCTCTTACAGTCTGTCTATGTCACTCTCCGGTTTTCACTCTCATTATGCGTCTCTCTTTCCCTCTGTCTCTTTCCACCTGCATCTCGGTCGGTATCTCCCCATCTCTCCTTGTCTTCCCATCTCTATGTCTCTCCTTCTCTGTCTCTCTTTATCTCGATCTTTCGCTCCCCAATCCTCTCTTTCTCTCAACCTCCCCTGTCTCTCCCCATATCAGTCTGGCTCTGTTCACCTCTCTACCTCTCTCTCCCTGTCTCCTTCACTCTCTCAGTCCCACTCTTTATTCCTCTATCGCTCTTTATCTATTACTTTATCTATGTCTCGCACACTGCGTATTTCCTCTTTTCACACCCCGGCTGCCTCTCTCTCCCATTCTCTATCTCACTCTCCCTATTGTCATAGTGAAGGAGGAGATAGTTGAGATATTGGATGGGATAAAAATTGCCAAACAGGAGCGACTAGGAAGGCTGACTGTACTTAAAGCAGATAAGTCACCAGGACTGGACGGGACACATTATAGGAAGCTGAGGGAAATAAAGGTGGAAATTGCGGAAGTACTGTGGCCATAATCTTTCAATCCTCCTGGGATACATGGGTGGTGCCAGACGGCTGGAGATTTGCAAATGTTACACCCGTGTTCAAAAAAGGGTGTAAGGATAAAGCAGCAACTACAGGCCAGTCAGTTTAATCCCGGTAGTGGGAAAGATTTCAGAAACAGTAAACAGGGATAAAATGAACAATCACTTTCACAAGTGTGGATTAATTAAGGGAAGCCAGCACGGATTTGTTAAAAACATTTTGTGTTTAACCAACTTGATTGAAATTTCTGATTAATTAACAGACAAGGATGATGAGGGCAATGCAGTTGACGTGGTGTACGTGGATTTCCTAAAGGCTTTGATAAAGGGTGCAAGTGTAAACCCAGCAATTAAAGGCATGTCAGTTTAATCTCGGTAGTGGGGAAGCTTTTAGGAACAATAAACAGGAATATAATGAACAGTCACTTGGACAAGTGTAGATTAATTAAGGGAAGCCAGCACGGATTTTTTAAAGACAAATCTTGCTAAACCAATGTGTTTGAATTTTCTGATGAAGTAAAAGACAGGGTTGATGAGGGCAATGCGGTTGACGTGGTGTACATGGATTTTGATAAGGTGCCACATAATAGGCTTGGCAGCAAATTTGAAGCCCATGGGCTAAAAGGGACAGCGGCAACAAGGATACAAATTTGGCAAAGTGACATGAAGCAGAGAATAGTGGTGAATGGCTGTTCTTCTGACTGGAGGTGTTCCCCAGGGGGTCGGTACTAGGACCACTGCTTTTCATGATAGGGAGAGAAAATATGCTGTCGGATTGGCAGACAGAGAGAAAAATGCTGTCGGATTGGCAGACAGAGAGAAAAGATGATGTCGGATTGGCAGACAGAGAGAAAAGATGCTGTCGGATTGGCAGTAGAGAGGGAAAAGATGCTGTCGGATTGTCAGAGAGAGAGAGAAAAGATGCTGTCGGATTGGCAGACAGAGAGAGAAAAGATGCTGTCGGATTGGCAGACAGTGAGAAAAGATGCTGTCGGATTGGCAGACAGAGAGAAAAGATGCTGTCGGATTGGCAGACAGAGAGAAAGGATGCTTTCGGATTGGCCGACAGAGAGAAAAGATGCTGTCGGATTGGCAGACAGAGGGAAAAGATTCTGTCGGATTGGCAGAGAGAGAGAGTAAAGCTGCTGTCAGATTGGCAGACAGAGAGAGAAAAGTTGCTGTCGGAATTGCAGACAGTGAGAGAAAAGATGCTGTCGAATTGGCAGACAGAGAGAGAAAAGATGCTGTCGAATTGGCAGACAGAGAGCGAAAAGATGCTGTCGAATTGGCAGACAGAGAGCGAAAAGATGCTGTCGGATTGGCAGACAGAGAGAGAAAAAATGCTGTCGGATTGGCAGACAGGGTGAGAAAAGATGCTGTCGGACTGGCAGACAGAGAGAGAAAAGATGTTCTCGGTTTGGCAGACAGGGAGAGAAAAGATGCTGTCTGATTGGCAGACAGGGAGAGAAAAGATGCTGTTGGATTGGCAGAAAGGAAAATAAAAGATGCTGTCGGACTGGCAGACAGAGAGAAAAAACGCTGTCAGATTGGCAGACAGAGAGAGAAAAAATGCTGCCAGATTGGCAGAGAGAGGGAGAAAAGATGCTGTCGGATTGGCAGACAGGGTGAGAAAAGATGCTGTCGAATTGGTAGACAGAGAGAAAAGATGCTGTCGGATTGGCAGACAGAGAGAAAAGATGCTGTCGGATTGGCAGAAAGAGTGAGAAAAGATGCTGTCGGATTGGCAGACAGAGAGAGAAAAGATGCTGACGGATTGGCAGACAGAGAGAGAAAAGATGCTTTTGGATTGGCCGACAGAGAGAAAAGATGCTGTCGGATTGGCAGACAGAGAGGTAAAAGATTCTGTTGGATTGGCAGAGAGAGAGAGTAAAGCTGCTTTCGGATTGGCAGACAGAGAGAGAAAAGATGCTGTCGGATTGGCAGACAGAGAGAAAAAATGCTGTCGGATTCGCTGACAGAGAGAGAAAATATGCTGTCGGATTGGCAGACAGATGGAGAAAAGATGCTGTCGGATTGGCAGACAGGGTGAGAAAAGATGCTGTCGAATTGGTAGACAGAGACAGAAAAGATGCTGTCGGATTGGTAGACAGAGAGAGAAAAGATGCAGTCGGATTGGTAGACAGAGAGAGAAAAGATGCTGTCGGATTTGCAGACAGAGAGAGAGAAGATGCTGTCGGATTGGCAGACAGAGAGTGAAAAGATGCTGTCGGATTGGCAGACAGAGAGAGAAAGGATGCTGTCGGATTGGCAGACAGAGAGAGAAAAGATGCTGTCGGATTGGCAGAAAGAGTGAGAAAAGATGCTGTCGGATTGGCAGACAGAGAGAAAAGATGCTGGCGGATTGGCAGACAGAGAGAGAAAAGATGATTTTGGATTGGCCGACAGAGAGAAAAGATGCTGTCGGATTGGCAGACAGAGAGGGAAAAGATTCTGTTGGATTGGCAGAGAGAGAGAGTAAAGCTGCTTTCGGATTGGCAGACAGAGAGAGAAAAGATGCTGTCGGATTGGCAGACAGAGAGAGAAAAAATGCTGTCGGATTCGCTGACAGAGAGAGAAAAAATGCTTTCAGATTGGCAGACAGATGGAGAAAAGATGCTGTCGGATTGGCAGACAGGGTGAGAAAAGATGCTGTCGAATTGGTAGACAGAGACAGAAAAGATGCTGTCGGATTTGCAGACAGAGAGAGAGAAGATGCTGTCGGATTGGCAGACAGAGAGTGAAAAGATGCTGTCGGATTGGCAGACAGAGAGAGAAAAGATGCTGTCGGATTGGCAGACAGAGAGAGAAAAGATGATGTCGGATTGGCAGACAGAGAGAGAAAAGATGCTGTCGGATTGGCAGACAGAGAAAAAAATGCTGTCGGATTGGCAGAGAGAAAGAGAAAAGCTGCTGTCGGATTGGCAGACATAGAGAGAAGATGCTGTCGGATTGGCAGACAGAGAGAGAAAAGATGCTGTCGGATTGGCAGGCGGAGAGAGAGAAGATGCTGTCGGATTGGCAGACAGAGGGAAAAGATGCTGTCGGATTGTCAGACAGAGAGAAAAGATGCTGTCGGATTGGCAGACAGATAGAAAAGATGCTGTCGGAATGGCAGATAGAGAGAGAAATGATGCTGTCGGATTGGCAGAGAGAGAGAGATAAATGCTGTCGGATTGGCAGACAGAGACAAAAGATGCTGTCGGATTGGCAGACAGGGCGATAAAAATGCTGTCGGATTGGCAGACAGAGAAAAGATGCTGTCGAATTGGCAGACAGAGAGAGATAAGGTACTATCGGATTGTCAGACAGAGAGAGAAAAAATGCTGTCGGATTGGTAGTCAGAGATTACAGATGCTGTCGGATTGGCAGACAGCGTGAGAAAAGATGCTGTCGGATTGGCAGAGAGTGAGAGAAAAGATGCTGTCGGATTGGCAGACAGAGAGAGAAAAGATGCTGTCGGATTCACAGACAGAGAGGGAAAAGACGCTGTCGGATTGGCAGACAGAGTGAGAAAATATGCTGTCGGATTGGCAGACAGAGAGAAAAGATGCTGTCGGATTGGCAGACAGAGAGAGAAAAGATGCTGTCGGATTGTCAGAGAGAGAGAAAAATGATGCTGTCGGATTGGCAGACAGAGAGAGAAAAGATGCTGTCGGATTGGCAGACAGAGTGAGAAAAGATGCTGTCGGATTGGCAGACAGAGAGAGAAAAGATGCTGTCGGATTGGCAGACAGGGTGAGAAAAGATGCTGTCGAATTGGTAGACAGAGAGAAAAGATGCTGTCGGATTGGCAGACAGAGAGAAAAGGTGCTGTCGGATTGGCAGACAGAGTGAGAAAAGATGCTGTCGGATTGGCAGACAGAGAGAGAAAAGATGCTGACGGATTGGCAGACAGAGAGAGAAAAGATGCTTTTGGATTGGCCGACAGAGAGAAAAGATGCTGTCGGATTGGCAGACAGAGAGGGAAAAGATTCTGTTGGATTGGCAGAGAGAGAGAGTAAAGCTGCTTTCGGATTAGCAGACAGAGAGAGAAAAGATGCTGTCGGATTGGCAGACAGAGAGAGAAAAAATGCTGTCGGATTCGCTGACAGAGAGAGAAAATATGCTGTCGGATTGGCAGACAGATGGAGAAAAGATGCTGTCGCATTGGCAG
Source organism: Somniosus microcephalus (assembly GCF_052327205.1). NCBI lineage: Eukaryota > Metazoa > Chordata > Chondrichthyes > Squaliformes > Somniosidae > Somniosus > Somniosus microcephalus. Next base: position 47,082,154 of record NW_028225184.1, on the reverse strand, counting down.
ACAGGGTGAGAAAAGATGCTGTCGAATTGGTAGACAGAGACAGAAAAGATGCTGTCGGATTGGTAGACAGAGAGAAAAGATGCAGTCGGATTGGTAGACAGAGAGAGAAAAGATGCTGTCGGATTTGCAGACAGAGAGAGAGAAGATGCTGTCGGATTGGCAGACAGAGAGTGAAAAGATGCTGTCGGATTGGCAGACAGAGAGAGAAAAGATGCTGTCGGATTGGCAGACAGAGAGAGAAAAGATGATGTCGGATTGGCAGACAGAGAGAGAAAAGATGCTGTCGGATTGGCAGACAGAGAAAAAAATGCTGTCGGATTGGCAGAGAGAGAGAGTAAAGCTGCTGTCGGATTGGCAGACATAGAGAGAAGATGCTGTCGGATTGGCAGACAGAGAGAGAAAAGATGCTGTCGGATAGGCAGGCGGAGAGAGAAAAGATGCTGTCGGATTGGCCGACAGAGAGAAAAGATGCTGTCGGATTGGCAGACAGAGAGGGAAAAGATTCTGTTGGATTGGCAGAGAGAGAGAGTAAAGCTGCTTTCGGATTGGCAGACAGAGAGAGAAAAGATGCTGTCGGATTGGCAGACAGAGAGAGAAAAAATGCTGTCGGATTCGCTGACAGAGAGAGAAAAAATGCTTTCGGATTGGCAGACAGATGGAGAAAAGATGCTGTCGGATTGGCAGACAGGGTGAGAAAAGATGCTGTCGAATTGGTAGACAGAGACAGAAAAGATGCTGTCGGATTTGCAGACAGAGAGAGAGAAGATGCTGTCGGATTGGCAGACAGAGAGTGAAAAGATGCTGTCGGATTGGCAGACAGAGAGAGAAAAGCTGCTGTCGGATTGGCAGACATAGAGAGAAGATGCTGTCGGATTGGCAGACAGAGAGAGAAAAGATGCTGTCGGATTGGCAGGCGGAGAGAGAGAAGATGCTGTCGGATTGGCAGACAGAGGGAAAAGATGCTGTCGGATTGTCAGACAGAGAGAAAAGATGCTGTCGGATTGGCAGACAGATAGAAAAGATGCTGTCGGAATGGCAGATAGAGAGAGAAATGATGCTGTCGGATTGGCAGAGAGAGAGAGATAAATGCTGTCGGATTGGCAGACAGAGACAAAAGATGCTGTCGGATTGGCAGACAGGGCGAGAAAAATGCTGTCGGATTGGCAGACAGAGAAAAGATGCTGTCGAATTGGCAGACAGAGAGAGATAAGGTACTATCGGATTGTCAGACAGAGAGAGAAAAAATGCTGTCGGATTGGTAGTCAGAGATTACAGATGCTGTCGGATTGGCAGACAGCGTGAGAAAAGATGCTGTCGGATTGGCAGAGAGTGAGAGAAAAGATGCTGTCGGATTGGCAGACAGAGAGAGAAAAGATGCTGTCGGATTCACAGACAGAGAGGGAAAAGACGCTGTCGGATTGGCAGACAGAGTGAGAAAATATGCTGTCGGATTGGCAGACAGAGAGAAAAGATGCTGTCGGATTGGCAGACAGAGAGAGAAAAGATGCTGTCGGATTGTCAGAGAGAGAGAAAAATGATGCTGTCGGATTGGCAGACAGAGTGAGAAAAGATGCTGTCGGATTGGCAGACAGAGAGAGAAAAGATGCTGACGGATTGGCAGACAGAGAGAGAAAAGATGCTTTTGGATTGGCCGACAGAGAGAAAAGATGCTGTCGGATTGGCAGACAGAGAGGGAAAAGATTCTGTTGGATTGGCAGAGAGAGAGAGTAAAGCTGCTTTCGGATTAGCAGACAGAGAGAGAAAAGATGCTGTCGGATTGGCAGACAGAGAGAGAAAAAATGCTGTCGGATTCGCTGACAGAGAGAGAAAATATGCTGTCGGATTGGCAGACAGATGGAGAAAAGATGCTGTCGCATTGGCAGACAGGGTGAGAAAAGATGCTGTCGAATTGGTAGACAGAGACAGAAAAGATGCTGTCGGATTGGTAGACAGAGAGAAAAGATGCAGTCGGATTGGTAGACAGAGAGAGAAAAGATGCTGTCGGATTTGCAGACAGAGAGAGAGAAGATGCTGTCGGATTGGCAGACAGAGAGTGAAAAGATGCTGTCGGATTGGCAGACAGAGAGAGAAAAGATGCTGTCGGATTGGCAGACAGAGAGAGAAAAGATGATGTCGGATTGGCAGACAGAGAGAGAAAAGATGCTGTCGGATTGGCAGACAGAGAAAAAAATGCTGTCGGATTGGCAGAGAGAGAGAGTAAAGCTGCTGTCGGATTGGCAGACATAGAGAGAAGATGCTGTCGGATTGGCAGACAGAGAGAGAAAAGATGCTGTCGGATAGGCAGGCGGAGAGAGAAAAGATGCTGTCGGATTGGCCGACAGAGAGAAAAGATGCTGTCGGATTGGCAGACAGAGAGGGAAAAGATTCTGTTGGATTGGCAGAGAGAGAGAGTAAAGCTGCTTTCGGATTGGCAGACAGAGAGAGAAAAGATGCTGTCGGATTGGCAGACAGAGAGAGAAAAAATGCTGTCGGATTCGCTGACAGAGAGAGAAAAAATGCTTTCGGATTGGCAGACAGATGGAGAAAAGATGCTGTCGGATTGGCAGACAGGGTGAGAAAAGATGCTGTCGAATTGGTAGACAGAGACAGAAAAGATGCTGTCGGATTTGCAGACAGAGAGAGAGAAGATGCTGTCGGATTGGCAGACAGAGAGTGAAAAGATGCTGTCGGATTGGCAGACAGAGAGAGAAAAGCTGCTGTCGGATTGGCAGACATAGAGAGAAGATGCTGTCGGATTGGCAGACAGAGAGAGAAAAGATGCTGTCGGATTGGCAGGCGGAGAGAGAGAAGATGCTGTCGGATTGGCAGACAGAGGGAAAAGATGCTGTCGGATTGTCAGACAGAGAGAAAAGATGCTGTCGGATTGGCAGACAGATAGAAAAGATGCTGTCGGAATGGCAGATAGAGAGAGAAATGATGCTGTCGGATTGGCAGAGAGAGAGAGATAAATGCTGTCGGATTGGCAGACAGAGACAAAAGATGCTGTCGGATTGGCAGACAGGGCGAGAAAAATGCTGTCGGATTGGCAGACAGAGAAAAGATGCTGTCGAATTGGCAGACAGAGAGAGATAAGGTACTATCGGATTGTCAGACAGAGAGAGAAAAAATGCTGTCGGATTGGTAGTCAGAGATTACAGATGCTGTCGGATTGGCAGACAGCGTGAGAAAAGATGCTGTCGGATTGGCAGAGAGTGAGAGAAAAGATGCTGTCGGATTGGCAGACAGAGAGAGAAAAGATGCTGTCGGATTCACAGACAGAGAGGGAAAAGACGCTGTCGGATTGGCAGACAGAGTGAGAAAATATGCTGTCGGATTGGCAGACAGAGAGAAAAGATGCTGTCGGATTGGCAGACAGAGAGAGAAAAGATGCTGTCGGATTGTCAGAGAGAGAGAAAAATGATGCTGTCGGATTGGCAGACAGAGAGAGAAAAGATGCTGTCGGATTGGCAGACAGAGTGAGAAAAGATGCTGTCGGATTGGCAGACAGAGAGAGAAAAGATGCTGTCGGATTGGCAGACAGGGTGAGAAAAGATGCTGTCGAATTGGTAGACAGAGAGAAAAGATGCTGTCGGATTGGCAGACAGAGAGAAAAGGTGCTGTCGGATTGGCAGACAGAGTGAGAAAAGATGCTGTCGGATTGGCAGACAGAGAGAGAAAAGATGCTGACGGATTGGCAGACAGAGTGAGAAAAGATGCTTTTGGATTGGCCGACTGAGAGAAAAGATGCTGTCGGATTGGCAGACAGAGAGGGAAAAGATTCTGTTGGATTGGCAGAGAGAGAGAGTAAAGCTGCTTTCGGACCTGGACTGGAGGTGACAGAGATTGAACAGTTTCCCGTTTGTTCTCTAAATTCGCTCCACTCCAGTGGGGAGCTTACATCAGGGTGAGATGGAGCATTGCAGCTCGGGAGATCGAGAAAAGCATTGGTGCCGTAACCCAAACACGCACTCACATAGAGACACACTCAGACAAACTCTGCAATTTGCAGAAACTCACATCCATTTTGGAAATGGTGCAGCCTGGGAGTGGCTGAGTCTCGTGACCCTGTGTCTGGGCCTCTGACCTCACAATGGGAGATGACACAATCAGCTCGAGCTGGAAACCCTTAAATTAAATTAAAATCAAATCATCGGCTGGAAATGGTGACACAATGAGGGCAGTGACATCATCACTTGGAATGGTCACACAATGGGAGCAGTGACGTCATCACTTGGAGTGGTCACACAATGGGAGCAGTGACGTCATCACTTGGAATGGTCACACAATGGGAGCAGTGACGTCCCCACTTGGAATGGTAACACAATGGGAGCAGTGACATCATCACTTGGGATGTTCACACAATGGGAGCAGTGACGTCATCACTTGGAATGGTCACACAATGGGAGCAGTGACGCCATCACTTGGAATGATCACGCAATGGGAGCAGTGATGTCATCACTTGGAATGGTCACACAATGGGAGCAGTGACGTCATCACTTGGAATGGTCACACAATGGGAGCAGTGATGTCATCACTTGGAATGGTCACACAATGGGAGCAGTGACATCATCACTTGGAATGGTGACACAATGGGAGCAGTGATGTCATCACTTGGAATGTTCACACAATGGGAGCAGTGATGTCATCACTTGGAATGTTCACACAATGGGAGCAGTGACGTCATCACTTGGAATGTTCACACAATGGGAGCAGTGATGTCATCACTTGGAATGTTCACACAATGGGAGCAGTGATGTCATCACTTGGAATGTTCACACAATGGGAGCAGTGACCTCATCACTTGGAATGGTCACACAATGGGAGCAGTGACGTCACCACTTGGAATGGTCACACAATGGGAGCAGTGACATCATCACTTGGAATGGTCACACAATGGGAGCAGTGACGTCATCACTTGGAATGGTCACACAATGGGAGCAGTGACAGCATCACTTGGAATTGTCACACAATGGGAGCAGTGACATCATCACTTGGAATGGTCACACAATGGGAGCAGTGATGTCATCACTTGGAATGGCCACACAATGGGAGCAGTGATGTCATCACTTGGAATGGTCACACAATGGGAGCAGTGACATCATCACTTGGAATGGTCACACAATGGCAGATGTGATGTCATCACTTGGAATGTTCACACAATGGGAGCAGTGATGTCATCACTTGGAATTGTCCCACAATGGGAGCAGTGACAGCATCACTTGGAATGGTCACACAATGGGAGCAGTGACATCATCACTTGGAATGGTCACACAATGGGAGCAGTGATGTCATCACTTGGAATGGCCACACAATGGGAGCAGTGATGTCATCACTTGGAATGGTCACACAATGGGATCAGTGACATCATCACTTGGAATGGTCACACAATGGGAGCAGTGATGTCATCACTTGGAATGTCCACACAAAGGGAGCAGTGATGTCATCACTTGGAATGGTCCCACAATGGGAGCAGTGACGTCACCACTTGGAATGGTCACACAATGGGAGCAGTGACATCATCACTTGGAATGGTCACACAATGGGAGCAGTGACGTCATCACTTGGAATGGTCACACAATGGGAGCAGTGACAGCATCACTTGGAATGGTCACACAATGGGAGCAGTGACATCATCACTTGGAATGGTCACACAATGGGAGCAGTGATGTCATCACTTGGAATGGTCACACAATGGGAGCAGTGATGTCATCACTTGGAATGGTCACACAATGGGAGCAGTGACAGCATCACTTGGAATGGTCACACTGTCACACTCAGTCTGGGTCTTGTTCCCTGCAGTAACTCCAGCTGTTTCCTTCCGTTTAAACGGAACTGATTCTCCCCCAGCCTGAAACAGATTAAAGATTAAACAGGAATTAATAGATTGAACATCAGTGTAAATAACCGCGAGACTGGGGTTAATATTTCAATATTAATTACAGACAAATATTACCCAGAAAAGTGACTGAATCCCATTGATATTTAATTGATTATATTAAACATTAACACAACCACTCACCAGATGTACTCCAGACTCCGGCAGGTCAGTGTGAGGCGGCGGATAGCGGGCACAGATCGGTCTGTGAAGGAGTTTGATCCCAGGTTCAGAATCATCAGTGAGCGGTTTGTACTGAGAGCGGAGGCGAGATCCTCGGCACAAGAATCTGTGAGACCGACACGATAGAGCCTGGGGATCAGAGAGAGAGAAAACAGGAATCAGAGTAAATCACCAGAGTTTATTAATAACACTGTTACTGACACTGATAATAATGTCCAGTGTCAGACATCCAGTTATTATAAACACAATCTCACACAGACTGGTACTTACCGCAGTCTCTGTATTTTACAGTCTGGGTTCCTCAGAGCCACAGACAGTTGTTTCACTCCTGAATCTCCCAGTTTATTATTACTCAGGATCAGGTCCGTCAGTGAGTGGTTTGTACTGAGAGCGGAGGCGAGATCCTCGGCACAAGAATCTGTGAGACCGACACCATCCAGCCTGGGGATCAGAGAGAGAAATAACAGGAATCAGAGTAAATCCCCAGAGTTTAATAATAACACTATTACTGATGCAAATAATGTTCAGTGTCAGACATCCAGTTATTATAAACACAACCTCACACAATCTGGTACTCACCGCAGGTTCTGTATTTTACAGTCCGGGTTCCTCAGAGCCACAGACACTAGTTTCACTCCTGAATCTCCCAGTTTATTATAACCCAGGTTCAGATCCGTCAGTGAGCAGTTTGTACAGAGAGCGGAGGCGAGATCCTCGGCACAAGAATCTGTGAGACCGATACCAAACAGACTGGGGATCATAGAGAGAAATAACAGGAACAGAGTAAATCCCCAGAGTTTATCAGTAACACTATTACTGATACAAATAACAATGTAGAGTGTCAGACATCCAGTTATTATAAACACAATCTCACACAGTCTGGTACTTACCCCAGTGTCTGTATTTTACAGTCCGGGTTTCCCAGAGCCACAGACACTAGCTCCACTCCTGAATCTCCCAGTTTATTATTACCCAGGTTCAGATCCGTCAGTGAGCGGTTTGTACTGAGAGCGGAGGCGAGATCCTGGGAACAAGAATCTGTGAGACCGACAGCCCACAGCCTGTGGATCAGAGAGAGAAATAACAGGAATCAGAGTAAATCCCCAGATTTTATTAATAACTCTATTACTGATACTAATAACAATGTACAGTGTCAGGCATCCAATTATTACAAACACAATTTCACACAGTCTGGTACTTACCGCAGTCTCTGTATTTTACAGTCCGCGTTCCCCAGAGCCACAGACAGTAGTTTCACTCCTGAATCTCCCAGTTTACTGTCACTCAGTCTAAACACAAACAGAGAGAGAGAAACAAACTGAATTGAAGCCCGGAGTGTAATGATATCAGCAAATAGAGAAGTATTTGCCTGTTCGATTATGATGCCTTAATAGCATGTTTGCAGGTATTGATTGCTTGCGCCTGACCAGCAGAGGTCATGTGATCGAGACAAGCAAGGCAGTGGAGTTTAGTTTCAGTTTCGTTCTAAATGCATCACAAGCATAATGTCTCCTGGAAATGGTATATAAAGAGTTGAACAGACTTTAGATTAAAAGTCATTCTCTTTCATAAATGTCTCGTCATTGAACCCACAAAGAAATCAATACACCGAGCTGATGTAATTTTCTCTCTGGGATATTACAGCAATCACTGAAAGTATTCAGGACATTAATCACCCGGTTTCCCCCCGCGATTTCCCACATGGGCGGGTAGGGGTCTGTTCGGGTGGGACTGGGGTCGGTGGCGGGTCGGGGTCGGGTGGAGGGAGGTGCAGGGGTTGGTGGTGGGTGGCGGGTCGGGTGGAGGGAGGGGCCGGAGTCGTTGGTGGGTCGGGGGGTCGAGGTCGGGTGGAGGGAGGTGCCGGGGTCGGTGGTGGGTCGGGGGGTCGAGGTCGGGTGGAGGGAGGTGCCGGGGTCGGTGGTGGGTCGGGGGGTCGAGGTCGGGTGGAGGGAGGGGCCGGGGTCGGTGGTGGGTCGGGGGGGCGGGGAGGGTTATGGTCGTGTCGGGTGGGGTCGGGTGAGGTCGGGGTCGGCTGAGGGCCGGATGGGGCTGGGAGAGGTCGGGTGGGACCGGGGTCGGGTAAGGTCGGGGACCCACTCGACCCACCACTGATGGTGCCCGCTGACCCCTGTGAAATTCCCCCCTCACTGGAAATGTATCTCACTCTGTCCAACAGCCCATATATTCAGGGACTGTCCATTAATGTATTTATTAAATAAAGTGCTGTCTGTGTGAAGCCTTTAAATGTCCCTCAGTCTGTCTCAATCCCTGATGATCGGAATTACCTTCCTGGAGCTCAGTGACCCGCCTCGTCATGTTTGGAGAAAATTATCTCATTTCTGCTGCACCTTAGATCCCGGGCTTTATGGGAATAAAGTGATTTTCCCAGAATTAAATGATAAAGCGGTGATTCCCTGTACTTTATACTCTGAGCAATATATTAATCTGTATAATATCCCGGGGTGAGTTATATTGTGAAACGCTAACTGCTGCTGTAAAATCTGTCCCCCAGGATTTTATATAACAAGGAGAATTTATTCTGAATTAAAACAGGAAATGCTGGAAATACCCAGCAGGTCAGGCAGCACCTATAGAGAGAGAAACAGAGTTAATCTTTCAGGTCAAGGACCCTTCATCAGAACTGGAACAAGTTACAGATGTAACGGATGTTTAAGCAAGTGTAGGGGCCGGGAAAGGTGGGGGGAGCGGAGGAAAGAACAAAAGGGAAGGTCGGTGATAGGGTGGAAGACAGGAGAGATTGAACGACAAAAGGGATGATGGTGCAAGCAAAAGGAGATGGTAATGGGACAAGTTAAGTAACAAAAGATGAATCTAGTTGAGGTGTAAATGTCAATGACAGAATCATCAACAGCTGTCATACGAGAGAAAAACAAGGAAAAGGAAAAACAATAATGAAACAAATAAACTAGGGGCTGAGTTTATAGTCTGAAATTGTTGAACTCGGTGTTGAGTCCAGAAGGTTGTAAAGTGCCTAATTGAAAGATGAGGTGCTGATCCTCGATCTTATGTTGTACTTTGTTGGAAGAGTGTAAGAGGCCGAGAATGGAGAGATCAGAGTGGGAGTTGAGCAGAGAATTAAAGCGATAGGTGACCAGAAGCTCGGGGTCACACTTACAGACTGAGCGAAGGTGTTCCACAAAGCAATAACCCAATCTGCATATTTCTGCCCAATGTAGAGGAGACTGCATCGTGAGCAGTGAATACAGTATATTAAATTGCAAGAGGTACAAGTAAATCGCTGTTTTACCTGGAAGGAGAGTTTTGGGCATTGGACAATGAGAAGGGAAGAGGTATAAGGGCAGGTGTTGCATCTCCTGTGCTTGCACAGGAATGTGCTCTGGGAAGGGGAATGTGTGTTGGGGTGATTGAGGAGTAGACCAGGTTGTCGTGGAGGGAGCGGTCCCTTCGGAATGCTGAAAGGGGAGGTGAGGGGAAGATGTGTTTGGTGGTGGGATCACGCTGGACATGATGGAAATGGCGGAGGATGATCCGTTGAATGCAGAGGCTGGTGGGTGAAAGGTGAGGACAAGGTGAACCCTATCATAGTTCTGGGTGTGCTGGGAAGGGGTGAGAGCAGAAGTGCAGGAAATAGAAAGGACATGGTCAAGAGCCATGTCAACCACGGTAGAGGGGAGTACTCAGTTGAGGAAAAAGGAAGACATGTCGGAAGCACTGGTGTGGAAGGTGGCATCATCGGAGCAGATGCGACAGGGACAGAAAACCTGGGAGAATGGACCAGCATCCTTACAGGAAGCGAGTTGGGAGGAAGTGTATTCCAGGTAGTTGTGGGAGTCAGAGGGCTTAGAGTGAATGTTTGTCAATAGCAGCCTTAGAGTTTATCCTGCCCCGTTACAAGTTTTAAATCTCCTTGCACACCTAGTTTATAGGGGAGGGGAGTCTCTCACTTTATTCCCATTAACTGGCTCTACATTTATTTCAGGTGTAACTGGCCCGACAGTTTTTTGGGGGAATTTTCGGAAGTTCCCTCCCCTAGTGTGGCCTCACACAGGGGGTGGATTATGGGGAATTCCCGGGTTCACTTCCCCCGGTTTACCCAGGAGCCGCCCGCTGTGTGAGTGGCCCCACCGCTGGCCGGTGTGTGTCTGCACTCTGGTTAGATTGGAACATTTTCACCGGCAGGTTTAAGATCCTGAATATTAATCTTTACTCAATGTTCAGGACTGTGAATAATTGTAAACATTTACAGCTGAAAGAATTCCCGATTCCCCAATATTCCCAATCCAGGAAACTACCCCCTCGACAGGACACAGCCTGCACGGTATTGGAGTAAATATCGAACTGTTAGTGATTTAAACTTGGGTTTCTCTCCTGTTTCCAGTTGAAATGGTGGATGTGGAAAACATTTTAAATTAATTTAATCTTTACTGCCGGATTATATTCTGTGTTTACATTCTGCTGTCCAGCTTTATTAAAGATGACTTATTGTAATTAAATTATCAGACTCTCAGTCACCTGTATCTGCTGATCCGATAAATGCTGTAAAATCCCTACTTGTTCACAAGGATCCATTTTAGATTCTCCAGTCCTTAGGGAACAACTGACCGATCCTCTTATTATTGGTCACATTTGTGTTGAATCCGCTTCTCTCTGGTTTAACTGAACTGTTTGTTTCCCTACATTATGGAGCAACAGCACAATCCATGACTGTTCTACAATTCACCCAACAGTTAGAGACAAATAAACATTTAACTTAGCTCCCGGCATTTGTGCAGTACGGGTCCCAGCCGCTGGAGTCCTTCACACTGAATGTTGCAGTTCTGTAGATCGAGTGTTTTTATTGTATCACAGAGTCCAATGACGTGAGACAGGACCGCACAGTCAATCGGGGTCAATGTCAATCCATTAAATGTAAGTGTTTCCACAGATCCCACTGTGGTCCGAGTCAGTGCTTTATTCTGAGACTCAAACAGGTAGTGGAATGTGTTCAGGAGGTTCCTTTTACCAATATTACTCCCTATGTTTCCAATCTGTCCTTCAATCTTCTCCTTCACCCAGTCAATCACTCGGCAGGTGGTTTGATGAAGAAATGGACCCAGAAACTCCTCCAGGGGCCGAGCTGCCTGTGGGGAGGAGAGACCAGCAACAAAACGGAGAAATATCTGAAATCGCCCATCTTCCTTGCTGTGGGCTTCTCTGAGGAGTTTCAGGATGTCCCCAGGATCTGGAGTCAGGAATTGTGAGAGTGCGGCTACAAACTCTTGGATGGTGAGGTGCGGGAATGTGTACACCACGCTCTGGGCAGATTCATCTCTCTCCAAAAGTTCTATCATGAACCCAGATAGGAACTGGGAAGGTTGTAGATTGTACTTGATCAAATCTCCATTTCTAAACGCAATCTTCTTCTCGGAGACTCCTGTGAAGGCCATCTCACCAAGATTCAGTAACACATCACGGGGGCTTTCAATCTCTCGGCCATGGTTTTTCAAAATGTTGTAAATATAGTAGGAATATAGTTGGGTGATGGTCTTGGGAACTCGCTGCTGATTCCTGTCTCTTTGTTTAAAGAAGGGGCCTAGTGACAGACCGAGGATCAAGCAGAAGGAAGGGTTGTAGCACATGGTGTACAGGATCTCGTTCTCTTCCACGTGTTTGAAAACAGCTGCTGCCACCGTCTGATCTTCAAAAAACTTGTTGAAATATTCCTTCCGCTCTTCACCAACAAATCCCAGGATTTCAGCCCAGACACTGATCGAAGCCTTTTCCAATAAATGTAATGCAGTGGGGCGGCTGGTCACTAGCACTGAACATCCTGGGAGCAGCTTGTGCTGTATTAAACTGTACACAATGTCAGACACTTCACACCAGTCTTCAGGATCTGTGCACATGTGCTGAGGTTCAGTATTTCTCCGATTGTCAGCAAAATCGATACTGTCCTTGAATTCATCCAAACCATCGAATATAAACAGCAATACCTCTGGGTTCTTCCAGAGCTCCCTATGAATATTCCCAAAGTAAGGATACAGATCCAGTATCAGATTCCTCAGGTTTATTCTACAGTTAATAGCGTTCAAATCCCAGAATTTAAAACTGAAAACAAATTGAAAGTCTGGGTATATTTTCCCAGTGGCCCAGTCATGAACAATCTTTTGTACCATTGTTGATTTTCCAATCCCCGAGACACCGCTCACTGCTGCTGAACTCACAGACTTGGATCGCCAGAAGATACCCTCGATTTTCTGGAACAAACCGCCTCTCTGGGAAAAACAGCTCTGGAACAACTGATCAGTTCGAATTTTGTCCAGTTCTCTCCGGAGGTGTTTTTCTCTCCACTCTTCATGGTCTCGGCCTCTTACCAGCAGTTAATGTTCTACAAGAGTCCGATCTCGAACAGTAGAAATGAGCGTTAGCTCAGCATATCGATCAAACAGCTGGAAAATCTTAACCTTCTCCTTTATTAGGATAGTGTTCACTCTCAGTATATCAGTTTGTACCCGGAGTGTTTCCTTGTGTTTCTGCTGAACATCTTCAATAAGAATAGAGAGAAAGTGGTTCTCAGTATTATTTGTATTGACATAAAAACAACTTCTCAATGCCATTTCACTATTCAGTAAAATAATGCAAGATTTAATTGGCAATTTCGATAGAGGTGTGTGTAGAAATTCAAACTCAGTTAGTAGCTGAGAACTGTTTCAAATCCTCACGTGATTCTAATAATTACTGGGAAATAGGGCACAGGATATTAGTGGGATATGGACAGAGTGTGAATGATCAAATGTCTGACAGTTTTGTATCAGATTTTGGGCAGGTTATTTGGGGCATTGTGTGAATTGGGAGTGGCACAGACTGTGAATGGTCAAGTGTCCCACTGTTACTGTAGCAGACTGTGGGCAGGTTATCTGGGGCATATTGTGAATTGGGAGTGGGACAGACTGTGAATGGTCAAGTGACCCACTGATACTGTATCAGACCATGGGCAGGTTATCAGGGGCATTGTGTGATTTGGGAGTGGGACAGATAGTGAATGGACGGATGATCCACTGTTACTGTATCAGACCTTGGGCAGGTTATCTGGGGCATTGTGTGAATTGGGAGTGGGACAGACTGTGAATGATCAAGTGTCCCACTGTTACTGCATCAGACCTTGGGCAGGTTATTTGTGGCAGTGTGTGAATTGGGAGTGGGGTAGACTGTGAATGGCCCAGTGTCCCACTGTTATTGTATCAGTCCTTGGGCAGGTTATCTGGGGCATTGTGTGAATTGGGAGTGGGACAGACTGTGAATGGACGGATGTTCCACTGTTACTGTATCAGACCTTGGGCAGGTTATCTGGGGCATTGTGTGAATTGGGAGTGGGACAGATTGTGAATGGTCAAGTGTCCCACTGTTTCTGTATCAGACATTGGGCAGGTTATCTGGGGCATTGTGTGAATTGGGAGTGGGACAGACTGTGAATGGTCAAGTGTCCCAATGTTACTGTATCAGACCTTGGGCAGGATATCTGGGGCATTGTGTGAATTTGGAGTGGGACAGACTGTGAATGGTCAAGTGTCCCACTGTTACTGCATCAGATCTTCGGCAGGTTATCTGGGACATTGTGTGAATTGGGACTGGGATAGACTGTGAATGGTCAAGTCCCCCACTGTTACTGTATCAGACATTGAGCATGTTATCTGGGGCATTGTGTGAATTGGGAGTTGGATAGACTGTGACTGGTCAAGTGTCCTACTGTTACTATATCAGTCCTTGGGCAGGTTATCTGGGGCATTGTGTGAATTGGGAGTTGGATAGACTGTGACTGGTCAAGTGTCCTACTGTTACTGTATCAGACCTTGGGCAGGTTATCTGGGGCATTGTGTGAATTGGGATTGGGACAGGTTGTGAATAGTCAAGTGTCCCACGGTTATTGTATCAGACCTTGGGCAGGTTATCTGGGGCAGTGTGTGAATTGGGAGTGGGACAGATTGTGAATGGTCAAGTGTCCCAATGTTACTGAATCAGATCTTGGGCGGGATATCTGGGGCATTGTGTGAATTGGGAGTGGGACAGACTGTGAATTGTCAAGTGTCCCACTGTTACTGTATCAGAACTTGGGCAGGTTATCTGGGGCATTGTGTGAATTGGGAGTTGGACAGACTGTGAATGGTCATGTGTCCCACTTTTACTGTATCAGACCTTGGGCAGGTTATCTGGGGCATTGTGTGAATTGGGACTGTGATAGACTGTGAATGGTCAAGTGTCCCACTGTTACTGTATCAGACCTTGAGCATGTTATCGGGGCATTGTGTGAATTGGGAGTGTGACAGACTTTGAATGGTCAAGTGTTCCACTCTTACTGTATCAGTCCAGGGGCAGGATATCTGGGGCATTGTGTGAATTGGGAGTGGGACAGATAGTGAATGGACGGATGATCCACTGTTACTGTATCAGACCTTGGGCAGGTTATCTGGGGCATTGTGTGAATTGGGAGTGGGACAGACTGTGAATGATCAAGTGTCCCACTGTTACTGCATCAGACCTTGGGCAGGTTATTTGTGGCAGTGTGTGAATTGGGAGTGGGGTAGACTGTGAATGGCCCAGTGTCCCACTGTTATTGTATCAGTCCTTGGGCAGGTTATCTGGGGCATTGTGTGAATTGGGAGTGGGACAGACTGTGAATGGACGGATGTTCCACTGTTACTGTATCAGACCTTGGGCAGGTTATCTGGGGCATTGTGTGAATTGGGAGTGGGACAGATTGTGAATGGTCAAGTGTCCCACTGTTTCTGTATCAGACATTGGGCAGGTTATCTGGGGCATTGTGTGAATTGGGAGTGGGACAGACTGTGAATGGTCAAGTGTCCCAATGTTACTGTATCAGACCTTGGGCAGGATATCCGGGGCATTGTGTGAATTGGGAGTGGGACAGACTGTGAATGGTCAAGTGTCCCACTGTTACTGCATCAGATCTTCGGCAGGTTATCTGGGACATTGTGTGAATTGGGACTGGGATAGACTGTGAATGGTCAAGTCCCCCACTGTTACTGTATCAGACATTGAGCATGTTATCTGGGGCATTGTGTGAATTGGGAGTGTGACAGACATTGAATGGTCAAGTGTTCCACTGTTACTGTATCAGACCAGGGGCAGGTTATCTGGGGCATTGAGTGAATTGGGCTGGGACAGACTGTGAATGGTCAAGTGTCCCAATGTTACTGTTTCGGACCTTGGGCAGGATATCTTCGGCATTGTGTGAATTGGGAGTGGGACAGACTGTGAATGGTCAAGTGTCCCACTGTTACTATATCAGTCCTTGGGCAGGTTATCTGGGGCATTGTGTGAATTGGGAGTTGGATAGACTGTGACTGGTCAAGTGTCCTACTGTTACTGTATCAGACCTTGGGCAGGTTATCTGGGGCATTGTGTGAATTGGGATTGGGACAGGTTGTGAATAGTCAAGTGTCCCACGGTTATTGTATCAGACCTTGGGCAGGTTATCTGGGGCAGTGTGTGAATTGGGAGTGGGACAGATTGTGAATGGTCAAGTGTCCCAATGTTACTGAATCAGATCTTGGGCGGGATATCTGGGGCATTGTGTGAATTGGGAGTGGGACAGACTGTGAATTGTCAAGTGTCCCACTGTTACTGTATCAGAACTTGGGCAGGTTATCTGGGGCATTGTGTGAATTGGGAGTTGGACAGACTGTGAATGGTCATGTGTCCCACTGTTACTGTATCAGACCTTGGGCAGGTTATCTGGGGCATTGTGTGAATTGGGACTGTGATAGACTGTGAATGGTCAAGTGTCCCACTGTTACTGTATCAGACCTTGAGCATGTTATCGGGGCATTGTGTGAATTGGGAGTGTGACAGACTTTGAATGGTCAAGTGTTCCACTCTTACTGTATCAGTCCAGGGGCAGGATATCTGGGGCATTGTGTGAATTGGGAGTGGGACAGACTGTGAATGGTCAAGTGTCCCACTGTTATTCTATCAGACCTTGGCAGGTTATCTGGGGCATTGTGTGAATTGGGAGTGGGACAGACTGTGAATGGTCAAGTGTCCGACTGTTACTGTATCAGACCTTGGGCAGGATATTTGGGGCATTGTGTGAATTGGGAGTGGGACAGACTGTGAATGGTCAAGTGTCCCATTGTTACTGTATCAGACCTTGGGCAGGTTATCTGGGGCATTGTGTGCATTGGCAGTGGGACAGACTGTGAATGGTCAAGTGTCCCACTGTTACTGTATCAGAATAGGGGCAGGTTATCTGGGGCATTGTGTGAATTGGGAGTGGGACAGACTGTAAATGGTCAAGTGTCCCTCTGTTGCTGTATCAGACCAGGGGCAGGTTATCTGGGGCAGTGTGTTCATTGGGAGTGGGACAGACTGTGAATGGTCAATTGTCCCACTGTTACTGTATCAGACCAGGGGCAGGTTATCTGGGGCAGTGTGTGAATTGGGAGTGTGAGAGACTGTGAATGGTCAAGTGTCCCACTATTATTGTATCAGACCAGGGGCAGGTTATCTGGGGCATTGTGTGAATTGAGAGTGGGACAGACTGTGAATGGTCAAGTGTCCCACAGTTGCTGTATCAGACCTTGGGCAGGCTATCTGGGGCATTGTGTGAATTGGGAGTGGGGCAACTGTGAATGGTCAAGTGTCCCACTGTTACTGTATCAGACCTTGGGCAGGTTATCTGAGGCAGTGTGTGAATTGGGAGAGGGAAAGATTGTGAATGGTCAAGTGTCCCACTGTTATTGTATCAGACCGTGGGCAGGTTATCTGGGGCAGTGTGTGAATTGGGAGAGGGACAGATCGTGAATGGTCAAGTGTCCCACTGTTATTGTATCAGACCATGGGCAGGTTATCACAGAAATCACACAGAATCACAGAAACCCCACAGTGCAGATAGAGGCCATTTCGGCCCATCGAGCCTGCACCGACACATATCCCACCCGATCCCCGTAACCCCTACACCAACACATATCCCACCCTATCCCTGTAACCCGACGTATTTAATCCCCCTAACACAAAGGATCAATTTATCATAGCCAATCAAGCTAACCCGCACATCTTTGGAGTGTGGGAGGAAACCGGAGCACCCGGAGAAAACCCACGCAAACACGGGGAGAATGTGCAAACTCCGCACAGACAGTCGCCCGAGGCCGGATTCGAACCCGGGTCCCTGGCGCTGTGAGGCAACAGTGCTAACCACTATGCCACCGTGCTGCACTGGGGCATTGTGTGAATTGGGAGTGGGACAGACTGTGAATGGTCAAGTGTCCCACTGTTATTGTATCAGACCGTGGGCAGGTTATCTGGGGCATTGTGTGAACTGGGAGTGGGACAGACAGTGAATGGACGGATGTTCCACTGTTACTGTATCAGACATTGGGCAGGTTATCTGGGGCAGTGTGTGAATTGGGAGTGGGACAGACTGTGAATGGTCAAGTGTCCAACTGTTACTGTATCAGACCTTGGGCAGGTTATCTGGGGCATATTGAGAATTGGGAGTTGGGCAGACTGTGAATGGTCAAGTGTCCCACTGTTACTGTATCAGACCATGGGCAGGTTATCAGGGGCATTGTGTGAACTGGGAGTGGGACAGACAGTGAATGGACGGATGTTCCACTGTTACTGTATCAGACATTGGGCAGGTTATCTGGGGCAGTGTGTGAATTGGGAGTGGGACAGACTGTGAATGGTCAAGTGTCCAACTGTTACTGTATCAGACCTTGGAAAGGTTATCTGGGGCATTGTGTGAATAGGGAGTGGGACAGACTGTGAATGGTCAAGTGTCCCACTGTTATTGTATCAGACCTTGGGCAGGCTATCTGGGGCATTGTGTGAATTGGGAGTGGGACAGACTGTGAATGGTCAAGTGTCCCACTGTTATTGTACCAGACCTTGGGCAGGTTATCTGGGGTATTGTGTGAATTGGGAGTGGGACAGACTGTGAATGGTCAAGTGTCCCACTGTTATTGTACCAGACCTTGGGCAGGCTATCTGGGGCATTGTGTGAATTGGGAGTGGGACAGACTGTGAATGGTCAAGTGTCCCACTGTTACTGTATCAGACCTTGGGCAGGTTATCTGGGGCATTGTGTGAATTAGGAGTGGGACAGACTGTGAATGGTCAAGTGTCCCACTGTTATTGTACCAGACCTTGGGCAGGTTATTTGGGGCATTTTGTGAATTGCGAGTGGGGCAGACTGTGAATGGACGGATGTTCCACTGTTACTGTATCCGACCTTGGGCAGGTTATCTGAGGCATTGTGTGAATTGGGAGTGGGACAGACTGTGAATGGTCATGTGTCCCACTGTTACTGTATCAGACATTGGGCAGGTTATCTGCGGCATTGTGTGACTTGGGAGTGGGACAGACTGTGAATGGTCAAGTGTCCCACTGTTACTGTATCAGACATTGGGCAGGTTATCTGCGGCATTGTGTGACTTGGGAGTGGGACAGATTGTGAATGGTCAAGTGTCCCAATGTTACTGTATCAGACCTTGGGCAGGATATCTGGGGCATTGTGTGAATTGGGAGTGGGACAGACTGTGAACGGTCAAGTGTCCCACTGTTACTGTATCAGACCTTGGGCAGGTTATCTGGGGTATTGTGTGAATTGGGAGTGGGATAGACTGTGAATGGTCAAGTGTCCCACTGTTACTGTATCAGACCTTGGGCATGTTATCTGGGGCATTGTGTGAATTGGGAGTTGGACAGACTGTGAATGGTCAAGTGTCCCAACGTTACTGTATCAGACCTTGGGCAGGATATCTGGGGCATTGTGTGAATTGGGAGTGGGACAGACTGTGAACGGTCAAGTGTCCCACTGTTACTGTATCAGACCTTGGGCAGGTTATCTGGGGTATTGTGTGAATTGGGAGTGGGATAGACTGTGAACGGTCAAGTGTCCCACTGTTATTCTATCAGACTTTGGGCAGGTTATCTGGGGTATTGTGTGAATTGGGAGTGGGACAGACTGTGAATGATCAAGTGTCCCAATGTAACTGTATCAGACATTGGGCAGGTTATCTGGGGCATTGTGTGAATTGGGAGTGGGACAGACTGCGAATGATCAAGTGTCCCAATGTAACTGTATCAGACATTGGGCAGGATATCTGGGGCATTGTGTGAATTGGAAGTGGGACAGACTGTGAATGATCAAGTATCCCAATGTAACTGTATCAGACATTGGGCAGGATATCTGGGGCATTGTGTGAATTGGGAGTGGGACAGACTGTGAATTGTCAAGTGTCCCACTGTTACTGTATCAGACCAAGGGCAGGTTATCTGGGGCATTGTGTGAATTGGGAGTGGGACAGACTGCGAATGGTCAAGTGTACCACTGTTACTGCATCAGACCTTGGGCAGGTTATCTGGGGCATTGTGTGAATTGGGAGTTGGACAGACTGTGAATGGTCAAGTGTCCCACTGTTACTGTATCAGACCTTGGGCAGGTTATCTGGGGTATTGTGTGAATTGGGACTGGGATAGACTGTGAATGGTCAAGTGTCCCACTGTTACTGTCTCAGACCTTGAGCATGTTATCTGGGGCATTGTGTGAATTGGGAGTGGGACAGACTGTGAATGGTCAAGTGTCCCACTGTTACTGTATCAGACCAGGGGCAGGTTATCTGGGGCATTGTGTGAATTGGGAGTGGGACATACTGAGAATGGTATAGTGTCCCACGGTTAATGTTTGAGACCTTGGGCAGGTTATCTGGGGCATTGTGTGAATTGGGAGTGGGACAAACTGTGAGTGGTCATGTGTCCCACTGTTACTGTATCAGACCTTGGGCAGGTTATCTGGGGCATTGTGTGAATTGGCAGTGGGACAGACTGTGAATTGTCAAGTGTCCCACTTTTACTGTATCAGTCCTTGGGCAGGTTATCTGGGGCATTGTGTGAATTGGGAGGGGGACAGCCTGTGAATGGTCAAGTCTCCCAAATTTACTGTATCAGAACTTGGGCAGGTTATCTGGGGAATTGTGTGAATTGGGAGTGGGACAGACTGTGAATGGTCATGTGTCCCACTGTTATTGTATCAGAACTTGGGCAGGTTATCTGGGGCATTGTGTGAATTGGGAGTGGGACAGACTGTGAATGGTCAAGTGTCCCACGTTTATTGTATCAGACCTTGGGCAGGCTATCTGGGGCATTGTGTGAATTGGGAGTGGGACAGCCTGTGAATGGGCCAGTGTCCCACAGTTATTCTACCAGACATTGGGCAGGATATCTGGGGCACTGTGTGAATTGGGAGTGGGACAGACTGTGAATGGCCCAGTGTCCCACAGTTATTCTATCAAACCTTGGGCAGCTTATCTGGGGCATTGTGTGAATTGTGAGTGGGACAGACTGTGAATGGTCAAGTGTCCCACTGTTACTGTATCAGACCAAGGGCAGGTTATCTGGGGCAGTGTGTGAATTGGGAGTGGGACAGACTGTGAATGGTCAAGTATCCCACTGTTACTGTATCAGACCAGGGGCAGGTTATCTGGGGCAGTGTGTTAATTGGGAGTGGGACAGCCTGTGAATGGTCACGTGTACCACGGTTACTGTATCAGAACAGGGGCAGATTATCAGGGGCAGTCTGTGAATTGGGAGTGTGACAGACTGTGAATGGTCAAGTGTCCCAGTATTATTGTATCAGACCAGGGGCAGGTTACCTGGGGCATTGTGTGAATTGGGAGTGGGACAGAATGTGAATGGTCAAGTGTCCCACTGTTGCTCTATCAGACCTTGGGCAGGCTATCTGGGGCATTATGTGAATTGGGAGTGGGACAGACTATGAATGGTCAAGTGTCCCACTGTTACTGTATCACACCTTGGGCAGGTTATCTGAGGCAGAGTGTGAATTGGGAGAGGGAAAGATTGTGAATGGTCAAGTGTCCCACTGTTATTGTATCAGACCGTGGGCAACTTATCTGGTGCAGTGTGTGAATTGGGAGAGGGAAAGATCGTGAATGGTCAAGTGTCCCACTATTATTGTATCAGACCGTGGGCAGGTTATCTGGGGCAGGCTGTGAATGGTCAAATGTCCCACTGCTATTGTTTCAGATCTTGGGAAGGTTATCTGGGGCATTGTGTGAATTGGGATTTGAACAGGCTGTGAATAGTCAAGTGTCCCAAGGTTATTCTATCAGACCTTGGGCAGGTTATCTGGGGCAGTGTGTGAATTGGGAGTGGGACAGATTGTGAGTGGTCAAGTGTCCCAATGTTACTGTATCAGAACTTGGGCAGGATATCTGGGGCATTGTGTGAATTGGGAGTGGGACAGATTGTGAATTGTCAAGTGTCCCACTGTTACTCTATCAGACCTTGGGCATGTTATCTGGGGCATTGTGCGAATTGGGAGTTGGACAGACTGTGAATGGTCAAGTGTCCCAATGTTACAGTATCAGACCTTGGGCAGGTTATCTGGGCCATTGTGTGAATTGGGACTGGGATAGACTGTGAATGGTCAAGTGTCCCATTGTTACTGTATCAGACCTTGAGCATGTTATCTGAGGCATTGTGTGAATTGGGAGTGTGACAGACGTTGAATGGTCAAGTGTTCCACTGTTACCGTATCAGACCAGGGGCAGGTTATCTGGGGCATTGTGTGAATTGGGAGTGGGACAGACTGTGAATGGTCAAGTGTCCGACTGTTACTGTATCAGACCTTGGGCAGGTTATCTGGGGCATTGTGTGAATTGGGAGTGGGACAGACTGTGAATGGTCAAGTGTCCCACTGTTACTGTATCAGACCTTGGGCAGGTTATCTGGGGCATTGTGTGAATTGGGAGTGGGACAGACTGTGAATGGTCAAGTGTCCCACTGTTACTGTATCAGACCAGGGGCAGGTTATCTGGGGCATTGTGTGAATTGGGAGTGGGTCAGACTGTGAATGGTCAAGTGTCCCACTGTTACTGTATCAGACCAGGGGCAGGTTATCTGGGGCAGTGTGTTAATTGGGAGTGGGACAGACTGTGAATGGTCAAGTGTCCCACTGTTGCTGTATCAGACCAGGGGCAGGTTATCTGGGGCAGTGTGTGAATTGGGAGTGTGACAGACGGTGAATGGTCAAGTGTCACACTATTATTGTATCAGACCAGGGGCAGGTTATCTGGGGCATTATGTGAATTGGGAGTGGGACAGACTGTGAATGGTCAAGTGTCCCACTGTTGCTGTATCAGACCTTGGGAAGCTATCTGGGGCATTGTGTGAATTGGGAGTGGGACAGAATGTGAATGGTCAAGTGTCCCACTGTTACTGTATCAGACCTTGGGCAGGTTATCTGGGGCATTGTCTGAATTGGGAGTGGGACAGACTGTGAATGGTCAAGTGTCCCACTATTACTGTATCAGACCTTGGGCAGGTTATCTGGGGCATTGTGTGAATTGGGAGTGGGAAAGACTGTTAAAGGTCAAGTGTCCCACTGTTAATGTATCAGACCAGGGGCAGGTTATCTGGGGCATTGTGTGAATTGGGAGTGGGTCAGAATGTGAATGGTCAAGTGTCCCACTGTTACTGTATCAGACCAGGGGCAGGTTATCTGGGGCAGTGTGTTAATTGGGAGTGGGACAGACTGTGAATGGTCAAGTGTCCCACTGTTACTGTATCAGACCAGGGGCAGGTTATCTGGGGCAGTGTGTGAATTGGGAGTGGGACAGACTGTGAATGGTCAAGTGTCCCACTATAATTGTATCAGACCAGGGGCAGGTTATCTGGGGCATTGTGTGAATTGGGAGTGGGACAGACTGTGAATGGTCAAGTGTCCCACTGTTGCTGTATCAGACCTTGGGCAGGTTATCTGGGGCATTGTGTGAATTGGGAGTGGGACAGACTGTGAATGGTCAAGTGTCCCACTGTTACTGTATGAGACCTCGGGCAGGTTATCTGAGGCAGTGAGTGAATTGGGAGAGGGAAAGATTGTGAATGGTCAAGTGTCCCACTGTTATTGTATCAGACCGTGGGCAGGTTATCTGGGGCAGTGTGTGAATTGGAAGTGGGACAGATTGGGAAAGGTCAAGTGTCCCATTGTTATTGTATTAGACCGTGGGCAGGTTATCTGGGGCGGTGTGTGAATAGGGAGAGGGACAGATTGTGAATGATCAAGTGTCCCACTGTTTTTTATCAGACCGTGGGCAGGTTATCTGGGGCAGTGTGTGAATTGATAGCGGGACAGACTGTGAATGGTCAAGCGTCCCACTGTTATTGTATCAGACCTTGGGCAGGTTATCTGGGGCTTTGTGTGAATTGGGAGTGGGACAGGCTGTGAATAGTCAAGTGTCCCATGGTTATTGTATCAGAGCTTGGGCAGGTTATCTGGGGCAGTGTGTGAATTGGGAGTGGGACAGGTTGTGAATGGTCAAGTGTCCCAATGTTACTGTATCAGACCTTGGGCAGGATATCTCGGGCATTGTGTGAATTGGGAGTGGGACAGACTGTGAATTGTCAAGTGTCCCACTGTTACTGTATCAGACCTTGGGCAGGTTATCTGGGGCATTGTGTGAATTGGGTGTTGGACAGACTGTGAATGGTCAAGTGTCCCACTGTTACTGTATCAGACCTTGGGCAAGTTATCTGGGGCATTGTGTGAATTGGGAGTGTGACAGACTTTGAATGGGCAAGTGTTCCGCTGTTACTGTATCAGACCAGGGGCAGGTTATCTGGGGCATTGTGTGAATTGGGATTGGGACAGACTGTGAATGGTCAAGTATCCGACTGTTACTGTATCAGACCAGGAGCAGGTTATCTGGGGCATTGTGTGAATTTGGAGAGTGACAGACTGTGAATGGTCAAGTGTCCCACTGTTATTGTATCAGACCTTGGGCACGTTATCTGGGGCATTGTGTGAATTGGGAGTGGGACAGACTGTGAATGGTCAAGTGTCCCACTGTTATTGTATCAGACCTTGGGCAGGTTATCTGGGGCATTGTGTGAATTGGGAGTGGGACAGACTGTGAATGGTCAAGTGTCCCACTGTTACTGTATCAGACCTTGCGCAGGTTATCTGGGGCATTGTGTGAATTGGGAGTGGGACAGACTGTGAATGGTCAAGTGTCCCACTGTTACTGTATCAGACCTTGGGCAGGTTATCTGGGGCATTGTGTGAATTGGGAGTGGGACAGACTGTGAATGGTCAAGTGTCCCACTGTTGCTGTATCAGAAATTGGGCAGGTTATCTGGTGCATTGTGTGAATTGGGAGTGGGACAGACTGTGAATGGTCATGTGTCCCACTGTAATTGTATCAGACCTTGGGCAGGTTATCTGGGGCATTGTGTGAATTGGGAGTGGGACAGACTGTGAATGGTCAAGTGTCCCACGGTTATTGTATCAGGCCTTGGGCAGGCTATCTGGGGCATTGTGTGAATTGGGAGTGGGACAGACTGTGAATGGCCCAGTGTCCCACAGTTATTCTATCAGACCTTGGGCAGGTTATCTGGGGCATTGTGTGAATTGGGAGTGGGACAGACTGTGAATGGTCAAGTGTCCCACTGTTACTGTATCAGACCAGGGGCAGGCTATCTGGGGCATTGTGTGAATTGGGAGTGGGACAGACTGTGAATGGCCCAGTGTCCCAAAGTTATTCTATTAGACCTTGGGCAGATTATCTGGGGCATTGTGTGAATTGGGAATGGGACAGACTGTGAATGGTCAAGTGTCCCACTGTTGCTGTATCAGACCAGGGGCAGGTTACCTGGGGCAGTGTGTGAATTGGGAGTGGGACAGACTGTGAATGGTCAAGTATCCCACTGTTACTCTATCAGACCAGGGGCAGGTTATCTGGGGCAGTGTGTTAATTGGCAGTGGGACGGACTGTGAATGGACAAGTGTCCCACTGTTACTGTATCAGACCAGGGGCAGGTTATCTGGGGCAGTGTGTGATTTGGGAGTGTGACAGACTGTGAATGGTCAAGTGTCCCACTATTATTGTATCAGACAAGGGTCAGGTTATCTGGGGCATTGTGTGAATTGGGAGTGGGACAGACTGTGAATGGTCAAGTGTCCCACTGTTGCTGTATCAGACCTTGGGCAGGCTATCTGGGGCATTGTGTGAATTGGGAGTGGGACAGACTGTGAATGGTCAAGTGTCCCACTGTTACTGTACCAGACCTTGGGCGGGTTATCTGGGGCATTCTGTGAATTGGGAGTGGGACAGACTGTGAATGGTCAAGTGTCCCACTGTTACTGTATCAGACCTTGGGCAGGTTATCTGGGGCAGTGTGTGAATTGGGAGAGGGAAAGATTGTGAATGGTCAAGTGTCCCACTGTTATTGTATCAGACCGTGGGCAGGTTATCTGGGGCAGTGTGTGAATTGGAAGTGGGACAGATTGTGAATGGTCAAGTGTCCCATTGTTATTGTATCAGACCGTGGGCATGTTATCTGGGGCAGTGTGTGAATTGGGAGAGGGACAGACTGTGAATGGTCAAGTGTCCCACTGTTATTGTATCAGACCTTGGGCAGGTTATCTGGGGCATTGTGTGAATTGGGAGTAGGACAGACTGTGAATGGTCAAGTGTCCCACTGTTATTGTATCAGACCTTGGGCAGGTTATCTGGGGCATTGTGTGAATTGGGAGTGGGACAGACTGTGAATGGTCAAGTGTCCCGCGATTATTGTATCAGACCGTGGGCAGGTTATTTGGGGCATTGTGTGAATTGGGAGTGGGACAGACTGTGAATGGTCAAGTGTCCCACTGTTATTGTATCAGACCTTGTGCAGGTTATCTGGGGCATTGTGTGAATTGGGAGTGGGACAGGCTGTGAATAGTCAAGTGTCCCACAGTTAGTTTATCAGACCTTAGGCAGGTTATCTGGGGCAGTGTGTGAATTGGGAGTGGGACAGATTGTGAATGGTCAAGTGTCCCACGGTTATTGTATCAGACCTTGGGCAGGTTATCTGGGGCAGTGTGTGAATTGGGAGGGAGACAGACTGTGAATGGACAGATGTTCAAATCGGCGTTCCATTTAACCATTAACTGAGCTTAGGACCCCATATCCTCCCAATCACAAAGTTTGCCTACTTCCACCTCTGCCATATTCTCAGTCTCCACCCTTGCCTCAGCTCAGCTGCTGCTGCAACCCTCATTCGTGCTCTTCGTTACATCCGGACTCGACTATTCCAATGGTCTCCTGGCTGGCCTCCCACCTTGTACCCTCCATAAGCAAGCTCATTTAAAACTCTGCTGCCCATATCCAAATTCGCATCAATCCTGTTTACCCATTAGCCATGGGTTACATTGGCTCCCGGTCAGGCAACATCTGGACTTAAGCATTCTCATTCTTATTTGCGAATTCCTCAATGTCCTAGCCCCCTTGTTGTTTCTGTAACCTCCTCCAGCCACAAAATCCGCCGAGATAATGGTGCTCCTCCAATTCATGCCCCTTTCACATACAAGGTTTACACGGTTCCAGCATTGGCGGCCGTGCTTCAGCTGCCTGGACACTGAGCTCAGGAATCAGCACCCTTATCCTTTCCCTCCCTTAACAAAAGATTCACTGCAAATGTCTCAGTGTCTGGGCAGGTTATCTGGGGTATTGTGTGACTGAGAGAGGGCCAGACTGTGAATAGACCGGAGGTAGATTGCTATTGTTTCATGAATTGTGCAGATTATCTGGGGTATTGTGTGCACTGAGAGGGACAGACTGTGAATAGACAGGGGGTAGATTGCTATTGTTTCATGAATTGTGCAGGTTAACTGGGGTATTGTGTGCATTGAGAGGGACAGACTGTGAATAGACAGGAGGTAGATTGCTATTGTTTCAGGAATTCTGCAGGTTAACCGGAGTATTGTGTGCACTGAAAGAGGGACAGGATGTGAATAGAGAGGAGGTAGATTGCTATTGTTTCATGAATTGTGCAGGTTATCTGGGGTATTGTTTGCACTGAGTGGGACAGACTGTGAATAGACAGGAGGCAGATTGCTATTGTTTCATGAATTGTGCAGGTTATCTGGGGTATTGCGTGCACTGAGAGAGGGAGAGACTGTGAATAGATAGGAGGTAGATTGCTATTGTTTCATGAATTGTGCAGTTTTCTAGGGTATTGTCCACACTGAGAGAGGGACAGACTGTGAATAGACCGGAGGTAGATTGCTATTGTTTCATGAATTGTGCAGGTTATCTGAGGTATTGTGTGCACTGAGAGAGGGACAGACTGTGAATAGACAGGAGGTAGATTGCTCTTGTTTCATGAATTCTGCAGGTTAACTGGGGTATTGCGTGCACTGAGAGGGACAGACTGTGAATAGACAGGAGGTAGATTGCTATTGTTTCATGAATTGTGCAGGTTAACCGGGGTATTGTGTGCACTGAAAGAGGGACAGGATGTGAATAGAGAGGAGGTAGATTGCTATTGTTTCATGAATTGTGCAGGTTATCTTGGGTATTGTGTGCACTGAGATGGACAGACTGTGAATAGACAGGAGGTAGATTGCTATTTTTTCATGAATTGTGCAAGTTATCTGGGGTATTGTTTGCACTGAGTGGGACAGACTGTGAATAGACAGGAGGCAGATTACTATTGTTTCATGAATTGTGCAGGTTATCTGGGGTATTGTGTGCACTGAGAGGGACAGACTGTGAATAGTCAGGAGGTAGATTGCTCTTGTTTCATGAATTGTGCAGGTTATCTGGGGCATTGTGTGCACTGAGAGGGACAGACTGAATATACAGGAGGTAAATTGCTATTGTTTCATGAATTGTGCAGATTATCTGGGGTATTGTGTGCACTGAGAGGGACAGACTGTGAATAGTCAGGAGGTAGATTGCTATTGTTTCATGAATTGTGCAGGTTATCTGAGTTATTGTGTGCACTGAGAGAGTGACAGACTGTGAATAGACAGGAGGTAGATTGCTATTGTTTCATGAATTGTCCAGGTTATCTGGGGTATTGTGCGCACTGAGAGTGGGACAGACTGTGAATAGACAAAAGGTAGATTGCTATTGTTTCATGAATTGTGCAGGTTATCTGGAGAATTGTGTGCGCTGAGAGAGGGACAGACTGTGAATAGACAGGAGGTAGATTGCTATTGTTTCATGAATTGTGCAGGTTATCTGGGGTATTGTGTGCACTGAGAGGGACAGACTGTGAGTAGACAGGAGGTAGATTGCTATTGTTTCATCAATTGTGCAGGTTATCTGGAGTATTGCGTGCACTGAGAGAGGGACAGACTGTGAATAGACAGGAGATAGATTGCTATGGTTTCATGAATTGTGCATGTTGTCCGTGGTATTGTGTGCACTGAGAGAGGGACAGACTGTGAATAGACAGGAGGCAGATTGCTATTGTTTCATGAATTGTGCAGGTTATCTGGGGTATTGTGTGCACTGAGAGAGGGACAGACTGTGAATAGACAGGAGGTAGATTGCTATTGTTTCATGAATTGTGCCCGTTATCTGGGGTATTGTGTGCACTGAGAGAGGGACAGACTGTGAATAGACAGGAGGTAGATTGCTATTGTTTCATGAATTGTGCAGGTTATCTGGGGTATTGTGTTCCCTGAGAGGGACAGACGGTGAATCGACAGGAGGCAGATTGCTATTGTTTCATGAGTTGTGCAGGTTATCTGGGGTATTGTGTTCACTGAGAGAGGGACAGACTGTGAATAGACAAAAGGTAGATTGCTATTGTTTCATGAATTGTGCAGGTTATCTGGAGTATTTTGTGCGCTGAGAGAGGGACAGACTGTGAATAGACAGGAGGTAGGTTGCTATTGTATCATGAATTGTGCAGGTTATCTGAGGTATTGTGTGCACTGAGAGAGGGACAGACTGTGAATAGACAGGAGGTAGATTGCTTTTGTTTCATGAATTGTGCAGGTTATCTGGGGTATTGTGTGCACTGAGCGGGACAGACTGTGAATAGACACGTGGTAGATTGCTATTGTTTCATGAATTGTGCAGGTTATCTGGGGTGTTGCGTGCACTGAGAGGGACAGACTGTGAATAGAGTCATAGAGTCATAGAGTTTTACAGCACAGAAAGAGGCCCTTCGGCCCATCGTGTCTGCGCCGTCCATCAATCCCTGTCCAGTCTAATCCCATTTTCCAGCATTTGGTCCATAGCCTTGTATGTAATGGCATTTCAAGTGCTCATCCAAATGCTTCTTGAATGTTGTGAGGGTTCCTGCCTCTACCACCCTTTCAGGCAGTGAGTTCCAGATTCCAACCACCCTCTGGGTGAAAAAGTTCCTCCTCAAATCCCCTCTAAATCTCCTGCACCTTACCCTGAATCTATGCCCCCTTGTTATTGACCCCACTACTAAGGGGAAAAGTTCCTCTGTATCTACCCTATCTATGCCCCTCATCATTTTGTACACATCAATCAGGTCCCCCCTCAGCCTTCTTTGCTCCAAGGAAAACAACCCCAGCCTGTTTAGCCTTTCTGCATAGCTGAGGCGCTCCATCCCAGGTAACATCCTGGTGAATCTTCTCTGCACCCTCTCCAAAGCAATCACATCCTTCCTATAGTGAGGCGACCAGAACTGCACACAATACTCCAACTGTGGCCTCACCAGCGTTTTGTACAGCTCCATCATAACCTCCCTGCTCTTATATTCTATGCCTCGGCGAATGAAGGCAAGTATCCCATATGCCTTTTTAACCACCTTATCTACCTGTTCCCCTGCCTTCAGGGATCTATGTACATGTACACCAAGGTCCCTCTGACCCTGTGTACTTCCTAGTGTCCTACCACACATTGTGTATTCCCTTGCCTTATTTGTCCGTCCAAAATGCATCACCTCGCACTTTTCAGAGTTAAATTCCATTTGCCACTTTTCTGTCCATCTGACCAACCCGTTTATATCGTCCTGTAGCCTGAGGCGTTCCTCCTCGCAATTTACCACCCCACCAATTTTCGTGTCATCTGCGAACTTACTGATCATACCTTTTACATTCTCATCCAAATCATTTATGCAGATCACAAACAGCAAGGAACCCAGCACCGATCCCTGAGGTACCCCACTGGACACAGGCTTCCAGTCACAAAAGCAACCTTCGACCATCACCCTCTGCGTCCTGCCACTCATCCAGTTTAGGATCCAACGCGCCAAGGCACCCTGGATCCCATGGGCTCTTACATTCTTGACCAGTCTCCTATGCAGGACTTTGTCAAAAGCTTTACTGAAGTCCATGTAAACCACATCCACAGCATTTCCCTCATCCACACACCTAGTCACCCCCTCGAAAAATTCAATCAGATTGGTCAGACATGATTTACCCTTGACAAAGCCATGCTGACTATCCCCGATTAAACCTTGCCTCTCCAAGTGGTGACTAATTTTGTCCCTCAGAATTTTTTCCAATAATTTCCCTACCACAGATGTAAGGCTCACTGGCCTGTAATTCCCTGGTTTATCCCTGCTACCCTTCTTGAATAATGGTACTACGTTAGCTGTTCTCCAGTCCTCTGGTACATCCCCTGTGGCCAGAGTGGTTCTGAAAATTTGTGTCAGAGCCCCTGCAATCTCCTCCTTTGCCTCACACAACAGCCTGGGATACATCTCGTCCGGGCCTGGGGATTTATCCACTTTTTTGGCCTGCTAAAACCGCTAGTACCTCCTCCCTCTCGATGCTAATATGTTCAAGTATGTCACAGTCCCCTTGCCAGATTTCTATGTCTGCATCGTCTCTCTCCATAGTGAACACAGATGCAAAAAATTCATTTAAAACCCCGCCTACATCCTCTGGCTCTGCACACAGATTGCCACTTTGGTCCCTAATGGTCCCTACCCTTTCCCTGGTTATCCTCTTGCCCTTAATATACTTATAAAACATCTTAGGATTTTCCTTTATTTTGCTCGCCAGTGTTATTTCATGGCCCCTCCTCGCCCTCCTAATTTCTTTTTTAAGTATGCCCCTGCACTTTTTATACTCCACTAGGGCTTCCTCCGTCTTTAGTCTTTTGTAACTGCCAAAAGCCCCCCTTTTATTTCTAATGTATTTTTGTATATCCCTTGTCATCCAAGGATCCCTTTGCTTGTTGGTCCCACCCTTGACCTTTACAGTAACATGTTGGCGTTGTACTCTCTCTATTTCCCTTCTGAAAGTCTCCCACTGTTTTGATGTGGATTTTCCTATAAGTAGCTGCTCCCAGTCCACTTTGGCCAGATCCTGCCTTATCATATTAAAATCGGCCTTCCCCCAATTTAGAACATTTATTTCCGGGCCGTCTTTGTCTTTTTCCATGACCACCTTAAATCTCACCGAATTATGGTCACTGTCGCCAAAATGCTCTCCTACTGACACTTCCACCACTTGCCCGGCTACATTCCCCAGAATTAGGTCCAGTACCGCCCCCTCTCTTGTACGGCTTTCTACATGTTGGCTCAAAAAGCTCTCCTGGATGCACTTTAAGAATTCTGCACCCTCTAAGCCTTTTATACTCTGACTATCCCAATTAATATTGGGGAAGTTGAAATCCCCCACTATTATTACCCTATTATTTTCGCACTTTTCTGAGATTTGCCTACATATCTGTTCCTCTGTCTCCCCCTGACTGTTTGGGGGCCTATAGTACACTCCCAGCAAAGAGCTTGCCCCCTTTTTGTTTTTAAGTTCTACCCATATGGCCTCATTAGAGGAACCCGCTAATATATCATCCCTCCTTACAGCAGTAATTGACTCCTTAATTAATATTGCAACACCCCCTCCCCTTTTACACCCCCCTCTGTCTCGCCTGAAGATTCTATACCCCGGAATATTGAGCTGCCAGTCCTGACCCTCCCTCAACCATGTCTCCGTGATGGCAACAATATCGTACTCCCATGTGTTCAACAACAACTTCAGTTCATCCACCTTATTAGCAAGACTCCTTGCATTAAAATAATTGCCTTCCAGCCCTGCCATATTCCCTTTTGCTTTCACATATTTGCTCTGCCTTGCTTTTTCCTCTGTATTTGGCTGTAAATCACCCCCTGCTATAGCTCCACTCTGTACCCCATCCCCCTGTCAAGTTAGCTTAAACCCCCCCCAGCAGTGCTAGCAAACCTCCCCGTAAGGATATTGGTTCCCCTCTGGTTCAGGTGTAATCCCGAAAGTTTGTCATCTCTCTACGGTAGGCATACATAAGGGGTCCGAATGTCCCGCATTATTCTGGCAGCCTATCCTGTCCTTCCTTCCTGTGATTTTACTGGTACAGACCCCCTTGTGTGTTTACACTGGACCAGTGGCCAACTCACAGAAAAAGGGGGCTCCCAGCCAGTCAGCGCAGAACCACAGCACCGTGGTAGGTGTCGTTTGTTCGCTGAACAGTAACCCTATCATTCCCAAGATAAGCCACCCCATCGTTATCCTATACCACCACCAGGCATAAGGAGTCCAGTCCATTTATCAATCTCAGCACTAGCTTGTGCTAACTAGCAGGATCTCTCTCTCTCTCCCTCTGACCCTCTGTCTGTCTCCAGCCCCCTTTCGGTCTGTCCTATTATTAGCCGTGGGCACAAGGGTCGGAGCGGGGTTAAAGCTACATCATACGTGACGTTGAGGCGGAGGTGGTGGCCTTGTGACAGTGGCTCAATGTAACTTACCTGATTATCGAAATTCGGTGATGGTTAGCAGCTGTCGGACGGGAATGTTTGAAGTCATTTTGCACTGTCCTCCTTCAGAGGCAGGAGGGCCTATAAAAGGGACTGGATATCCCCTCGTGAAGCTCCTCCAGTCCCGATACCAGCGGTTCCCAAAGAGCAGCTGTGTCTCGCAACCAGCCTACCTCCTCTGTGCGTGGTAGGGTAAATAAAAGATTCTGAGTTCTGTTGGGATGTAGAACGAGGGCTCCAGTAATCTTACCAGAAAAGGGAGATAATCGGAACTCTAGAGTCAAGGGTTGAGTTCCGAGGAAGGTTGGAGTCGTATAGTAGTGAGAGTTCACGGTTAAGTCGATAAACTGGATCGTCGAAAGGTCGAGATCCCTGGAATGGTGGCAGTAAATAGGTTATACCCGCACATCTGTAAGAAAGATATAGGTAAAATAGCGACCCGAAGAATCGATTAGTCCTTCGAAATACGGTCCTGATCAAATATAGGGGAGAAAAGACAAGTCAATACTCGTTATTATTTCCTTTTAATCATAATGTCCCCAAGAGATGGGGAAATCTCTTCCCCGGGCTCTATCACTGGCTTGATCTGGCTCCAGTGTTACCATATTTCATTCAATTTTTCCTGTAGGCAAACGAGGTTCCTGTACTTAGGAGGATCTGGAAGGGCCCATCCCACCGTAGCTCAAAGGTACCTCGAACCGGTCGCTGAACCACCAGTCACTGTCCTACCCGAGGAGGCACATCCCAAATTCCCCTTTGTCTCTTGGCATCATCTGCCTCCTGTAAGTGTTGAACCTGAAAGTGTTTGGCCTGATTGTCCTCACTGATCAGGCATAGATATGTCTGGAGAGTTGTCTGGAATTGGGAAGTGTCCCCCGTACCCTGAGGGGGTGCGTCTTGGGGTAACACCATAGCTCGTCCAGGCATTAGTTCGAAAGGGGTTAAGCCAGTGCCTGTGGCTGGCGTGGCTCGTATGCCCCAAAGAATGGTGGGGAGGACTGCATGCCACCCTTCTCCGGTCTGTAAAATGGCCTTAGTCACAGACTGTTTTACAGTACGGCTCATCCGTTGCACCATTCCTGAGAATTGTGGATGGTAAGGGATGTGGAACCGTTGTCGAAACCCCAGGAGGGCTAAAGCCTGTTTCATGGCCTTGCCGGTGAAGTGGGTTCCCTGGTCAGAATCTATCTGGTAAGGCACCCCCCAACGGGGAATGACTTCCAACGCTAGGATTTTTGCAGCTACTTCGGCTGTATTCTTCCTAGTGGGGAAGGCCTCGACCCAAAAGGTAAAAGGTCGATGATTACTAAGACATGGTTATACCCGCCGCTGCGGGGTAGGGGTCCTGCGAAATCCATTTGTAAGTGCGTCCAGCTTCACCTGAGCCGCCGGACATGCCACATATATACTCGAATGTTACCCCCGATTCCTGTTTGGAGGCAAGGTAGACATAGTCGCCCATACTCGTGGATCTCTCTGGCCATGCTGGGCCACCACCAGGTGGCAGCTACAATGTAATATAACTTATACCCTCCCAAATGCGCAGGCTCATGGTAAGATTGTATCAGGGCACGTCGAATCGATGTAGGAAACACGTACTCGGTCGTGTGATGACAAAACACACTCGGGTCTTTGTACGCTCCTTCACGCACCCAACACTGTATATTCTCAGCGGACTCCGAAAAGTATCCGGTTAGGAGCATATCATTCATTAAATCGTCGGCCGGGGAAGCCTCTTTAGTTCGTAATACTTCCTTGGGACTAAGGGCCATCACAGGGAGAGCCAACACGGCCCGTCAGGCGCGCAAATCAGTGGCTCGGTTACCCTGGATTTCTGGGGTCTCCCCTGCCTGCTGGGCGTGAATCTTGACTACTGCCCCCAGCGTGGGGCCGTCCACTGCCCGAAGGAGTTCGACGATCGTGGAAGCATGTTAAATAGTGTTGCCTAAAGTAGTCAAATATCTCCGCCGCTGCCACAGGCGGTGGTGGTCGTGGATGACCGAGTAGGCATATTTGCTGCCTTTATAGATATTGGCGGTTGTTCCTTCTGCCAATTGAATGGTCTAGTGAGGGCGGTGATTTCAGCCAGCTGGGCTCCTCCCATCCCCAGGGCCCCTTGGGTGAGGGTCTGTCCTGACGGACCTACTACTGCCCATCCGGTGACCCGTCGACCTTCGTGGTAATAGCTGGACCCATTCCCGTATATCTCTAGGCAGGTCTCGGCTATGGGTCCCTGACAATCGATATGTAAGATAGTGGTGCAGTCATGGGGGGTCCCTTCGTCGATTAGGAAGGATGCTGGGTTCGCTCGAGGCTCGGTTAGCACCTCGATCCGAACCTCCCTACCTCATATACAAGCCTCCCAGCTCGCACATTTCTGGTTGGAAATAGTATTCAGGCTACCTGCAAGCAGTGTCATGAGGCTCTGGCGGTTGTGAAGGATTACCTTCCCGGGACCTACCATAGACTCTATTGCTTCTACCGCCCAGGCTGCACAATCAGTGGCCACCAGACATGAGGCCTGTCCCATCATGGAGGATGGTATCGGGCAGGAGTAATATCCTATCGGTCGTATTCATTCGTTCCGGGATTATCCCACTACCGCATTATACAGAATGGTTTAGCTGGGTCCGGGAGACCCAGGGCAGATGTGTTGGCCAAACTGATTTTGACCATCTCAAAGCTTTCAATTGCCTCTGGTGTCCAATTCAGCCTTGCCTCTCCCTGGAGCCCTCCCTTTAGGAGGTCGTTTACAGGGCTTGCCAATTAGGTGAAGTCGGCTAGGTAGGTACGTCAATAGTTAAACAATCCCATCACGCTTCGCAGGACAGAGACGGTGATGGGTCGCGGCATCTGCAAGAGTGCTGGAAAACTTTCGGTGGTCACGGTCCCACCCTCAGGGGAGATGATCTGACCAAGTTAGGAACCCGAGGAATCCCAATTTGAGCTTTGATCAGATTCAGTTTGAACCCCCCTAGAACTAAAGCCATATCAGAGACACATCAGGGCGTCCAGATGAGCTGAGGGCGAGGGGCTACGAATGAGAATGTCATCTATATATTGAATGCAGGCAGAATCTTGCTTTCGGGTATGTGCTAATGCCTGCATGGGGAGCCTTCTCCAGGCTCTCGTGAAAAATAGTAGAGGCATTGTGAAATCCCTGAGGCAACCAGGTCCAAGTACACTGGGTGGACGCGAAAGTGAAAGCGAAACGCTCTTCGGACCCGGGATTCAAAGGACATGTCCAAAATCCATTTTGGATGTCCAGTGCCGTGAATATGGACAGGGCTGGGTGGAGGCAGTTTAGAATAGTGGCGGGATTCGCTACTAAGTCATGGAGCTTGAGAGTGACCCGATTCAGAGCCATATAATCAATGATCATTCTCCAGCATCCATCTGGTTTCAGCACTGGCCATACCAGCGAGTTGGTACGGGAACAGGTCTTTGTCACAAACCGGTTTCTAATAAGTCTACTACTATGGACTCGATGGCCCGTTGGGCTTCTGTTCGGACGGGGTATTGCTGGTGGACCTCGTGGTAGGGACCGTGGACCTTAATTGGGTCCATATCCGCTCTACCACAGTCTAATTTGTGGGTGGCCCATGTGAGATGTTAAGTCTCAGAAACACTCACCCATGGTCCTTCCTCGGCCCATGTGAGAGGGTAAGTCTCACAAACTCTGCCCCAGAGTCCTTCCTCGGCCCATGTGAGAGGGTAAGTCTCACAACCTCTCCCCCATGGGCTTTCCTCCGCCCATGTGAGAGGGTAAGTCTCACAAAATCTCCCCCATGGTCCTTCCTCCGCCCATGTAAGAGAGCAAATCTCACAAACTCTCCCGCATGTTCCTTCCTGCGCCGATGCGTGCTTTAGCAGGCGGAGGGCTTTTACTCTACATTGTCGGGCTTTATATTCCTGGAATGGAAATCTCCACCCTTGGGTCCCCCCACTTCCAATAGATGAGCCCTTAGGACAAAGTTTGCCTCTATCTGATGGAGGATGTCCATACCTAAGAGCTGTCCCTCACTGTTGGGACCTACCCACAGGGTAACCCAACAGGTATGACCTCCTGGCGACAGTTGCAGGGGAAGTGGAACACTCCGATGGAGGACCACACTTTCTCCACTAACCTGAATGCTTTGATCTAAGGTGGGAAATCCTGTGTCGGTTATCGACACCGAGGCTCCCGTGTCTAAAAGGACACAGTGCTGCCGGCCTCCTAACAGTATATTTAGACACGGGCGTGTGGACCCCGGCTCCAAGACCAGGGAGACCGGCTCGTCCTGGTAGCTGACGAGGAGGGCTCGGTGCGCCTCCAACTCTTGGTTTGACAAGCCTCTCTTGGTTGGTCCTTGAGGGCCTGAAGCGGGTCGGTCGGCCTCTGCCCCGGTAACAGCCGGCCTGTTGATGCCCTGTCCGCCCACAATTGGTGCACTTCACTCCCGGCTGGGTGCAATCCTTAACCAAGTGGCCTGGTGCGTTACAACTGTAGCAGAGTTGAGCCTCTTGTATGACTGCTATAGGCTCTGTTATAATGCCCATGGTCGCTTTCGTGGACCAGGGCAGAGAAGTTGGGGTGGGACCTTGACGGGTGGCATAAAGATCCGCCTGGTGGAGCCCAAAAATTCGACCAGCCCACTCCCGGATTCCAGCTTCTGTGACCTGAGGGTTGGCCTCCATTCGGAGGGCGGTTTGGTAGGGCCTTTCCAGTCCCCGGATAGATTATCTATAATCCGTGGCACATCGTGATTAGCAGGAATGTCATTTGTCTGGCCCCAGTGTATATACTGCTCAATTAATGGAACAATGTACATCGGGGTTTTCTGCAGGACTCTGGCACAGGGCGGTGAGCCCCATCCAGGTAGCGGTGCCATTGCCCAGTGCGGTCTGAACCCAAGTTTTCAAACCATCGAATTGGATCTTAAACTCCACCGCCATGGCTGGGGATTTTAGGACATGCTGTCACAACGCCCGATAAAACAAAGAGGGATATTTCACCTCGATATTATATTTTATGTCTTGTATGGACAAATTAAAGTGCCGAGCAGCGCTTCGTATTCTTGCCCATATTTCGACGTTAGGGTTGTGTCATTTGAGTTCGGGAGTGAGAAGGATGATGCTGGATCTCTCCTGGGGCGTAAAAGCCTGTGCCTCGCCCATCGTACCCTGTCCACCTATCTCTGGGTTTTGTGCCCCTACTGCCTGGTTAACTCGGACGGGGGCCACGGGATTGGATTTTTCAGCACCAGACGGAAGCGGTAAAGGGGGGCGTAGAAACGAGTGTATTCGGGGGGGCACGTGGGTTGGGTGGTCTCGACTCGTTGAACCTCTATGGTCCCCGAACGGGGCCGAGATTTAAGTTCGACGTATCTCGAGTCTCTTTTTGTAGAGCCTCGACAATGTCACCCCAGCTTCTTAAGTCGTCTAGATTCTCAGTCTCTGCTGGCCTGATATTCAGGAGAGTACTGACTTCGACTTTAGCCTCCTGCCCATGTCTAAAAATCCTTGTAATGAGGCCGGTCTGACCCCCTTGTCCCCAATTATGGGTCCCATCTGATCCATCCAACTAGCACACAAAACCGCTCCATAATTAGCTTGATAGCAAAATACTGCAGATGATGGATATCCGAAATAAAACAGAAACTGCTGGAAAAACTCAGCAGGCCATGCAACATCGGTGGAGAGAAAATACAGTCAACGTTTCGGGTGATCCCTTTGTCATAATTAGATTGTTTGACATCCTTTTGTTCCGCCCACCACTTTATTTGGTCAACTACTGGGCTTGTTCCTTTCCACCCCTTTTCAATCATCTCACTTTGAAATTTCAAATTAACTTCTCGGACCTGTTGAATGACAGTAACACTGGTGGCCAAAGCCAGAACGCCCGGTGAAAGAGGTCTCCCCTCTTCACCCATGTGACCCGTATTAATTGTTACCTATATTCTTATATTCTATCTTAGCCTTTATCGGCACAAATGTATCACCTTATGCTCTAAATCAGAATTTTACATTTATGTCTAATCAAATCCGTCAGTCCGTGGTCTCCAGGAGGAATAATTTACTATGTGGGTAATTTAATACTGACTGGCTCAAACATGGTTTTAAGCCCCGATGGCGGACGAGCGAGTCTGTGTTCCTCCTAGAAGCCTTACTCTGACGTCTTTCCTTAGGACACGACGCGGTTCTCGCTTCAACCGTCAATTCCAGTGTCTTTTAACTCTTATGGTTCTTACCTGCAGTGTCCCACTTCTGACACCAACTGTTAGATTCGAAATTGGAGAAACCACAGACGGAGACAGAATTGAGGACAAGTTCAGCATTTATTAAAGCAATTAAAAGACTTATGCACAAGGGAGCGCCTCAGCTTCCTCAATCGAGTGGTGCACTCTCAAAGACCAATTAATTGGTTAATTCAAGTTATACAATACTATAAGCAATGCCCACCTACTACAGAATGGGGGCGCACACGTACAAACAGCATCACAACAATTACTCTTAAATGGTTTATGTGGTTGGTCACTCAACTCTCGGGCCCACCCCTTGAAATCAGGGGTGACTATGCTAGGCACAGATGTTAGCGTTTCATCCTACTCACCTTATTCCTGCTGTTATCTCTTCCCCATTGTAGGCATAGTTTATTGCTTGAGAAAAAATATCTTATCCTGAACTGTCGAACAAGCAGGGTGCATACAAAGCCCACAGTGATTCATCTATTCTGCGATTAGTACAATGTTAGTTGTTAATTTGTACCCTTATTTCCTGTGAGGACCGACCGTGCTTAGACAATGGTTCTACTGAGGGCTGTGAACACACATTCCGAAGTTTAATTCGTGAAGTGGCGTCTCGCAGTCTGCAAATGTGCAGGTTTCCTTGCATTTTACGATTCTCTTATCACTTCTATTTGTCTTTGATGCTTGAAATTCGACCTTGCTTGCCTTTCTGCTATCTGTTCCCAGCAGCATGTTGTCAGTCTTTGTTCTCAGCATTAATTAAAACCCATCCTTGAATCTAAAAGCTATTTCTTACAATCCCGTTCTTTGAGAGGGTTAACATCTTCAAGTATCCCAGAATTCATTGGGAACAAGCTGGATCTTTCACTAGTATCAGAATCGCAGCATAGTTATGTGGTAGCGTGGCCGTCCGGTCTAAGCCGCTAGATTCATGGTTCCAGCCTCTGTAAAGGCGGGGATTTGAATCCCAACGTTGACAAATATTGCGGCTTTCATCAATTTCGCCGCTTTAGCAACAACAATAAACCACGCAGTCAAGGCGGTTTCTTTTGTATTTTCTTCATGGGTCCCTATTAATCTTTCCCTTCAGTTGTTATTAAGATAGATTTGCAGAATTTCCTCTGGTCCATAATTGTCCTGAACCCAGCACCGAGCGCTGCCAACACCGTCACCCAACCAACTGAAATCAGCCGTTTCATTCACTCTTCTCCACACCTGCTGCGTCTCACTTATTCAGATATCCACCACTTTTACATTTTTGTTTCTTACATTTTTTATAATCTATCGACCGCGACCCCCTGTGCTGCCATTGTCGACCCACCATCCCTCCGCCGTTTCACCGTTCGCCCATCCAAACTTGCGGTGAAACAGCAGCTCCCATCTGCTCCTGTGCTCCAATCCGAATAACATAAAACGAATATTTTTTTCAATCCAACCTACCCAGACAGTGAAAGTTTCATTCAGGCAAGGATACGAGAAGGTCCATTCTGTATATACAGGTGGTGAGCTGGGCTCTGTGTTCAGGATGAGGGTCACTTGTGATTTTCATTCCATTAGTCTGAGAACGTGTGATCAGGAGGGCAAAACTTTCCCTGTTGTTCTCTCCTCTTATCATTATGGTAAATGTCAGGCTCAATGCAGCAGGAATAGTTCAAATGAGTGAGCGATAGAAGGAAGATCAAAATGTGCCGGCTATGCTCTGAATTTTATTCCCACAATTGGCTGATTTCTCACATATTCTCGTTTGAAACGGTTATCTTTCTTTTTTCTACCGTTGTTTCTTTCTTTCTTCCCTCAGGCTCTCTTTCTCCGCTCTCACTGACTCGCTAGCACCGGTTCTCCCGATTTTATTTGTTGTCCTCTTGCACTGTTTCCCCTCAGGCTCGCACGCTTTTCTCAGACTTGCATTGCCTGAGCGCCTTTCTCCACCTCAGGACGACCCATAGCGCTTTAGAAACAATGAAAGCCCACGGACAACCTCAGGATGCTCCAGTTCTCCAGCTTCAACCCTAACCACATTAATGAACCCATCACCTATGGACAAGCCCTGCAAATACACAGGATCTGCTCAGCCGAGGAGGAACGTGATGTACACCTACAGACGCTGAAAGACACCCTCGTAAGAACAGGATATGACGCTCGACTCGTCGATCGACAGTTCCCACTGGCCACAGCAAAAAATAGCATAGAACTACTCAGAAGACAAACATGGGACACAACCAACAGGGTACCCTTCATCGTCCAGTACTTCCCCGGAGCGGAGAAACTACGCCATGCACTTCGCAGCCTTCAACATGTCATTGATGATGATGAACACCTCGCTAAGGCCATCCCCACGCCTGCACTACTCACTTTCAAAGAGCCACCTAATCTCAAACAGACCATCGTTCGCAGCAAATTACCCAGCTTTCAGGAGAACAGCGACCAAGACACCACACAACACTGCCACAGCAAACTCTGCAAGACATGCCAGAGCATCAACACAGATACCATCATCACACGTGAGGACACCACCCACCAGGTACATGGTACATGCTCATGTGACTCGGCCAACATTGTCTACCTCATACGTTGCAGTAAAGGTTGCCCCGGTGCATGGTACATCGGCCAGACCATGCAGACACTGCGACAACGGATGAATGGACACCACACAACAATCACCAGGCAGGAGTGTTTCCTACCAGTCGGGGAACACTTCAGCAGTCAAGGACATTCAGCCTCCGATCTTCGGGTAAGCATTCTCCAAGGCGGCCTTCGAGACACATGAAAATGCAAAATCCTAGAGCAGAAACTGATAGACAAGTTCTGCACTCATGAGGACGTCCTCAACTGGGATCTTGGGTTCCTCTCACACTACATGTAACTCCACCTGACATAGGGTCATCCAGACTCGAGTCGTCGTTGACTTGTTCTCTCTACACAGGTGCGGCTGGACCTGCTGTGATTTCTAGCAAATAAAAATGTTTTTTTGTCTGTTTTTTGTTTTTCTTACAGACCCCAGCATCTGCAACATTTGAACCCTTGTGACCCCACCACATTGTTCTTTGATATAATGTTTTCCTGACTGACCTGTTTGGACACCACTCACATCTTTGATTGCTGTCATTATCTCTCTGCCAAGGTGTGATAAATGGCAGTTAGAAAGATTACCTGTAATCATCTGGCATTATTCTCTGACTATATAAGCTGTGCCTTTATGCATCTCTCCACTTCACCTGATGAAGGAGCAGCGCTCCAAAAGCTTGTGATTTCAAATAAAACTGTTGGACTATAACCTGGTGTTGTGTGACTTCTTACATATATTCAAGAAGGAGTTGGATATATTGCTTAAGGCTAAAGGGATCAAGGGTTTTGGGGATAAAGCAGGGACAGGGTACTGAATTTGGATGATCAGCCATGATCGCATTGAATGCCGGAGCAGGCTCGAGGGGACGAATGGCCTACTCCTGCTCCTTTCTTCTATGTTTCTATGTTTATCGCTTTCACTTCTGATCATTATTTGCAATGCAATAAGACATTGCAATTGCACCTCACTTCACATTGTAGCTGTCATTTGCAATTCAATTGCACATTGGAATTGAATATCGCTGCAACATAATCGTAATTTGTAATGCAATAGTACATTGCAGTGGAATATCACTTTGCAATATAATAGTAATTTGCTATGCAATATCACATTGCAATGGAATATCAATTTGCAATATAATTGACATTTGTAATGCAGTAGAACATTGCAATGGAGTATCACTTTGCAATATAACCGTCACTTGCAATGAAATAGGAATTTGCAAGGGAATATCGCTTTGTAGTATGATCGTCATTTGCAATGCAATAGAACATGTCAATGGAATATCACTTTGCAATATAAAAGTCATTTGCAATGCAATCAAACATTGCAATGGAACATAACCTTTCAATATAATAGTCATTGCAATGCAATGGAACTTTGCAAAGGAATATCACTTTGCTATATAATAGCAATTTGCAATGTAATTTAAAAATAAAATGGAATATCGCTTTGCCTCCTGACCATCATTACAGTGCAATAGGACTTTGCAATTGAACCTCATTTTGCATTGTAGCAGGCATTTGCAATGCAAATGCTCATTGCCATGGAATATCACTTTGCAAAATAATAGTAATTTGCAATACAATAGAATATTGCAATGGAATATCACTTTGCAATATGACAGTCATTTGCAATGCAATAGCACAATGCAATGGAGTATCACGTTCCAATATAATTGACATTTGCAATGCAATAGAAAATTGCAAGGATTATCACTTTGCAATATAATCGTAATTTGCAATTCAAAAGAACTTTGGAATGAAATATCACTTTGCAATATAATAGTCATGGCAAAGCAATGGAACATAGCAATGGAATATTACTTCGTAATATACTAGTAACTGCAATGCAATGGAACATTGCACTGGAATATCAGTTGGCCTTATAATCATCATTTGCAATGCAATAGAACATTGCAATGTAATATCGCTTTCTAATAAGATCGTCATTTGCAAAGCAATAGAAAATTGCAGTGGAATATCACTTTGCAATATAATCGTCATTTGCAATGCAATAGCACATTGCAATGGAATATCACTTAGCAGTATAATAGTCATTTGTAATGAAGTATGACATTGCAATGGATTATTAACTTGCAACATAATAGTCATTTGCAAAACAATATCACATTACAATATAATATCAGTTTGCAATATGATTGTCAATTGCAATGCTGTAGAACATTACAATGGATTAGCACTTTGCAAAATAATAGTTATCTGCAATGCAATAGCACATTGCAATGGAATATCACTTTTCAATATAATTGTCTTTTGAAATGCAATAGAGCATTGCAATGTAATTTTAACTTGCAATATTATATTAATTGCCTATGCAATAGGACGTTGCAATGGAATATCACTTTGCAACATAGTAGACATTTGCAATGCAACAGAACATTTTAATGGATTATCACGGCACTATAATTGTCATTTGCACTGCAATAGACCATTGCAATGGAAGATCACTTTGCAATATAATCTTCATTTGCGATGCAATCAAACATAGCAATGGAATATAAATTTGCAATATAATTGTCATTGCAATGCAATGGAACATTGCAATGGAATATCAGTTTGCAATATAATACTCATTTGCAATTTAAGAGAAAATTACAATTTAATACCGCTTTGACGTCTGATCGTCATTTGCAATGCAATAGGACTATATAAATGAACCTCACTTTGCATTGTAGCAGTCATTTCCAATGCAATTGCACATTGCAATGGAATATCACTGCAATATGATCGTCATTTGCAATGCAATAGAACATTTCAGTGGAATATCAATTTGCAAGGTAACAGTAATTTGCAATGCAATGGCACATTGCAATGGAATATCGCTTTGCAATAGAATTGATATTTGCAATGCAATAGAACATTGCACTGGAGTCTCACTGCAATATATTCGTCATTTGCAATGCAATAGAAGTTTGGAATGAAGTATCACTTTGCAATATAATAGACATTGCAATGCAATGGAACATTGCAATGGAATATTAATTTGCAATATACTAGTCACTGCAATGCAATGGAACACTGCACTGGAATATCGGTTTGAATTATAATAGTTATTAACAATGCAATAGAACATTGCAATGGAATATCACTTTGGAATATGATCGTCATTTGCAATGCAGTAGAATATTGCAATGGAACATTATTTTGCAATATAATCGTCATTTGCAATGCAATAGCACACTGC
The DNA here is from genome assembly GCF_052327205.1 of Somniosus microcephalus. NCBI lineage: Eukaryota > Metazoa > Chordata > Chondrichthyes > Squaliformes > Somniosidae > Somniosus > Somniosus microcephalus. The sequence continues at coordinate 47,037,603 of NW_028225184.1, read as the reverse complement.
AATGGAATATCACTTTGCAGTATAATAGTCATTTGCAAAAAAATATCACGTCAATATAATATCGCTTTTCAATATTATCGTCATTTGCAATGCAATTGAACATTGCAATGGATTAGCGTGTTGCAAAATAATAGTAATTTGCAATGCAATAGCACGTTGCAATGGAGTATCACTTTACAATATAATTGTCATTTGAAATACCATGGAATTTTGCAATGTAATATCAGTTTGCTAGATAATAGTCATTTTCAATGCAATAGAGCTTTGCAATGGAATATTACTTTGCAACATTACATTTTTTGCAATGCAATGAAATATTGCAATGAAATATCAATTTAAGGGAATAGTCATTTGCAATGCAACAGAACAATGCAATGGAATAAGACATTGCAATGGAATATCACATTGCAACGTGGTGTTCATTGGCAATGTAACAGAACATTGCAAAGGAAAAGCACTGCAATATAATCGTCATTTTCAATGCAATAAAGCATTGGAATGGAATTTCATTTTGCAATATAATAGTCATTTGCAATGCAATATGACATTGCAATGGATTATTAACTTACAACATAATAATCAATTGCAGAACAAAGTCACATTGCAATACAATATCGCTTTGCAATAGTATCGTCATTTGCAATGCAGAACATTGCAATAGATTAGCGTGTTGCAAAATAATAGTAATCTGCAATGCAATAGCACATTGCAATGGAGTATCACTTTACAATATAATTGTCTTTTGAAATGCAATAGAACATTGCAATGGAATTTTAACTTGCAATATTATATTTCATTGCAATGCAATAGGACGTTGCAATGGAATGTCACTTTGCAACAAAGTAGTCATTTGCAATGCAACAGTACATTGTAATGGATTATCACTGCAATATAATCGTCATTTGCAAAGCAATAGAACATTGCAATGGAATAACACTTTGCAATACAATCGTCATTTGCAATGCAAACAATCATTGCAATGAAATATACATTTGCAATATAATAGTCATTTGCAATGTAATAGAAATTACAATGGAATATTGCTTTGACTCTGATCATCATTTGCAATGCAATAGGACTTTGCAATTGAACCTCACTCTGCATTGAAGCAGTCATTTGCAATGCAATTGCACATTGCAATGGAATATCACTGCAATATATTCGTCATTTGCAATGCAATAGAACATTGCAATGTAATATCACTGCAGTATATTCGTCATTTGCAATGTAATAGAACACTAAAATGAGTATCACTTTGCAATATAACAGTCGTTGCAATGCAATGGAACCTGGCAATGAATTTATAATTTGAAATATATATTAGTCATTGCAATGCAGTGGAAAATTGCAGTGCCATATCAGTTTGCAATATAATAGTCATTTGCAATGCAATAGCACTTTGCATTGGAATATCACTTTGCAATATAGCAATGAATATCACTGCCATATATTCGTCAGTTGCAATGCAATAGAACATTGCAATGGAATATCACATTGCAATAACATGATCATTTGCAATGCAAGACAGCATTGCAATGGAATATTAACTTACAGTGTTATGTTCATTGGCAATGCAATAGCACATTGCAATGGAATTTCGCTTTGCAATATGATCATCATTTGCAATTCAATGGAACATTTGAATGGGGTATCACTTTGCAATATAATAGTTATTGTAATGCAATGGAACACTCTAATGGAATATTACTCTGCAATATAACAATCATTGCAATACAATGGGATATGGCAATGAAATATTACTTTGAAATATATGTTAGTCATTGCAATGCAATAGCACTTTGCAATGGAATATCACTTTGCAATGTTGTATTCATTTTCAATGCCATTGCGCATTGCAGTGGAATTTCACGGCTATATAACCATCATTGGCAATGCAATATAACATTTCAATGGAATATTGCTTGGCAATATAATTGTCATTTTCAATGAAATAGGACATTGCAATGGATTATTAAATTGCAATATTATATTCATTTGCACTGCAATAACACATTGCAATGGAATATCGTTTTGCAATATGATCATCATTTGCAGAACAATAGGACATTGCAATGGAATATCACTTTGCAATAAAATAGGCATTGCAATGCAATGGAACATTGCAATGTAATAATTCTTTGCAACACAACAATCATTGCAATGCAATGAAACATTGCAATGGAATAACAGTTGGCAAGTGGTTAGCACTGTTGCCTCACAGCACCAGGGACCCGGCTTCGAATCCGGCCTCGGTTGACTGTCTGTGTGGAGTTTGCACATTCTCCCTGTGTTTGCGTGGATATTCTCCGGGTGCTCCGGTTTCCTCCCACAGTCCAAAGATGTGCGGGTAGGTTGATTGGCTATGATAAATTGACCCTTAGTGTTAGGGGGATTAAATACATGTGGTTATGTGGATAGGGTGGGATATGTGTTGGTGTAGGGGTTACGGGGATCGGGTGGGATATGTGTCGGTGCAGGCTCGATGGGCCGAAATGGCCTCTATCTGCACTGTGGGGTTTCTGTGATTCTGTGATTCTGTGAATATAATAGTCATTTGAAATACAATAGCACATTGCAATGGAATATCACTTTTCAATGTAATAGTCATTTGCAATGAAATACGACATTGCAATGGACTATTACCTTGCATTTTAAAAGTCATATGCAATACCAAAGCACCTTGCAATGGCATATCGCTTTGCAATATGATCGTCATTTGCAATACAATAGAACATTGCAATGAAATATCGCTTTGCAATATAATAGTCATTTGCAATTCAGCAGCGCATTGAAGTGGAATATCAGTGCAGGATAATCGTCATTTGCAATGCAATAGAACATTAGAATGGAATATCACTTCAAAATATTATAGTCATTTGCAATGCAATACAACATTGCAATGGAGTATTAACTTGCAATAAAATAGTCATTTGCAGAACAAAATCACATTGCAATATAAAATTGCTTTGCAATATGATCACCATTTGCAATGCAGTGGAACATTCCAATGGATTAGCGCATTGCAAAATAATAGTAATCTGCAATGTAATCGTACATTGCAATGGAGTATCACTTTACAATATAATTGTCATTTGAAATTCAATAGAACATTGCAATGGAATATCACTTTGCAGCAAAATAGTCATTTGCAATATAATAGAAAATTACAATGAATATCGCTTTGACTCTGATCGTCATTTGCAATGCAATAGGGCATTGCAATTGAACCTCACTTTACATTGAAACAGTCATTTGCAATTCAATTACACATTGCAATGGAATATCACTGCAATACAATCATCATTTGCAATTCAATAGAACATTGCAGTGGAATATCACTTTGCAATATAATAGTAATTTGCAATGCAATAGCACATTCCAATGGAATATCTCTTTGCAATATGATAATCATTTGCAATGCAATAGCACGTTGCCATGGAATATCCCATTGCAATATAATTGACATTTGCAATGCAATAGAGCATTGCAATGGTGTATCACTTTGCAATATAATTGTCATTGGCAATGCAATAGATCTTTGGAAAGAAATACCAATTTGCAACATAATAGTCATTGCAATGCGATGGAACATTGCAGTGGAATGTTACTTTGTAATGTAATAGTCATTGCAATGCAATGGATTATTGCACTGGAATATCGGTTTGCAATATAGTAGTCATTTGCAATGCAACAGAACATTGCAATGGAATAAGACATTGCAATGGAATATCACTTTGCAACATAGTATTCATTGGCAATGCAACAGCACCTTGCAATGGAATAGCTCTGCATAATAATCGTCCTTTGCAATGCAATAGAGCATGGTAATGGAATATGACTTTGCAATATAATTGTCATTGCAATGCATTGGAACCTTGCAATGGAATATCGCTTTGCAATATGATCATCATTTGCAATGCAATAGATCATTGAAATGGAATATCACTTTGCAATATTATATTCATTTGCAATGCAATAGAACATTGCAATGGAGTATCACTTTGCAATATAATAGTCATTACAATGCAATGGAACACTCTAATGGAATAATAACCTTCATTGCAATGTAATACAACAAGCAATGGAATATCCGTTAGCAATAAATAGTCATTTTCAATGCAATAGAACATTACAGTGGAATATCACTGCAATATAATCGTCATTTGCAATGCAATAGAACATTGCAATGGAAAATCACTTTGCAATATCATTGTCATTGCAATGCAATGGAACATTGCAGTGGAATATCATTTTGCAATACCATAGCTAATTGCAATGCAATAGCATATTTTAATAGAATTTCACTTTGCAATATAATTGTCATTGCAATGCAATGGAACATTGCAATGGAATATCATTTAGCAATACCATTGCTATTTGCAATGCAATAGCATATTTTAATGGAATATTACTTTGCAATATAATAGTCATTTGCAATGCAATAGAACATTGAAATATATGTTAGGCATTTCAATGCAATGGAGCATTGCAATGCAATAGCACTTTGCAATGGTATATCACTTTGCAACATAGTATTCATTTTCAATAGCATAGCACATTGCAGTGGAATTTCACTGCAGTATAACCATCTTTGGCAATGCAAAATAACATTGGAATGGAATATCGCTTTGCAATATAATAGTCATTTGCAATGTAATAGGACATTGCAATGGATTATTGAATTGCAATATTATATTCATTTGCAAAATAATAGCACATTGCAATGGAATATTGTTTTGCTTAATGATCGTCATTTGCAAAACAATAGGACATTGCAATGGAATGCCACTTTGCAATAAAATAGTGATTGCAATGCAATGGAACATTGCAATGGAATATTACTTTGCAACATATCAGTCGTTGCAATGCAATGAAACATTGCAATGGAATAACAGTTGGCAATATAATAATCATTTGAAAAGCAATAGCACATTGCAAAGGAATATCACTTTGCAATATAATAGTCATTTGCAATGCAATACCACATTGCAATGGACTATTACCTTGTAATTTAAAAGTCATATGCAAGAGAAAAGCACATTGCAATGGTATATTGCTTTCCAATATGATCGTCATTTGCAATGCAATAGAATATTGCAATGAAATATCGCTTTGCAATATAATAGTCATTTGCAATGCAACAGGGCATTGAAGTGGAATATCACTGCAGTATAATCGTCATTTCCAATTGCAATAGAATATTGCAGTGGAATATCACTTCGAAATATAATAGTCATTGCAATGCAAAAGAACATTGCAATGGAATATCACTTTGCAATATAATAGTCAATTGCAATGCAATAGCAAAATTGCAATGGAATATCACTTTGCAATATAATAGTCATTTGCAATGCAATAGGAAAATTGCAATGGAATATCACTTTGCAATAAAATAGTCATTTGCAATGCAATAGAGCATTGCAATGGGATGTCAGTTTGCAATATAATAATGATTTGCAATTCAACAGAACATTGCAATGAAATATCACATTGCAATATGATCATCATTTGCAAAGCAGTAGGACTTTGCAATGTAATATCGCTTTGCAATAAAGTAGTACTTTGCAGTGGAATTACACATTGCAATGGAATATCACTGCAATATAATCGTCATTTGCAATGCAATAGAACATTGCAATAGAATATCGCCTTGCAATATAATAGTCAGTTGCAATGCAATGGAACATTGCAATGCAAGTGAACATTGCAATGTAATATCACTTTGCAATACCGTAGTCACTTGCAGTGCAGTAGCAAATTGAAAAGGAATATCTTTTCGAAATATAATAGTCATTTCAATGGAATGGAATATCGCTTTGCAATACGTTCGGCATCTAAAATATTCATTGATGGGATGTGGGCATCGCTGGCTGGCTAGGTCTGCATTTAATGCCCATCACTAATTGTCCTTGAGAAGATGGTGGTGAGCCGCCTTCTTGAACCGCTGCAGTCCATATGGTGTAGGTACACCCACAATGCTGTTAGGAAGGGATTTCCAGGATTTTGGCCCAGCGACAGTGAAGGAATGGCGATACAGGCCCAAGTCAGGACGGTGTGTGGCTTGGAGGGGAAGTTGTAGGTGGTGAAGTTCCCATGCGTCTGCTGCCCTTGTCCTTCTAAATGGTAGAGGTCATGTGTTTTGAAGGTGCTGTTGAAGGAGCTTTGGCGAGTTGCTGCAGTGCATCTTGTAGATGGTACACACTGCAGCCACAGTGTGCCGGTGGTGGAGGGAGTGAATGTTGAAGGTGGTGGATGGAGTGCCAATCAAGTGGGCTGCTTTTTCCTTAATGGTGTCTAGCTTCTTGAGTGTTGTTGGAGCTGCACTCATCCAGGCAAGTCGGGAGTATTCCATCACATTCCTGACTTGTGCCTTGTAGATGGAGGAAAGGCTATGGGGAGTCAGGAGGTGAGACACTCACCACAGAATTCCCAGCCTCTGGCCTGCTCTTGTAGCCATAGTATTTATATGGCTGGTCCAGTTCAGTTTCTGATCAATGGTAACCCCCAGGATGTTGATAGTGGGGGATTCTGCGATGATAATGCCATTGAATGTCAAGGGGAGATGGTTAGAGTCTCGCGTGTTGGAGGTCATCATTGCCTGGCACTTGTGTGGTGTGAATGTTACTTGCCACTTCTCAGCCCAAGCCTGAATATTGTCCAGGTCTTGTTGCATATGGACACAGACTGCGTCAGTATCTGATGAGTCTTGAATGGTGCTGAACAGTGTGCAATCATCAGCGAACATCCCCACTTCTGACCTTAAGATGGAGGGAAGGTCATTGATGAAAAAGCTGAAGATGGTTGGACCTAGGACACTGCCCTGAAGAACTCCTGCAATTATGTCATGTGATTGAGATGAATGACCTGCAACAACCACAGCCAACTTCCTTTGTGCTAGGTATGATTCCAACCAATGGAGAGTTTTCCCCTTGATTCCCATTGACTTCAATTTTGCTAGGGCTCCTTGCTACTACACTTGATCAAATGCTGCCTTGATGTCCAGGGCAGTCACACTCACCTCACCTCACCTCACAATATTACATTGCAATGGAATATCACTTTGCAATATAGTATTCATTTGCAATGCAATAGAAAATTGCAGTGGGATATCAGTTTGCAATATATTAATGATTTACAATGCAATAAAACATTGCAATGAAATATCACATTGCAATATGTTCATCATTTGCAAAGCAGTCGGACTTTGCAATGGAACATCACTTTGCAATACAGCAGTCATTTGCAATGCAATTGCATATTGCCATGGAATATCACTGCAATATAATCGTCATTTGCAATGCAATACAACATTGCAATATAATATCACCTTGCAATATAATAGTCGGTTGCAATGCAATAGCACATTGCAATGGAATATTACCTTGCTGTTTGATCATCATTTGCAATGCAATAGAACATTGCAATGGAATATCACTTTGCAGTATAAAAGTCATTGCAATGCAATGGAACTTTGCTTTGGAATATCAGTTTGCAGCATAATCGTCATTTGCAATGCAATAGAAAATTTCAATGGAATGTCACTGCTGTATAATCATCATTTTTAATGCAATAGAGCATTGCAATTAAATATCAATCTGCAATATAATAGTCATCTGCTTTGCAATTGTACATTGCAATGGAATATCACTGAAAAATAATTGTCATTTTCAATGCAATAGAACATTGCAATGTAATATTGCCCTGCAATGTGCTCATCATTTGCAATGCAGCAGAACATTGCAATGCATTATCACTGCAATTTATTTGACAATTGTAGTGAAGTAGCAGATTGCAATGGAACATTGCTTTGCAATATGACCATCATTTGCAATGCAAAATACATTGCAATGGAATACCACTTTGCAATACAATAACCATTTGCATTGCAGTAGCAGGTTGCAATGGAAGATCACTTTGCAAAATAACAGTCATTTGAAATGCAATAGAACATTGCAATGAAATATCACTTTGCAATATAATAGTCATTTGCAATGCAATAGAACATTGCAATGGAATATCACTGCAAAATATTCATCACTTGTATTGCAACTGCACATTGCAATGGAATACAGCTTTGCAATATGATCGTCATTTGCAATGCAACATAATTTGCAAAGGAATATCACTTTGCAATATAATAGCCATTTGCAATGCAATAGAACATTGCAATGCAAGTGAACATTGCAATGTAATATCACTTTGCAATACAGTAGTCACTTGCAGTGCAGTAGCACATTGAAAAGGAATATCTCTTGGAAATATCATAGTCATTTCAAATGCATTAGCACACTGCAATGGAATATCGCTTTGCAATACTTTCGGCATTAAAAAAAAAATATTCTTTGATGGGATGTGGGCATCGCTGGCTGCCTAGGTCTGCATTTAATGCCCATCCCTAATTGCCCTTGAGAAGATGGTGGTGAGCAGCCTTCTTGAACCGCTGCAGTCCATATGGTGTAGGTACACCCACAATGCTGTTAGGAAGGGAGTTCCAGGATTTTGGTCCAGCGACAGTGAAGGAATGGCGATACAGGTCCATGTCAGGATGGTGTGTGGCTTGGAGGGGAAGTTGTAGGTGGTGAAGTTCCCATGCGTCTGCTGCCCTTGTCCTTCTAAGTGGTAGAGGTCATGTGTTTGGAAGGTGCTGTTGAAGGAGCTTTGGCGAGTTGCTGCAGTGCATCTTGTAGATGGTACACACTGCAGCCACAGTGTGCCAGTGGTAGAGGGAGTGAATGTTGAAGGTGGTGGATGGAGTGCCAATCAAGTGGGCTGCTTTTTCCTGAATGTTGTCCAGCTTCTTGAGTGTTGTTGGAGCTGCACTCATCCAGGCAAGTGGAGAATATTCCATCACATTCCTGACTTGTGCCTTGTAGATGGTGGAAAGGCTTTGGGGAGTCAGGAGGTGAGACACTCGCCACAGTATTCCCAACCTCTGGCCTGCTCTTGTAGCCACAGTATTTATATGGCTGGTCCAGTTCAGTTTCTGCTCAATGGTAACCCCCAGGATGTTGATAGTGGGGGATTCTGCGATGATAATGCAATTGAATGTCAAGTGGAGATGGTTAGACTCTCACCTGTTGGAGATGGTCATTGCCTGGCACTTGTGTGGTGCGAAAGTTACTTGCCACTTGTCAGCCCAAGTCTGAATATTGTACAGGTCTTGTTGCATATGGACACGGATTGCGTCAGTATCTGACGAGTCTTGCATGGTGCTGAACAGTGTGCAATCATCAGCAAACATCCCCACTTCTGACCTTCTGATGGAGGGAAGGTCATTGATGAAACAGCTGAAGATGGTTGGGCCTAGGACACTGCCCTAATGACCTCCTGCAATTATGTCATGTGATTGAGATGAATGACCTGCAACAATCACAGCCAACTTCCTTTGTGCTAGGTATGATTCCAACCAATGGAGAGCTTTCCCCTTGATTCTCATTGACTTCACTTTTGCTAGGGCTCCTTGCTACCACACTTGATCAAATGCTGCCTTGATGTCAAGGGCAGTCACTCTCACCTTACCTCACCTCAAAATATTACATTGCAATGGAATATCACTTTGCATTATAGTATTCATTTGCAATGCAATAGAACATTGCAATAGGATATCAGTTTGCAATATATTAATGATTTACAATGCAATAGAACATTGCAATGAAATATCGCATTGCAATATGTTCATCATTTGCAAAGCAGTCGGACTTTGCAATGGAACATCACTTTGCAATACAGTAGTCATTTGCAATGCAATATAACATTGCAATGGAATATCGCTTTGCAATATAATAGTCATTTGCAATGTAATAGGACATTGCAATGGATTATTGAATTGCAATATTATATTCATTTGCACTGCAATAACACATTGCAATGGAATATTATTTTGCAATATGATCGTCATTTGCAAAACAATAGGACATTGCAATGGAATATCACTTTGCAATAAAATAGTGATTGCAATGCAATGGAACATTGCAATGGAATATTACTTTGCAGCATAACAGTCATTGCAATGCAATGAAACTTTGCAATGGAATATCAGTTGGCAGTATAACAATCATTTGAAATGCAATAGCACATTGCAATGGAATATCACTTTGCAATATAATAGTCACTTGCAATGCAATACGACATTGCAATGGACTATTACCTTGCAATTTAAAGTCATATGCAAGAAAAAACACATTGCAACGGTATATCGCTTTCCAATATGATCGTCATTTGCAATGCAATAGAATATTGCAATGAAATATCGCTTTGCAATATAATAGTCATTTGCAATGCAACAGTGCATTGAAGTGGAATATCACGGCAGTATAATCGTCATTTCCAATTGCAATAGAATATTGCAGTGGAATATAACTTCGAAATATAATAGTCATTGCAATGGAATATCAATTTGCATTATAATAGTCATTTGCAATGCAATAGATCAAGCAATGGAATATCACTTTGCAATATAAGAGTCAATTGCAATGCAATAGCAAAATTGCAATGGAATATCACTTTGCAATAAAATAGTCATTTGCAATGCAACAGAGCATTGCAATGGGATATCAGTTTGCAATATAATAATGATTTGCAATTCAACAGAACATTGCAATGAAATATCGCATTGCAATATGATCATCATTTGCAAAGCAGTAGGACTTTGCAATGTAATATCGCTTTGCAATAAAGTAGCCATTTGCAGTGGAATTACATATTACAATGGAATATCACTGCAATATAATTGTCATTTGCAATGCAATAGAACATTGCAATAGAATATCACCTTGCAATATAATAGACAGTTGCAATGCAAAAGCACATTGCATGGGATTATTGCCTTGCAATTTGGTCATTTGCAATACAATGGAACATTGCAATGGAATATCACTTTGCATTTTAATAGCAATTTGAAATGTTAATGCACATTGAAATGGAATATCAGTGCAGTATAATCGTCATTTGCAATGCAATAGAATATTGCAATGGAATATCACTTTGCAAAAAACAGTCATTTGAAATGCAATAGAACATTGCAATGAAATATCACTTTGCAATATAATAGTCATTTGCAATGCAATAGAACATTGCAATGGAAAATCACTGCAAAATATTCGTCATTTGTAATGCAACTGCACATTGCAATGGGATAGAGCATTGCAATATGATCATCATTTGCAATACAACATAACTTTGCAAATGAATATCACTTTGCAATATAATATCCATTTGCAATGCAATAGGACATTGCAATGCAAGAGAACATTGCAATGTAATATCACTTTGCAATATAGTAGTCACTTGCAGTGCAGTAGCACATTGAAATGGAATATCTCTTCAAAATATAATAGTCATTTCAAATGCATTAGCATACTGCAATGGATTATCGCTTTGCAAAATTATCGGCATTTAAAAAAAAAAATTCCTTGATGGGATGTGGGCGTCGCTGGCTGGCTAGGTCTGCATTTAATGCCCATCCCTAATTGCCCTTGAGAAGATGGTGGTGAGCTGCCTTCTTGAACTGCTGCAGTCCATGTGGTGTAGGTACACCCACAATGCTGTTAGGAAGGGAGTTCCAGGATTTTGGCCCAGCGACAGTGAAGGAATGGCGATACAGGCCAATGTCAGGATGGTGTGTGGCTTGGAGGGGAAGTTGTAGGTGGTGATGTTCCAATGTGTCTGCTGCCCTTGTCCTTCTAAGTGGTAGAGGTCATGTGTTTGGAAGGTGTTGTTGAAGGAGCTTTGGCAAGTTGCTGCAGTGCATCTTGTAGATGGTACACACTGCAGCCACAGTGCGCCAGTGGTGGAGGGAGTGAATGTTGAAGGTGGTGGATGGAGTGCCAATCAAGCTTTATCCTGAATGGTGTCGAGCTTCTTGAGTGTTCTTGGAGCTGCACTCATCCAGGCAAGTGGAGTGTATTCCATCACACTCCTGACTTGAGCCTTGTAGATGGTGGAAAGGCTTTGGGGAGTCAGGAGGTGAGACACTCGCCGCAGAATTCCCAGCCTCTGGCCTGCTCTTGTAGCCACAGTATTTATATGGCTGGTCCAGTTCAGTTTCTGATCAATGGTAACGCTCAGGATATTGATAGTGGAGGATTCTGCGATGATAATGCCATTGAATGTCAAGGGGAGATGGTTAGAGTCTCGCTTGTTGGAGATGGTCGTTGCCTGGCTCTTGCGTGGTGCAAATGTTACTTGCCACTTGTCAGCCCAAGTCTGAATATTATCCAGGTCTTGCTGCATATGGTCACGGACTGCATCAGTATCTGATGAGTCTTGAATAGTGCTGAACAGTGTGCAATCATCAGCGAACATCCCCACTCCTGACCTTATGATGGAGGGAAGGTCATTGATGAAACAGCTGAAGATGGTAGGGCCCAGGACACTGCCCTGAGGAACTCCTGCAATGATGTCATGTGATTGAGATGAATGACGTGCAACAACCACAGCCAACTTCCTTTGTGCTAGGTATGATTCCAACCAATGGAGAGTTTTCCCCTTGATTCCCATTGACTTCAGTTTTGCTCGGGCTCCTTGCTACCACACTTGATCAAATGCTGCCTTGATGTCAAGGGCAATCACTCTCACCTCACCTCACCTCACAATATTACATTGCAATGGAATATCACTTTGCAATATAGTATTCATTTGCAATGCAATAGAACATTGCAATCGGATATCAGTTTGCAATATATTAATGATTTACAATGCAATAGAACATTGCAATGAAATATTGCATTGCAATATGATCATCATTTGCAAAGCAGTAGGACTTTGCAATGGAACCTCACTTTGCAATACAGTAGTCATTTGCAATGCAATTGCACATTGCCATGGAATATCACTGCAATATAATCGTCATTTGCAATGCAATACAACATTGCAATATAATATCACCTTGCAATATAAAAGTAGGTTGCAATGCAATACCAAATTGCAATGGAATATTGCCTTGCTGTTTGATCATCATTTGCAATGAAATATCACTTTGCAGTATAAAAGTCATTGCAATGCAATGGAACTATGCTTTGGAATATCAGTTTGCAGCATTATCGTCATTTGCAATGCAATAGAAAATTTCAATGGAATGTCACTGCTGTATAATCGTCACTTTTAATGCAATAGAGCATTGCAATTAAAGTTCAATCTGCAATATAATTGTCATCTGCTTTGCATTTGTACATTGCAATGGAATATCACTGAAAAATAATTGTCATTTTCAATGCAATAGAACATTGCAATGGGTATCACCTTGCAATATAATAGTTAGTGGCAATGCAATAGCACATTGCAATGGAATATTGCCCTGCAATGTGCTCGTCATTTGCAATGCAACAGAACATTGCAATGCATTATCACTGCAATTTATTTGACAATTGTAGTGAAGTAGCAGATTGCAATGGAACATTGCTTTGCAATATGACCATCATTTGCAATGCAAAAGACATTGCAATGGAATACCACTTTGCAATACAGTAACCATTTGCATTGCAGTAGCAGATTGCAATGGAATATCAATTCGCAATATAATAGTCATTTGAATTGCAATAGTGAATTGCAATGGAATATCACTTTGCAAAATGATTGTCATTTGCATTGCACTAAAACATTGCAACGGAATATCACTTTGCAAAAAAGTACTCATTTGCAATGCAATATAAAATTGCAATGGAATATCACTCCAATATGATCGTCATTTACAATGCAGTAGGATATTGCAATGTAATATTATTTTGCAATATAATCATTGCAATGCAATTGTGCATTGCAATGGACTATTAACATCCAATATAATAGTCACTTGAAATGCAAAAGAACATTGCAATTGAATATAGCTTTGCGATATAGTAGACCTTGCAATGAATTAGAGCATTGCAATGGAATATTACTGCAATACAATCATGGTTTGCAATGCAATAGAACAATGCAATTGAATATTGCTTTGTAATATGATCGTCATTTGCAATGCGATAGAACATTGAAGTGGAATAACACTTTGCAATATAATAGTCATTTGCAATGCAATATCACTTTGCTATGGAATATCAGTTTGCAATATGAGAGTCATTTGCAATGCAATAGCACATTGAAATGCAATATCATCTTGTAATATGATCGTCATTTGCAATACAATATAAAATTGCATTGGAATATCACTTTTCGATACAATAGTCATTTGCAATGTAATGGAACATTGCGGTGGAATATTAGCTCGAAATATAAAATTCATTTGCCATGCAATAGCACATTGAAAAGGATAATGGACTTACAATAAGATCGTCATTTGCAATGCACTTTAAAATTGCATTGGCCTATAATTTTACAACATACTAGTCATTTCCAATGCAATAGAGCATTGCAAAGAAATGTCGCTTTGCAATATCAACTTGCAATATTATTTTAATTTGCAATGCAATAACACATTGCAATAGAATATCGCTGCAACATAATCATCATTTGCAATGCAATAGAACATTGCAATGAAATATCACTCTGCAATATAATAGTCATTTGCCATGCAATTGTACATTGCAATGGAATATGACTGCAAAATAATCATCAGTTTCAATACAATAGTAAGAAATCACACAACACCAGGTTATAGTCCAAAAGATTTATTTGAAATCACAAGCTTTCGGAGCGCTGCTCCTTCATCAGGTGAAGTGGAGAGATGCATAGAAACACAGCTTATATAGTCAGAGAATAATGTCAGATGTTTACAGGTAATCTTTCTAACTGCCATTTATCACACCTAGTCAGAGAGATAATCACAGCAATCAAAGGTGTAAATGGTGTCCAAACAGGTCAGTCAGGAAAACATTACATCAAAGAACAATGAGGTGGGGTCGGAAGGGGTCAAATGTTGCAGATGCTGGGGTCTGTATGAAAAACAAAAAAACAGACAAAAAACATTTTTTTCGCTGGAAGTCACAGCAGGTCCGGCCGCATCTGTGTGGAGAGAACAAGCCAATGATGATTAGAGTCTGGACCACCATCAATACAATAGAACATTGCAATAGAATATCACCTTGCAATATAATAGTCAGTTGAAATGCAATAGCACATTGCAATAGGAATATTGCCCTGCAATGTGATCGTCATTTGCAATGCAATAGAACAATGCAATGGATTATTACTGCAATACATTTGACATTTGAAGTGCAATAGCGCATTGCAATGGAATATTGATTTGCAATATGATCATCATTTGCAATGCAAAAGACACTGCAAAGGAATATCACTTTGCAACATAGCAGTCATTTTCATTGCAACAGAACATTGCAAAGGATAAATGCTTTGCAATACAATAGTCAATTGCAATGCAATAGAAAATGGCAATGCAATAGAACATTGCAATGGAATATCACTTCACATTATATTAGTCATTTGAATTGCAATAGCGAATTGCAATGAAATATCGCGTTGCAAAATGATCTTCATTTGCATTGCAATAAGATATTGCAACGGAATAACACTTTGCAATATAGTACTCATTTGCAATGCAATAGAAAAATGCAATGGAATATCACTCCAATATAATCATCATTTGCAATGCAATAGGATATTGCAATGGAATATTAGTTTGCTATATAAACATAGAAACATAGAAGATAGCAGCAGCAGAAGGCTATACGGCCCCTCGAGCACGCTCCGCCATTCAAAGTGATCATGGCTGATCATCCAAATTGAGTACCTGGTCCCTGCTTTCTCCCCATACCCCTTGATCCCTTTAGCCTTAAGAAATATATCCAACTCCTTCTTGAATATATTTAATGAATTGGCCTCTACTGCCTTCTGTGCTAGAGAATTCCACTGGTTCACCACTGTCTGAGTGAAGAAATTCCTCCTCATTTCTGTCCTAAATGGCATATCCTTTATCCTTAGACCGTGACCCCTGGTTCTGGACTCCCCGACCATCAGGAACATCCTTCCTGCATCTAGTCTGTCCAGCCCTGTCAGAATTTTATAAGTTTCAATGAGATCTCCTCCCAGTCTTCTAAACTCCAGCGAGTACAGGCCCAATCGACTCAATCTCTCCTCATACGTCATTCCTCCCATCCCTGGTATCAGCCTGGTGAATCTTCACTGAACTCCTACCATGGCAAGAACATCCTTCCTCATATAAGGTGACAAAAATTGCACACAATACTCCAGATGTGGTCTCACCAAGGCCCTGTACAACTGCAGCAAGACATCCTTGTTCCTGTACTCAAAGCCTCTCACTACAAAGGCCAACCTAACATTTGCCTTCTTAACTGCCTGCTGCACCTGCATGCTTACGTTCAGTGACTGGTGCACAAGGACGCCCAGGTCTCTTTGCACTTCCCCTTCACCCAATCTATTGCCATTCAGGTAATAATCTGCCTTTCTGTTTTTGCCACCAAAGTGGATAACCTCACATTTATCCATGTTATATTGCATCTGCCATGATTCTGCCCAATCACCCAACCTGTCCAAATCATCCTGGAGTTCTCAGCATCCTCCTCGCAGCACACATGCCCACCCAGCTTTGTGTCATCTGCAAATTTGGAGATATTACATCTAATCCCCTTGTCTAGATCATTAATATATATTGTGAATAGCTGGATTCCAAGCACCGATCCCTGCGGTACCCCACTAGTCACTGCCTGCCACTCATAAAAAGATTGTGCACTGTAATGGATTATGGGCTAGATTTTCAGTATAGACATTTTTGGGGCGCTAAGCTTAGCGCCCGCCCGAAGTTATCGCCCGCCCCAAAGTAGCGCCCCGTTGCCGGAAATTCAGTGGCTTCGCCCTAAGAGGTTGGTGGAGCGCTAAAAGAGGCGTTCCACTAGTATTTTTAGGCGCTAAGCCGGCGGTGGAGAGCGCAACACCCGAGCTCGGGCGCAGCACACGGCAGACACTCTGGTGCCAGTGAGCTCTTAAAGGGGAAGGGTGCATGTATTTTTTTCTAATGCAAAGTCTGGGGGGGGAGGAGGAGGAGGAGGAGGAGGAGGAGGAGGAGGAGGAGGAATGATTGGTGTCCGGAAACATAAATAGACCGTTCAGAACAACACACAGCTTACTTCCACACAACACATGCAGAGTGCCTTTTGTACGAGTGCCCTTTAATTTGCGCTCCCCAGGGTGTGTTGCGTTCCATTTTACAAACGCTCTGGACGCCAGGCGCACAATGGGGCGGTCCGACTGAAGTTTGGATTCGGGGCGGCCAAAGGGCGTTGCACGAGGATGTGACGTCATTTTCTGCGCGCGCATCCGGGCGGCCGCTAAACTTTGCGCCGGCGCTAACGGGCAACTTAATTTGGGGCGGGGCGCAAACTGCGCTGCGCCCAGGCGCTACACGCATAGCGCCCGAAAATCACTTCTCTTAAGGCGCTAACTGCTGGCGCAAGCAACTGAAAATCTAGCCCTATAACTTTGCAACATGATATTCATTTTCAATGTAATAGCACATTGGAATGGACTATTTACATCCAGTATAATATTCACTTGAAATGCAATAGAACATTGCAGCTGAATATAGCTTTGCAATACAGTACTTCGTGCAATGCAGTAGAGCACTGCAATGGAATATTGCTGCAAAACCATCGTGGTTTGCAATGCAATAGAACATTGCAATGGAATATCGCTTTGTAATATGATCATCATTTGCAATGCGATAGAACATTGAAGTGGAATATCACTTTGCAATGTAATAGTCATTTGCAATGCAATAGCACTTTGCAATGGAATATCAGTTTGCAATATGATAGTGATTTGCAATGCAATAGCAAATTGAAATGGAATGTCACCTTGTAAGATGATCGTTATCTGCAATACAATATAAAATTGCATTGGAATCTCACTTTGCGATACAATAGTCATTTGCAATTTAATGGAACATGCAGTGGAATATTACCTCGAAATATAATACTCATTTGCAATGGATAATCGACTTGCTATAAAACCGTCATTTGCATTGCACTTTAAAATTGCATTGGCATATAACTTTGCAATATACTAGTCATTTCCAATGGAATAGAACATTGCAAAGGAATGTCGCTTTGCAATGTCAACTTGCAATATTAATTTAATTTGCAATGCAATACCACATTGCAGTAGAATAATGCTAAAATGTAAACGTCATTTGCAATGCAATAGAACATTGCAATGGAACATCACTTTGCAATATTGTAGTCTGTTGCAATGCAATTGCACATTGCAATCGAGTTTTACCTTGAAATGTGATCGTTATTTGCATTGTAATAGAACATTGCAATGCAATATCACTTTGTAATATGATTGTCATTTGGAATGCAATAGAACATTGCAATGGAATTTTAAGTTGCAATAATATATTCATTTGCAATGCAATAGCATTTTGTGTTGGAATAGCACTTTGCAACATAGTAGGTACTTGCACTGCAGCAGAATATTTCAATTAAATATCAATGCAAAAGAATCGGCATTTGAAATGCAGTAGGACATTAGAATAGAATATTTCTTTACAACAGAATAATCATTGCAGTGCAATGGAACATTGCAATGGAATATCAGTTTGCAACAAGAATGTAATTTGCAATGAAATTGCACGTTGCAATAGAAAAATACTTTGCAATATAATAGTCATTTACAGTGCACTAGCACAATGAAATGGAATATCGCCTTGCAATGTGATCGTCATTTACAATGAACAAAACATTGCAGTGGAATATCACTTTGCAACATAATAGGAATTTGCAATGCAATTGCATAATGCAATGGAATATCGTTTTGCAATATAATAGTCATTTGCAATGCAGTAGAACATGGCAATGGGATATCACTTTCCAATATAATATTCATTTACAATGCATTAGACATTGCAATGGAATTTTAACTTGCAACATTATTGACATAATAAAACTCACTACGCAGTTGGTTTGAGCATAAAGCAAGGCTTTAATCAATTTGTTTCAGAACATGGAAATCTAGTTGTATTCCACCAGCTCCTTGTATTACTAAATGTCGCTGGAATGCTGGGGCCAACGACCGAGTATTTATACTTCTTGGACGGCTCCAGCAGCTGGCCATCCTGCATTATTTCATAAGTAGTTGCTTCATGATGAGATTTATAACATTCTTCCTGCCTAAAAGATTTGGAAGTCCGAAGACTTCCTGTTAATGGAGTAGGTGGACGAAGAATAGCCGCAGTCTTTTAGATTTTTGTTTATGGCCAGAAGGCACATCTCCTCAGACTGTGTCTTGGTCCCTGGGCCACTAGATACATGCCGCTGGATCGACAGGGCCCGTGTTGCTCTGATCGACCCGAGGGAGGCTGGGGAGATCGTGACTCTGGGTGTGGGTCCCCACAGGCACAGAAATGGCTTCGTCCCATTGGTTAGCTGGAGATGGACCAGCATCCTGGCCCGGGGTGGCCAGCCCACGGGGAATGCTCAGCTTCCCGCGTGGATCCAGCGGGGCAGCCGGCAGAAACCTCGATGTCCCAGGTAAGGCATCATCCTCGGGGGTGCACAGAGTGTCGGCCTCATCCCTGCAGGACCCTCCATCAGTCAGGTCTGCAGAACTGGCCAGACAGGGCGCCAGGTCCCAGAGTGACACGGTGAATACCCAGCAATCCAGATACCACACGTGGGCTTACGTGGGGTTTACATCTGTAAGTTCTATCTCGTCGACTAGCGGATCATTTTCCAATGATCATACGAATCTTCAGAGCAGCACGGGGCCAGGAGCTGCCAAACCTGACGTTAGAGACGTCCCATGGGTGGAGCGATGATTGAAGCTGAATAATCGCTCACGAGGTGAGACATTGGTAGAAGTAGAAAGGAGAGACCTGATGGAATGCAACGCGTCTGGGAGCATAGTTTGCCACTGCTGGTCTGGTAGATTGCGTGACCTCAGCACAAGTCGGACAGCATTCCAAATGACAGCGTTGTATCTCTCAACTAGTCCGTTAACAATGGGATAGTACGGTGTTGTTTTAATTGTGGCAATTCCTCGTTGGTAGAGATTACTTCTGAGTTCACTTGACATGAAGGAGGGACCCCGATCAGAGTGGATGAAATTGCCTGAACCGCAAAGGGAACAGACTTGATCAAGGCATTTGATCACTGTGGAAGTACCTCATGTTGGTACAGGGGAAAGCAAAGGGAAAGCGTGAATATTCGTCCACCATAGTCAGTAAGTAGGTGTTCCACGTCGTGGAAGGCAATGGCCCTTTAAAGTGAATGCTGAGTCGCTGCATAGGCTGCATAGTGTGTATGAGTGAGCGATCAGATGGACGGAAGAATTGCTGTTTTAACTCCGCACAAATTTTACAGCAGGTGCACGTTCTTTTCACATCTTCTGTAGAAAATGGGAGATTTTTAGATTACACAAGGTGCAACATACGGGTAACGCCAGGATGGCATAAGTCAGTATGAAAATCTGCCAGATTCGAAGTTGAAAGAGAAGAGCAGAATGCCCGCGTGAGGGTATCCGGGGCCACATTCTCTTTTCCGGGTCGATAATGTATGGTGTATCCAAAGACAGCCAATTCCATCCTCCAGAGTTGTATTTTGTTATTCTTGATCTTAGTGCATTTCCGGTTATCCAGCATAAAGGCCATGGAGCGCTGATCGGTTATAAGTGAGAAATGGCGACGTGCGAGAAAATGACTCCATTTACATACCGCTTCGATAATGGCCGTAGCCTCCTTCTCGGCAGGAGGATAATGGAGATCGCTACCCTGCAAAGTTCTGGACAGAAATGCAACGGGTCAATCACCTTCATTCAAGGTAGCCGAGATCGCCACATATGATGCATCGCACTCGAACACAAAAGGAAGATTTTCGTCAATGGAACGAAGCATGGCTTTTTCCAATTGCCGCTTGAGGAGGTTGAAAGCTGAAATAGCCATTGCCTCCAATGGAAACGACTTTGCGTGAAGCAGGGGCTGGATCTTTTTGGAGAAGTGGGGCATCCATTTTGCATAATAGGCGAACATGCCGAGTGCCCGACGAAGAGAGTCGAGATTCTTAGGGGGAGGGAGCTCCAGAAACGGACGAAGTCGCTCCGGATCTGGTTTGATGACACCATTGCCCACCCAGTAGCCAAGGATGTTGACTGATGGTACTGATTTCACAGATTTGGACGCACTTAAGGTTAAGTTGCGACGATGGAGAACGTCAAAAAATTTCTGCAGGTTGGCATCTTTCTCCTTCTGGTCATGACAAGCAATGGTGATATTATCCAGATATGGAAAAGTCTCCGTTAAGTTCTCCTGTTTGACTAGGCTATCCATTGCCCGTTGAAAGACGGCCACCCCATTGGTCACCTCAAATGGAAGGTGACAATTTGGTTAAAGCCAACCATTGGCCTCAAAGGCTGTATACATTTTGTCAGAGTCCTTTAACGGTACTTGATGATATGCGCTCTTTAAATCAAAAGTTGAAATACCTTGTAGTTGGCAATATTATTGACCATGTCATCGATGCGTGGTAGTGGGTAGGCACGCAGGTCAGTATACTGGTTAATATTTTGCGAGTAATCAATGCAAAGATTGTTCTTGTGTTGCTTCAGAGGATTTTTAACAATGATGACTTGAGCCCACCAGGAAGATGAACATGGCTCAATTATACCGTCAGCTAGAAGGCGAGAGATTTCTGCCTCGATAAAGGCTCGATCATCTTGGCTGAAACGTCGTGATTTAGTGACTATGGGCTTACATCGGGGGGAAAGATGAGCAAAGAAGGAGGGCTCATCGAGCGAAGCTGCCGAAAGTGCAGAATACGGTACTTTGGAAATAGTAAGCTCCGCATTTGACCCGCCAAACTCGAAAGTGAGTCTTTTGTGTTGTTTCTGGAAATCCTGCCCCAGGAGCACATCACTGCATAGATTCTTGAGCACCCCGAGCTGGGTGGAGAAATAAGTGCAGCCATTGAGAATAAGGTGGACAAGACAAAAGCCGGAAGAATTGGTGGTCAGAGTCGGCAGAGCCATTGCAATTTCCCTGTCTGAGGGGTAAATACGCAGTTTTAACTTACTGACAGCCCGCTCACTAATAAAGCTGTCAGATCTGCATGAGTGGATTAGTGCTCTCAAAATGTTTCCATTTACCGAAACCTTCGTGGCTGCATGGGGCAAACTTTGGGGAAAAACAGCTGTGATGGGAGGAGGGGCAGTTTTACCCTTGACAGCTGTAACCTTAGTAGTGATTCTTGGGGTGGAGCAGTTTTATAGATTGCAGCTGTAACCATAGTAGTGGCTCTTGGGGGAGGAGCAGTTTTATAGATAGTAGCTGCAAAACTAACAGGAGCTCTCGACCTGTATACCTTAGAAAAGTGGCCTTTCTTACTAACAGCGGCTCTTGACTAGGCAAAACTTAGAAAAGTGACCTTTCTTGCTGCAATGATTGCAGGTCGCATTATGAGCAGGACAATATTTGCTATAATGGAACACACCTCTACAGAAGGAACACTTCCTTCCAGATTGCCAAGATGCTGCTAGGGCAGGGTCCTCATCAGTGTAGGTGTCTAGGGTAGGGTTGTCATCAGCCGGGTTGAAGTCGTCATCCGTGAGGGCTTCTGCCCGAGGCCTATTGAAAGAGTCACTAAAAGAGATAGCAGCAGCCCATGCACGTGGTGAAGGATAGGTGTCTGCATTCCTCTTTGTTAAGTCCAGAGAACATGCCTGGTCATAGGCAACCTGTAATTGCGGGTTTTATTCTCCAACAGATGCTGACGTATGAAGGGAGACACAATCCCATTAACAAAGGAATCACAAATTAACTCCTCCTGGTACTGCTCAGCTGTAACAGCTTTAAGATTACAATCCTTGCTGGGCCTGCAAAGTTTCTGAAGGAATTCATCAAGTGATTCCCCGGGTTGTTGTTGAGTTGTGGCCAGTAGATGCCCAGAAACAATTTCATTTGGGGACTTGACAAATAGCTGCTGTAGTATTTGTATAGCAGCATCATAGTTGACACAGTCTTCGATATAGTCAAACACATGAGGGGATACATAATTAGCAAGTATCTCTAATTTATCAGGAACATTTTCACCACACACCCTGAGGAAGTTTCTGAAAGTACGATACCAATGTTTCGATACCTTAGCAGCTGTAAGTGAATTCGGGTCCAGGTCAAGACGGGCGGGGCTGAGTAGTTCCTCCATGATGGACCGATTACTTGTCTGTGTTCCCTTTTACGGTTCGAGTCGTAGCTGGCTGATCCCAAAATCACCCAAAGCGTGGAGTCGATATCAAGTTGATTAAATTGAGGTAATGAAACTCACTACGCACTTGGTTTGTGCATAAAGCGAGGCTTTAATCAACTTGTTTCAGAACATGGAAGTCTAGTTGTATCCAGTAGCTCCTTGTCTTTACAAAATGTCCCCGGCAAGCTGGGTCCAACGACCGAGTATTTATACTCCTTGGATGGCGCCACCAGCTGGCCGTCCAGCGTTATTTCATAAGTAGTTTCTTGAGGATGAGATTTATAACAATTATATTCATTTGCAATGCAACAGCACATTGCAATGAAATTGCAGTTTGCAACATAGTAGTCATTTGCACTGAAACAGAACATTGCAATGGAATATCATTGCAATACAATCATCATGTGCAATGCAATAGAACATTGCAATAGAATATTTCTTTGTAACAGAATAGCCATTGCAGTGAAATGGAACATTGCAATGGAATATCAGTTTGCAATATGAATGTGATTTGCAATTCAATAGAACATTGCAATGAAATATCACTTTGCAATATAATAGTCAATTGCAATGCAATTGCACATTGCAATGGAATAACACTTAGCACTAAAATAGACATTTGCAATACAACAGCAGATAACAATTGAATATCGCTTTGAAATATGATCGTCATTTGCAATGCAAAAGCACATTGCAATGGAATATCACTTGGAAATATGATCGTCATTTGCAATGCAATACGACTTTGCAATGGAACATCACTTTGCAACACAATAGTGATTTGCAATACAATAGAACATTGAAATGGAATATCGTCTTGCAATATGATCGTCATTTGCAATGAAGAAAACATTGCAATGGAATTTCACTTTGCAATGTAATAGGAATTTGCAATGCAATAGAGCATTGCAATGAAATTTCCCTGCAATATTATCGTCAGTTGCAGTGCAATAGCTCATTGCAATGGTGTGAGATTCGAATTTGGAGGAACCCGAGACAGAGACCGAATTGAGATCAAGTTGAGAATTTATGAAAACAACCAAATGACGTGTGCACAAGGGAGAACCACCCAGCATCCTCAAGCTAGGTGTGCACTCTCGAGGGACAAGTTGCGGTTCATTCAAGTTATGCAATTCTATAAGCAACACCCACCTACTAAAGAATGGGGGCATACATATACAAACAGTGTCACAGCAGTTACTCTTTATTGGTTTATGTGGTTAGTCACTCAAATGTTGGGCCCACCCCTTGAACTCGGGTACCCTCTGACCAACATCCGCAGTATGTTGCTATTACACAGTGTCAGGGTTGCTGTTGCGGGGCCGTGTAAACACGGGGCCGTGCTGTCCGGGCGAGGCTGGTTCTGGACCCAAGTGCAGATAGACAAGGCAAGAAGCAGATATGCAGTCTTACATAACAGTACGTTGCTAGAATCAAACAGGTAATATAGTGGTATGGATACCCAAGGGGGGAAAATACTTAAAAGGCTCAAACTTGATGAATCCGAAGTCCCAGTCACACGTGTACAACAGTAGCCAGCCATACACCCTCCTGGGCATTTAGAACTAGAAGTCAAACATGAAAAAGTCTGCATTAGTACACATAGCGAATTGTCTTGGCTTTTCAAGCAATGATCTTTCCCATTTCGACTGATCATGAACTGCAGATGTTCAGAAATCTCAAGACAAAATCATCCTCCTCATCCACTAGCGGCAGGTGCATGTCATGGCGATCATATGATCATAACCTTTGTAAGCGACAGAGCCATCGTTTTCCAGAGTTAGCACACTCAATGGATTATATTCCAAAGGGATGCAAGAAGGGCGAGGAAAGCACCTTAATGGACGAGAATAGAACGAAATTCCTCCATCGCTGCTATGTCCATACTGGCTCAGTCCTACTGTCAGTGTTGCTGTTGCAGGGCCGTGTAAACATCGGGCCGTGCTGTCCGGGCAAGGCTGACTCTGGACCCAAGTGCAGACAGATGAGGCAAGAAGCAGATATGCAGTCTTAAATAACAGTACTTTACTAAAATCACACAGGTAAACAGTTACGAAACATCAGAGCTCAAGACAAGCTACCACATAGGCAAACGGCTTGTCAAGGTAGGAACACAGGACAAGCTACCATGAGGCAACCGGCTTGTCAAGACTGAGCTCAAGACAAGCTACCACAGGGCAACCGGCTTGTCCAAACTGAGCATCTTGTCAAGATTAAGCAACTTGTCAGCACCTTGTCAAGACCGAAATCAAAGGGAAGAAACCACAGAACTTAAATACAAGCAAAAACAGGTGAAACCAATTAACCAGATGAAAGACAGTTAAGTAATAAACAGGAGAAACAATTAACAATTAACAAAGGGAAACAAACAAGTGAAGGTGCCATCTAGGCATTACTGAAGGAACTGACCGTCACCCTCACACACAGATATTAATAGTTTCATCCTACTCCCCACAGTCCTGCTGTTATCTCTTCCCCGCTTTCGGCACAGTTTATAGTTTGAGAAAGCATATTTTAGCCTTAACTGTCGAACAAGCAGGATGGCTACAAGGCCGCAGTAATGCATGTACCCTGTGACTGGAATAATGTTCGATGTTAATTGTACCATTATCTCCTGGGAAGACAGGCCGTGTTCAGACAATGGCTCTACTGAGGCTGTGAACACACACATTCCGAAGTTTGATAAGTAAATGGCGTCTTCCAGTCTGCCAATGTGCTTCAGTCAGCTAAACCTAAATTATGGTTAATAGGGTGTTAACACAGTCAAGTATCCCAGCATTCATTGGGAACAAGCTGGACCTTTCAGTCCCCCCTTCCAAACCCCGGAAAGAACCCTTAAAGCGGGGTTGGAGGGTGTGATCTCTATGATAGGACAGTGTGATAAGCTGGTGGGTTTATAGTATGTCAGAAATGCATATACGATTTCCCAAATCAAATAGCACGAATGATGAAGTTTTTCCTACAATCCCCCCATTTGTTCTATACTACCACCCCCCCCCCCGCCAGGCCTTTGGCTATTCCAAGTAGGCCGCACAATTGTTGCATATGGTCTGGTGTGAATCCTATTGGGGTGGCCACCCGTCGAAGCACCAGATATGTATAAGATGAGTGAAGCGAATATTTAGGCAACCCCTGATTGATTATACGATTGCTTCATTATTCATATAAATGATTTTTCCAACAACTTGTTAAAGTCATCACTTGAAACGCTTGGAGTCATAGAGTCATAGAGTTATACAGCACAAAAAGAGGCCTTAGGCCCATCGCGTCCATGCCGTCCATCCAGCCCTGTCTAATCTAATCCCATTTTCCAGCACTTGGTCCGTAGCCTTGTAAAGCTCCTGCCCCTTACCTTTAATCTATGCCCCCTTGTTAGTGACCCCACTACTAAGGGTAAATGTTCCTTTCTATCTACCATATCTATGCCGCTCATAATTTTGTACACCTCAATCAGGTCCCCGCTCAGCCTTCTCTGCTCCAAGGAAAACAACCCCAGCCTGTACAGACTTTCTTCATAGCTGAAGCGCTCCAGCCCAGGAAACATCCTGGTGAATCTCATCTGCTCCCTCTCCAAAGCAATCACATCCTTCCTATAGTTTGGCGACCAGAACTGCACACAGTATTCCAGCTCTGACCTAAACAGCGTTTTGCATAGCTTCATCATAACCTCCCTGCTCTTATATTCTATGCCTCAGCTAATGAAGGAAAGTGTCCCATATGCCTTTTTAACCACCTTATCCACCTGTTCTGCTGCCTTCAGAGATCTATGTACATGCACACCAAGGTCCGTCTGATCCTCTGTCTTTCCTAGGGTCTTACCATTCATTGTGTATCCCTTGCCTTTTTAGTACCTCCAAAATGCATCATCTCACACTTTTCATGGTTAAATTCCATTTGTCACTGTTCCGCCCATCTGACCAACCCATCTATATCGTCCTGCAGGCTGATGCTACCCTCCTCGCTATTTACCACACCACAAATTTTCCTGTCAGCTGCGAACTTACAGATCATTCATTTTACATTCACATCCAAATCATTAATGTAGACCACAAACAGCAAGGGACCCAGCACCAATTCCTGCGGTACCCCACTGGACACAGGCTTCCAGTTAGAAAAACCACATTCGACCATCACCCTCTGCCTTCTGCCACCTAGCCAGTTTTGGATCCAATGTGCCAAGGCACCCGGGATCCCATGGGCTCTTACCTTCTTGACCAGTCTCCTATGCGGGACTTTATCGAAAGCCTTACTGAAATCCATGTATACAACATCCACTGCACTACCCTCATTCACACACCTAGTCACCCCATCGAAAAATTCAATCAAATTGGTCAGACATGATCTTTCCTTAACAAAGCCATGCTGACTATCCCTGACTAATCCTTGCCTCTCCAAGTGGAGACTAATTCTGTCCCTCAGAATTTTTTCCAATAATTTCCCTACCACTGATGTTAGGCTCACTGGACTGTAATTCCCAGGTTTATCCCTACTACCCTTCTTGAATAATGGTACTACGTTAGCTGGTCTCCAGTCCTCTGGCACATCCCCTGTGCCCAGAGAGGTTCTGAAAATTTGTGTCAGAGCACGTGCAATCTCCTCCTTTGCCTCACACAGCAGCCTGGGATACATCTCGTCCGGGCCTGGGGATTTATCCACTTTTAAGCCTGCTAAAACCGCTAGTACCTCCTCCCTCTGGATGCTAATTTGTTCAAGTATATCACGGTCCCCCTGCCTGATTTATATGTCTACATCGACCTTCTCCATAGTGAAAACAAATGCAAAAAATTATTTTTAAACCCCTCCTACATCTTCTGGCTCCACACACAGATTGCCACTTTGGTCCCTAATGGGCCCTTCTCTTTCCCTAGTTATCTTCTTGCCCTTAATATAATTAGAAAACAACCTTAGGATTTTCCTTTACTTTGCTCGCCAGTGTTATTTCATGGCTCCTCCTCGCTCTCCTAATTTCTTTTTTAAGTATCCTCCTGCACTTTTTATACTCCTCTAGGGCTTCCTCTGTCTTTAGTCCTTTGTATCTGCCAAAAGCCCCCCTTTTTCCGAATGCATTCTCGTATATCCCTTGACATCCATGGTTCCCTGGGTTTGTTGGTCCCACCCTTGACCTTTACGGGAACATGTTGCCATTGTACTGTCTCAATTTCCTTTCTGAAAGACTCCCATTGCTCCGATGTGGATTTTCCTGCAAGGAGCTGATCCCAGTCCACTTTGGCCAGATCCTGCCTTATCATATTAAAATCGGCCTTCCCCCAATATAGAACATTTATCTCTGGTCCATCTCTGTCCTTTTCCATGACTACCTTAAATCTCACCGAATTATGGAGTAGGGGCAGTACCAACATTAGCAGTTTTAACTTTTGGTTTAGCAATTTGTTTCGCCTGAGTCCATTTACATTTCCTGCGTGTCATAAATAACAAGGTCAGGACAATTACGAACTGCACCAGGACTAATACATGTGATTTCAGTCGGATCCATGGATGCATCTGTATATTTATTCCCAACTGTCATCTACCCATGTGCTCACTTTGGTCGCATCGATGTCTTTCTTCATATCCATGTTCCTTTGTTGCAGAATATAGTAAACCTTTTGGGAGAGCCGTATCTCTTTCCGTAACTGCCTCAGGTGTTCGGGCAGTGGGGGCATAGAATACTCAAAGGTGTTGATGTAGTTCCACAATCCATACTTGATGTCTTGAGACACTTGAAGAGAGGCAATATTAAACTGGTGTATGTCCACCAACTCCTCGTGTCCAATCCGTACCAGAACTGCTGGTGTGAAGCAGAACGCTTACTGGGGATGTCGCAAGTTAGATTGGCATGTTCAAATGTCCCCAAGTTTGTCATGACACAGTATTCACCTTTACCAGCCTCTGTCACCTAGGTGGGCTATGAGGCTGCGTCCAATGCCTCCATGGTGCAGTAAAACTCCATGCCAGTGTTAATGAAAACACAATGAGCTTGCGGGCTTTGGCTGATTGCATGCGGGCACATGATGAAGGCATGTCTGGTGACACATCCTTCCAGCTTGGTACCCATCCGGTTTCCTTTCACCATCACTGCGTAAGGTAACATATTGTGGTAAGATATATGTATGCCCTCTTTGTATACCTATATTTTGTACCTGATATACCTCCCGCCCTTGTGTCTCCACGGCCATCACCTGGATGACCAAAACTAAACCCAGGAACCCCCCGCGTCTGGGTTGCATTTGACATGCGTGGGGTATACCCATACCATGGCTCGGAATTGACAAACTGTCATATTGAGGCTACATAAGAGACATTTAGGCATACCCGCCCCAGCATGTCCGCGAGTCAGTGTCCCTTTTAACTGTTGGTTGGTAATCCACAGGGGGACCTCCCCCGCCTGTTTCTGCTCCAGGTTTTCTCGGGTTTGTTCCACTCTCCAATTCCCATAAGTACTGCAAGCATCGTTTGCTGCTGCCTGCTGTGAGGCATTGTATTCCTCTTTAATTATCGTATTTATAGTCTGCGCGTGTGTTTCTAATACAGTAGCTATATCCTGGAGGTATAGATTTGATATCTGGTCCTCCTTTAACTCTTGGCCCACATTCTTATTCTGCTCTTGTAAGATGGCTTTAATGTGGGAACCCAGATCCCGGACCTTCTGATCTATGGTAGCCAGATCAGTGGTGTTAACAAACAATGTGCCGGTGTTAAAGACCGTCGCTGCATCATTAACTAAAGACCTCTTATGTCACCAAACCCGCTGGCTTTTCTGTCTGTATCTGCCTCTGCTATGATCCACGACTTGTTTCAATACCTGTGTTAGAAGGCGCTGGTATAACTGTTGAGTTTTTGGTGAACACTAAGCAGGCAGGGCAGTGTTGATCAGGTTCAGCACCACTGACACTAATTCATGACGCAAGTTACCATACAATATAGCCCCAGTCCGTGTGAGCACCAGCCCACTAGCAGGTCCCTCCGTCATGGGGGAGGGGCAGGTGAGTGGTTCTCACTCCGGGGAGAATGGTGTCATGGAAAACACTGGGGGCGTGGGTGTGGTGGGGGCACCACAGTAGCAGCCAATCATAGGTGGCAGCCCGGGCCCCTCGTATTGTTCTGTAATCCGAAAGTTTGACATCTCTCTAGGGTAGGCGTACATAAGAGGTCCCAATGCCCTGCATTATTCTGCCAGCATATCCTGTCCTTCCTTCCTGGGATTTTACTGGTACAGACGCCCTTGTGTGTTTTGTGTGGACCAGTGGCCATCTCACAAAGAAAGGGGGTTCCTGGCTGGTCAACAAAGAAACTCAGCGCCATGGTAGGTGTTTTCGTTCGTCAAACAGTAACCCTATCTTTCCCAAGAGAAGCCTCCCCATCGTTATCCTACACCACCGCCAGGCAAAATGAGTCCAGTTCCCTTACCAGTCTCGGCACTAGTTTGTCTTAACTAACAGGCTCTCTCTCTCTCTCCCACTGACCCTCTGTCTGTCTCCGACCCCCTTTCAGTCTGTCCTGCTATTAGCAGTGTGTGCAAGGCTTGCAGCGGGGTAAAGGCTACTTCATACATGGCGTTGAGCTGGAGGCGGTGGCCTTGTGACAGTGGCTCAATGTGACTTACCTGACTTAACTTAATCCGGTGAGGGTTATCAGCCGTCGGATGGGAATGTGTGAAGACTGGTAGCACTGTCCTCCTTCAGAGGCAGGAGGGCCTATAAAAGGGGGTGGATATTCCCTCGGGAAGGTCCTCCAGTCCCGACACCAGTGGTTCCCAAAGAGCAGCTGTGTCTCGGAACCGGTCTATCTCCTCTGCACAGAGTGGGGTAAACAAAAGATTCTGTGTTCTGTTGGGATGTAGAACGAGGTGTCCGGTAGTCCCACCACAAAAGGGAGATAATCAGAACTCTAGAGTCAAGGGGTGAGTTCCCAAGAAGGTTAGGGTCGTATAGTAGTGAGAGTTCACAGGATCTCTGGCTAAGTCGAGCAACCGGACCATCGAAAGGTCGACATCCCCGGAAGTGGTGGCAGTACTGAGGTCGGGCCCGCACATCTGTAAGAAAGAGACAGGTAAAATAGCGACCCGAATAATTGAATTAGTTCTTCGAAATCCGGTCATGATCAAATATAGGAGAGAAAATAGAGTCATAGAGTCATAGAGTCATTGAGTTATACAGCACAGCAAGAGGCCTTTCGGCCCATCGCGTTCGTGCCAGCCATCAAGCCCTATCTAATCTAATCCCATTTTCCATCATTTGGTCCGTATCCTTGTATGCTATGGCATTTCAAGTGCTCCTCCAAATGCTTCTTGAATGTTGTGAGGATTCCTGCCTCCACCACTCTTTCAGGCAATGAGTTCCAGATTCCAACCACCTTCTGGGTGAAAAAGTTCTTCCTCAAATCCCCTCTAAACATCCTGCCCCGTACCTTGAATCTATGCTCCCTTGTTATTGACCCCTCTACTAAGGGGAAAAGTTCTTTTCTATCCATCCTATCTATGCCCCTCATAATTTTGTATTCCTCAATCAGGTCCCGCCTCAGCCTTCTCTGCTCCAAGGAAAACAACCCCAGCCTGTCCTGTTCATAGCTGAAGCGCTGCAGCCCAGGTAACATGCTGGTTAATCTCCTCAACATCCTGGTTAATCTCCTCTGCACCCTCTCCAAAGCAATCACATCCTTCCTATAGTGTGGCGACCAGAACTGCCTGCACACAGTACTCCAGCTGTGGCCTAACCAGTGTTTTGTACAGCTCCATCATAACCTCCCTGCTCTTATGTTCTAAGCCTCGGCTAATGAATGCAGGTATCCCATATGCCTTTTTAACCACCTTATCCACCTGTTCTGCCTTTAGGGAGCTATGTATATGCACACCAAGATCCCTCTGATCCTCTGTCTTTCCTAGGGTCTTATCTTTCATTGTGTATTCCCTTGCCATGTTAGTCCGTCCAAAATGCATCACCTCACACTTTTCAGGGTTAAATTCCATTTGCCACTGTTCTGCACATCTGACCATCCCATAATTATCGTCCTGTAGCCTGAGGCTTCCTGCCTCGCTATTTACCACCCCACCAATTTTCGTGTCATCTGCGAACTAACTGATTATACCTTTTACATTCGCATCCAAATCATTAAAAGACAGGATATTATTTCGTTATTATTTCATTTTAATCATAGGGTCCCCAAGAGATGGGGAAATATCTTCCCCGGGCTTCATCACAGTCTTAGTCTGGCTTCAGTATGTCCATCTTACATCTAATTTTTCCTGTAGGAAAACGGAGGTTCCTGTGTTTAGGAGGATCTGGAACGGCCCATCCCACCGGGGCTCATAGGTACCTCGAACTGGTCGCTGAATCATCACCCACTGTCCTACCGGAGGGGGCGCTTCCCAAACTCCCCTTTGTCTTTTGGCATCATGTGCCTCCTGTAAGTGTTGAACCCGAAAGTGTTTGGCCTGATAGGCCTCACTGATCAGGCGTAGATATGTCAGGAGAGTTGTCTGGAATTTGGAAGTGTCCCCCATACCCTTGGGGTAACATCATAGCTCGTCCAGGCATTAGTTCAAGTGGGGTTACGCCAGTGCCTTTGGCCGGCGTGGCTCGTATGCCCCAAAGAATGGCGGGGAGGACTGCGTGCCACCTTTTTCCTGTCTGTACAATGGCCTTGCTCACAGACTGTTTCAAAGTACAGCTCATCCGTTGCACCTTTCCTGAGGATTGTGGATGGTAAGGGATTTGGAACCGTTGTCGAACCCCCAGGAGCGCTAAAGCCTGTTTCATGGCCTTGCCGGTGAAGGGGGTTCCCTGGTCAGAATCTATCTGGTAAGGCACCCCCCCATTGGGTAATGATTTCCATCGCTAGGATTTTTGCAGCTGCTTCGGCTGTGCTCCTCCTAGTGGGGAAGGCCTCGACCCAACGTGTAAATAGTTCGATGACTACAAAGACATGGTTCTACCCGCCTGCGGGGTAGGGGTCCTGTGAAATCCACTTGTAATTGCGTCCAGGTTCACTGGGCTACCGGGGGTGCCCTATACGTACTCATATGTGACCCCCAATTCCCGTTTGGAGGCAAGGTAGACATAGTCGCCCATACTCGTGGATCTCTCTGGCCATTCTGGGCCAGCACCAGGTGTCAGCTATAATGTAATATAATTATAACCTCCCAAATGCGCGGGCTCGTGGTAAGATTGTATCAGGGCACGTCGAATGGACGTAGGAACCACGGACTGGGTCTCATGATGAAAAACACACTGGGGTCTTTGTTCACTCCCTCACGCACCCAAACTGTATATTCTCAGGGACTCGGAAAGGTACACGGTTAGGAGCGTATCGTTCGGTAAATCATCGGCCAGGGAAGCCTCTTCAGTTCGTACTACTGCATTAGGAATAAGGGCCATCACAGGGTGAGCCAACGCGGCCCGTCGGGCGTCCAATTCGGCAACTGGGTTACCCTGGATTTCTGGGGTCTCCCCTGCCTGGTGGGAGCAAACATTGACTACCGCCCCCAGCGTGGGCCCGTCCGCTGCCTGAAGGCATTCAGCGATCGCGAAAGCATATTTAATAGTGTTGCCTAAAGAAGTCAAATATCCTCACCGCTTCCACAGGCCGCAGCAATCGTGGATGACGGAGTAGGCATATTGGCTGTCTGTATAGATATTTGCGGTTGTTCCTTCTGCCAATTGAAGGGCTCTAGTGAGGGTGCTGATTTCCGCCAGCTGGGCCCCTTGGGTGAGGGTCTGTCCTGCCGGACCTACTACTGCCGATCCGGCGACACGTCGGCCCTCATGGTAATAAGTGGACCCATCCACGTAAATCTCTAGGCAGGCCACGGCAATGGGTTCGGTTAGGTTGGGACCCTGACTATCGAGATGTAAGATAGTGGTGCAATCATGGGGGGTCCTTTCGTCGATTAGGAAGGATGCAGGGTACATTCGAGGGTTTGTTAACAGCTCGATCCGAAACCCCCTACCCAATAAACAAGCCTCCCATTTTGCACGTCTCTGTTCGGAAATAGTATCCAGGCTGCCTGCAAGAACTTTCACGAGGCTGTGGCGGGTATGAAAGATTACCTTCCCGGGACCTACCATAGACTCTATTGAATCTACCGCCCAGGCTGCACAATCAGTGGGCGCCAGGCACGGGGCCTATCCCATCATGGAGGCTGGTACCGGGCACGAGTAATATCCTGCTGGTCGTATTTGATCATTCCGTGATTGTCCCACTACCGCACTATACACCCGATTGCCCACCCAATTCCACAGGTGGAATGATTTAGCTGGGACTGGGAGACCGAGGGCAGGTGCGTTGGCCAAAGTGATTTTGACCATCTCAAATGCTTCAATTGCCTCTGGTGTCCAAGTCAACCTTGCCTCTCCCGGGGCCCTCCCTTTAGGAGGTTGTTTACTGGGCTTGCCAATTAGGTGAAGTCGGTTATGTAGGTGCAGCAATATTGAAACAATCCTGTAGTGTCCGTGTGTAGATAAAAACACTGAAGACAGGAGTTGGTTCATAGGTATTTACTAAGCAAGTCTGGGGGGGGGTCTAAAGGATATACACAATACACAGGCTTATATAGCCCAAGTGGCAATTACTGGCATTACGCACACCTGGGGCTCTTAAAGGCACATACACCACCATTGCACTTAAAGGCACATACACCACAATTCCTCCCCTTCTAGCTAACTAGTACATCATATTTTAAGTAATTATTAATTAAATGTTATATGCAAAATAAGATACATTGCTGTATTAATTAATTATAAGTTAGTCTCTCAGGAGGCTTCCTGACTCGGTCCGGATAACGCCTCGGGGGTGTAGTAGTTTCTGGTGGTGTAGTAGGTTCTTCTGGCAAGGCTGATTCGGCTTGAAGGCCAGTGTCGGGTTCATCGGGTTCCAGTCTCACCGGATCGGAGGTAGATATGGGTATATCTACTTCATCGTTAGATGTATAGAGTGGTGGTGTAGGTTGTCCCTTTTCGGATGACTTGATGATTTGGTCAGCATGGCGTCTTATTATGCTTTCTCCGATGTCCACGGTATACATCAGTGGTCCTAGTCGTGTGCAGATAGTTCCAGGCTGCCATTTCTCGGTACGGTAGTCCCGGGCCAAAACCGGTTGGCCTATCTGGAAGGTCCTAGTTGGCTTTTCATTCATGCCCTGAAACTGCCGGTTCTCCACGTCCCTTCGGATGTTGGGCTTGACCAAATCCAGCCGGCATCTTAGGTTTCTATTGTAGAACATCATGGCGGGAGTTTGGTTAGTAACCATATGTGTTGCATTCCTATATGCAAATAAGAAGTTATCCACCTTGTGCTGAAGTTTTATGTCTTCATTACCCATGGCCTTTATGGCCTTCTTGAAGGTCTGGACAAACCTTTCAGCCAATCCATTGGTGGCGGGATGGTATGGGGCGGACGTGTAGTGCTTTACCCCATTGTTCTTTAAGAACTTTCTGAATTCTTCGGACACAAATTGCGGTCCATTATCAGAACATATCTGTTCCGGCAGCCCATTCCTGGCAAATATGGTCCTTAATACTGTGATGGTTTTTTCCGTGGTGGTGGAGGACATCTTTATTACCTCCGGCCACTTGGAGTGTGCATCAACTGCGATTAGAAACATTGAGTCCATAAATGGACCAGCAAAGTCGATGTGCACCCTTTGCCAGGGAGAGGAGGGCCACTCCCATGGATGTAGAGGGGCTTGTGGTGGAGCGTTTTGGACCTTCTGGCATCCTAGGCAGCTCTTGGTCATTTCTTCGATGTCTCCATCGATACCTGGCCACCATACAAACGCCCTAGCTAGGTTCTTCATTTTCACTCCACCCAGATGCCCCCCGTGAAGCTCCTTTAGCACTTTATCCTGGAGTTTGGGTGGAATCACCACTCTGGATCCACACATCAAGGTTCCTTGGCACACTGACAGCTGTTCTCTTCTTTGCGAGAATGCTGGCAACAGTGGCTCGCCATGTGCTGGCCATCCCTTCACTGTTAAATCGTAGACCCGTGAGAGAGTAGGGTCATTTCTTGTCTCCCTTTCAATGGCAGAATTTGTCACCGGTAGACATTCCACTATGGTAGAGTGGAATATCTCTACTGGGTCTACTGTAGGTGCCTCTTCTATCGTTGGCAACGGTAGGCGCGATAAACCGTCAGCATTCCCATGCTGTTCTGACCCTTTGTATTCAATGTTGTATTGGTGTGCCCCTAGAAAAAGGGACCACCTCTGTAGTCTTTGTGCCGTCATAATGGGGACACCTTTTTTAGGGTTGAATATGGAGATGAGGGGTTGATGGTCAGTCAGCAAGGTAAATTTTTGTCCGTGTAGGTAATGGTTGAATTTCTTCACTCCCCATACCAGGCTGAGTGCTTCCCTGTCTATTTGGGAATAGTTACGCTCAGCTGAGTTTAATGAGCGTGACGCAAAAGCTATCGGCCGTTCTGAGCCATCAGGGAATCTATGGGATAATACCGCTCCTATGCCGTAAGGGGATGCATCGCACGCCAGTCTGATTGGTAGTGATGGGTTGTAATGAGCCAAAACTTTCTCGGATGTGATTAAGTCTTTACATTTATGGAAGGCACGTTTACAGTCTTCGTTCCATTTCCAAATCACTCCTGTCTGTAGAAGATCATTAAGAGGGTGTAGAATAGTTGATAAGTTCGGTAAAAATTTATGATAGTAATTTATTAATCCCAGGAATGACCTTAATTGTGAAACATTTTCAGGCGCTGGGGCTTTTATAACTGCTTCAATTTTTTCAGGTGACTTATGCAACCCTTCCTTATTAATTATGTGGCCACAATATGATATCTGATTTTGGAAAAATTCGCACTTGGGGCGATTTGCTCGTAGGCCCCGTTCTTACAGCCTAGTGAGCACCTGCTCCAAATTGGCAAGGTGCTCGTTGTCGTTTTCTCCTGTTATAAGGATGTCGTCTAGGTAGCATTGAGTCCCCGGAATCCCTTGCAGGACTTGCTCCATAGCTCTTTGCCAGATAGCTGGAGCTGATGCTACTCCAAAAACCAGTCGATTGTACTGGTACAGGCCTTTGTGCGTGTTTATTGTGAGATAATTTTTAGAGGTCTCCTCAACCTCCATCTGTAGATATGCCTGTGCCAAGTCAATTTTTGTGAAACGTTTCCCTCCGGATAGTGAGGCGAAAATATCTTCTATCCTCGGAAGAGGATACTGTACCGTGTGAAGGACCGGGTTTACAGTCACCTTAAAGTCCCCACAGATGCGAATTTTTCTCTGTTCCTCAGAGTTATTTTTCAATGCTTTTTTCATGACTGGAACGATGGGTGTTGCCCATTCACTCCAATCTACTTTGGATAATACGCCTGCCTTTTCCAAATTCTTCAGCTCTGCCTCGACTGCCAGACGTATCGCGTATGGCACCGGTCTTGCCTTAAAAAATTTTGGAATTGCTGTATCTTCCACTTTTATTGAGGCGGTGATGCCTTTCAAGGTTCCTAGTTTCTCTTGAAACACTTCTTTGGCGTTGGCCAAGATGTCTTTTAATCGTTCAGGTATGATGTCATCATTGTTTTTTTCCTTACTGGTCACCGTCAGTGCCTGAATGGAGTGCCAGTCTAAACGTATCTTCCTTATCCATTCACGTCCCAACAACGGTGGACCACCATCTTGTAGAATGTATAAATACAACTTTTGTATTTCTTTGCCGTTGTATACCACAGGCACCCTTATTTTTCCTTTGGGGTAGACTTTCTGCCCCGTATATGTTTTTAAGATAATGGATGTGTCTTTTAGAGGTATATGCGAAAATAGTCTCTCGTAATCTCGTCGATTTATCACGGTTAGAGCTGATCCTGTATCTAGCTCCATTTTAACTGGGGACCCTGCTATTGTGAGGGTAACCCAAATGGTTTGGTAATCTTCATTGGCAATTACATTGTGTAATTTGAGAGAGCTTAGCCTCTTGTTCCCAGAGTCGCTATCGCTCTTCTGGTCTTTGGA
Organism: Somniosus microcephalus; assembly: GCF_052327205.1. Taxonomy (NCBI): domain Eukaryota; kingdom Metazoa; phylum Chordata; class Chondrichthyes; order Squaliformes; family Somniosidae; genus Somniosus; species Somniosus microcephalus. The sequence goes on along the minus strand of NW_028225184.1, from coordinate 46,999,503 downwards.
GCTACTGTCCGTCATCATTTGTACCTTTCTGTGCTTTTCCTTATTGATTCTTTTCCCGGTAGTGGATTTTTTATTTTGAGATCGGCATACACGTGGAATGTGTCCTATCTTTCCGCATCGCTTGCATGCTTTATCTTTGAACCAGCAATCCCTCTGGTCATGGTTGGATCTGCCGCATCGATAACATTTATTGAAACCCCGTGTCATTTCATGGGTGCCGAAGTCCTGTGGCCTTTGCTTTATCTTTGCCATTCCTATTGCACTGAAAGCCTTGTCCAGTGTTAAATCTTTTCTAGAAGATACCTTCTTTTGTGTTTCTACACTTAGGGGATCGCAGATGAATTTGTCTTGCAGAGAATCTGCCAGTCCTGCCTCGAATTGGCAGTGTAGGGTATCAACAATCTCTTCAAAATTCTTGTCCATCGGTTCGGCTGGAGTGATTAAGTTGCGTAACAGCTTGTATGTTTCTGCGCCCATTAGATCCAGAAGAACTGAAGCTTTTTTTTCAGCTTCTATTCCATTTGCGGTGCAAAACACCTCCACTCTTTCTACATATGTGGTCCAATCCTCTATCTTGTTATCAAAAACATCAATATTGCCAAAGTTAGGCTTTGTTTCGTTATCAAAAGCATCAATATTGCCAGACTTAGGCATTTCAAAAAAAAGATATGGCGCTTCCCGCGCTTTTCTTTTCTCTGTAGCAACGATATGGCGCTTCCCGTGCTTCCCCGCCACTGCTACCGATAACAACGCTGTTTTACTGTGGTTTCCGTTTATTCACTGTTGGAGACTCGTTCCTGACGGAGGTCTAAACGCTGACCTGCTTGCCGCGCCGGCCGTCTCCCAAGTGCACCCTCCCAGTCCGTTATTGCTTGCCTCCGATTTCGCTGCTTGTCTCAGCTGTAGAGCCCGCCGCTGGAGCCCCAGCCTGACGCCCAGGAAGGATTAGCGCAGTACCTGCCACCAGCTTGGCCAGCTGGTGAAACCACAGTTTCTATTACTTCCTTGAGTCTTCTGGACGCTGGAGGAATCGATGTCCTTGAGCGCTGCCGAATTGCAGGTAAGTCCGTTTCCACTTCGTCGCCACTGTAGTGTCCGTGTGTAGATAAAAACACTGAAGACAGGAGTTGGTTCATAGGTATTTACTAAGCAAGTCTGGGGGGGGTCTAAAGGATATACACAATACAAAGGCTTATATAGCCCAAGTGGCAATTACTGGCATTACGCACACCTGGGGCTCTTAAAGGCACATACACCACCATTGCACTTAAAGGCACATACACCACAAATCCCATCATGCTTCGCAGGCCAGAGACAGTGACGGGTCACGGCATCTGCAAGAGTGCTTGAACCCTCTCGGGGTCAGGTCCTACCCTCTGGGGAGATGATCTGACCCAGGTAGGTAACCCGAGGAAGCCCAATTTGAGCTTTGATCGGATTCAGTTTTACCCCCCTTGAACTAAAGTCTCCAGGACACACGTCATGGCGGCCAGATGAGCTGAGGGCGAGGGACTGCCAATCAGAATGTCATCTACATATTGAAGGCAGGCTGAATCTTGCATTTGGCTATCTGCTAATGCTGGCTGGAGAGCCTTTTCCAGGTCTTGTGAAAAATAGTAGGGGCATTGTGAAATCGCTGAGGCAACTGGGTCCAAGTATACTGGGTGGATCGAACAGTGAAAGCGAAGTGCTGTTGGGATCCGGGATCCAAAGGACATGTCATAAGTCCGTTTTGGATGTCCAGTGCCGTGAATATGGACAGGGCTTTGTGGAGGCCGTTTAAAATAGTGGCAGGTTTCGCCACTAAGGCATGGAGCTTGGGAGTGACCCGATTCAGTGCTGTATAATCAATGATCATTCTCCAGGATCCATCTGGTTTCTGCACTGGCCATACCGGGAAGTTGGTACGGGAGCATGTCTTTGTCACTATACCAGTTTCTAATAAGTCTACTACTATGTGCTTCTGATTGGAGGGGGTATTGTCGGTGGGTCTCGGGGTAGGGTCCGTGGACCCTCACTGGGTCCATCTCCGCTCTACCACAGTCTAATTTGTGGCTGGCCCATACAAGAGGGTAAACCTTACAAACTCTCCCCCATGGTCCTTCCTCTATCCATGCGCGCTTTACCAGCCAGAGGGCTTGTACTCTGCATTGTCGGGATTTATATTCCTGGAAGGGAAATCTCCCCACTCGGGGCCCCCCTAAGTCTATGGATGATCCCTTAGGAGCATATCTGCCTTTATCTAATGGAGAATATCCATACCTAAGAGCAGGCCCTCACCGTTAGGACCTACCCACAGGGTGATCCACCAGGCATAACTCCCTGGTGACAGCTGCAGGGGAAGTGGAACACTCCGATGGAAGATCACCCTTTCTCCACTAACGCCAGTTATCGGAATGCTTTGATGTAAGGTGGGAAATTCTGTGTCAGTTATCGAAACCGAGGCCCCCGTGCCTAAAATGGCACAGTACTGTCGGCCTCCTAACTGTACATTTAGAGACGGGCGTGTGGACCCCTGCTCCCCGACCATGGAGACTGGCTAATCCTAGTAGCTGGCGAGGAAGGCTCGGAGCGCCTCCATCTCTTGGTTTGACAAGCTTCTCTTCATTTGTCGCTGAGGGCCTGAAGTGGGTCGGGTCGGTCCCTGCCCCTGTTTACCTCCACCCTGTTCGTAACAGCTGGCCTTTTGATGCCCTGTCCGCCCGCAATTGTTACAATTAACTCTCGGCTGGGTGCAATGTGTAGCCACGTGGCCCGGTGCGTTACAATTGTAACAGAGTCGAGCCTCTTGTATGACTGCTACAGGCTCGGTTTTAATGCCCGGGGCCGCTGTGGTGGACCATGGCAGATAATTGTGGGTGTGAGCTTGACTGGTGGCATCATTTCCGCCTGGTGGAGCCCAAAAAGTCGACCAGCCCACTTCCAGATTGCAGCTTCCGTGGCCTGGGGGCTGGCCCCCATTCGGAGGGCAGTTTGGTAGGGCTTTTCCAATCCCTGGAGTAGACTATCTACAAACCGTGGGTAGTCGTGATTAGTGGGAATGTCATTTGTCTGGCCCCAGTGTTCATACTACTCGATTACTCGATCAATGTACACTTGAGGTTTTCCCCGGGACTCTGTTGCAGGGCGGTGAGCCCCATCGAGGTAGCGGTGCATTTGCCCAGTCTGAACTGAAGCCAACTTTTCAAACCATGGAACTGGATCTCATACACCGCCACTGTGGCTGGGGCATTTATGGCATGGTGTCCCAATGCCCCATAAACCATAGAGGGGCATTTCACGTCGATAATAGCTTTGATGTCTTGTTTGGACAAATTAAAGTGCCGAGCAGCACTTTGCATTTTTGCCCATACTTCTACATTAGGATTGTGTCTTTTGAGGTCGGGAATGAGAAAGGTGACGCTGGGCCTCTCCTGGGGCATAAAAGACTGTGCCTCGTCCATCGTACCTCATCCACCGATCTCTGGGTTTTGGGCTCCTACCGTCTGATTAACTCAGACGGGGGCCACGGAATTTGATTTTTCAGCCCCAGACTGAAGAAGTAACGGCGGGTAGATATGACTGTATTCGGCAGGGCACGTGGGTTGGGTGGCCTCGACTCGTTGAAACTCTACGGTCCCCGATGGGGGCCTGGGATGTAAGGACGACATGTCTCGAGTCTCCTTTTGTGGAGCCTCGACAATTTCACCTCAGCTTTTTATGTCGTCCAAATTCTCAGTCCCTGGTGGCTTGAGGTGCAGGAGACTACTGAATTGGACTTTAGCCTCCTGCACGGGTCACAAGAATTATTGTAACGGGGCCAGTCTGCCCCCCTTGTCCATGATTATGGCTCCCATTTGATCCATCCAACCAGCACAAAAAACCGCTCCATAATTAACTTGTTTGGCGTCCATTGTTCCTCCCACCACTTTATTTGGTCAACTAATGGGCTTGTTTCTTTCCACCCATTTTTAATCATCCCACTTTGAAATTTCAAATTAGCCTCTCGGACCCGTTGTACGACAGTGGCACTGGTGGCCATAGCTGGAACGTCCGGTGAAAGAAGTCTCCCCTCATCACCCATGTGACCCGTATTAACTGTTACGTATATTGTTATAATCTATCTTATACTTTATCGGCACAAACGTATCACCTTATACTCTAAGTCAGAAATACACACTTATGTCTAATCGATTCTGTCAGTCTCCATGAGGAATAATTTACTATGTGGGTAATTTAATACTGACTGGCCCGTACACGATTTTAGCCACACTGTTGAACGAGTGAGTCCTTGTTCCTCCTAAAATACTTAATGTGGCTTCTTCCCTTAGGACACGACACGGTTCTCGCTTCAGCCATCAATTCCAGTGTCGTTTAACTCCCATGGTCCTTACCTGCAGTATCCCACTTCCGACACTAACTGTTAGATTCGAATTTGGAGAAACTCCAGACCGAGACGGAATTGAGGACATTTACAGAATTTATTAAAACAACCAAAAGACTTGCGCACAACGGAGAGCCACTCAACTTCCTCAAGCTAGGGGTGCACGCTGGGAGGACAAGGAGTTGTTCATTCAAGTTTTACAATTATTTAAGCAATGACCACCTACTACATAATGGGGCGTACACGTACAAACAGTGTCACAACAGCTATTCTTTATTGGTTTATGTGGTTAGTCACTCAACTGTCGGGCCCACCCCTTGAACTCAGGTACCCTCTGACCATGCCAGTCACAGATGTTAGTCGTTTCATCCTACTCCCCACATTCCTGCTGTTATCTCTTCCCCATTGTCGGCATAGATTATAGTTTGAGAAAATATGTTTATCCTTAACTGTCGACCAAGCAGGATGGCTACAAGGCCGCAGTGATTCATGTACCCTGTAACTGGGAAAATGTTGGTGGTTAATTGTCCCCTCATCTCCTGGGAGGGCAGGCCGTGCTTAGAAAATGGTTCTACTAAGGCTGCGAAAAAAAGCATTCCAAATTTGTTAAGTAAAGTGGCAGTCTGCAAATGAGCTTCAGTCAGCTAAAGATACACTATGGGTAAAGAGGTGTGACCATAGTCAAGTATCCCAGAATTCATTGCGAACAAGCTGGATCTTTCAACACTATCAGTTCCACTTAATATCGTGAATACTTCAATGAAATCACCACTTAAACTTTTAAATTCCAGGGAATATAACCCTAGTTTGTGCAACCTCCCATTGTAATTTGTCCCTTGGACTCTATGTATCCTTCTGGTAAATCTATGCTTCACTTTTTATACCTAATACTACCATTCCTAAGGTGTGATGCCCAGAGCTGAACACACTACCGCAGCTGTGGTCTAACCAGTGCTTTGTATAGCTGTGGCATGATTTCTCCCTCTTATATTGTAATCCTACAGATATGAATGTCACCATTCAATTAGCCTTTTTGAATCTTTTCTGTACCTGCCCATAACCATTTAATGATATATGTACAGGGAACCTTAAGTCTATGTGGATCTCAACTGTTTCCAGCTTATCATTATATAGAGTGTATTCTAAACGCCCCTATTTGATCCGTAGTTGGTGACGTCATACTTCCTAATACTTAATTCAATTTGCCAAAGATTTGCCCATTCACTTAATCTATGAATATCTGGTCAAATTTCTTGCTTCCATCTAAACTGCTTATACAGCCGCCTATCTTTTTTGTCATTGTCAAACTTGGATGTGTGTCTCACAATCAAATCAAATAAGTCGTTAATAAAATCAGTGCAGAGTTGAGGCCCCAAAGGTGATCCCTCAGAGACACCATTCGTGATATGCTGCCAATTAATGTACTTGACCATTATCTGTAAACGGTCTCTCCTGTCGAGCAATCAATTTCCTAACCAGGTCAATAACTTGCATTCACTTACATGAGCTTCACATTTAGCTAAATGTTCTTTATGCGGGACTTTATGAATTGTCTTTTACTCCATGTCTACTAGCTAATAATGATTTTTGAACTGGGACTCATAAACCTCTTTGCTCCTCAACAGTTAATAGCTTCGCATTATTTATAAAATACTCAGCACTCTCTTACTGTGTTCCACAGTGGATGGTTTCACACTTGTGCACAGTTAACTCGATTTGCCTTTGTTTTGCAGGCTTACTTCGTCTGTCTCTGCCCCATTGGTTACCTCCATTTCCCAGTTGCGCTATGAATGGACCACCTAACTTCGTGCGATCTTGAAAATTTGATCTACAGCGCTCTATTTCTCCATCCAAGTCAATCATAAATCCGGTGAAAAGTTGAAGATCCAATACAGATATCTGGGGGACGGCTCTTGTCATATCTGACTCCGCTGCTAAAGAGCATGTCCTTTGTGGGAGGGATAATCTTTCTAACGTGATGGCGGATTGAGGCAGTCAGTCTGGATTTGTGGGAGAAATGCGTTGTACAAGCTGGATTAAGGACAAGAAAATTGTCTTCGTTGGAGTTGCAATGATCCACTGCAGCCAATGAAAGTACTTTTGTGAAATTGAGCTCGCAAACGCCTGGATAGCTCAGTCGGTAGAGTATTGGACTTTTAACCTAGAGAGTCTGGTGTTCAAGTCCATGTTCGAGCATTGCTTTTAAATCGCGATACTCATCTATACATTCGTGCTATGGTCCTTTAACAATGAGAATAACATGAGGAGTAGGCCTTTTAAACCCTCGAGCCTTTTCGCCATTCCATTTAATCTGTGATCGAACTCCATTTGCATCCCTTTGCTACAGGTCCCTTAAAACCTTCGGATAAAAAACATCTATCAATCTCCAGTTTAAAACTGAGAATTGATCCAGATTTAACTGCTGGTTGCGGAAGTGTGTTACACATTTCTGCCACACTAACATCTCTCCTGAAAAGCTTGAATCTTAAGCTTCTAAATTCCAGGGAATATAACCATAGTTTGTGCAATCTCCCATTGTAATTTCTCTCTTGGTCTCTATGTGTCCTTCTGGTAAATCTACGCTTCACTTTTTACACCTAATACTACCTTCCTAAGGTGTGATGCCAAGAACTGAACACAGTACCGCAGGTGTGGTCTAACCAGTGATTTGTATAGCTGTGGCATAATGTCTCCCTCTTAGATTGTAATCCTACAGATAAATGTATCACTTTTCAATTAGCTTTTTGAATATTTGCTGTACCAATCCATGACCATTTAATGATATATGTACAGGGACCCTTAAGTCTATTTGGATCTCAACTGTTTCCGGCTTAACATTATATGGAGTGTATTCTTAATACCCCTATTTAGATCCGTAGTGGATGAAGTCACACATGTTAATATTTAAATCAATTTGCCAAAGATTTGCACATTCAATTAATCTTTGAATATCTGGTCAAATTTCTTGCTTCCATCTAAACTGCTTATAATGCCGCCTATCTTTTTTGTCATCGTCAAACTTGGATGTGTGTGTCTCTCAATCCCATCAAGCAAGTCGTTAATGAAATAGGTGAATAGTTGAGGCCCCAAAAGTGATCTCTCAGAGACACCACTCGTCATATGCTGCCAATTAATGTACCTGATCATTATCCATAAACCTTGTCTCCTGTTGTGCAGCCAATTTCCTAACCAGGTCAATAATTTGCCTTAACTTAAATGCGTTTCAAATTTAGCTAAAAGTCCCTTATACGGGACTTCATCAAATGTATTTTGCTCCATGTCTACCAGCTAATAAAAATTTGTGAACTGGGACTCATGAACCTCTTTGCTCCTCAGCAGTTAATAGATCCCCATTATTTAAAAAATACTCAGAGCTATCTTACTTTGTTCCAAAGTGGATGGTGTCACACTCTCGAGGAATTATTTGAATAAGTGTTTAGCTGGCTGCAGAACTAGATAGGAGCACGTCTAGCGAGACCAGTACATAAAAAGACAGCAATACGGCTAGCTGTGAAGAGTGTAGCTGCAGGAAATCAGAGTAGGCCTTCACGACAGAGCCAGATAAGTCTTCACCTTGTACACCACACTTACCTCACATTAACATATCAGAAGATAATACCGAAAATGATACTCAGCGAGTAGAAGGCCTTAAACAGTTAGATGAAACTGTAGAATGTGACAATCGGTCCAAAAGCTCCAGTTACTAAATATCGCAAGCTGGTTCACGGTCATCAGTTGGTTCACAGTCATCAGCTGGTTCTAGATCGCAAGCTGGTTCACGGTCATCAGGTGGTTCTAGGGTAAGCATGGCCATTGCCAAAGCACGGGCTAAGCTAGAAGCAGCACAAGCCAGAGCTGCGCATGCTGACAGAGAAATAGAAATAAAAGTAGAAGAGGCCCGTCTCAAAGATGAACTCCAAGCTGACCAGGCCCGTCTCCAAGCTGAACAGGCCCGTTGCCAAGCTGAACAGGCCTGTTTCCAAGCTGAAATCCTAGCTGACCAGGCCCGTCACCAGGTTGGACGCCAGGCTGAACAGGCCCGTCTCCAAGACCCATTAGATGCTCTGCAGCAAGAAAAAGAGATAGATGCTGCATTAGCTGAGGCACAAGTATTCGAGGCAATTTTAGAGGAAGCTGATCCCGAGACAACTAACCAACCTTTAAATCCTGTTCCGTGGCAGAGTCAATGACAGTGCACCAGAGATTACGTGAGTGACCAACCCGACAAACAGTTTACGAGAGAGAGGGATGAAGACCCGCACATCTCTACAGACGCAATCACTTCATATAACATGCCCCAAGTCACCAACCAAGGTCAAAATAGACAGTGTGCCTCAAGTCGCAGGATCCTCTGCTGCGAAACAGAAGACACGGTGCAGAGGAATAGAACGCTGAAGAGAGAAAGTCAGCAGCAAATCCCCTTTCATTTCCTTGAGGCCCCCATCAGAGCCCCTATTCAAGGCAACCCTGGCACAGGCCCCACCACCTAAGACCTTGCCAATTATCTTGCACGCAGCCAGCTGGTGACTACAGGGTAAACCACGTTTGATGACAGGCCAGAGAATTATCGGGCGTGGATGTCCTCCTTCCACGGTGCCATATCGGGCTTAGACCTGTCGGCAGGAGAAAAGCTCGACCTCCTTATCAAATGGCTCAGCCCAGAGTCCACTGGACAGGCAAGCAGGATAAAAGCAGCCAAAGTGGGACAGCTGCCAGAGGGGTTGAAGAAGGCTTGGGCGAGGCTGGAAGAAAGCTACGGCTCGCCCGAAGCCATTGAAAGGGCTCTCTATGACAGGTTAGAGAACTTTCCGAAGTTGACAAATAAGGAACCCCAGAAGCTCCGCAACCTTGGAGGTCTGCTGCCGGAACTCGAAGCAGCAAAGCAGGGCGGCTACCTACCCGGTGTATCGTACTTCGACACTTCCAGAGGGGTAAGTCCCATCGTTCAGAAGCTTCCATTCAATCTGCAGGAGAAGTGGATATCGTTCGGGTCAGCGTTCAAGCTAAAGCATGACGTTACGTTCCCTCCATTCTCCGTGTTTGCCAACTTCATCCATAAAGATGCCAAAGCCAGGAACGACCCCAGCTTCAACCTTTTCTCCTCCCACACGGCACTTGCCAGAAGAGATAAGTTTGACAGACATGGAAAGACACCAATATCTGTCCACAAAATGCAAGTGTCTTCAACTGAGAACACAAGGGATCAGAAGAAATCGGAGGATATGAGCAAACAATTCCCCATCCAGAACAAGCCCCATCCATTAAAGACGTGCAGAAGCTTCAGGGAGATGTCCCTGGAAGATCGCAAACTGTATCTCAAAGAGAACTCTATATGTTTCAAGTGCTGCTCTTCCACGAACCATCTCGCCAAAAACTGCAAGGTAGATGTAATATGCATAGAATGTGAAAGTGATCGGCACATTTCAGCACTCCACCCAGGCCTAGCTCCTTGGAAGCCAGGGTCGTCTCCTCCCACCTCAAAGCACGCCGGTGAGAGAGAGGGAGCTGCCGGTCCAGAGATTACATCCAAGTGCACCCAGGTGTGTGGAGAAGGAGTGAGCGCAAGTGCATGCTCCAAGATATGGCTCGTTAAAGTGTACCCTGTAGGACGTCGCCAGGAATCTGAAAAGATGTATGCCATACTAGAAGAACAAAGCAACCATTCTCTAGCAAGATCCGAGTTCTTCGACATCTTCAAGGTCAAAGGAAGTCCGTCGCCTTACACGTTGAAGACGTGTGCTGGTCTTTTAGAGACAGCCGGCAGGAGAGCCTGTGGTTACGTTGTTGAGTCAGCCCACGGGAAAATTAGTTTCCCCCTTCCTACACACATCAAATGTATCGAGTCCCCGACAACCGTTCTGAGATTCACAATCTGAATGCAGCTCTTCACCACCGTCATCGGAGACGCATTGCAGAGGAGATCCCACCTCTTGATGCAGACCCAGACATACTTCTGCTGTTGGGAAGGAACATCCTGAGGGCACATAAGATAAGGAAACAGATAAACGGTCCACAAGATGCCCCTTTCGCCCAAAGGCAAGACCTCGGCTGGGTCGTTGTTGGAGATGTGTGCCTCAAGTGTGCTCACAAGCCATCTCAGGTGAACACACTCAAGACTTCCATGTTGGAGAATGGTCGTCCAAGCTACCTTACCCCATGCAGTAGTCAGATCCGAGTGACAGAGAAGTTCAGTCATACGACCCAGCCTCAGAACCCCCAGCGCTGATCTCCACAAACAGCACACAGATGATGCTCACTGGAGAGAACCCGGGTCAGTCAGTCCTCTGTCGCACCGCCAATGACCACAAACTTCCTCCATTGATCGATGACATGAGATTCCTCCAGATTATGGATGATGAGGTCTCTCCTGACAGCTCTAACAGATTGGTTACACCCTTACCCTTACAGAAACCCAGACGATGACTGCCGAACAACAGGGAGTATGCCTAAAGTCGTCTTAACTCACTTCGTCGCACACTAGGGAAGAAGCCGAAGATTAAAGCACACTTCCTAGAGGTTGTCAAGTACATGCTTGTCAACGATCATGCAGAGATAGCTCCTCCACTCCAGGAAAGCCAAGGGTGTTGGTACCTCCCTTCCTTCGGAGTCTATCACCCCAAAACGGGAACAGATCCGCGTGGTGTTTGACTCCAGTGCATCATTTCAGGGCGTCTCTCTCAATGACCTACTCCTCACAGGGCCCGATCTCAACAACAGCCACTTGGGGGTACTCATGAGATTCAGGAAAGAGCCCGTCGCCATCACTGCTGATATCCAGCACATGTTTCACTGCTTTGTGGTGAGAGAACACCACAGAGACTTCCTCCGCCTCCTGTGGTATCGCAACAACGACCACAACAGAGACATTGTGGACTGCAGAATGCGTGTCCATGTCTTCGGGAATAGCCCGGCCCCTGCTGTTGCCATATACGGACTAAGGAGGGCTGCCAAGGAAGAAGAAGACGACTTTGGCAGTGATGTGAGAGGGTTCAGCGAACGAGAGTTCTATGTCGACGATGCACTGAAGTCATTCCTGACCGAAGCAGAGGCCATCAGTACCCTTGGACGAGCTCAGGAACTACATGCACTATCCAACCTCAGGCTGCACAAGACAGCCTCTAACAGGCCAGCAGTGATGGAGACATTCCCCCCTGAAGATCGTGCTGAGGACCTCAAGTATCTAGACCTCTTCACTGATGACCACCCCCTACAGCGTAGCCTAGAAGTGTCTTGGAACATAGCAACAGATACGTTCACGTTCCAAGCATTGGATGTGAAGAAACCCTTCACACGTAGAGGGGTGCTCTCTACATTCAACAGCCTATATGACCCTCTCGGCTTCTTAGCCCCTGTCAGCATACAAGGCAGTCTGCTCCTCAGGGAACTCTCTGCACACGCTGCAGATTGGGATTCACCCCTCCCTGAAAAGATGGAAGCAGAGTGGGAAAGATGGAGAGACTCAATCCAAGACTTACAGGAGATCCGAATACCTCGCTCCTATACGTTCTTCTCTCCCTCAAGTGTCCAATTCAAAGAGCTTTGTGACTTTGCAGACGCATCCGCTAAGGACATTGCAGGTGTGGCTTAGCTGAAGGTCACCACTCAAGATGGACAAAGCAAAGTCGGCTTTGTCTTTGGTAAGGCCAAGTTGGCACCCCAGCCAGACCTCACCATACCCATATTGGAACTGTGTGCAGCAGCATTAGCAGTTGAGATTGCAGAGATCATAGTAGAGGAGATTGATCTGAAGTTCGACAGCATCACGTATTACAGCTGACCATGGGTCTAGATCTGTAACAGCGTCCCTTCTCAGCAGCATGAATTGGCTGCCAGGACCTGCTTTTCTTCAGAATCAGTCCCTGTACTCCTCCGAACTCAATGAGACATTCGACCTCCTCCACCCTGTTTCTGACTCCGAGATACACCCACAAGTCACAGCGAACGTTACTCAAATCTCTAAGGACCTGATGAGCACCAAACGCTTCGAGCGCTTCTCCAAATGGAACACTCTCATAAAGACAGTAGCACGCCGAACACACATCGCTCGTACCTTCTCCCAGTCTACACAAGAGAGGAGCTGCCATGGGTGGCACATCTTTCGTAAGAGTCCCTCTGAGGAGGAAATCAAGAGAGCCAAAATCCTTATGATTAAGAGTGTCCAACACGAGTGTTACTCAGAAGGGTTGAAATGCATAGCAGCAGAACGCAACCTGCCCCATCACAGAAGTCTACGGAAGCTGCATCCTATCGTCAACACTGGCGGACTTCTCAGAGGTGGTCCTTCTTTTGTCGCCAGAGGACTCCAATGAAAGTAAAGTTAGGATTATGTGGAGTCGCTAACGACCCCAGACGGGGAGTGTTCTGGACTTTTTACATGCAGATAACAGCCTCTAGTGGTAGTTAGTGTATAGCAATGTAAGTATACTGCAATAGGTCATTTGACCTTTTTCCTGTTTTATTCCAGAAGTAGTATTCCAGGAAGAACCTGGCAGAGTCCTCACCAATCTACCTGTTGCAGATGCATCTGTCCATGACAGCATTGGTGGAAGTGACCACCGCTCAGTCCTTGTGGAGACAAAGTCCCGTCTTCATTTTGAGGATACCCTCCACCGTGTTGTGTGGCACTATCACCGTGCTTAATGGGACAGATTTAGAACAGAACTGGCAACTCGAAACTGGGCATCCATGAGGCGCTGTGGGCAATCAGCAGCAGCTGAATTGTATTCAACCACAATCTGTAACCTCATGGCCCGGCATATCCCTCACTCTGGTTTAACGAAGAGTGCAGGAGAGCATTCCGGGAACAGCACCAGGCATACTGAAAAATGAGGTGTCAACCTATTGAGGCTACAACACAGGACTACTTGCAAGCCAAACAACGGAAGCAACATGCGCTAGACAGAGCTAAGCGATCTCACAACCATCGGATCAAATCAAAGCTCTGCAGTCCTGGCACATCCAGTCGTGAGTGGTGGTAGACAATTAAACAGTTAACAGGAGGAGGAGGCTCCAAAAATATGCCCATCCTCTATGATGGTGGAGACCAGCACGTGAGTGCAAAAGACAAGGCTGAAGCATTTGCAACTAGCTTCAGCCAGAAGTGCCGAGTGGATGATCCATCTCGGCCTCCTCCTGAGGTCCCCAGCATCACAGATGCCAGTCTACAGCCCATTCAATTCACTCCACGTGATGTCAAGAAACGGCTGAAGACACTGGATACTGCAAAGGCTATGGGCCCTGACAACATTCCGGAAATAGTACTGAAGACTTGTGCTCCAGAACTAGCTGCACCCCTAGCCAAGCTTTTCCAGTACAGCTACACCACTGGCATCTACCCGGCAATGTGGAAAATTGCCCAAGTATGGCCAGTCTACAAAAAGCGGGACACATCCGACCCGGCCAATTACCGTCCGATCAGTCATCAGCAAAGTGATGGAAGGTGTCGTCGACAGTGCTATCAAGTGGCACTTGCTCAGCAATAACCTGCTACTGATGCCCAGTTTGGGTTCCGCCAGGGCCACTCAGCTCCTGACCTCATTACAGCCTTGGTCCAAACATGGACAAAAGAGCTGAACTCAAGAGGTGAGGTGAGATTTACTGCCCTAGACATCAAGGCAGCATTTGATCGAGTGTGGCATCAAGAAGCCCTAGCAAAACTGAAGTCAATGGGAATCAACGGGAAAACTCTCCATTGGTTGGAACCATACCTAGTACAAAGGAAGTTGGCTGTGATTGTTGGAGGTCATTCATCTCAATCACATGACATCACTGCAGGTGTTCCTCAGTGCAGTGTCCAGACCCAACCATCTTGAGCTATTTCATCAATGACCTTCCTTCCATCATAAGGTCAGAAGTGGGGATTTTCTCTTATGATTGCACACTGTTCAGCACCATCCGAGACTCGTCAGATACTGACGCAGTCTGTGAGCATATGCAGCAATAACTGGACAACTTTCAGACTTGGGCTGACAAGTGGCAAGTAACATTCGCACCACACACGTGCCATGCAATGACCATCTCCAACAAGCGAGACTCTAACCATCTCCCCTTGACATTCAATGGCATTACCATCGCTGAATCCCCCACTATCAACATCCTGGAGGTTATCATTGATCAGAAACTGAACTGGACCAGCCATATAAATACTGTGCCTAAAAGTGCACGCCAGAGGCTGGGAAATCTGCGGCGAGTGTCTCACCTCCTGACTCCCCATAGCCTTTCCACCAAATACAAGGCACAATTCAGGAGTGTGATGTAATACTCTCCAGTTGCCTGGATGAGTGCAGCTCCAACAACACTCAAGAAGCTCGACACCATTCAGGATAAAGCAGCCCGCTTGATTGGCACTCCATCCACCACCTTCAACATTCACTCCCTCCACCACCGGCGCACTGAGGCTGTAGTGTATACCATCTACAAGATGCACTGCAGCAACTCACCAAAGCTCCTTCAACAGCACCTTCCAAACACGCGACCACTACCACTTAGAAGGACAAGGGCAGCAGACGCATGGGGACATCACCACCTGCAAGTTCCCCTCCAAGCCACAAACCATCCTGACTTGGACCTGTTTTGCCGTTCCGTCACTGTCGCTTTGCCAAAATCCTGGAACTGCCTTCCTAACAGCATTCTGGGCGTACCAACACCATATGGACTGCAGCAGATCAAGATGGTGGCTCACCGCCATCTTCTCAAGGGCAGTTAGGGATGGGCACTAAATGCAGGCCTAGCCAGCAACGCCCACATCCCAACAATGAATTAAAAAAAAAAAACCGAATGTGAGATTCTCAATCCGGTTCCATCTCTTCTCATACGTTAGGCAGGATGCAATGTCTGTGACTATTTCATTCACTTTGCCTCCAATTTCCACCCTTCCCTCACCTTCACATGGTCCATCTCTGACTCTTCCCTACCCTTGCTCGACTTCTCCGTCTCCATCTCTGGGGATAGGTTATCGACTAATATTCACTACAAGCCCACTGACTCCCACAGCTAATTGGACTACACTTCCTCCCACCCTGCTTCCTGTAAGGACTCTATTCCATTCTCCCAGTTTCTCTGTCTCCGCCGTATCTGCTCCGACGATGCCACCTTCCACACGAGTGCTTCAGATATGTCTTCCTTTTTCCGCAACCGAGGATTCCCCTCTACCGTGGTTGACACTGCCCTCGACCATGTCAGTTCTATCTCCCGCACTTCTGCCCTCACCCCTGCCCCTCCCTCCCGGAACCACAATAGGGTTCCCCTTGTCCTCACCATTCACCCCAGCAGCCTCCACATTCAACGGATCATCCTCTGGCATTTCCGCTACCTCCAAAGTGATCCCACCACCAAACGTATCTTCCCCTCCCCTTTCAGCATCCCGCAGGGACCGCTCCCTCTGAGACACCCTAGCCCACTCCTCTATCACCCCAAACAGCCCTTCCCCTTCGCCTGGCACCTTCCCGTGCAAGCGGAGGAGTTGTAACACCTGCCCCTATACCTCCCCCCTTCCCACTGTCCAGGGCCCCAAACACCCCTTCCAGGTGAAACAGCGATTTACTTGTACTTCTCGCTATCTACTATACTGTATTCGCTGCTCACGATGCGGTCTCCTCCACATTGGGGAGACCAAACGCAGATTGGGTGACCGCTTTGCAGAACACCTCCGTTCAGTCCGTAAGGGTGACCCCGAGCTTCCGGTCGCCTGTCATTTTAATTCACCGCTCAATTCCCACTCGGACCTCACCGTCCTTGGCCTCTTGTATTGTTCCACGGAAGCTCAACGTAAACTCGAGGAACAGCACCTCATCTTCCGATTAGGCACTCTGCAGCCTTCCGGACTCAATATCGAGTTCAACAATTTCAGATCATCAGCTCGGCCCCTGTTTCATTTTTTCATGTAATTTTTCCACTCCTTTCCCCACCCCCCTTTCCTTCTGTTTCTCTCTCACACCTGGCAGCTACCTCTTGCCCTGCCAGTACACTTTACACCCAATCTCAGCCTTTTACCATCTCGTCTAGCTTCTAATCTCTTTTACTTCTTTTGGTTCTTTTATTCTTTTGTCCGATCGCAGCCCTGCCTTCGATCTAGTTTCTTTTCTTTCCAGTTTTGAAGAAGGGTTCGA
This sequence comes from Somniosus microcephalus, assembly GCF_052327205.1. Lineage (NCBI taxonomy): Eukaryota > Metazoa > Chordata > Chondrichthyes > Squaliformes > Somniosidae > Somniosus > Somniosus microcephalus. Next base: position 46,983,033 of record NW_028225184.1, on the reverse strand, counting down.
CCAGAAACGTCAACTCAAATTTCTCTCCACGGATGTTGCCTGACCTGCTGAGTTTTTCCAGCATTTTCTGTTGTTATGTCTGTGACTATCTTTGTTTGTTAACATGATAGCAACTTTGTCAGTGTAGTATTTGACAATACGTTGTTTATAAGAAGTTAATATTTGTTAGCTACAGAAGTTTAGCTCAAGTGCTATTTAGTTATACAATTAGTCTATTCTATTGTTGTAAATATGTTTATATCTTATTTAACATCTAATGTATAGTACTCAGTTCTATGTACAAAACATACTTTGTCTTTGTTTACAGTTTCACAAATGTGTTCAAGTAAAGCTTCAAAACAGCAAACCCGCTTCTCCAGGAATTATTTGAATGAATGTTTAGCTGGCTGGATAACTAGATAGGAGCACGTCTAGCGAGACCAGTAGAGGATAAGTTATCATGGCCCAGGCATTTTTCAAACTGGCAATGCGTTGATTGATATCCGTGCTATGATAAGCTAAGTTTGTTAGGGAGATGCAGTCGGCAAGAAAATACATGGAAGTTGGATAACAACGGTCACTGTTCTGACACTGTGAGCTGCAGTTAAATGTGGGCATGTAAACATTTAAAGCGTCTAGTTCCAGAAAGCATTTCCTGCTGACTTTGACACAGCAGGCATTTTAAAGAAAGCAAGGAAATTCATTTTGCACCTCTCTACCGAATGATGTGCTGCTGATTGTTGAGGCAGCAGTGTGGTGAGTTGAAAGGTTGATCAGGAGCAAGCATTGCTTCGCGCGGGTGTTCTGATTGGTGGCATTTCAAACAGCACCAAAACGCACCGTTCTCTGACCGGGAATCGAACCCGGGCTGCATGGGATAAAAGCGCCGAATCCTAACCGCTAGACCACCAGTGAAGGTGCCAGAGGCATCCTGCCAGCAAGCAGAGCAATGCAGGCTTTCCTCCGTGCTGCTTTGAAATTCAGATCACTTTCACTCCAGGCACACTTTTCGTTCAAGATGACTTTTTTTAGCCGAGATCACAAAGGACATGTTCGCGAAAGCACAGCAACAAAGGCGGGTATGCGTCCACTTGAGATCTATTTCCACCTGTGCTTTACTCAGAGACAGAGACACACAGTCAGAGAGAAGCCTTCGAGGTATTGAATATTATAACTACCATTATAATATCGAGCACAATGTAGAGGAAATGGTTATGCAGTGCTTGAGACAAAGACTCAAACACACACACAGGTGTGTGCTCTCTTTGTGTGGGTATGTCTCAGATATCCATCTGAGTGTCATGGATTCATGGAGGCTTGCAGCACAGTGGGAGGCCATTCGGTCAATCGTGTCAGTGCAGCCGTACTTACTCCCGCTGTTGTCTCATTTGCTGTGGCCTCTCGAGCCTCCTCAGTGCCCCATAAAAAAGGCAAAGCGACGGAGAACACTATACTAACGAAGAATTCGTTCAGGATGTTGTTATACAGTCCTTCATATCCCAATACATCAGTTAAAATAACTTTAGTTCATTTTTTTCTGTTCAACCTTTCCAAGGAGCAGCCCATAGGTTTCAAATTGGTGATGTTAATAATCCTCCCTGTCAGAGAACTGAACACCGGTCTCTCAGCATGACAGGTGAGGATATTCACCACTATACTAACGAGGAGCAGAGTGATGCGCAGCCTGTCAGAGCAAGAATCGACCTGTGAACAGTGGGACAAAGAGGCAGAAGGGACGCAAATAAGAATAAGAACAGTAGAAATAGGAGCAGGAATATACCATTCGGATCCTCGAGCCTGCCCCGCCATTCAAGAAGGTCATCGCTCAACACCACTTTCCCGCCCGCTCCCCACAACCCTTGACTCCCCTGTAGCTCAAATATATGTCTCTCTTTCTTTGAATATACTCAATGACTCTGCCGCCACATCTCTCTGGGGTAGATGATTCCAAAGATTCACGACCGTCTGAGAGAAGAAATTCCTTCTCCTCTCCGTTTTAAATGGGCGACCCCGTTCCTGAAACTTTGCCCCCTAGCTCTAGATTCCCGCAGGTGGGGAAACATCCTCCCTGCATCTGCCCTGTCAAGCTCCATCAGAAGCATAGACAGAGGCAAAGACGAAAACAGAAACAAAGACAGATATCGAGAGTGAGAGCCTCAGTTTGACGTTACAGAGTGGTCAGAGGGAGAAGGGACTTCAGTTATATTGAGAGTGTGCAGAAGCTGGGATTGCTTTCCTCAGAAGGTTAAGAGGAAATTTAATAGAGGCTTTAAAAATTACAAAGGGGTTTGACAGAGGAGATAAGGAGAAATGCTTTCCAGTGGCAGGAGGGACGGTAACCAGAGGACACCGATTGAAGATAACTGGCAAAATAACCAGTATGGGGAGCATTGTCTTACGCAGCAAGGGCTCAGGCCTAAGGAATATCTTACTGCTCAGGATAAGTTATCATGGCCCAGGCACTCCGTCATTCCAGTCTTGCACATGTTGCTAATGTTTCAAATGTGGCATTTTTCAAAATGGCAATGAATTGATTGATAGCCAAGCTAAGTTTGTAAGGGAGATGCAGTCAGCAAGAAAATAGATGGAAGATGGATAATAACAGTGACTGTTCTGACACGGCGAGCTACAGTCAAATTTGGGCATGTATTTATTTAAAGTGTCTAGTTCCAAATGGCATTTCCTGCTGACATTGAAACAGCAGGCATTTAAAAGGAAGCAAGAAATTCATTTTGTACCTCTGTACTGAATAAGGCGCTGCTGGCTGCTGAGGCAGCAACAGCGGTGTGGAAAGTAGAAAGGTTGATCAGGAGCGATATGACAAAAGGACATGTTCCAGAAAGCACAGCACCAAGGGCGGGTAGGCATCCACTTGAAATTTAGTTCCATCTGTGCTTTCCTCAGAGACAGAGACACACAGTCAGAGAGAAGCCGTCGGGGTATTGAATACTATAACTACCACTATAATATCAAGGACATTGTAGAGGAAATGGTTATGCAGTGCTAGAGACAAAGCATCAAACACACACAAAATACCCGTAAGTGCTCTCTTTGTGTGGGTATGTGTCAGATATCCAACTCAGTGTCAAGGATTCATGGAGGCTGGCAGCACAGTGGGAGGCCATTCGGCCAATCGTGCCTGTGCTGTCTATTTGAAAGAGCAGTCGTGCTTTCTCCCGCTGTTATCTCATTGTCTCTGTTCTCTCCCTCCTCAGTTCCCCACACAAAAGACAAATAGACGGAGAACTCTATACTAATGAGGAACTGGTGCAGGGATTTGTTATGCAGTTCTTCATATGCCAGAACATATTTTAAAATGATTTTAGTTCATTTTGTTCTGTTGGTAACATTTCCCAGGGGCATTTTAAGGAGCTGCCTAAAGGTATAAAATTGGGAAAGTTTTAACAGCTCCCCGTCGGGGAATTGAACCCCGGTCTCCCAGCGTAAGAGGCCACTATACTAACGCAGAACTGAAGGATACAGTATCCGTCAGAGCAAAAATCGACCTGTGAACAGAGGGACACAGAGGCAGAAGGGACAGAAATAAGTATCAGAACAGAAGAAATATGCGCAGCAGTGTGCCGTTCGGGCCCTCGAGCCTGCCCCGCGATTCAAATAGATCATGACTGATCAGATCTTCGACTGAACGCCACTTTCTCGCCCGCTCCCCATAACCCTTGTTTCCCCTGTAGCACAAATATATCTCTATCTCCGCCTTGAATATATTCAATAACTCCGCTTCCACAGCTCTCTGGCGTCGAGGATTCCAAAGATTCACCACATTCTAAGAGAAGAAATTCCTCCTCATCTCCGTTTTAAATGGGCGACCGGATATCCAGAAGCTTTGCCCCCTAGTTGTAGATTCCCCCAGGAGGGGAACATCCTCCCTGCATCTATCCTATCAAGCACGCTCAGAATCCTATACAGAGAGAGACAGGGACAAAGAGGGAGACAAATACAGACATACAGAGCGAGACCCTCAGTTTGACGTCTTGCAGAGTGGTCCGAGGGATAAGGGACTTCAGTTATGTTGAGATTCTGGGATTATTTTACTCAGAGGGTTAAGAGGACATTTAACAATAGGCTGTCAAAATTACAAGGGTATTTATTAGAGGTAATGCGGAGAAACGTTTTCTAGTGGCAGGAGTGATGGTAACCAGAGGAGAACGATTAAAGATAAACAGCAAAAGAACCAGTATGGGGGGAATTGTCTTACGCAGCAAGGGCTCAGGCCTGATGAATATCTAACGGCTCAGGATAATTATCAAGGCCCAGCCACTCTCTTGTTCCAGTCTTGCACACGTTGCTAACTTTCAAATGCTGCATCTTTCACACTGGCGTTGAGTTGATTGATAGCCGTGCTGTGATAAGCTAAATTAGTTAGAGAGATGCAGTCGGCAAGAAAATACATGGAAAACTGATAATAACCATGACTGTTCTGACACTGTGAGCTGCAGTTAAATATGGGCATGTAAACATTTACATTTTCTCGTTCCAAATATGATTTCCTGCTGACTTTGAAACAGCAGGCATGGAAGTGCGTTTTGTACCTAGTGAGGCAGCAGCAGCAGTGTTCAAAGTTGGCTCAGGAGCAAGAATTACTTCTCGCAGGTGCTTTGATTGGTGGCATTTCAAACAGCCCCAAATGGACTGTTTTGTGCCCGGGAATTGAACCCGGGCCGTGGCGGCAAAAGCGGCAAATCCTAACCACTAGACCATTAGGGGAGCTACAAGACGTTTTCTGCCTCTTTCCTGTGCGCTGCTTTGAACTTCAGATCACTTTCACGCCAGGCAAACTTTTCGTACAAGGTGACATCTTTTAGGCGAGAACACAAAGGACATGTTCGCAAAACCATAACACCAAGTGCGGGTAGGCGTCCATTTGACAGATGTTATACAGTTCTTCATATACCAGTAAATATTCTTAAATTATTTTAGTTCATTTTGTTCTGTTCAAACTTTCCCAGAGGCATGTTAAGGAGCTGTCCAAAGGTTTAAAATTGGGAATGTTAATAATCCTCCTTCATCAGGTAATTGAACCACAGTCACCAGCGTGACAGACAGGGATGCTCACCACTATACTAACGAAGACCTGAAAAATGTCGAATCTGTCAGAGCAAAAATCGACCTGTGAGCAGAGGGCAAATAGGCAGAAGGGACAGCAATAAGGATAAGAACAGAAGAAATAGGAGCAGGAGTGTGCCATTCGGCCACTGGAACCTGCCCCGCCTTTCAGTAAGATCATGGCTGCTCAGATCTTCGACTCAACGCCAATTTCCCGCCCGCTCCCCATAACCCTTGACTCCCCTGTAGCTCAAATATATGCCTATATCCGCCTTGAATATATTCAATGACTCCGCCTCCACAGCTCTCTGGGGTAGAGGATTCCAAAGACTCACGACACTCTGAGAGAATAAATTCCTCCTCATCTCCGTTTTAAATGGGCGACCCCTTATCCTGAAGCGTTGCCCCTAGTTCTCGATTCCCCACAGGAGGGGAAACATCCTCCCTGCATCTATCCTGTCAGCACCCTCAGAATCCTATACAGAGAGAGACAGGGACAAACAAAGTGACAAAGATAGACAGAGCGTGTCAGGAAGGGACAGAATGTATAAAGTAAAGGTAAAGCAGTAAAGGGGGTAAAAGCAGGAATAAATTGTCAGAAAACATATTTAAAACTTCTTTATCTGAATACACGCAGCATTCTTAACAAAATAGACGGGTTGACGATACAAATCACTACACATGGGTATGATCTGGTGGCCATTACTGAAACATGGCTGCAAGGTGACCATGACTGGGAAGTAACCATCCAGGGATATTTGACAATTGGGAAGGACAGACAGGAAGGAAAGGGAGGTGGGGTGGCTATGTTAATAAAGGATGGAATCACTGCAATAGTGAGAAATGATATTGGGTCAAAGGATCCGGATAGTGAAACAGCTTAGGTGGAGATAAGGAATAATAAGTGGAAAAAGACACTAGTGGGTGTAGTCTATAGGTCTCGTAAGAGTTGCAACTGTATTGGTCGGAGTATAAATCAGGAAATAGTTGGGTCTTGTAATAAGGGAATAGCTATAAGCATGGGAGATTTTAACTTTCATATTGACTGGACAAATCAAATTGGGCAGGGCAGCCTTCAGGTTGAGTTCATAGAGTGCATTAGGAGTTTGGGTTCCTTGAGCAGTATGTTACTGAACCAACCAGGGGGCAGGCAATCTTAGATCTGGTCCTGTGTAATGAGACAGGATTATTAAAAAATGTCCTAGTAATGAGTGACCATAACATGGTTGAAATCCAAATTCAGTTGGAGGGTGAGAGAGTTGGATCTCAACCCAGCGTACTAAGCTTAAATAAAGGAGACTATGAAGGTATGAGAGCAGAGTTGACTAAAGTGGACTGGGAAGATACATTAAGCTGTAAGATGGTACATGCGCAGTGGTGTACATTCAAGGAGATATTTCACAACTTTCAAGAAAAATACATTCCACTGAGGAAAAAGGGACATAAAAGAAAAGACAGCCATCTGTGGCTAAGCAAAGTAATAAAGGATAGTATCCGACTGAAAACAAGGGCATATAAAGTAGCCAAATCTAGTGGGAGGATAGAAGATTGGGAAGCATTTAAAAAGAATCAAAGAATAACTAAAAGATTAATTAAGAAAGGGAAGATAGATTATGAAAGTAAAATAGCAAAAAATATTAAAACAGATAGCAAGATTTTCTACAGTTATATTAAAAGAAAAAGGGTGGCTAAAGTGAATGTTGGTCCCTTAGAGGATGAGACCGGGAAATTAGTGTTGGGGAACATGGAGATGGCAAAAACGCTGAACAAGTATTTTGTATCAGTCTTTACAGTAGAGGACACTAAAAATATCCCAACAGTGGACAAACAGGGGGCTACAGGGGGGGAGGAGCTAAACGTGATTAAAACCACAAAGGAGGTGGCACTCGGTAAGATAATGGGACTTAAGGCGGATAAATCCCCTGGACCTGATGGCTTACAACCTAGGGATTGCGGATGCATTGGTGGTAATTTTCCCAAACTCCGAGGATTCAGGAAAGGTCCCAGCAGATTGGAAAATTGCTAATGTAACGCCCTTATTTAAAAAGGGAGGTAGACAAAAGGCTGGAAACTATAGACCAGTTAGCCTAACTTCTGTGGTTGGTAAAATGTTGGAGTCCATTATTAAGGAAGCAGTAACAGGACAGAGTCAGCATGGTTTTATGAAGTGGCAGTCATGTTTGACAAATTTGCTCGAATTCTTTTAGGACGTAGCTAACAGGGTGAATAAAGGTGAACCAGTGGATGTGGTGTTTGGACTTCAAAAAGGCATTTGACAAGGTGCAACACAAAAGATTACTGCACAAGATAAAAAATCACTGGATTGGGTGTAATATACTGGCATGGGTGGAAGATTGGCTATCTAACAGAAAACAGAGAGTTGGGATAAATGGTTCATTCTCGGGTTGGCAATCAGTAACTAGTGGTGTTCCGCAGGGGTCAGTGCTGGGACCCCAACACTTTACAATCTATATTAACGATTTGGAGTAAGGGACCAAGTGCAACATATCCAAATTTGCCGACGATACAAAGATGGGAGGGAAAGCAGTGAGTGAGGAGGACATACAAAACCTGCAAAAGGACATAGACAGGCTAAGTGAGTGGGCAGCAATTTAAAAGATGGCATGTAATGTTGGAAAGTGTGAGGTTATTCATTTTGGCAGAAAATAATCAAAGAGACAGTTATTATCTAAATGGAGAGAAACTGCAAAGTGCTACAGTACAAAGTGATCTGGGGGTCCTGGTGCATGAAGCACAAATGGTTAGTATGCAGGTACAGCAGGTGATCAGGAAGGCCAAAGGAATCTTGGCTTTTATTGCAAGGGGATGGAATATAAGAGCAGGGAAGTCTTGCTTCAGATATACAGGGTACTGGTGAGACCAAATATGGAATACTGCGTACAGTTTTGGTTTCCATATTTAAGAAATGATATACTTGCTCTCGAGGCAGTTCAAAGAAGGTTCACTTGGTTGATTCCACATGAGGGGGGGTTGATTTATGAGGAAAGGTTGAGTAGGTTGGGACTCTACTCATTGGATTTCAGAAGAATGAGAGGCGATCTTATTGAAACACATAATATTGTGAGGGGGCTTGATCGGGTGGATGCGGTGAGGATGTTTCCACAGATGGGTGAGACTAGAAATAGGGGGCATAATCTTTGAATAAGGGGCTGCCCTTTCAAAACTGAGATGAGTAGAAACTTCTTCACTCAGAGGGTAGTAAATCTATGGAATTTGCTACCACAGAGAGCTGTGGAAGCTGCAACATTAAATATAATTATAATGGAGGTAGACAGTTTCCCAGCTGATAAGGGAATTAGAGGATACGAGGAGCGGGCAGGGAAGTGGACGTGAGTCCATGTTCGGATCAGCCATGATCCTATTGAATGGCGGAGCAGGCCCGAGGGGCCGTATGGCCTACTCCTGCTCCTACTTCTTATGTTCTTATGTTCTTATGTTACATACAGAGCGAGACCCTCGGTTTGACGTCTTACAGAATGGTCCGAGGGATAAGGGACTTCAGTTATGTTGACAGTCTGGGATTGTTTTCCTCAGAAGGTTAAGGGGACATTTAATAATAGACTTTCAAAATTACAAGGTGATTTGATAGAAGTAATAAGGAGAGACGTTTGCCAGTGGCAGGAGTGACGGTAACCAGAGGACACCGATTGAAGATAACCAGCAAAAGAATCAGTATGGGGGGAATTGACTTACACAGCAAGGGCTCAGGCCTAATGAATATGTTAATGCTCAGGATAAGTTATCAAGGCCCAGGCACGCTCTCATTCCAGTCTTGCACACGTTGCTAACTTTCAAATGTTGCATTTTTCACACTGGCGTTGAGCTGATTGCTAGCCGTCATGAGATAAGCTAAATTTGTTCGGGAGATGCATTCGGCAAGAAAATACATGGAAGACTGATAATAACCGTGGCTGCTCTGACACTGTGAGCTGCAGTTAAATGAGGGCATGCACACATTTAAATTGTCTCGTTCCAGATGTCATTTCCTGCTGACTTTGAAACAACAGGCATTTGACAGAAGGCAAGGAAGTGCATTTTGAACCGAATGATGCGCTGCTGACTGTTGGGGCAGCAGCGGTGTGGAAAGTTGAAAGGTTGATAAGGAGCAAGCACTGCTTCGCGCGGGTGCTTTGATTGGCAGTGTTTCAAACAGCCCCAAAACGCACTGTTTCCTGACCGGGAATCGAATTTGGGACAGCGTCGATGAAAATACCGAAACCTAACCCCTGGGCCATCAGGGAAGTTACAAGATGCTGTCTACTAGCAAGCACAGCAATGCAGACTTTCCTCCTTGCTGCTTTGAAATTCAGGTCACTTTCACGCCAGTCAAACTTTTCGTACAAGATGTCATTTTTTAGGCGAGATCACAAAGGACATGTTCACGAAACCACAGCACCAAATGCAGGTCGGCGTCCACTTGAAATCTATTTCCTTCTCTGCATTTCTCAGAGACACACAGTCAGAGAGAAGCCGTCGGGGTATTAAATAATCACCACTATAATATCAAGGACAATGTCGGGGAAATTATTATGCGGTGCTTGAGACAAAGACTCCAACACACACACACAAATACAGGTGTGTGCTCTCTTTGTGTGGGCATGTCTCAGATATCCATTCGATTCATGGAGGCTGGCAGCACAGTGGGAGGCCATTCGGCCAATCGTGCCTGTGCTGTCTCTTTGAAAGAGCAGTCGTGCATTCTCCCGCTGTTATCTCATTTTCTCTCTCCCTCCTCAGTGCCCCACACAAAAGGCAAACAGAAGGAGAACACTCTACTAACGAGGAACTGGTGCAGGGACTTGTTATACAATTCTTCATATGCCAGAACATCTTTTCAAATTATTTTAGTTCATTTTTTTCTGTTCACCTTTTCCAAGGAAGAATTCTAAGGACCTGCCCAAAGTTTTAATAATACTCCCGTCGGGGAATTGAAACCCCGTCTGCCGCGTGACAGACGGGGATAATTATCACTTTACTAACAAGGAACTAAAAGCTTGTCACAGCAAGAATCGACCTGTGAACAGAGGGAAAAAGCAGCAGAAGGGACAGAAATAAGAATAAGAACAGAAGAAATAGGAGCAGCAGTGTGCCATTCGGGCCCTCGAGCCTGCCCCGCGATTCAAATAGATCATGGCTGATCAGATCTTCGACTGAACTCCACTTTCCTGCCCGCTCCCCATAAGCCTTGACTCCACTGTAGCTCAAATATATGTCTATCTCCACCTTGAATATATTCAATAACTCCGCCTCCACGGCTCTCTGGGATAGAGGATTCCAAAGATTCACGACACTCTGAGAGAAGAAATTCCTCCTCATCTCCGCTTGAAATGGGCGACCCCTGTTCCTGAAAATATGCCCCCAGTTCTAGATTCCCCCAGTTGGGGAAACATCCTCCCTCCACCTACCCTATCAAGCCCCCTCAGAATCATATACAGAGACAAAGAGGGAGACAGAGACAAAGACGGACATACAGAGCGAGAGCCGCAGTTTAACGTCTTACAGAGTGGTCTGAGAGATAAGTGACTTCAGTTATGTTTAGAGCCTCGGACAGTTTTCCTCAGAAGGATAAGAGGAAAGTAAATAGAAGCTTACAAAATTATAGGGCGTGTTGATGGGGGGCACGGTGGCATAGTGGTTAGCACTGTTGCCTCACAGCGCTAGGAACCCAGATTCAAATCTGGCCTCGGGCGACTGTTTGTGTGGAATTTGCACATTCTCCCTGTGTCTGCGTGGATTTCCTCCGGGTGCTCCGGTTTCCTCCCACAGTCCAAAGTAATGCAGGTTAGGTTGATTTGGCTATGATAAATTGACCCTTAGTGTTAGGGGATTAAGTACGTGGGGTTACAGGGATAGGGTGGGATATGTGTCGGTGCAGGCTCGATGGGCTGAAATGGCCTCTATCTGCAATGTAGATTCTGTGATTCTGAAATAAGGACAAACGATTGGCAGTGGCAAGAGTGACGGTAACCAGAGGACACCGATTGAAGATAACCAGCAAAATAATCAGTTTGGGGAGAATTGTCTTAAGCAGCAAGGGCTCAGGCCGAATGAAGATCTTACTGCTCAGGATAAGTTATCAAGGCCCAGGCACTCACTCATTCCAATTTGCACACGTTCCTAATTTTCAAATGTTGCATTTTTCACACTGGCAATGAATTGATTGATAGCCGTGCTGTGATAAGCTAATTTTGTTAGGAAGATGCAGTCGGCAAGAAACTACATGGAAGACTGATAATAACCGTGACTGTTCTGACACTGTGAGCTGCAGTTAAATGTGGGCATGTAAACATTTAGATTGTCTCCTTCCAGATGTCATTTCCTGCTGACTTTGAAACAAAAGGCATTTTACAGAAGGCAAGGAAGTGAATTTTTTACCTGTTGGGGCAGAAGTGGTGTGGAAAGTTGAAAGGTTGATCAGGAGCAAGCATTGCTTGGCGCGGGTGCATTGATTGGTGGCATTTCAACCGCCCCAAAACTCATTTTTCTCTGACTGGGAATTGTTTGTTAGGGACATGCAGTCCGCAAAAAATAAATGGAAGACTGATAATAACCGTGAGTGCACTGACACTGTGAGCTACAGTTTAATGTGGGCTTGTAAACTTTTAAAGCTCCTAGTTCCAATTGTATCTACCCCATGCTCTACCTGCCCTGGGAGTGTTTGATGAGACAGTGTAGAGGGAGATTTACTCTGTATCTAACATTTGCTGTACCTGTCCTGGGATTATTAGATAGCACAATGTAGATGGAGCTTCACTCTTTATCTAACCGGTGCTGTACCTGCCCTCGGAGTGTTTGATGCGGCATTGTAGAGGGAGCTTTACTCTGTATCTAACCAGTGCTGCATCTACCCTGGGAGTACTTGATGGGACAGTGTAGAGGGAGCTTTACTCTGTATCTAACCCGTGCTGTACCTGTCCTGAGAATGTAGGATGGGATAGCTTTACTCTGTATCAAACCCCGAGTTGGATTTCCTTGTCAGTGTTTGATGAGAAAGTGTGGAGGGAATTTTACTCGGCATCTAACAGCTGCTGCACCTGCCCTGCGAGTGTTGGATGAGATTGTGTCGAGGGAGCTATACTCTGTATCTAACCCGTGCTGTACCTGCCTTTGGAGTGTTTGATGGGACAGAGTAGATGACGCTTTTCTCTGTATATGACCCGTGCTGTACATGCCCTGGGAGTGTTTGATGGGACAGTTTAGAGGGAGCTTTACTTTGTATCTAACCCATTCTGTCCCTGCCCTGGGAGTGTTTGATGGGACAGTGTGGAGATGCTTTACTCTGTAACTTACTCGTACTGTACCTGCCCTGGGAGTGTTTGTTGCGACAGTGTTAGGGAGCTTTACTCTGTATCTAACCAGTGCTGCACCTGCCCTGGGAGTGTTTGATGGGACAGTGTGGAGGGAGATTTAGTCTGTATCTAACCCGTGCTGTACCTGTCCTGAGAATGTAGGATGGGACAGCTTTGCTCTGCATCAAACCCCGAGTTGGATTTCCCTGTCAGTGTTTGATGAGAATGTGTCGAGGGAATTTTACTCGGTATCTAACCCGTGCTGTACCTGCCCTGCGAGTGTTTGATGAGATTGTGTCGAGGGAGCTTTACTCTGTATCTAACCCGTGCTGTACCTGCCCTGGGAGTGTTTGATGGGTCAGTGAAGAGGGAGCTTTACTCTGTATCTAACCCGTGCTGTACCTGCCTTTGGAGTGTTTGATGGGACAGAGTAGATTGAGCTTTACTCTGTATATGAGCCGTGCTGTACCTGCCCTGGGAGTGTTTGATGGGACAGTTTAGAGGGAGCTTTACTTTGTATCTAACCTATTTTGTCCCTGCCCTGGGAGTGTTTGATGGGACAGTGTGGAGATGCTTTACTCTGTATCTTACTCGTACTGTACCTGCCATGGGAGTGTTTGTTGTGACAGTGTAAGGGAGCTTTACTCTGTATCTAACCAGTGCTGCACCTTCCCTGGGAGTATTTGATGAGATTGTGTCGAGGGAGATTTACTCTGTATCTAACCCGTGCTGTACCTGTCCTGAGAATGTAAGATGGGACAGCTTTACTCTGTATCAAAACCCGAGTTGGATTTCCCTGTCAGTGTTTGATGAGAATGTGTCGAGGGTATTTTACTCGGTATCTAACCCGTGCTGTACCTGCCCTGCGAGTTTTTGATGAGATTGTGTCGAGGGAGATTTACTCTGTATCTAACCCGTGCTGTACCTGCCTTTGGAGTGTTTGATGGGACAGAGTAGATGGAGCTTTTCTCTGTATATGACCCGTGATGTATATGTCCTGGGACAGTTTAGAGGGAGCTTTACTTTTTATCTAACCCATTCTGTCCCTGCCCTGGGAGTGTTTGATTGGACAGTGTGGAGAGGCTTTACTCTGTATCTTACTCGTACTGTAACTGCCATGGGAGTGTTTTTTGCGACAGTGCTTAGGGAGCTTTACTCTGTATCTAACCCGTGCTGTACATGCCCTGGGAGTGCAGTGGTAGCTTTACTCTGTATCTGACCCTTGCTGTACATGCCCTGGGAGTGTTTGATGGGACCGTTTAGAGCTAGCTTTACTCTGTATCTAACCCGTGCTGTACCAGCCCTGGGAGTGTTTGATGGGACAGTGTAGAGGGAGCTTTACTCTGTATCTAACCCGTGCTGTAGCTGCCCTGGGAGAGTTTGATGATACAGTGTAGAGAGAGCTTTACTCTGTATCTTACCCGTGCTGTACCTGCCCTGGGAGTGCTTGACGGGACAGTGTAGAGTGAGCTTTAATCTGTATCTAACCGTGCTGTACCTGCCCTGTGAGTTTTTGATGGGGACAGTGTAGAGGGGGCATTACACTGTATCTAACCCGTGCTTTGCCTGCCCTCGGAATTTTTGATGGGACAGATTTGAGGGAGCTTTACTCTGTATCTAACACGTGCTGTACCTGCCCGGGGAGTTTTTGATCGGACCGTGTAGAGGGAGATTTACTCTGTATCTAACACGTGCTGTACCAGCCCTGGGAGTGCATGATGGGGCAGTTTAGAGTGAGCTTTGCTCTGTATCTAACCCGTGCTGTACCAGCCCTGGGAGTGTTTGATGGGGCAGTGTAGATTGAGTTTTACTCTGTATCTAACCCGTGCTGTAACTGCCCTGGGAGTGTTTGATGGGACAGTGTAGAGGGAGCTTTACTCTGTATAGAACATGTGTTGTACTGACCTAGTAGTGTTTAATGGGACAGTGTAGAGGGTACTTTACTATGTATCTATCCCGTGCTGTCCCTGCTCTGGGAGTGATTGATGGGGCAGTGTAGAGGGAGCTTTACCATGTATCTAACCCGTGATGTACCTGTCCTGAGTATGTAGGATGGGACAGCTTTACTCTGTATCAAACCCCGAGTTGGATTTCCCTGTCAGTGTTTGATGAGAAAATGTCGAGGGAATTTTACTCGGTATCAAACCCGTGCTGTACCTGCCCTGCGAGTGTTTGATGAGATTGTGTCGAGGGAGCTTTACTCTGCATCTAACCCATGCTGTACCTGCCTTTGGAGTGTTTGATGGGACAGAGTAGATGGAGCTTTTCTCTGTATGTGATCCATACTGTACATGCCCTGGGAGTGTTTGATGGGAAAGTTTAGAGGGAGCCTTACTTTGTATCTAACTCATTCTCTCCCTGCCCTGGGAGTGTTTGATGGGAAAGTGTGGAGGTGCTTTACTCTGTATCTTCCTCGTACTGTACCTGCCTTGGGAGTGTTTGATGATACAGTGTAGAGGGATCTTTACTCTGTATCTAACCCGTGCTGTACCTGCTCTGGGAGAGTTTGATGATACAGTGTAGAGGGATCTTTACTCTGTATCTAACCCGTGCTGTACCTGCCCTGGGAGAGTTTGATGATACAGTGTAGAGGGAGCTTTACTCTGTATCTAACCCGTGCTGTACCTGCCCTGGGAGAGTTTGATGATACAGTGTAGAGCGAGCTTTACTCTGTATCTAACCAGTGCTGTACCTGCCCTGGGAGAGTTTGATGGTACAGTGTAGAGGGAGCTTTACTCTGTATCTAACCCGTGCTGTACCTGCCCTGGGAGTGTTTGATGGTACAGTGTAGAGAGAGCTTTACTCTGTATCTAACCCGTACTGTACCTGCTCTGGGAGTGTTTGACGGGACAGTGTAGAGGGAGCTTTAATCTGTATCTCACCGTGCTGTACCTGCCCTGTGAGTTTTTGATGGGGACAGTGTAGAGGGGGCATTACACTGTATCTAACCCGTGCTTTACCTGCCCTCGGAATTTTTGATGGGACAGGTTTGAGGGAGCTTTACTCTGTATCTAACACGTGCTGTACCTGCCCGGGGAGTTTTTGCTCGGACCGTGTAGAGGGAGATTTACTCTGTATCTAACACGTGCTGTACCAGCCCTGGGAGTGCATGATGGGACAGTTTAGAGTGAGCTTTACTCTGTATCTAACCGGTGCTGTACCAGCCCTGGGAGTGTTTGATGGGACAGTGTAGATTGAGTTTTACTCTGTATCTAACCCGTGCTGTAACTGCCCTGGGAGTGTTTGATGGGACAGTGTAGAGGGAGCTTTACTCTGTATATAACCAGTGCTGTACCTGCACCGGGAGTGTTCGATGCAACAATGTAGAGGGAGCATTACTCTGTATGTAACCCGTTCTGTACCTGCACTGGGAGTATTTGATGGGATAGTGTAGTGGGAGCTTTACCTTGTATCTAACCCGTGCTGTACCTGTCCTGAATATATAGGATGGGACAGCTTTACTCTGTATCAAACCCCGAGTTGGATATCCCCGCCAGTATTTGATGAGAAATTTTCGAGGGAATTTTACTCGGTATCAAACCCGTGCTGTACCTGCCCTGCGAGTGTTTGATGAGATTGTGTCGAGGGAGCTTTACTCTGCATGTAACCCGTGCTGTACCTGCCCGGGGAGTGTTTGATGGGACATTGTAGATGGAGCTTTACTCTGTATATGACCCGTGCTGTACCTGCCTATGGAGTGTTTGATGGGACAGAGTAGATTGAGCTTTACTCTGTATATGACCCGTGCTGCACATGCCCTGGGAGTGATTGATGGGACAGTTTAGAGGGAGCTTTACCTTGTATCTAACCCATTCTGTCCCTGCCCTGGGAGTGTTTGATGGGACAGTGTGGAGATGCTTTACTCTGTATCTTACTCGTACTGTACCGGCCATGGGAGTGTTTTTTGCGACAGTGCTTAGGGAGCTTTACTTTTTATTTAACCTGTGCTGTCACTGCCCTGGGAGTGTTTGATGGTACAGTGCAGTGGTAGCTTTACCCTGTATCTGACCCTTGCTGTACATTCCCTGGGAGTGTTTGATGGGACCATTTAGAGGTAGCTTTTCTCTGTATCTAACCCGTGCTGTAGCTGCCCTAGGAGTGTTTGATGGTACAGTGTAGAGGGAGCTTTACTCTGTATCTAACGCGTGCTGTACCTGCACTAGGATTGTTTGATGGGACAGTGTAGAGGGAGCTTTACCCTGTATCTAACCTGTGCTGTACCTGCCCTGGGAGAGTTTGATGATACAGTGTAGAGAGAGCTTTACTCTGTTTCTAACCGTGCTGTACCTGCCCTGTGAGTTTTTGATGGGGACAGTGTAGAGGGGGCATTACACTGTATCTAACCCGTGCTTTACATGCCCTTGGAATTTTTGCTGGGACAGATTTGAGGGAGCTTTACTCTGTATCTATCACGTTCTGTACCTGCCAGGGGAGTTTTTGATCGGACCGTGCAGAGGGAGATTTACTCTGTATCTTAACTGTGCTGTACCTGCACTGGGAGCGTTTGATGAGACAGTGTAGAGGGAGATTTACTCTGTATCTAACCCGTGCTGTACCAGCCCTGGGAGTGTTTGATGGGACAGTGTAGATTGAGTTTTACTCTGTATCTAACCCGTGCTGTAACTGCCCTCGGAGTGTTTGATGGGACAGTGTAGAGGGAGCTTTACTCTGTATATAACCAGTTCTGTACCTGCCCCGGGAGTGTTCGATGCGACAACGTAGAGGGAGCTTTACTCTGTATGTAACCCGTTCTGTACCTGCACTGGGAGTGGTTGATGGGGACAGTGTAGAGGGAGCTTTACTCTGTATCTAACCCGTGCTGTACCTGCCCTGGTAGTGTTTGATGGGACAGTGTAGAGGGAGCTTTACCATGTATCTGATCCGTGCTGTACCTGTCCTGAGAATTTATTGTGGAACAGCTTTACTCTGTATCAAACCCCGAGTTGGATTTCCCTGTCCGTGTTTGATGAGAAATTGTCGAGGGAATTTTACTCGGTATCTAACCCATGCTGTCCCTGCCCTGGGAGTGTTTGATGTGACTGTGTAGAGTGAGATTTTCTCTGTATCTAACCTGTGCCGTACCTGCCCTGGGATTGTTTGATGGGGACAGTGTAGAGGGAGCTTTACTCTGTATCCAACCCGTGCTGTATCTCCCCTGGGAGTGTTTGATGGGACAGTGTAGAATGAGTTTTACTCTGTATCTACCCCGTGCTGTCCCTCCCCAGGGAGTGTTTGATGGGGACAGTGTAGAGGGAGATTTACTCTGTATCTAACCCGTGCTGTACCTGCCTTTGGAGTGTTTGATGGGGCAGTGTAGAGAGAGCTTTACACTGTATCAAACCCATGCTGAACCTTTCATAGGAGTGTTTTATGGGGCAGTGTTGAGGGAGATTTACTCTGTGTCTAAGCAGTCAACTACCTGCCCTGGATGTATTTGATGGGACAGTGTAGAGGGAGATTTAATCTGTACCTAACCCGTGCTGTCCCTGCCCTGGGAGTGTTTGATGCGACAGTGTAGAGTGTGTTTTACTGTGTATCTAACCCGTGCTGTCTCTACCCTGGGAGTGTTTGATGGGGACAGTTTAGAGGGAGCTTTACTCTGTATCTAACCAGTGCTGTACCTGCCCCGGAAGTGTTTGATGGGACAGTGTAGAGGGAGCTTTACTCTGTATCTAACCCATGCTGTAGCTGCCCTGGGAGTGTTTGGCGGGACATTGTAGAGGGAGCTTTACTCTGTTTCTAACCCGTGCTGTACCTGCACTGGGAATGTTTGATGGGACAGTGTAGTGGGAGCTTCATTCTGTATCTAACCCGTGCTGTACCTGCCCTGGGATTGTTTGATGGGACAGTGTAGAGTGAGATTTACTCTGTATCTAACCCGTGCTGTACCTGCCCTGGGATTGTTTGATGGGACAGTGTAGAGTGAGATTTACTCTGTATCTAACCCGTGCTGTACCTGCCCTGGGAATGTTTGATGGGACAGTGTAGTGGGAGCTTTATTCTGTATCTAACCCGTGCTGTACCTGCCCTGGGATTGTTTGATGGGACAGTGTAGAGTGAGATTTACTCTGTATCTAACCCGTGCTCTACCTGCCCTGGGAGTGTTTGATGGGACAGTGTAGAAGGAGCTTTACTCTGTATCTAACCCGTGCTGTACCTGCCCTGGGAGTGTTTGGCAGGACAGTGTAGAGGGAGCTTTACTCTGTTTCTAACCCGTGCTGTACCTGCCCTGGGAATGTTTGATGGGACAGTGTAGTGGGAGCTTTACTCTGTATCTAACCCGTGCTGTACCTGCCCTGGGATTGTTTGATGGGACAGTGTAGAGTGAGATTTACTCTGTATCTAACCCGTGCTCTACCTGCCCTGGGAGTGTTTGATGGGACAGTGTTGAGGGAGCTTTACCCTGTATCTAACCCATTCTGTACCTACCCTGGGAGTGTTTTATGGGACAGTTTAGAGTGAGGTTTTCTCTCCATCTATTTCTGTTACATGAGAGGAGGCGGACATGTGAGGAGCGGCGGCGGTTACTTAAGGCGATCCTGAGGAGCAGGCAGGTTTACCAATCTCAGAGCTCCGAGAGCGGGAGAGGAAAGTAAAATTAATCAAAGTGTGACGTCACCAGAAAGCAGGTAAGTGATTGGTTGGTGAGAATGTATCTCTTTTTTTTTCTTCAAAATTTAAATTTTGGGCTTTATAGTTTATAGGATGTCTGTGGTGTAGCGGGGACTGCAGGTAAACAAGGGCCCTTTAGTATATCATTTAAATGTAGTGTAATTGGTGGGATTGTATTGACTTAATTTAATCTGAATTAATTAAAGGGTATCTCATGGAAGGACAGCTCAGCGCCCTATTATTGTCCTCCTGCACTATGTGGGAAATCCGTTACACTTTCTGTGTCCCTGAGGACCATGAGTGCGGGAAGTGTATCCAGCTGCAGCTACGAACAGACCACCTTGCGGCGCTGGAGCTGCGAATGCATACACACTGGATCATTCTCGATGCTGCGGACATCGTGGATAGCATGCTTCGGGTGTTGGTCACACCACAGGTAAAGGCTGCACAGGCAGGAGGAGAATGGTTGACCACCAAGCAGAGTAGTAGGCGCAGGCATGAAGTGCAGGTGTTCCCTGTGGCCATCCCCCTCTCAGACAGATAAACTGCTTTGGCTATTGTTGCGGAGGATGTCTTATCAGGAGGAGGAAGCAGCAGCCAACTTCCTTGCACCATGGGTGTTTCTGTTGCACAGTTCAGGAGGAAAAATAGTGGGAGAGCTATAATGATAGGGGATTCTATTGTAAGGGGAATAGATCAGCGTTTCTGCTGCTGCAAACGAGATTCCAGGATGTTATGTTGCCTCCCTGGTGCAAGGGTCAAGGACGTCTCGGAGTGGCTACAGAGCATTTTGGAAGGGGAGGGTGAACAGTCAGTTGTCGTGCTGCATATAGGTACCAACGACACAGGTAAAAACCGGGATGAGGTCCTAAAAGCCGAATATAGGGGGTTAGGAGGTAAATTTAAAACAGGACCTCAAATGTGGTAATCTCAGGATTGCTACCAGTGCCACGTGCCAGTCAGAGTAGAAATAGAAGGATATTTCAGATGAATACGTGGCTAGAGGAATTGTGTAAAGTGCAGGGATTCAAATTCCTGGGAGATTGGAACCTGTTCAGGGGGAGGTGGGATCAGTACAAAACGAACGGTTTGCACCTGGGCGGGACCGGGACTGATGTCCAAGGGGAAGTGTTGGCTTGTGCTGTGGGGGAGGGTATAAACTAAAATGGTAGGGTCTTGGGAACCTGTGTAGGTAGACAGAGGAAAGCGAAACAAGGATAGAAGCAAAAAACAGAAAGGAGAAAAGCAAAAGTGTAAGTCAGAGCAATCAAGGTTTAAATGAAAAAAGGCCACAGCAAACATTAATTCTAAAAGGTCTAAGATAGTTAAAAAAAACAAGCCTGAAGGCTTTGTGTCTTAATGCGAGGAGCATTCGTAATAAGGTGGATGAGTTAGCTGTGCAAATAGAGGTAAACGGATATGATGGGCCAGAAATTCGCAGCCAGAAGTGTGAGTACGGTCGGGGTACTCACGCATCTGGCCGTTGGAAATGCTGGCGTTCAGCAGGAACAGCGCATGCGGGGAACGCCGGCATTTCCATACCCGAGGTCTATTCACAGCGCGTGCGACTGCACAGGCAGCGCTTGCGCTGTGAACTTTGTGGATTTCAATGATGGATTCAGTGAGGGTAAGTCCTTAGAAGTTACACTTGAAAAAAGCAAGTGTAAAGTTGTTCATTGGCTGCGGAGGAAGATATATTTTATCGTGGAGCTTCTGAAATGCAATATTTTTGTTTGGGAAAGGGAGAGAAGTTATTTTAAGAAATTTTAAGTAAGTTTTAAAGTTAAAATTTTTTTTTTTCAAAGGGTTTTCAGAACGGTAGGTAGAAGGAGCAATTGTGGCTGTGTGAATGGAATGTGAGAATGAGTTATGTATGTATGTCCACATATATTCCTTTACGTATATGTATGTATGTTTTATATTCCTTTACTAATGTGTATGAATGTATGTTTTTGATTATGATTTTCCAATAAGTTACTTTCTCTGAAAGTCATAATTAAATAATACATTCATACACATAAGTAAAGGAATATATACATAACACGCAAAGGAATATATACAGACATACATACTTTCAGAAGCTCCACGATAATAAATATCTTCCTCCGCAGCCTCTGGAGCAACTGTACACATGCTTTTTTCATGTGTAAGTTGTAATGACTTGACCTCACTGAAAGCATTAATGAAAGCGGCGAATTATACTGCGCACGCGCTGCCTGTGCAGTCGCACACGTTCTGCCTCGGAACCCCTTCGTTCAGAGGACAGGAAATGCCGGTTTTCCCCACATGCACTGTGCATGCTGAAAACCGGCATTTCATCCAGCCAGATGCGTAAGTACCCAGACCGTACTCGCGCATTTGGAAGGGAATTACTGGGCCAACATTTTACATGTCAATAAAGTGAAAAATTTAACAATTGCACGACTTGCCCCCTCGCATCTGTGACTGAGGGTCCAAGGAGCTGCATTGCGCAAGTGGTCATCATCGTATGTATCCTCACACTGTTCCCTTTGGGGAACTGTATGAAGTGGTGGAAGGATTTATGGCCGTGATTAACGCTCATTCCGTGACCATATCCATCTTTGAACCAGCCATTAGGGTGGTTAGTCCTATGGCGGGAGGGTTTTACGGGCTCCCACAACCCATCTGAGGGGGGGGGGCACCAACACCCACGGATGCAATTATCCCGCTGGATGTCCACCCAGAATTTAAAGTTGCAGCTCTGATTCCACTTGCCGGGACTGTCTGGAGTGGGTTTCAAAACCGTACTCCTTCTGGCCCAGCGGCGGGGATGCTTACTGCTACGCAAAAGGCCCACTCCGCACAAAAGGTGACACCCATACGTTTCCTGCGCCTTTTCCCTCCCCGTGACTGGAGCCCTATGCTGCCATTTCACGTTGCTAATCGGGTTGGGCCT
The DNA here is from genome assembly GCF_052327205.1 of Somniosus microcephalus. Lineage (NCBI taxonomy): Eukaryota > Metazoa > Chordata > Chondrichthyes > Squaliformes > Somniosidae > Somniosus > Somniosus microcephalus. The sequence goes on along the minus strand of NW_028225184.1, from coordinate 46,961,151 downwards.
TTGTCATAGCGGTAGGATCCCCGCCGCTGGGCCAGATCAGGGTAGGGTTTCGAACTCCGCTCCAGACAGTCCCGGCAAGTGGAGTCGGAGCTCCGGCTCTAAATTCTGGGTTGACATCCAGTGGGATATTTGCGTCTGTGGGTGTGGGTGGCCCCCCCCTTGTATAGCTTGTGTGAGCCCGTAAAACCCTCCCGCCATAGGACTAACCGCCCTAATGGCTGGTTCAAAGATGGTTACGGTCACGGAATGAGCGTTAATCATGGCCATAAATCCTTCCACCACTTCATACAGTTCCCCAAAGGGAACAGTGTGAAGACACGTATGACGACGACATTGCTAAATAAATAAATGGAATTAAAAAAAATCTTTTAGGGCTTTTAAAAGTCTTTAAATTGCTTTAATGCTCTTTAAAGCTACTTCAGATTGCTCAAAATAATGTAAACATTTTAAAAAGTTTATAAAAGTTACCAAAATCTTCAATAAACTTCCAAAAACCTATTTAAACAGCTGCTTTGCATATAAAAATGCTTAGCAGCTTGAGACAAACATTGGGGGCGTGTCCAGTGAAACTGAGACCTCAAGGGGCGTGTCTCACTTGCACTGCACGCTCATGGCTTCGCGCTGGCTGCACTCCTGGGCGGCGTGACGTCATACGCTGCCCGGGATTCTTCTTTCTGTTTCAGCAAGTGCAGGCGTCCCTGGAGCTGATCGGCAGGAGCGCGGGGTAAGTGCAAAAACGGGGCTGCAAGCCCCGTTCAGCAATTTCTGGCCCGATATGATTGGGATTACGGAAACATTGCTCCAGGGTGACCAAGGCTGGGGACTGAACACCGAGGGGTATTCAATATTCAGAAAAGATAGGCAAAATGGAAAAGGAGGTGGGTAGCATTTCTGGTTAAAGAGGGGATTAACACAATTGTAAGTAGGATATTAGCTCTGATGAAGTGAAATTTGTATGGGTAGAACTGAGAAATACCAAGGGACAGAAAACGTTAGAGGGAGTGGTATGCAGACCACCAAACAGTAATGCGAAGGATGGGGATGGCATTAAACGGGAAATTAGAGACACGTGCAATAAGGGCACAGCACTTCTCAAGGCTGACTTTAATATACATATAGATTGGGCTAACCAAATTAGTAACAATACTGTGGAGGAGGAATTCCTGGAGTGTATACGGGATGGTTTCCTGGACCAATATGTCGAGGAACCAACTAGAGGTCAGGCCATCTTAGACTGGGTATTATGTAATGAGAATTGATTAATTAGCAATCTTGTTGTGCAAGGCCTCTTTGGTCGAAGCGATCATAATATGATCCAATTCTTCATTAAGATGGAGAATGAAGTAGTTGACTCAGAGACTATGGTCCTGAAATTAAATAAAGGAAACTACGATGTTATGAGGGGCGAGTTGGGTAGGATTGATTGGGGAATGTTACTCAAACCGTGGACGGTGGGTAGGCAATGGCAAACATTCAAAGATCGCATGGATGAACTACAGAATTTGTTCATCCCAGTTTGGCATAAAAATAAAACCAAAAAGGTGACTCAACCGTGGATAACAAGGGAAATTAGGGATAGCATAAGATCCAAGGAGAGGACATATAAATTGGCCAGAAAAAGCAGTAAACGTGAGGACTGGGAGCAGTTTAGTGTTCAGCAAAGGGCGACAAAAGAATTAATTAACAGGGGGAAAATAGAGATTGACAGAATGTTTGCAGGGAACATAAAAACTTTTGTTAAAGCTTTTATAGATATGTGAAGAGAAAAAGATTGGTGAAGTCAAGTGTCGGTCCCTTGGAGTCAGAATCAGGGGAATTTACAATGGGGAACAACGAAATGGCAGACCAATTCAATACATACGTTGGTTCTGTCTTCACAAAGGAGGACACAAATAACCTCCCAGAGATGTCGGGGAACATAGGGTCTAATGAGAGAGATGAACTGAAAGAAATCAGTATTTGTAGGGAAATGGTGTTAGGGAAATTGCCGGGATTGAAGGCCGATAAATCCCCAGGGCCTGATAATCTACATCCTAGGGTACTTAAGGAAGTGGCCATAGAAATAGTAGATGCATTGCTGCTCATCTTCCAAAATTCGATAGACTCTGGAACAGTTCACATAGATTGGAGGGTAGCTAAAAGTTGGGAGAGAGAAAACGGGGAATTATAGACCGGTAAGCCTGACATCGGTAGTGGGGAAAATGCTAGAGTCCATTATAAAAGATGTAATAGCAGCGCACTTGGAAAACAGTGCGGTCAAAGTCAACATGGATTTACAAAATGTAAATCGTGCTTGACTAATCTACTGGAATTTTTTGAGGATGTAACTGGTCAAATAGATCAGGGAGTACCAGTGGATGTGGTCTATTTGGACTTTCAGAAGGCTTTCGATAAGGTCCCGCATAAGAGATTAGTTTAAGACACATGGGATTGGGGGCACGGTACTGACTAGGATCGAGAACTGGTTGGCAGACAGGAAGCAAAGTGTTGGAATAATCGGGTCTTTTTCCGAGTGGCAGGCAGTGACTAGATCGGTCCTAGGACCCCAGCAGTTCACAATATATATTAATGATCTAGACGAGGGTGCTAGATTTCTTAGCTCCAAGTTTGCAAAGCTGGATGGGCGTGTGTGCTGTGGGGAGGATGTCGAGAAACTCCAGTATGTTTTGGACAAGTTGGGTGATAGGGCAGAAGCATGGCAGGTGCAGTATAATGTGAATAAATGCGAGGTTAGCCACTTCGGTTGGAAAACAGGAAGGCAGATTATTATCTGAACGGCAATAGATTGGGAGAAGGGGAAGTGCAAAGAGATCTGGGTGTCCTTGTGCACCAGTCGCTGAAGTTAAGCATCCAGGTGCAGCAGGCGGTTAAGAAGGCAAATGGTATGTTGTCCTTCATAGCGAGAGGCTTCGAGTACAGGAGCAAGGATGTTTTGCTGCAGTTATACGGGGTCTTGGTGAGATCACATATTGTGTATTGTGTGCAGTTTTGGTCGCCTTATCTGAGGAAGGATATTCTTGCCATGGAAGGAGTGCAGCGACGATGCCCCAGACTGATACCTGGGATGGCAGGAATGACGGATGAGGAGAGATTGGTTCGATTGGACTTATATTCGCTGGAGTTTAGAAGAATGAGACGGGATCTCATTTAAACTTATAAAATTCTAACAGGACTAGGCAGACTAGATGCAGTAAGGATTTTCCCGATGGCTGGGAGTCCAGAACCAGGGTTCACAGTCTAAAATAAGGGGTGAACCATTTCGGACTGATGAGGAGGAACTTTTTCAGCCAGAGTGGGGAACCTGTGGAATTCTCCCACAGAAGGCAGTGGAGGCCAATTCATTAAATATATTCAAGAAGGAGTTAGATATATTTCTTAAGTCTAAAGGGGTCAAGGGATATGGGGAGCAGGTAAGGACAGGGTACTGAATTTGGATGATCAGGCATGATCTCATTGAATGGCGGAGCAGGCTCGAGGGGCCGAATGGCCTACTCCTGCTCCTATCTTCTCTGTTTCTATGTTTCTAGCCCGTGCTATACCTGCCCTGGGACTGTTTGATGGGACAGCGTAGAGCAAGATTAAATCTGTATTTCAACGTGCTGTACATGCCCTGAGAGTTTTTGTTGGGACAGTGGAGAGGAATCTTTACTCTGTATCTAACCAATGCTGTACTGGCCCTGGGAGTGTTTGATGAGACAGTGTACAGGGAGATTTACTCTGTTTGTAACCCGTGCTCTACCTGCCCTGGGAATGTTTGATGGGACAGTGCAGAGGGAAATTTATTTAGTCTCTAACCCGAGCTGCACCTGTCCTGAGGGTGTTTGAAGGGACAGTTTAGAGGGAGCTTTACTCTGCAGAGAACCTGTACTGTCGCTGCCATGGGAGTGTTTGATGTGACAATGTAGATGGAGCTTTCTCTGGATCTAACATGTGGTGTACCTGCACATGGAATGTTTGGTAGGAAAATGTAGATGCAGCCTTACACTCTATCTAACTTGTGCTATACCTGCCCTGGGAAAATTTGATGCGAAAGTGTTGAGGGAGCTTTACTCAGCATCTAAGCCGTGCTGTACCTGGCCTGGGAGTGTTTGATGGGACAGTGCAGAGGGACCTTTACTCTGTAGCTGACCTGAGCTGTACCAGCTCTGGGATTGTTTGGTGGTACAGGGTAGAGGGAGATTTACTCTGTACCTAACTCGTGCTTTACCTGCCCTGGGAGTGTTTAATGGGACAGTGTACATGGAGCTTTACTCCGTATCTAACCCGTGCTGATCTTGCGTTGGTAGTTTCTGATAGGACCGTGTAGATGGAGATTTACTCTGTATCTAACCCGTGTTGTACCTGTCCTGGGAGTGTTTGATGGGACAGTGTAGAGGGAGCTTTACTCTGTATCTAAACCGTGCTGTACCTGCCCTGGGAGAGTTTGATGAGACAGCGTAGAGAGAGATTTACTCTGTATCTAACCTGTGCTGTACCTGCCTTTGGAGTGCTTGATGGGACAGTGTAGAGGGAGCATTACCCTATAGATGACCTGTGCTGTACCTGCTCTGGAAATGTTTGATGGTACAGGGCAGATGGAGATTTACTCTGTATCTAACCCGTGCGGTGTCTGCCCCGGGTATGTTTGATGGGGCAGTCTAGATGGAATTTTACACTGCATCAAACCGTGCTTTACCTGCCCTGGGATTGATTGATGGAACAGTGCAGAGGGAACTTTACTCTGTATATAACCCGTGCTGTACCTGCCCTTGGAATTATTGATGGGACAGTGTTGAGGGAGCTGTACTCTGTATCTAACACGTGCTGGACCGGCCATGGGAGTTTTGAATAGACAGTGTAAATGCAGCTTTACTCCATATCTATCCCGTGCTGTTTCTGCTCTGTGAGGGTTTCATGGGACCATGTAGATGGAACTTTACTCTGGATCTAACCCCTGCTGCAGATGCCCTGGGAGTGTTTAGTGGGACAGTGTAGAGGGAGCTTCCCTCTGCATCTAACCTGTACTGTACCTGTCCTGGGAGTGTTTGATGGGACAGGGTAGAGCGAGATGTATTCTGTATCTAACCCGTGCTGTACATGCCCTGGGAGCGTGAGATGGGACAGTGCAGAGATAACTTTACTCTGTATCTAACCCATGCTGAACCTGCCCTGGGAGTGTTTGATTGGACAGTGTAGAAGGAGCTTTACTCTGTACATAACCCGTGCTGCACCTGCCCTGGGAGTGTTTGATGGGACATGTAGAGGGACGTTTACTCTGTATCTAACCCACGCTGTACCTGCCCTGGGAGTGTTTGATGGGGCAGTGTAGAGGGAGCTTTACTCTGTATCTAACCCGTGCTGTACCTGCCCTGGGAGTGTTTGATCGGACAGTGTAGAGGGTGCATTACTCCCTATGTAACCCCTACTGGACAAGCCCTGGGAGTGTTTAATGGTACACTGTAAAGGGAGCGTTACTCTATAGCTAACCTTTGCTCTACCTGCCCTGGGAGTGTTTGATGGGACAGTGTAGTGGGAGTTTTACGCTGTACCTAACTGGTGCTGTATCTGCATTCTGTGTTTTTGATGGGGCAGCCTAGTTGGAGATTTACTCTGTATCTAATCCGTGCTGTTCCAGCCCTGGAATTGTTTGATGAGGCAGTGTAAAGGGAGTTTTACTCTGTATCTAAGCCGTGCTGTACCTGCCCTGTGTGTGTTTGATGGAAAAGTGCAGAGGGAGCTTTAATCTGTATCTTACCAATTCTGTACCTGGCGTGGGATTGTTTGATGGGACAATGTTGAGGGTGCTTTTCTCTCTATGTAAGCCGTTCACTACCTGCCCTGGGAGTGTTTGATGGGAGAGTGTAGATGGAGCTTTAGTCTGTATCTAACCCGTGGTGTGCCTCCCCAGTGAGTGTTGGATCGGACAGTGTTGAGGGCGCTTAACTCTGTATGTAACCCGTGCTCTACCTGCCCTGGGATAGTTTGATGGGACACTGTAGAGGGAGCTTTACTCTGTATCTAAACCGTGCTCTACCTGCCCTGGGAGTGTTTGATGGGACAGTGTAGAGGGAGCTTTACTCTCTATCTAACCCGTGCTGTATCTGCCCTGGGAGTGTTTGATGGGCTGTGTAGAGGCAGATTTAAACTGTATTAGACCGAGCTGTATCAGCCCTGGGAGTGTTTTATGGGACAGTGTAGACGGACCATCACTCTGTATCTAAACCGTGCTCTACCTGCCCTGGGCGTGTTTGATGGGACAGTGCAGAGTCGGATTTACTCTGCAGCTAGTCCGTGCTGTACCTGCCCTGGGTTTGTTTAATGGGACAGTGTAGACAGAGCTTTACTTTATATCTAACACGTGCTGTACCTGCCCTGGGACTGTTTGCTGGGACAGTGCAGAGGGAGCTTTACTCTGTATCTAACCCGTGCTGTACCTGCATGGGAGTGTTTGATGGGGCAGGGTAAAGGGAGCCTTATTTTGTATCTAAGCCGTGCTGCACCTGCCCTGGGTGTGTTTGATGGAAAAGTGCAGAGGGAGCTTTAATCTGTATCATACCATTTCTGTACCTGGCCTGGGATTGTTTGATGGGACAGTGTTGAGGGAGCTTTACACTGTATCAACCCGTGCTTCCACTGCCCTGGGAGTGTTTGATGGGAAAGTGCAGAGGGAACTTTGCTCTGCATCTACCCTGAGCTGTACTGGCCATTGGAGTCTCTAATGTGACAGTGTAGACGGAGCTTTACTCTGTCTCTAACCTATGCTTTACCGTTCATGAGACTGTTTGATGGGACAGTTTACAGGGAGCTTTACTCTGTATCCAACCTGTGCTTCAAATGCCTTTTGAGTGTTTGATGGGACAGAGCAGAGCGAGTTTTACTCTGTATCTAATGTGTGCTGATCTGGTCATGGGAGTGTTTGACGGGACAGTGTAAGGGAGCTTTTCTCTATATCTAACCTGTGCTGCAACTGTCCTGGGTCTGTTTGATGGTGCAGTTTAGAGGGAGCTTTACTCTGTAGCTGACCTGTGCTGTACCTGCTCTGGAAGTGTTTGATGGGACAGTGTAGAGGGAACTTTACTTTGAATCTGACCCGAGCTGTATCTGCACTGGGACTTTTTGATGGGTCACTGTAGAAGGATGTTTACACTGTATCTAACCCGTGCTGTATCTGCCCTGGATGTTTGTGATGGGGCAAACTAGCTGGAGCTTTACTCTGTATCTAATCCGTGCTGTACCTGCCCTGGAATTGTTTGATGTGGCATTGTAAATGGAGCTTTACTCTGTATCTAAGCCGTGCTGTACCTGCCCTGGGTGTGCTTGATGGAAAAGTGCAGAAGGAGCTTTAAACTGCATCTTACCCCTTCTGTACCCGGCCTGGAATTGTTTGCTGGGACAGTGTTGAGGGAGTTTTACTCTCTATCTAACCCGTGCTGTACCTGCCATTGGAATTTTTGACGGGACAATGATGCGGGAGCTGTACTCTGTATCTAACACTTCTGTACGTGAACTGGCAATGTTTGATGGGACAGTGTAGAAGGAGCTTTATACCGTATCTAACCCTTCCTGTCCCTGCCCTGTGAGTGTTTGATGGTAGAGTGTAGAGGGAGCTTTACTCTGTATCTAACCCGTGCTGTACCTGCCCTGGGAGTGTTTGATGGGACAGTGTAGAGGAAGTTTTACTCTGTATCTAACCGGTGCTGTATCTGCCCTGGGTGTTTTTGATGGGGCAGCCGAGATGGAGATTTACTCTGTATGTAATCCGTGCTGTTCCAGCCCTGGAATTGTTGATGGGGCAGTGTAAAGGGAGCTTTACTCTGTATCTAAGCTGTGCTGTACCTGTCCTGGCAGTGTTTGATGTGACAGTGTCGAATGAGCTTTACTCTGCTAAAAACCGTTCTGACCCTGCTCTGTGAGTGATTGATGGGAGAATGAAGATGGAGCTTTAGTCTGTATCTAAACCGTGGTGTGCCTCCCCAGTGAGTGTTGGGTCGGACAGTGTGGAGGGAGCTTAACTCTGTATATAATCCGTGCTATACCTGCCCTGGGAGTGTTTGATGTGACACTGTAGAGGGAACTTTACTCTGTGTCTAACCGTGCTCTACATGCCCTGGGAGTGTTTGATGGGACAGTGTAGAGGGAGCTTTATTCTGTATCTAACCCGTGCAGTACCTGCCCTGGGAGTGTTTGATGGGATGTGTGGAGGCAGATTTACAGTGTATCTAACCCGTGCTGTAACTGCCCTGGGAGTGTTTTATGGGACAGTGTAGACGGATCTTTACTCTGTATCTAACCTGTGCTGTACCTGCCCTGGGAATGTTTGATGGAGCTTTACTCTGTATCTAACCTGTGCTTTACCAGCCATTGGAGTGTCTGCTCCGACACTGTTGATGGACCTTTACTCTATCTCTAACCTATGCTTTACCGGCCATGGGATTGTTTAATGGGACAGTGCACAGAGAGCTTTACTTTATAACCAACCTGTGCTGTACCTGCCCTGGGTGTGTTTGACGGGGCTGTGTATATGGAGTTGTACACTGTATCTAGCCTGTGCTGTAGAGAGGAGCAATTTAAACTCAAATGCTTTCTATTCCACACGCCTCAAATTCCTGAGAATTAAACTCAGAGACAGTGTTTCCATTGGCCAATCCTGTTCTTAAAAAATTCCTTCTGCACACCCGGCAATGTTTTTTCTCTGTCTTCATACCATTGTAATTGCATTTTTTTACGTTCACGCTTCAAGTTTCTAAATGCTGATGTACAGAGGGTTCTGGTGGTCCTTGCACATGAATCACAAAAACTTGGCGTGCAGGTACAGCAAGTGCTTAGAAAGACAAATGGAATGTTGGCTTTTATTGAAAGCGGGATGGAGTATAAACTTGGGAAGTGTTGCACAACTGTACAGGGCGTTGGTGAGACCGCACCTTGTGTACTGCGTACAGTTTTGGCCTCCTGATTTAAGGAGTGATACACTTGTATTGGAAGCAGATCAGAGAATGTTAACGAGGTTAATTGCTGAGATGAAGCGGTTGTCTTATGAAGCAAGGTTGAGCAGGTTGGGCCTATATTCATTGGAGTTCAGAAGAATGAGAGGTGATCTTATTGAAACATATAAGATTCGGATGGGGCTGGAAAGGGCAGATGCAGGGAGGATATTTCCCCATGTGTGTTAATCTAGCACTAGGGGGCAGAGTTTCAGGATAAGGGGTCGCCCATTTAAAGCTGAGATGAGGAGGAAATTCTTCACTCAGAGGGTCGTGAATCTTTGGAATTCTCCACCCCAGAGGGCTGATGAGTTGGTGCCATTGAATATTTTCAAGGCGGAGATGGACATAAATTTGACCTACAGGGGAGTCAAGAGTTATGGGGAGCAGCCGGGAAATTGACGTCGAGGCCAAGATCAGATCAGCCATGATCTTAGTAAATGGTGGGACAGGCTCGATGCGCCAAATGGCCTGCTCCTGCTCCTAGTTATCTTGCTCTTATGCTCTTATGTATGAAAGGGGTTAACTGAAGCTGTTTGTTCATTGAATGTAATTAATGTCAGTCTCCACGGGTTACCTGAAACTGTTTGTTCAATGACTGAAATTAATGTCAGACTCCACGGGTTAATTGAAGCTGTTTGTTCAGCGACTGTAATTAATGTCAGTGTCAATGGACATTATTGTATCAGTGCAGGGTTTCCCTCTTCTATTAATAAGGGGCTCCTTTCATGTGTTATCCCATAGTGTCAGTGAGAGCATCACCTCTGGCACTGACAGGACTCAGCGCACTTCTCCACAGAGAGGGAGTCGGAATCTGAGAACAGTAGATTGGACTGTTGCAACAATGGATTGGGATCTAACAACAGTGGATAGGAATGTTACAATAATGGACAGGAGTATATCCTGGGTGTTTGATTATCTTTATGAATATTCTGATTATCTCACATTGGAAGAGCGGATCTATTACGCACTTTTGACTATTCAATGCTTTTACTATCTCGTCCTTGCTGCTGTTGGTGTTCCTGGTAAGTTTCTCTATCTAGCTATTCTATTAACGAGGTTTTACTATATTACTGTTCTTGTCAATTCCTCGCCCCTCCTTGCTGCTGTTGTTGGTCCTGGTAAGTCTCCGTATCCAACTATTAACTCTGCAAACCTTTCCTAACTGTATTACTGTTCTTGTCATTTACTCTCCCCTCTTTGCTGGTATTGGTATCCCTGTTATATTTCTATATTTAGCAATTAGATTTGTAAACCACTTTTCACTGGATTACTGTGTTTGTCATTTACATCTTGGGAAGACCAAAGCCATTGTCTTCGGTCCTCATCACAAAATCCATTATCTATTGACTCAGTCCTCCACCCTGGCCAATGTCTGAGGCTGAACCAGACTGGTCACAACCTCGTCGTTCTATTTGAATGTGAGCTGATCTCCGACCTCATATACTGTGAATCACCAGGACTGCCTACTACCCCCTCCATAATATCTCCCATCTACACCCTGCCTCAGCCCTTCCACTGCATAAACCCCCATCTGTGCCTTTGTTAAATCCAGACTCGAAAAATACAATGCGCCCCTGGCCGGCCTCCCAGTTACAAGCCTCCATAAACTAGAGCTCATCCAAAACTCTGCTGCCCATATCCTAACTCGCACAAGACCCGTTCACCCATCACCTCTGTACTCACTGACCTACATTGGCTCCCGATCCGGCAACACCTCGATTTTAATATTCTCATCTTTGTGTTCAAATCCCTCCATGTCCTCACCCGTCCAGTTAGTCCCATTCCCCGGCGCTTTTCCAAAAGTCCTGCAAATTGCTCCCCTTATATATTTATCCAATTCCCCTTTTCAAGTTAATGTATTTCCCACTGTACCTCTCCCAGTCCGTCTGTCTCTATTTTACTTTCTATTTTCTCTCTCTCTCTCTATCCCTCTTCTCTGTCTGTCTCTTGCACATAGAATCATACAGTGATACAGCACAGATGGAGCCCATTCCGTTCATCGTGTCTGTGCCATCTCTTTGAAAGTGCTCTCTAATTAGTCCTACTCTTTAGCCAGAGCCCTGTAAAAATTCCCCTTCAACTTATTATCCAATTCCCTGTCTAAAGTTACTATTGAATCTGCATCCACCACGTTCTCAGACAGAGCATTCCAGAACACAACAACCCACTGCATAAAGAAAATGCTCCATCTCTCGTCTGGTTCTTTTGACAAATACCATAAATCTGAGTCCTCTGCTTGCCCAACATTTTGCCACTAGAAACAGACTTACCTACTTTCTCGAAATACATATTGCTTTTAAACATCCATATTTAATCTCCCCTTATGGAAAAGGACAATGATAGAGTATAATGTCTCCAGGTGGGAAAGACCAATTGTAGTAAGCTGAGATATGATTTAGCAAAAATGGACTTGGAACAGCTGCTTGAAGGGAAATCGGTTTCAGAGCAGTGAGAAGCTTTCAAGGAGGAGATAGTGAGGGTTCAGAGCAAATATGTTCCCACACCTAAAAAGGGTGGAACAGCCAAATTTTAAACCATCTGAATGTCAAGGAACATACCGTGTAGGATAAGGGAAAAAAGTTAAGCTTTTAACAGATACCGAGAGTTCAATACTTCAGAAAACCTGGAGGAGTATAGAAAGTGCAGGGGTGAAGTTAAAAAGTAAATTGGGAAAGCAAAGACAGGGCATTAAAAAATATTGGCAAGTCAAATCAAGGTAATCCAAAATATGTTTTATAAGTACATAAAGCGCAAGAGGATAATTAAGGAAATAATAGGGCTTATTAGAGACCAAAATGGTAAGCTGTGTGTGGAGCTGGATGACGTGGATATGACTCTTAATAAATAATTTGTGCCTGTCTTCAGAGAAGAGAGGGATGATGCAAAAAATTGTACTTAAGGAGGAGTGTGTAATATTAGCTTAGATAAATATAGTGAGAGAGGAAATGTTAAGGTGTTTACCAACTTTGAAAGTAGATAATTCACGAGGCCCAGAGGAAGAGTATCCCAGATGTTAAGAGAGGCAAGGGGGTAAATGTGTACAGTATTGGTCTCCTTTCCTAAGGAAGGATACAGTTGCCATCGAAGGAGTGCAATGAAGGTGCGCCAGAGTGGTTCCTGGAATGGGGGGATTGTCCTATGAGGAGAGATTGAGTAGGCTAGCCCCACATTATCAAGAGTTTAGCAGAATGAAAGGTGATCTCTTTGAAACATACAAAATATTTACATGACCTGACAGGGTAGATGCAGGGAGGACGTTCCCCCTGACTGGGAGTCTAGTGCCAGGGTTCATCGTCTAAGAATAAGAGGTCGGCCATTTAGGGCTGAAATGAGGAGACATTTCTTCACACCAAGAGTGGTGAATCTGTGGAATTCTCTACCCCAGAGGGCTGTGGAGGCTCTGTCATTGAGTATATTCAAGGCAAAAATCGATAGGTTTTTGAATATTAAGGGAATCAAGGGATATGTGGATAGTGCAGGAAAGTGGAGATGAAGCAGAAGATCACCTATGATATTATTGAATGGTGGAGCAGGCTCGAACGGCCAAATGGCCTACTCCTGCCCCTACTTATGTTTTCTTATGTTCTTGAGAGGCCAAGGGGTTAAGTGTTTAGCAGGCAATGAACACCTAATCAAGAGTGCAGAACCACAGCCATTGGCACAGAATCAGTCACACAGGCCTTTAAAAGAGGACAGGACATGTCACACAGGCTCTTTGAAGAGACAGAAAAAGACACACGTGCTTTATAAAGAGACAGAACCAGTTAAAAGGGCTTTTTAAAGAGACACGAGTAGTAAGACAGGGTTTTTAAAAGATAAACAACAAGACACACAGGTTTTTTAAAGAGACAGAACCAGTCATGCGGGCTTTTTCATCTGACAGGAACAGTCACACAGGCCTTTTAAAGAGACAGGAAAATCAAACAGTCGATTGAAAGACACAGGACCCGTCACACAGGCTTATTAAAGAGACAGAACCATACACACAGGCTTATTAAAGTGACAGGACAAGTTACACGGACTTATTTAAGAGACAGAACCAGTCACACAGGCTTTTTCATCTGACAGGAACAGTCACACAGGCTAATTAAAGAGACAGGACCAGTCACACAGTCTATTGAAAGAGGCAGGACCAGTCACACAGGGTTATTAAAGAGACAGACCCAATCACACAGGCTTATTAAAGTGACAGGACCAATCACACTGGCTTTATAAAGAGACAGGACCATACACATAGGTTTTTTAAAGAAATAGGACCAGTCACACAGGCTTTTGAAATAGACAGGAACAGTCACACCGGCTTTTTAAAGAGACAGGACAAGACACACAGGCATTTTAAGGAAACAAGTCGAGGCACAAAGGCCTTTTAAAGAGACAGGACCAGTCAAACAGGCTTTATAAAGAGACAGGACCAGTCACACAGGCCTTTTAAAGAGACAGAACAAGTCACACAGGCCTTCTAAAGAGACAGCACCTGTCACACAGGCTTTTTAAAGAGACGGGACCAGTCACACAGGCTTTTTAAAGAGAGAAAACCAGACACACAGGCATTTTAAGGAGACAAGTCTAGGCACAAAGGCCTTCAAAGAGACAGAACCAAACACATAGGTTTTTGAAAGAGACAGGACCAATCGCACAGGCATTCTAAGGAGACAAGTCCAGACACAAGTTTTTGAAGAGTCAGGACATGTCACACAGACATTTCAAAGAGACAGAAACAGTCACACTGGCTTTGTAAAGTGACAGGACCAGTCACACACATTTGAATGAGACATGAACAGTCACACAGGCTTTGTAAAGTGACAGGACCAGTCACACAGGTTTTTTAAAGGCAGGACATAGAAACATAGAAACATGGAAGATAGGAGCAGGAGTAGGCCATTCAGCCCCTCGAGCCTGCTTCGCCATTCAATGAGATCATGGCTGATCATCCAAATTCAGTACCCGTTCCCTGCTTTCTCCCCATACCCCTTGATCCCTTTAGCCTTAAGAAATATATCCAACTCTTTCTTGAATATATTTAATGAATTGGCCTCTGCTGCCTTCTGTGGTGGAGAATTCCACAGGTTCACCACTCTCTGGGTGAAGAAATTCCTCCTCATCTCAGTCCTAAATGGCTTACCCCTTATCCTTAGACTGTGACCCCTGGTTCTGGAATCACCGACCATCGGGAACATCCTCTCTGCATCTAGTCTGCCCAGTCCCGCCAGAATTTTATAAGTTTCAGTCAGATCCCCTCTCATTCATCTAAACTCCAACGGGTATAAGCCCAATCGAACGCATCTCTCCTCATACGTCATTCCTGTCATTCCACGTATCAGCCTGGTGAATCTTCGCTGCACTCCCTCCATGGCAAGAACATCCTTTTCTGATAAGGCGACCAAACCTGCACACAATACTCAAGGTGTGGTTTCACCAAGGCCCTGTACAACTGTAGCAAGACATCCTTGTTCCTGTACACGAACCCTCTCGCTACGAAAGCCAACCTTCCATTTGCCTTCTTAACCGCCTGCTGCACCTGCATGCTTACCTTCAGCGACTGGTGCACAAGGACACCCAGGTCTCGTTTCACTTCCCCTTCTCCCAATCTATTGCCATTCAGATAATAATCTGCCTTCCAGTTTTTGACACCAAAGTGGATAACCTTGCATTTATCCACGTTATATTGCATCTGCCATACTTCTGCCCAATCACCCAACCTGTCGAATTCATACTGGAGTTTCTCGGCATCCTCCTCACAGCCGACAGGCACAGCCAGCTTTGTATCGTCTGCAAACTTGGCGATATTACATCTAATTCCCTCGTCTATTTCATTAATATATATTGTGAATAGCTGGGGTCCTAGGACCGATCCCTGCGGTACCCCACTAGTCACTGCCTGCCACTCAGAAAAAGGCCTGTTTATTCCAACACTTTGCTTTCTGTCTGCCAACCAGTTCTCTATCCAAGTCAATAACTTGCCCCCAATCCCGTGTGCCTTAACTTTACACGCTAATCTCTTATGCGGGACCTTATCGAAAGCCTTCTGAAAGTCCAAATACACCACATCCACTGGTTCTCCCTTATCTATTCTACCAACTACATCCTCAAAAATATCCAGTAGATTAGTCAAGCACGATTTACCCTTTGTAAATCCATGTTGACTTTGTCCGATCCTGTCACCGTTTCCCAAGTGTTCTGCTATTACATCTTTTATAAAGGACTCTAGCATTTTCCCCACTACCGATGTCAGGCTGACAGGTCTGTAATTCGCCGTTTTCTCTCTACCATCATTTTTGAATAGTGGAGTAACATTATCTAATCTCCAATCCATGGGTACTTTTCCAGATTCTATCAAATGTTGGAAGATGACCAGCAATGCATCTACTATTTCTAGGGCATCTTCCTTAAGTACCCTAGGATGTAGGTTATCAGGCCCTGGGGATTTATCGACCTTCAATCCCGTCAATTTCCCTAACACCATTTCCCTACAAATGCTGATTTCTTGTAGCTCAGTACCAGTCACATATGCGTATTAAAGAGACAGGAAGAGCCACACCGGCTTTTAAAAGAGACAAGACCTGTCACACCGGCTTCTTCACCAGTCAGGACATGTCAATACGTGCGATTGAAAGAGACAGGAACAGTCACACTGGCTTCTTAACTAGTCAGGACATGTCAATCCGAGCGATTGAAAGAGACAGGCCGAGTCAGGCTTTTTCTGGAGACAGCACCATTCACACAGCCTTTTTAAAGAGACAGGATCAGTCACACAGGCGTTTCAAAGAGACAAAAGCTGATAAACTGGCTCTGAAACCGATAGAAACAGTCACAGCGTCATTTTATAAAGACAGGACTTGACACAGCCACGTTTTAAGGAGACAGGACCGGACACACAGGCTTTTTAAACATAAGAACATAAGAAATGGTAGCAGAAGTAGGACATTCGGCTCTTCGAGCCTGCTCTGCCATTCAATGTGTTCATGGCTAATCTTCTGCCTCAAGTCCATTCACCGGCCCTAATGCCATATCCCTTGATATAACAACTAATCAGAAATGTATCGACTTCTGTTTGTAATATACCCAATGACTGAGCCTCCACAGCCCTCTGAGACAGAGAATTCCAAAGATTCATCACCCTCTGTTTGAAGACATGTCTTCTCATCTCAGTCCTGAATGGCCTACCCTTTATCCTGAGGCTGTGGCCCCTGGTTCTAGACTCCCCAGCTAAGTGACACATTCTCCCAGCATCCACCCTATCAAGCCCCGTAATAGTTTTGTATGCTTCAATGCGATCCCCTCTCATTCTTCTGAATTCAAGAGAATATAGGCCGAGTTTACTCAATCTCTTCTCATACGAATGTCCCACCATCCCAGGATTCAATCTCCTGAACCTTCGTTGCACTCCCTCTGTGGCAAGTATATCCTTCCTTAGGTAAGGAGACCAAAATTGTACACAGTACTCCAGGTGTGGTCTCACCAAGGCCCTATATAACTGGAGTAAGACTTCGTTACTCCTGTACTCCAATCCTCTTGTAAAGAATGCCAGCATATCTTTGCCTTCCTAATGGCTTATTGCACCTGAGCATTCACTTTCAGTGACTCAGGTACAAGAACACCCTGATCCCGTTGAGCATCTGAATTTCCCAGTCTTTCACCATTTAGGAAATACTCTGCCTTTCTGTTTTTTTTACCAAAGCGGATAACTTCACATTTATCAGCTTAAAGTGACAGGGCCAGTGAAACATGCTTTTTCAAGAGGGAGGACCAGGCACACGTTCTTTTAAAAGAGACAGGAAAAGTCAAACTGGCTATTTAAAGTGACAGGTCAATCACACATGATTTTTGTAGAGACAGGACTTTTCACACAGGCTCTTTAATCAGTCTGGACCTGTCACGCAGCCTTTTCCAAGAGACAGGAGAAGTCACACTGTCTATTTAAGGAGACAGGACTAATCACACAGGCTTATTAAAGGGACAGGATCTATGACACTTGCTATTACAATAGACATGCCCAGTCAGACAGGCTCTTTATGGAGACAGCACCCGTCACACCAGCGATTTCCAGAGACAAGACCAGTCACACAGGCTTTTGAAATACATAGAAAGTGTAACATCGTCATTTTATAGAGTCGGGACCTGACACACCCGCGTTTTAAAGAGACAGGACCAGTGAAACATGCTTTTTAAAGTGACAGGACCAGTCACAGCGGCTATTAAATGATACAGGCCCAGTCGCAAGTGCTTTTGAACGAGACAGGACCAGGCACACTGTCCTTTTAAGGAGACAGAAGCTGCTACACTGGTATTTTAGAGAGTCAGGGCCAGTGACACAAGCTTTATAAAGAGACAGGAACAGTCACCCGAGCTTTTTTAACTGACAGGACCAGCCACACAGGATTATTAAACCGAAACGTCCAGTCACACAGGATTATAATCAGAAAGGACCAGTTACATAGGCGTTTTAATCAGAAATGACCTGTCACACAGGCTTAGTAAAGAGACAAGACCAGTCACACAGTCTTTTTAACGATACTTGACAAGTCACACAGGCTTATTAAAGAGACAGGAACAATCACACAGGCTTATTAAAGAGACAGCACCAGTCACACAGGCTTATTAAAGAGACAGGACCAGTCACACTGGATTATTAAAGAGACAGGACCTGTAACACATGCTTCTTAACGAGACAGGACCAGTCGCACAGGCTTGTTAAAGAGACAGGACCTGTCACACCATATTTAAAAAAAAGATGTTACCAGTCACATATGCCTTTTAAAGAGACAGGAAAAGACACACTGTCTCATTAAAGAGATAGGATCAAACACACCGGCTGTTTAAAGAGACTGGACCAGTCAGGCAGGCTTTTTAAAGAGTCAGGACCTGTCACATAGGCTTTTTAAACAAACAGGACCAGTCACACAGGTTTAGTAACAAGACAGGACAGTCACACAAGGTTTTTATAGAGAATGGACCAGTCACACAGGTTATTTTAATGAGAGAGAACCAGACGAACATGTACATGAAAGAGGCAGTACCTGTCACACCGGATATTCAATGAGTCAGGCTCAGTCACACAGGCGTTTTAAAGAGACAGGACAACAACAGCAACAACAATTTGCATGGTTATAGCACCTTTAACGTAGTAAAATGCCCCTAGGCGCTGCAAAGTAGTATTTTAAGACAACAAATTTGACTGTGAACCGCATAAGGTTAAATGAGGGCAGGTGACCAAAAGCTTGGTGAAAGAGGTAGGATTTAAGGAGCGTCTTAAGGAAGGAAGAGAGGTGCAGAGGTTTCCCGAGGGAATTCCAGAGCTTATGGCCTGGGCAACAGAATGCACGACCACCAAAGGTTAAGCGATTATTATCAGGGATGCTCAAGAGGGCGAAATTAGAGGAGTGCAGATATCTCAAGGGGTTTTGGGCCTGAAGGAAATTGCAGAGATAGGAAGGGGCAAGGCCAAGGAAGGATTTGAAAATAAGGAGGAGAATTTTGAAATCCAGACGCTGCTTAACCGGGAGCCAATGTAGGTCAGCGAGCACAGGGGTGATGGGCGAAAGGGGCTTGGTGCGAGTTAGGAAATGAACAGACGAGTTTTGGATGACCTCAGGTTTACGTAGGGTGGAATGTGGCAGTCCAGCCAGGAGTGTGTTGGAATAGTCAAGTCTGGAGCAAACAAAGGAATGGATGAAAGTTTCATCAGCGAATGAGCTGAGGCAAGGGCGGAGACGGGCAATGTTATGGAGGTGGAAGTAGCCGGTCTTTGTTGTACCGCTGATATGTGGTCGGAAGATCATTTCAGGGTCAAATATGACACCAAGGTTGCGAGCAGGGTGGTTCAGCCTCAGACTGATGTTAGGGAGAGGGCTGGAGTCAATGGCTAGGGAACGGAGTTCGTGGCAAGGACCAAAAACGATAGCTTCATTATCCCCAATATTTAACTGGAGAAAGTATTTGCTCATCCAAAACTGTATGTTGTACACACCGTCTGATAATTTAGACTCCGTGGAGGGGTAGAGAGAAAAGTTAGTGAGGTAGATCTGGGTGTCGTCAGCGTACATGTGGAAACTGACGCTGTGTTTTCAAGGGGCACCATGCAGATCAGAAATAGGAGGGGGCCAATGATAGTTCCAAGGGGAACGTCAGAGGAAACGATACGGGGGCGGGAAGAGAAGCCATTGCAGGTGATTCTCTGGCTACGATTAGATGGATAAGAATGGAAGCAGGCGAGTGCAGTCCCACCCAGCCGGACGACGGTGAAGATGCTTTCCAGAAACATGGAGTGGTCAATCGTGTCAAATGCTGCAGACAAGTCAAGAATGGCGAGGAGGGAAATTTTACCTTCGTCACAGTCACAATGGTTGTAATTTGTGACTTTGATGAGAGCCATTTCGGTAATGTGGAAAGGGCGGAAATCTGATTGGAGGGATTCAAACATGGAATTGCGGGAAAGATGGGCATGAATTTGGGAGGCGACAACACGTTCAAGGACTTTGTAGAGGAAAGGGAGATTGCAGATGGGGCGGTAGTTTGCAGGGACGGAGGCATCAAGGTTTTTTTTGAAGAGAGGGGTGATGACGATCAGATTTGAGGGAGAGGGGGAGAGTACCCGAGGAGAGAGAACCGTTAACAACATCAGCTAACATGGGAGCCAGAAAAGGGATTTGCATTATCAGCAGTTTGGTGGGAAAATGGTCGAGGGAAAATGGTTCTCATCGTCAGGATGAGCGCAGACAGATCATGAGGGGAGATCGGACAGAAGCTGCAGAAAGATCTGAGTTCAGCGCTAGGGAAGGGGGCAACGTTAGATGAAGTTTGGCCCAGTGGGGTGGGGAAGAAAGGGAAGTGGCAGAGGCAGCTGAACGGATAGTCTCAATCTTAGAAACAAAGAAGTCCATGACCGCCGCACATGTTATCGGAGGTGTGGCCGGAGGAGACAGTGAGAGGGGTTTGAGAAGACGGTTGGCAGCAGAGAATAGGAGCCGGGGTTCATCATTTCATTCCAGAATGATTCTGGAATAGTGAGCAATTTTGGCAGACGAGAGCTGGGCCCGATAGAGCTTTATGTGGTCCAGACAGATCAGGTGCTGAACGGCTAAGGACCAGACACACAGGCTTTTTAAAAAGGCATGACCAGTCATACATGCCTTTTAAAGAGACGGGAAATGTCACGCAGGCTATTTAAAGGGACAGGACCTGACACACCGGATTTTTAATCGGACATGATTGGCACGCAGGCTTTCTAGAGAGGCACGACTAGTCACACAGGCTTTTTAAAGAGACAGGAACAGTCTCACAGGCTTTGTAATGAGACAGGACGAGTCGCACTTGCTTTTGAGAGAGACAGCACCAGTCACAGTGGCTTTATAAAGAGACAGTACCTTTAACACATGCTTTTTAACAAGACAGGACCAGTCGCACAGGCTTTTTAAAGAGACAGGACCGGTCACATCGTGTTTTTAAAGAGATAGGATCAATCGCACCGAATGTTAAAAGATACAGGAACAGGCATAGAAGCGTTTAAGGAGACAGGGCCTGTCACACAGGCTTTTCAAGATACAGGACCAGTCATACCGGCTTTATAAAGATACATGGCTTGTCACACGTGTTTTTGCTAGAGAAACGCTCATTCTCATAGGCATTTTAAAGGGAGAGGACCAGTCAGACATGCTTTTGAAAGAAAGAGAACCAGTCACTCACGCTTTTTAAAGAAACAGGTCGAGTCAGTCAGGCTTATAATGGAGACAGGGCCAGTCACACTGGAGTTTTTTAGAGACAGAACCAGTCACACAGCCTTTTTAATGAGACAGGGCCAGTCAGACAGGCGGTTTATAGACACAAGTCCAGTCACACAGGATTGTTAAAGACAAAAGACCAGTCACACAGGCCTTTATAGAGACATCACCAGACACAAAGGCTTTTATAGAGAAAGACCCTGTCACAAAGGCTTTTATAGAGACAGACCCTGTCACAAAGGTTTTTATAGAGACAGACCCAGTCACAAAGGCTTTATAGAGACAGACCCTGTCACAAAGGCTTTTATAGAGACAGACCCAGTCACAAAGGCTTTTATAGAGACACGCCAGTCACAAAGGCTTTTATCGAGACAGACGCTGTCACAAAGGCTTTTATAGAGACAGACCCAGTCACAAAGGCTTTTATAGAGACAGACCCTGTCACAAAGGCTTTATAGAGACAGACCCTGTCACAAAGGCTTTTATAGAGACAGACCCAGTCACAAGGCTTTTATAGAGACAGACCCAGTCACAAAGGCTTTTATAGAGACAGACCCAGTCACAAAGGTTTTTATAGAGACACGCCCAGTCACAAAGGCTTTTATAGAGACAGACCCAGTCACAAAGGCTTTTATAGAGACAGACCCTGTCACAAAGGCTTTTATAGAGACAGACCCTGTCACAAAGGCTTTTATAGAGACAGACCCAGTCACAAAGGCTTTTATAGAGACAGACCCAGTCACAAAGGCTTTTATAGAGACAGATCTGTCACAAAGGCTTTTATAGAGACAGACCCAGTCACAAAGGCTTTTATAGAGACAGAACCTGTCACAAAGGCTTTTATAGAGACAGACCCAGTCACAAAGGCTTTTATAGAGACAGACACAGTCACAAAGTATTTTATAGAGACAGACCCAGTCACAAAGGCTTTTATAGAGACAGACCCTGTCGCAAAGGCTTTTATAGAGACAGACCCTGTCAAAAAGGCTTTGGTAGAGACAGATCCTGTCACAAAGGCTTTTATAGAGACAGACCCAGTCACAAAGGCTTTTATAGAGACTGACCCAGTCACAAAGGCTTTATAGAGACAGGCCCAGTCATCAAGGCTTTTATAGAGACAGACCCTGTCACAAAGGCTTTTATAGAGACAGATCCTGTCACAAGCGTTTTTTATAGAGACAGACCCAGTCACAAAGGCTTTTATAGAGACAGACCCAGTCACAAGGCTTTTATAGAGACAGACCCTGTCACAAAGGCTTTTATAGAGACAGACCCAGTCACAAAGGCTTTTATAGAGACAGACTCAGTCACAAAGGCTTTTATAGGGACAGACCCAGTCACAAAGGCTTTTATAGAGACAGACCCAGTCACCAAGGCTTATATAGAGACAGACCCTGTCACAAAGGCTTTTATAGAGACAGATCCTTTCACAAAGGTTTTTATAGAGACAGACCCAGTCACAAAGGCTTTTATAGAGACAGACCCAGTCACAAAGGCTTTTATAGAGACAGACCCAGTCACAAAGGCTTTTATAGAGACAGACCCTGTCACAAAGGCTTTTATAGAGACAGACCCAGTCACAAAGGCTATTATAGAGAAAGACCCAGTCACAAAGGCTTTTATAGGGACAGGCCCAGTCACAAAGGCTTTTATAGAGACAGACCCAGTCACAAAGGCTTTTATAGAGACAGACCCTGTCACAAAGGCTTTTATAGAGACTGACCCAGTCACCAAGGCTTTTATAGAGACAGACCCAGTCACAAAGGCTTTTATACAGACAGACCCAGTCACAAAGGCTTTTATAGAGACAGACCCTGTCACAAGGCTTTTATAGGGACAGGTCCAGTCACAAAGGCTTTTATAGAGACAGACCCTGTCACAAAGGCTTTTATAGAGACAGACCCAGTCACAAAGGCTTTTATAGAGACAGACCCAGTCACAAAGGCTTTTTAAAGAGGCAGACCCTGTCACAAAGGCTTTTATAGAGACAGACCCAGTCACAAAGGCTTTTATAGAGACAGACCCTGTCACAAAGGCTTTTTAAAGAGGCAGACCCAGTCACAAAGGCTATTATAGAGACAGACCCAGTCACAAAGGCTTTTATAGAGACAGACCCTGTCACAAAGGCTTTTTAAAGAGACAGACCCAGTCACAAAGGCTTTTATAGAGACAGACCCTGTCACAAAGGCTTTTTAAAGAGGCAGACTCAGTCACAAAGGCTATTATAGAGACAGACCCAGTCACAAAGGCTTTTATAGAGACAGACCCTGTCACAAAGGCTTTTTAAAGAGACAGGACCAGGCACACTGGCTTTTTAACGATATACAACTAATCACACCGGCTGCTTAAAAAGACACGAGCAGTCACAGAGCCTTTGTAAAGAGACCGGACCAGTTACAAAGGACTTTAAAGACAGGACCAGTCACACAGACTTAGTAAGCAGAGATTACCAATCACACAGGCTTATTAAAGATACAGGAACAGTTAGCCATTTGGGACTGAGATGAGCAGGAATTTCTTCACCCACAGAGTGGTGAACATGTGGAAATCTCTGACACAGAGGGCGGTGGAGGCCAGTTCATTAAATATATTCAAGAAGTAGTTGGATATACTTCTTAAGGCAAAAGGGATCAAGGGATATGGGGAGAAGGCAGGGACTGGGTACTGAATGTGGATGTTCAGCCATGACCTCATTGAATGGCGGAGCAGGCTCGAGGAGCTTGAATGGCCTACTCCTGCTCCTATCTTCTATGTTTCTATGTTTCTGGGTGAAGAAATTCCTCCTCATTTCTGTCCTAAATGGCTTACCCCTTATCCTTAGACTGTGACCCCTTGTTCTGGACTCCCCGACCATCGGGAACATCCTTCCTGCATCTAGTCTGTCCAGCCCTGTCAGCATTTTATAAGTTTTAATGAGGTCCCCTCTCATTCTTCTAAACTCCAGCGAGTATAAGCCCAATCGACCCAATCTCTCCTCATAAGTCATTCCTGCCATCCCAGGTATCAGCCTAATGAATCTTCGCTGAACTCCTTCCATGGCAAGAACATCCTTCCTCAGATATGGCAACCAAAACTGCACACAATACTCAAGGTGTGGTCTCACCAAGGCCCTGTACAACTGCAGCAAGAGATCCTTGTTCCTGTACTCAATCCCTCTCGCTACGAAGTCTAACATACCATTTGCCTTCTTAACCGCCTGCTGCACCTGCATGCTTAACTTCAGCGACTGGTGAACAAGGACACCAAGGTCTCGTTGCACACCCCCTTCTCCCAATATATTGCCATTCAGACAATAATATGCCTTCCTGTTTTTGTCACCAAAGTGGATAGCCTTACATTTATCCACATTATAGTGCATCTGCCATGCTTCTGCCCAATCAGTCAACCTGCCCAAATCACACTGGAGTTTCTCAGCATCCTCCTCACAGCACACACGCCCAGCCAGCTTTGTGTCGTCTGGAAACTTGGAGATATTACATCTAGTTCCCTCGTCCAGATCATTAATATATATTGTGAATAGCTGGGGACCGACGTCCGGTCCCTGCAGTACCCCACTAGTCACTGCCTGCCACTCAGAAAAAGAGCCGTTTATTCCAACTCTGCTTTTTGTCGGCCAACCAGTTCTCTATTCATTTCAATACGTTGCCCCCAATCCCATGGGCCTTAACTTTACACGCTAATCTATTATGCGGGACATTATCCAAAGCTTTCTTAAAGTCCAAATACACCACATCCACTGGGTCTCCCTTAACTATTTTACCAGTTACATCCTCAAAAAATTCCAGTAGATTAGTCAAGCACGATTTACCTTCTTAAATCCATGTTGACTTTGTCCGATCCTGTCACTGCTTTCCAAGTGCCCTGATATTACTTCTTTTATGAAAGGCTCTAGCATTTCCCCCTACCGATGTCAGGCTTACCGGTCTGTAATTTCCCGTTTTCTCTCCAACAACTTTTTTGAATAGTGGGGTAAAATTGGCTACCCTCCAATCCATGGGTACTGTTTCAGATTCCATCGAATGTTGGAAGATGATCAGCAATGCATCTATTATTTCTAAGGCCACCTCCTTAAGTACACTAGAATGTAGATTATCAGGCCCTGGGGATTTATCGGCCTTCTCTCCCGTCAATTTCCCTAACACCATTTCCCTACAAATACTGATTTCTTTCAGTTCCTCGCTTTCATCAGACCCTCTGTTTCCCGACATCTCTGGGAGGTTATTTGTGTCCTCCTTTATGAAGCCAGAACCAAAAAATGTATTTAATTGGTCTGCTATTTCTTTGTTCCCCATTATAAATTCTCCTGATTCTGACTGCAGGGGACCTACGCTTGACTTCACCAATCTTTTTCACTTCACATATCTATAAAAGCTTTTACAGCCAGTTTTTATGTTCCCTGAAAGCTTACTCTCATATTCTCTTTTCCCTTTCTTAATTAATCCCTTTGTCTTCCTTTGTTGAATCCTAAACTGCTCCCAATCCTCAGGTTTTCTGCTTTTTCTGGCCAATTTATATGTCCTATCCTTGGATCTTATACTATCCCTAATTTGCCTTGTTAGCCACGGTTGAGTCACCGTTTTTGCTTTATTTTTATGCCAATCTGGGATGAAAAAATTCTGTAGTTCATCCATACGGTCTTTGAATGTTTGCGATTGCCTATCCACCGTCAACCATTTGAGTGACATTTCCCAATCAATCCTACCCAACCCGCGCCTCATACCATCGTAGTTTCCTTTACTTAAATTCAAGAACCTAGTCTCTGAGTCAACTACTTCATTCTCCATCTTAATAAAGACTTCTATCATATTATGATCACTCCGACCCAAGGGGCCTCGTACAACAACATTGCTAATTAATCCATTCTCGTTGCATAATACCCAGTCTAAGATGGCCTGATCTCTGGTTGGTTCCTCGATGTGTTGGTCCAGGAAACCATCCCGTATACACTCCAGGAATTCCTCCTCCACGGTATTGTTACTAATTTGGTTAGCCCCATCTATATGTAGATTAAAGTCACCCATGATGACTGCTGTGCCCTTGTTGCACGCTTCTCTAATTTCCCTGTTAACGCCATCCCCAACCTCCGCATTACTGTTTTGAGGTCTATATAACACTCCTACTAACGCTTTCTGCCCTTTGGTATTTCTCAGTTCTACCCATGCATATTCCACATCATCAGAGCTAATATGCTTCCTTTCAATTGTGTTAATCCATTCTTTAACCAGCAATGCAACCACACCTCATTTTCCTTTTTCCTATGTTTCCTGAATATTGAATACCCCTGGATGTTGTATTCCCAGCCTTGGCCACTCTGGAGCCATGTTTCTGTTATCCCAATCAAATCATTTTTGTTTTCCTTTATTTGCGCAGCTAATTCATCCACCTTATTACGAAAGCTCCTCGCATTAAGACACAAAGCCTTCAGGCTTGTTTTTTTTACGCTCTTACACTTACTAGAATTATTATTTACTGCGGCCATGTTGGAGTTAAACCGATGATTTTTCTGACTGCCACTTTTGTTTTTGTGCTTTCTACCTTTTGCTTTTATCCTAGTTTCCCATTCCTCTGTCTCCCTGCGCAGGTTCCCAACCCTCTGCCATTTTAGTTTCAACCCTCCCACAGAGCACTAGCAAACACTCCCCCTAGGACATCAGTCCCGGCCCTGCTCAGTTGCAAACCGTCCGGTTTGAAGTGGTCCCACCTCCCCCAGAACCGGTTCCAATGTCCCAGGAATTTGAATCCCTCACCCTTGCACATGTCCTCTAGCCTCGTATTCATCTGAAATATCCTTCTATTTCTACTCTGACTAGCACGTGGCACTGGGAGCAATCCTGTGATTACCCTCTTTGAGTACTATTTTTTTAATATACCTCCTAACTTCCTATCTTCTGGTTTAAGGACCTCATCCCGTTTTTTACCTCTATCTTTGGTACCTATATGCACAACGACAACTGGCTGTTCACCCTCCCCTTTCAAAATGTTCTGCAGCCGCTCTGAGACATGTTTGACCCTTGCACCAGGGAGGCAACACAACATCCTGGATTCTCGTTTGCAGCCGCAGAAACGCCTATCTATTCCCCTTACAATTGAATCCCCTATTACTATAGCTCTACCCCGCTTTTTCCTCCCGTCCTGTGCAGCAGAGCCACCCTTGGCGCCAAGAATTTGGCTGCTGCTGCCTTACTCTGATAAGCCATCTCACTCAACAATATTCAAACTGGTATATCTGTTTGAGAGGGGGATGTCCACAGGAGACTCCTGCACTACCTGCCTGTGCCTACTATTCTGTCTGTTGGTCACCGCTTCCCTTTCTGCATGTCCAACCTTTGCCTGCGGTGTAAGCAACTGCTTAAACGTAAACTCCATGACGTCCTCAGCATCACGAATGGTCCAGTATATATCCAATCGCAGCTGCAGTGCCGTAATGCGGTCTGCCAATCATGCAGGCGTCTTAAAGTGACTGGACCAATCACACAGCCTATTTAAATGGACATGACCAGTCACACATGCTTTTGGTAGAGAATGGATCATTCGCACAGGCTTTAGAAAGAGACTGGACCAGTCATACATGCTTTTTAAGATGTGAGTTTCAGTCACTCAGGCTTTTGAAAGGGACAAGTTCAGTCCCACATGCTTCTTAAAGTGACAGGACCAGTAAAACAGGCTTTTTAAAGAGGCAGGACGAGTCACACATGCTTTGTGAAGAGACAGGACCAGTCACACAGACTTTGTAAAGAGACAGGACCAGTCACACAGACTTTGTAAAGAGACAGGACCAGTCACACAGGCTTTCGAAAGAGACAGGACCAGTCACACAGGCTTTAAAGAGACAGGACCAGTCACACAGGCTTTTTAAAGAGACAGGACCAGTCACACAGGCTTTATAAAGAGACAGGACCAGTCACACAGGCTTTAAAGAGACAGGACCAGTCGCACAGGCTTTTTAAAGAGACAGGACCAGTCACACATGCTTTGTGAAGAGACAGGACCAGTTTCTCGGGCTGTTTAAAAAGAAACTACGGATCACACAGGCTTCTAAATGAAACAGGACCAGGGACATAGTCTTTTGAAGGAGAAAAAACGCTGAAAACACAAGTGCCTAGAAAATCCTCTCGGGCAGAGGCTCAAAACACACGATTTCGGATCCGAAATTTTTCCCCCCCATATCTCTCCTTACAGATTGTTAGATCATTAATGTTCGTTGACAAGTTCTAATCTTGTCCTGTTTATGACCCCTTACAACATGCTTTTTTTGGGAAGTCTTAGTTTTAATGTGTTTTATTGTCAAATGTTTAATAAAAATTTCGAATCCCTTGTTAAACATTTCTCAGTATTAATGACAATTGGGTTCTTACCCACATGTAGTTCCTCTGCCTTTTTTAATTTATTCATGGAATGTTGGCATTGCTGGCCAGGCAAGCCAATCCCTAATTCTTGGGATCCCTAATCCTGGAGAAGGTGGCGTGGAACCGGCTTCTGGAACTGCTGCAGTCCTTATGGCGAATGTACGTCCACGGTGCTGACTTTGGTACAGCGGAATGGCTTGCTCGGCCATTTCAGAGGGCAGTTAAGAGTGAACCACATATGGGCAGCCCAGGTAAAGATGGCAGGCTTCCTTTCCTAGGCTTTCACAACAATCTTCCATTACTGATAATATATATTATTTCAAATGTATTATGTGAAATTAAATTCCCCAGCTGGTGTGGTGGGATTATCAGTCCTGTCCTCTGGATTACCAGTTCAGTAACATAAACACTGTCATAAATCACAACTTCGACAAGAAGTAACTCAGGAAGCACTACTGAACGGACAGCTGAGGGTGCCGACCGAGGAGTATAAATACTCGGGCGTAGGCCCCACTTGACCAGAGACAATCTGGAAACAGGAAACTAGTGACTACTAAACAAACCTCCATGTTTTGTTACAAGTCGATTAAAGCCTTGCTTTATGTACAACCAGGTGCCCAGTGAGTCTTTATTCCATCAAACACTCTGCTAATTTACACCACGTCTACAGAGAGTAATCTATCACACCTTTGATTTGTGCCTTGTAGGTGTTGGAGATATTTGCAGGATGCAGGAGGTGAGTTATTCTCCTCAGAATACCCGATTCTGACCTACTGTAGTAACGACGGCATTTATGTAGCTGGCCCAGATGATTTTCTGATCGTTAGCGACCCCTACAATTTTGATGGTGGAGGATTGGGTGCTGGAAATGCCATTGACTGGCAAGTGAAGGAGGTTAGATGATCTCTGGTTGGAAGTGGTCATCTTCTCCTGCTTGATTGGAGATAATTTACCATAATAACAGCAGAAATGAGGGATTGTAGTTATGTGGAGAGACTGGGACTGTTCTTCTTAGAGCAGCGAAGGTTAGGGGGAGATTGAATAGAAGTATTTAAGTGATAAGTGTATGAATACCCTCTACTCGGAGCTCCGACACGGCAAGTGTACCCGAGGTAGGCAGAGGAAACGCTTCAAGGACACCATCAGAGCCTCCTTGAAAAAGTGCAACATCCCCACCGACACCTGGGAAACCCTGGCCCAAGGCCACACAAAGTGGATGAGACGAATCCGGGAAGGCATCGAACACCTCGAGTCTCTTTGCAGAGAGCAAGCTGAAGCCACGTGCTAACAGCGGAAGGAGCGCACGTCAACCCAAGCATCCCACCAACCCGCCCATTCAAACACCATCTGCCCCACCTGTGACAGAGACTGTAGGTCCCGCATTGGACTCATCATTCACCTGAGAACTCATTTTTACTGTGGAAGCAAGTCATCCTCGGTTCTGAGAGACTGCCTAAGAAGAAGATTGCTCCCGTAAATAAGGAGAAATTGTTTCCACTGGCTGACTTGCCAGTATTAAAAGGAGGAGCTTTGTTCACGCAGTGAGTTTTTATGATCTGGAACTAACTCTCAGAAAGGCTGGTGGAAGCAGATTCAATAGGGTCCGGTCGTAGCATGCTCGCTTCTGAGTGAGAAGGTCCTGTGTTCAAGTTCCACTCCAGCGATGTGAGTACAGCAATCTAGCTAACACTTCAGTGCAGTATTTAGAGGGTGCTGCACGGCCAGAGGGGCAGTACTGAGGGAGCACTGCACTGTCGGAGAGAGGGTACTGAGGAAGCAGTCCACTGTCAGAGGGTCTGTACTGAGGGAGCGCTGCAATGTCGGAGGGTCAGTACTGTGGGCGCACTGCACTGTTGGAGGGTCAGTACCGAGGGAACGCTGCACTGTCAGATTGGCAGTACTGCTGAAGTGCCGTACTGTCGGAGTGTCAGTGCAGAGGGAGGGCTGCACTGTTGGAGGGGCAGTACTGATGGAGCGCTGCACTGTCTGAGGGGCAGTACTGAGGGAGGGCTGCACTGTCGGATTGGCAGTACTGCTGAAGTGCCGTACTGTCGGAATCTCAGTGCAGAGGGAGGGCTGCACTGTCGGAGGGGCAGTACTGATGGAGCGCTGCACTGCCTGAGGGGCAGTACTGAGGGAGGGATGCACTGTCGGAGGGGCAGTACTGAGGGAGCGCTGCACTGTCCGAATGGCAGTACTGAGGGAGCACTGCACTGTTGGAGGGGCAGTACCGAGGGAACGCTGCACTGTCAGAAGGGCAGTATTGAGGGAGCGCCACTATGTCCGAGGGAAGTAGTGAGGGAGCGCTGCACTCTTGGAGGTGCAGTACTGAGGGAGCGCGGCACTGTCGGAGGGCCAGTACTGGGGGAGCACTACATTGTCGGAGGTGCAGTCCTGGGGGAGCGCTAGATTGTCGGCTTTGCAGTACTGGGGGAGCTCTACATTGTCGGCGGTGCAGTACTGAGGGAGCGCTACATTGTCGGAGGGCCAGTACTGGGGGAGCACTACATTGTTGGAGTGTCAGTACTGAGGGAGCGCTGCATTCTCGGATTTGCAGTACTGGGGAGCTCTACATTGTCGGCGGTGCAGTACTGGGGGAGCGCTGTGTTGGCGGAGGAGCCATCTTTCTGATGCGACGTTAAACCGAGGCATAATCTGCTGTCTCTCAGGTGGATGTTTGAAGAAGAGCTGTGGAGTTTTCTTCAGTGTTCTGGCCATTATTTATCTCAAACAGCATCACTAAAATAGATGGTCTGGTCATTATTACTTTGCTGTTTATGGAACTTGACGTGCACAAACTAACGGCCGTATTTCCTACAGTACAACACTGAATACACTTCGAAATAACTTCATTGACTTTAAAGTGCTTTGGGACATCCCAAGGTTGTGAAAGGCGCTCTATAAATGCCAGTATTTCTTTGTTAATAGAAACTTTCAACAGGCGTTTGAATATGGATTTGAAAAGGAGAGATTTTCATTACCATTCACGGCTGGATATGACAGATTTGAAATAATTTCATCGCTGGCCTCTGTCCAATTTCATCCCACTGAGCACGATGGTAGTGACACATGATATGATGGAGTGTGTCCTCAGGGTGAAGGCGAGACATAATCTCCACAAATATTGTGCAGTGTTCAGTCCTACCAATATCGTCATGGACAGAGACATATGCGATAGGTAGGTTGGTGAGGACGAGGTCATGCAGGCTGTTCTATCACGTTGGTTCTCCCACCACCAGCCACAATCCCAGTCTTGGAGCTGTGTTCTTCAGGGATCAGTTAATGATAGTTCTTCCGAGCCACTCTCGGTGATGAACATTAAAGTATACCCCCTTCCAAACCATAGTATATTTTGTGTCCTTCCTGCTCTTGGTGCTCCTATCACCTGGGGTTCAGCATGGAGATGTGCCGATTCATCAGCTGAGGGAGGTCGGTAGGTGGTAATCAGCAGGAATTTACAACTGCCCATATCTGGATGGCAGCCATGGGACTTCATTATGTCCTTGGGCAATGTTGAGGACTCGCAGTATCTCACCCACCAGATTGCGTACACCTCTGGCCTCACTTCTGGTGGGTCTGTCCTGCTGTCATACCCTTGGATGGTGAGGGGGAGTCGGGATTTGTTAACTGATAGGTATGGTTCTGTGATTATGACTGCGAGAATTCAATGTTTCCAGAGCGGTTCCTTGAGTATTGAAAAAGTTACAGGGTATTTACCGAATTGTTTCCTATTTTAAGCACATCCCTTTGATTGCTTGGAGTCAACCCTTTGATTGTTTTCTTTATGTTTCCCCTCTGTAAAGCACCATTAAAAGTTTGGTTGGGTGAGTTCAATCTTTAGAAACATCTTGCTGTTCTTGTTGTAGATTCAGGTGAACAGAATGCCCTGGGAATGAAATTACTGGACTGAGGCGGGAGCAGTGTAATCTAGGTGGCCCTGGAAATGTAATTACTAGACTGACGTCAGGGCAGTGTAATCTAGGTAGCTCTGGGAATGAAATTCCTTGACTGAGGCGGAAGCAGTGGAATCTAGGCGCCCCTGTGAATGAAATTCCTGGACCGAGGCAGGAGCAGTGTAATCTTGGCGGCCCAGGGAATGAAATTCCTGGACTGAGGCAGGAGCAGTGTGATCAAGGTGGCATGGGAATTAAATACCTGGACTGTGGCGGGAACACTGTAAATTAGGCGGCACTGGGAATGAAATTCCTGGACTGAGGGGGGAGCAGTGGAATCTAGGCGGCACTGGGAATGGAATTACTGGAATGAGGCGGGAACAGTGGAATCTAGGTGGCCCAGCGAATTCAATTCCTGGACTGAGGCGGGAGCAGTGGAAACTAGGTGGCCCTGGGAATGAAATTCCTGGACTGAGAAAGGAGTAGTGGAAAGTAGGCATCTCTGGGAATCACATTCCTGGTCTGAGAAAGGAGCAGTGGAATTTGGCGACTCTGGGAATTAAATTCCTGGATTGAGGCAGGAGCAGTGTAATCTAGGCAGCCCTAGGAATGACATTCCAGGGCTGAGGCGGTAGCAGGGGAAAATAGGCAGCCCGTGGAATGAAATTCCTGGACTGAGGCGGGAGCAGTGGAATCTTGGTGGCTGTGGGAATTATATCCTGGAATGAGGCGGGAGCAGTGGAACCAAGGCGGCCCTGGGAATGAATTTCTTGGACTCAGACGGGAGCAGTGGAATGTAGGCAGCCCAGGGAATGACTTTCCTGGAATGAGGCTTGAGCAGTGGAATCTAGGCGGCCTTGTGAATGAAATTCTTGGAATGAGGCGGGAGCAGTGGAAGCTAGACGGCTCTGGGAATTAAATACCTGGACAGAGGAAGGAGCAGTGGAATGTAGGCGGCCCAGGGAATTACATTCTTGGACTATAGGGGAACCAATTGAATCTAGGCAGTCCTAGTAATGACTTTCCTGGACTGTGGCAGGAGCAAAGTAATCTAGGCCGCCCTGGGAATGAAACTTTTGAACTGAGGAAGGAGCAGTGGACTGCCTAGGGAATGAAATTCCTGGACTGAGGAAGGAGCAGTGGAATCTATCCGGCCCTGGGAGGGACATTCCTGGACTCAGGCGGGAGCAGTGGCATCTTGGCGGCCCTGGGAATGAAATTCCTGGACTGAGGAAGGAGCAGTGGATTCTAGTCGGCCCTGAGAATGAAATTCCTGGACTAAGGTGGGAGCAGTGGAATCTAGGTGGTCCATTAAATGAAATTCCTGGACGGAGCGGGGAGCTGTAGAATCTAGGCGGCTCTGGGAATGAAATTCCAGGATTCAGGCGGGAGCAGTGAAATCCAGGCGGCCCTGGGAATGAAATTCCTGGACTGAGGCAGTAGCAGTGGAATCTATGCGGCACTGGGAATTCATTTCCTGAACTGAGGTGGGAGCAGTGGAATCTAGGCGGCCCTGGGAATGAATTTCTGGATTGATTTGGGAGCAGTGGAATCTAGACGACGCTGGGATTGAAATTCCTGGACTGAGGAAGGAGCAGTCGAATCTAGGCGGCCCTGGGAGGGACATTCCTGGACTGAGGCGGGAGAAGTGGAATCTAGTCAGCCTTCGGAGGGACATTACTGGACTGAGGCTGGCACAGTGGAATCTTGGCGGCCCTGGGAATGAAAATCCTGGACTGAGAAAGGAGCAGTTGGAACTAGGCGGCCCTGTGAGGGACATTCCTGGATTAAGGCAGGAGCAGTGGAATCTTGCCGGCTCTGGGAATGAAAATCCTGGACTGAGAAAGGAGCTGTGGAATGTAGGCGGACCTGGGAATTAAATTCCTGGACTCAGGCGGGAGCAGTGGAATGTAGGCGGCCCAGGGAATGACATTCCTGGACTGAGGCAGGAGCAATGTAAACTCGGCAGCCCTGGGAATGAAATTCCTGGATTGAGGCGGGAGCAGAGGAAGCTAGGCGGCGTTGTGAATGAAATTCCAGGAATGAGGCGGGATCAGTATAATCTAGGCGGCCCTCGGAATGAAATTCCTGGATTGAGGTGGAAGCAGAGGAATTTAGGCGGCACTGGATGTGGAATTCCTGGACTGAGGTGGGAGCAGAGGAATCAAGGCGGCACTGGGAATGAAATTCCTTGACCGAGGCGGGCGCACTGGATTCTAGGCGGCCCTGGTAATGAAATTCCTGGACTGACGCAGAAGCAGTGTAAAGTAGGCAACCCTGGGAATTAAACTTCTGGATTGAGTTGTGAGCAGTGGAATCTTGGCAGCCTGGGATTGAAATTCCTGGACTGAGGCAGGAGCAGTGGAATCTAGGCGGCGCTAGGATTGAAATTCCTAGACTGAGGCAGGAGCAGTGTAATCTTGGTGGCTCTGGGAATTACATTCCTGGACTGAGGCGGGAGCAGTGGAATCTAGGTGGCACTGGGAATTATATTCCCGGACTGAGGCGGGAGCAGTGGAATCTATGCAGCCCTGGGAATTACATTACTGGAACGAGTCAGGGGCAGTGGAATGTAGCCAGCCCTGGGAATGACATTCCTGGATTCTGGCGGGAGCAGTATAATCCAAGCGGCCTGGGAATTAAATTCCAGGGTTGAGGCGGAGCTGTGTAATCTAGGCAGCCTGGGAATGAAATTCCAGGGTTGAGGCGGAGCTGTGTAATCTAGGCAGCCTGGGAATGAAATTCCAGGGTTGAGGCGGAGCTGTGTAATCTAGGCAGCCTGGGAATGAAATTCCTGGATTGAGGCGGAGCAGTGCCATGTAGGCAGTGACTTCATTCCATCACTGGGATCATCTCTAAGATACTGCCATTCAGGAACTTTTATTTATCCTTCATGTTTTTACCCCAATGTCCTGGCATGGTATAAATCAGAGTACACGTTTGGGGCAATGCATATTTTCTAGTATTTTATTCCATCCTTTTTTCTGTCACTTTCTCATCTTTTGTTCTCAGTTTGAGTTTAACACATGAAGAGAAATTTCGTTCTCTCTTTTCTGTCCACGGCACTCAAAGGATGGGTGAAATAGCAGCTTAACATTTACATTTACATTTGTAACAGTTCAGCAGAATGTTGTCTCAGGTTCAGAAGATTTTCACCAAATGCCGAAATGTCATCGGCCTGAAACGTTAACTTTATTTCTCTCTCCACAGATGCGGCCTGACCTGCTGAGTATTTCTAGCAGTCTCTGTTTTTATTTGCTGCTGTTTTCACCGAATGGTCGGTGTGGTGGCTTACACAGAGTCTCAGGAACAAATGATGGGAGATCACATCCGCATCGTTAAATGTATGAAATATCCGCTAATCATTTAGTTCCAGTCAGTGTCTCCATTCACACCCTCTCCAGTTCTGCATTAGTGGCACTGCTTCTGAAGGTTAGAGTAGGATTACAAAGATAATTTCCATTTCCACAGAATGTTCATTCAGTCAGATTTCAAAACATTTCTTTCCAAACTTTGTTTAGAATTTACAATTGATCCCATGCCCGTCTGGGGAAGATCAGTAGATCTGTCAGTGAGACCCAAAGTGATTCTGTATTGCCTCCTGCTATCCTTCAGGATAAACAAACCCAAATGATTGTTACTGATGTACTGAGGATAAGAAAATCCTTTCATATTTTTTCGTCTAATATTCACTGCAATGGTTGGAAAGCAACAGCTGAATAGTTGAAGGGTAAACCTCTTCCATTTGTTTTCAGGTACTTTACAAAAGCGTTCGGCGGCACTTTGCCTGTGGGACAGGTCGTCTGATTTCGATATAAATGACCTGGCCAATGATAACGATTTATTTTAATTCAGTGTCTATTCTTTGCAATGTTATTTGGAACATCTTCCTTTCAATGAGCTGCGATTTGTGCATTTCAAAAAAGTGTAGAAAACTCAATCTTTAACACTTCTTACAACCCAGTTATCTTAATAACTGCAGTGCAATTATATTTATTACATTATTGTCATATTACATCCATACATTTTCAATACAATTGCCTGTAATTATTGTACGCCAAGGTAGCAGTTCCTGTATTTTGCTGCAAAATGGATATTCTAACAAGGAGCAGGAATCCAAGCAGGACTTACCACTTCCATAACACAGGGGCACAGAAGCGGATTGCATCGCTCCAAATGCTGACTGATCCTAGGACACGAAGGCTTCCTGAGAGGTTCTGGTCCTTTGTGCCCCTGGTACCTCGGATGGTGCTCTTGTCTGCATGGTTAAAGGTAGATCCAACACTTAATCTCTCATTGATTAAGAATCTGTTACTTTAATTTTGTATTTACCACAATTTCATTTATTATTCCGCAATTATTCCCGATTATTATTGCAATATACCTTGTAGTCAGCTCCACAGGTAAAATAATTAGAATATGTCTTTGAGTGGCGCTAGTGAGTTGCAGATTTCACCCCAATACCATCAAATTGCTGCTTTTGCTCCCTTCCTGATATATAATGTTCCTGTTTATTTCCCTTCCTCACAGTGAATTTGGTGACAATTGTGATCCTTTCCCGGGGAAAGTGCGGTCTCTCCAAATGTGTCACTCGCTACCTGGTGGCCATGGCCACAGCGGATCTACTGGTCGTTATCCTCGATCTGATATTGAGGCAGATTCCCATTGTTTATAAGGACAAGTTTCATTTCGTGCTGTTCTTCCGCATGTGTAATATCCACGCCGTTCTGATTTATGCAGCCACAGACTGTTCTGTCTGGTTCACCGTCACTTTCACCTTTGATCGATTTGTGGCCATTTGTAGCCAGAAGCTGAAAACTAAATATTGCACCGAGAAAACGGCGGCTGTGGTTCTGGGAACAGTGACTGTGCTGAGCGGTTCAAAGAACATTTTCTGGTAT
The DNA here is from genome assembly GCF_052327205.1 of Somniosus microcephalus. Lineage (NCBI taxonomy): Eukaryota > Metazoa > Chordata > Chondrichthyes > Squaliformes > Somniosidae > Somniosus > Somniosus microcephalus. The sequence goes on along the minus strand of NW_028225184.1, from coordinate 46,924,331 downwards.
TTTATGTTCACAGATCAGTATTGGCTTCGGAACAACCCCTGGTTTTGTGGTGTACCACCCGATGTTTTGTTTTCACGTGTCTGGGGAGCAATCGAGTTCCTTCATTATATTCTCACCCCGGGGGTCCCATTTGTTCTGATTCTGCTGCTCAACGCTGTCACTATCAGGCACATTTTACTGGCCAGCAGAGCCCGCAGGAGACTCCGGGGTCCCAGCAGTGGGGGGAGTCCCAGGGATCCAGAGATGGAGAGTCGCAGAAAATCCATCATTTCACTGCTTGTTATCTCCGGCAACTTCATCCTGTTATGGGCAGCATTTACGGTGTTTTGTATATTGAACCGGATGTATGATTTGGGGTTATGGTCTGTATTTCTATCATATTATGTTCTCGAAATGGGTTTGATGCTGCAGCTGCTGAGTTGCTGCACAAACACTGGGATTTATGCAGTGACCCAGACTAAGTTCAGAGAGCAGTTGAAGAATGTGGGGAAATATCCCTTTACACTGATTGTAAAATTCATTAAAGGATGAGAATAAATGGTGAATTTGCAGCCTGAGAGCTCCCTGGGCCTGTTATTGTGAGCGAGCTGCTCACCTAGGGCTGGACCGGGCCGGGCTAGTGATCAGCAACATTCACAAACTCACTCACACAGTCTACACTGGGCTCCCTGGGCGCGATATTGTGGTGAGCCGCTCTCCCCCGAGTCGCAGGGCTGGTGATTTGGGAGATACACACACTCACTCACAAACTGACTACACTGGGCTCACTGTGTCTGATATTGTGGTGAGCCACTCTTCCCCGGGCCGCCCGTGGGACCGGTGATCAGGGACATTCACACACTCACTCACAAACTGACTACACTGGGCTCACTGTGTCTGATATTGTGGTGAGCCACTCTTCCCCGGGCCGCCCGTGGGGCCGGTGATCAGGGACAGTCACACACTCACTTACACACTGTCTACACTGGGCTCCCTGGGCCTGATATTGTGGTGAGCTGCACTCCCCCGGGCCGCGGGGCTGGTGATCGGGGACAATCACACACTCACAGACACAATGTCAACACTGGGCTCCCTGGGCGCGATATTGTGGTGAGCCGCTCTCCCCCGAGTCGCAGGGCTGGTGATTTGGGAGATACACACACTCACTCACAAACTGACTACACTGGGCTCACTGTGTCTGATATTGTGGTGAGCCACTCTTCCCCGGGCCGCCCGTGGGACCGGTGATCAGGGACATTCACACACTCACTCACAAACTGACTACACTGGGCTCACTGTGTCTGATATTGTGGTGAGCCACTCTTCCCCGGGCCGCCCGTGGGGCCGGTGATCAGGGACAGTCACACACTCACTCACACACTGTCTACACTGGGCTCACTGTGTCTGATATTGTGGGGAGCCACTCTCCCACGGGCCCCGGGGCCGGTGATCGGGGGCATTCACTCACTCACTCACACACTTTCTACACTGGGCTCACTGGGTCTGATATTGTGGTGAGCCGCTCTCCCCCGGGTCGCAGGGCTGGTGATTGGGGACATTCACACACTCACTCACAAACTGACTAATTGGGCTCACTGTGCTTGATATTGTGGTGAGCCGCTCTCCCCCGGCCCGCCCGCGGGGCCAGTGATCGGGGACATTCACACACTCACTCACATACTGTCTACACTGGGCTCACTGGGTCGGATATTGTGGCGAGCCGCTCTCCCCCGGCCCGCCCGTGGGGCCGGTGATCGGGGACATTCAATCACATAATGTCTCCACAGGGTTCCATGGGTCTGATATTGTGGTGAGCCACTATCCCCCGGGCCACCCGCTGGACCGGTGATCGGGAACATTCACATGATCACTCACACACTGTCTACACTGGGATCACTGGGTCTGATATTGTGGTGAGCCACTATCCCCCGGGCCACCCGCTGGACCGGTGATCGGGAACATTCACATGATCACTCACACACTGTCTACACTGGGATCACTGGGTCTGATATTGTGGTGAGCCACTATCCCCCGGGCCACCCGCTGGACCGGTGATCGGGAACATTCACACGATCACTCACACACTGTCTACACTGGGATCACTGGGTCTGATATTGTGGTGAGCCACTATCCCCCGGGCCACCCGCTGGACCGGTGATCGGGAACATTCACATGATCACTCACACACTGCCTACACTGGGATCACTGGGTCTGATATTGTGGTGAGCCGCTATCCATCGGGCCACCAGCGGGACCGGCGATCGGGGACATTCACACACTCACTCAAACAATGTCTACACTGGGCTCCCTGGGCCTGATATTTTGGTAAACCGACCACCTCCGGGCCGTGGGGCCAGTGATCGGGGACATTGACACACTCACTGACACACTGTCTACACTGGGCTGCCTGGGTCTGTAACTGTGGTGAGCCGCTCTCCCCCGGGCCGTGGGACCGGCGATCGGGTACATTCACACACTCACTTACACACTGTCTACACTGGGCTCCCTGGGCCTGATATTGTGGTGAGCTGCACTCCCCCGGGCCGCGGGGCTGGTGATCGGGGACATTCATACACTCACTCACACACTGTCTAAACTGGGCTCCCTGGGTCTCATATTGTGGTGAGCCGGTCTCCCCTGGACCGCCCGCGGGGCTGGTGTTCGGGGACATTCACACACTCACACACTGTATACACTGGGCTCCCTGGGCCTGATATTGTGGTGAGCCGCTCTCCCCCGGGCAGTGGGGCTGGTGATCGGGGACATTCACACACTCACTCACACACTCTCTACACTGGGCTCACTGGGTCTGATATTGTGGTGATCCGCTATTCCTCGAGTCGTGGGGCCTGTGATCAGGGACATTCACACACTCAGACATTCACACACCCACTCACACAGTGTCTACACTGGGCTCCCTGGGCGTGATATTGTGGTGAGCCGCTCTCCCCCGGGCTGGTGATCGGGGACATTCACACACTCTCTCACACATTCTCTGCAGTGGGCTCCCTGGGCCTGATATTGTGGTGAGACGCTCTCCCCCTGGCCGAGGGGCCGGTGATCGGGGACATTCACACACTCACTCACACACTGTCTATGCTGGGCTCCCTGGGCCTGATATTGTGGTGAGCCGCTCTCCCCCGGCCACGGGGCTGGTGATCGGGGACATTCACATGCACACTCACACACTATCTAAACTGAGCTCCCTGTGTCTGATATTGTGGAGAGCCGCTCTCCCCCGGGCTGGGATGGTGTTTGCGGACCTTCACACACACAATCACACAATCTCTACACTGGGCTCCCTGGGTCTGATATTGTGGAGAGCCGCTCTCCCCTGGGCCGGGACAGTGTTCGCAGATATTCACTCACTCACTCACACACTCTCTACACTGGGCTCCCTGGGTCTGATATTCTGGTGAGCCTCTCTACCCCGGTTACGGTGCCGGTGATCGGGGACATTCACACCCTCACTCACACACTATCTACACTGGGCTCCCTGGGCCTGATATTGTGGTGAGCCGCTCTCTCCCGGGCCGGGCTGGTGTTCGGGGACATTCACAAACTCACTCACACACTGTCGACACTGGGTTCCCTGGGACTGATATTGTGGTGAGCCGCTGTTCCCTGGCCACGGGGCCGGTGATCGGGGACATTCACACACACACTCACACACTGCCCACTCTGGGGTCCCTAGGCCTGATATTCTGGCGAGCCGGTCTCCCCTGGACCGCCCGCGGGGCTGGAGATCGGGGACATTCACACACTGACTCACATACTGTATACACTGGGCTCACTGGGTCTGATATTCTGGTGAGCCGCCTTTCCCTGGGCCGTCCGAGTGGCTGGTGATCGGGGACATTCACACACTCACTCACACATTGTGTACACTGGGCTCCCTGGGCCTGATATTGTGGAGAGCCGCTCTCCCCCGGGCAGTGGGGCTGGTGATCGGGGACATTCACACACTCACTCACACACTCTCTACACTGGGCTCACTGGGCCTGATATTGTGGTGAGCCGCTATTCCTCGAGTCGTGGGGCCTGTGATCAGGGACATTCACACACTCATCATTCACACACCCACTCACACAGTGTCTACACTGGACTCCCTGGGCGTGATATTGTGGTGAGCCGCGCTCCCCCGGGCTGGTGATCGGGGGCATTCACACACTCTCTCACACATTCTCTACAGTGGGCTCCCTGGGCCTGATATTGTGGTGAGACGCTCTCCCCCTGTCCGAGGGGCTGGTGATCGGGGACATTCACACACTCACTCACACACTGTCAGCACTGGGCTTCCTGGGCCTGAGATTGTGGTGAGCCGCTCTCCCCCGGACCACGGGGCTGGTGATCGGGGACATTCACATGCACACTCACACACTGTCTAAACTGGGCTCCCTGTGTCTGATATTGTGGAGAGCCGCTCTCCCCCGGGCTGGGACGGTGTTCGCGGACATTCACACACACAGTCACACAATCTCTACACTGGGCTCCCTGGGTCTGATATTGTGGAGAGCCGCTCTCCCCCGGGCCGGGACGGTGTTCGCGGACATTCACACACACAGTCACACACTCTCTACACTGGGCTCCCTGGGTCTGATATTGTGGAGAGCCGCTCTCCCCCGGGCTGGGACGGTGTTCGCGGACATTCACACACACAGTCACACACTCTCTACACTGGGCTCCCTGGGTCTGATATTGTGGAGAGCCGCTCTCCCCCGGGCCGGGACGCTGTTCGCAGATATTCACTCACTCACTCACACACTCTCTACACTGGGCTCCCTGGGTCTGATATTGTTTCGAGTCGCTCTCCCCCGGGCCGTGGGCCGCTGATCGGGGACATTCACACACTCACCCACGCATTCTCTACACTGGGCTCCCTGGGCCTGATATTGTTTCGAGTCGCTCTCCCCCGGGCCGTGGGCCGCTGATCGGGGACATTCACACACTCACTCACGCATTCTCTACACTGGGCTCCCTGGGCCTGATATTGTGGTGAGCCGCTCTCTCCCGGGCCGGGCTGGTGATCGGGGACATTCACACACTCACTCACACACTGTCTACACTGGGTTCCCTGGGTCTGATATTGTGGTGAGCCGCTGTTCCCTGGCCACTGGGCTGGTGATCGGGGACATTCACGCACTCACTCACACACTGCCTACTCTGGGGGCCCTAGGCCTGATATTGTGGCAAGCCGGTCTCGCCTGGACCACCCGCGTGGCTGGAGATCGGGGACATTCACACACTGACTCACACACTGTATACACTGGGCTCACTGGGTCTGATATTCTGGTGAGCCGTTCTCCCCCGGTCCGCAGGGCCGGTGATCGGGGTCATTCACACACTCACTCACACACTGACTGCACCCAGCTCCCTGGGCCTGATATTGTGGTGAGCCGCTCTCCCCCGGTCCGCAGGGCCGGTGATCGGGGACATTCACACACTGACTCACACACTGTATACACTGGGCTCACTGGGCCTGATATTCTGGTGAGCCGCTCTCCCCTGGGCCGTCCGACTGGCTGGTGATCGGGGACATTCACACACTCACTCACACACTCTCTACACTTGGCTCCCTGGGCCTGATACTGTGGTGAGCCACGCTCCCCTGGGCTGCAGGACCGGTGATCAGTGACATTCCCTCATTCACTCACACGCTGTTTACACTCGGCTCCCTGTGCCTGATGTTCTGAAGAGCCGCTCTCCCCTGTGCAGTCATGTTGGTTACCAGGGTGATTCACACACTCACTCACACACTGTCTACACTGGGCTCCCTGGACCTGATGTTGTGGTGAGCCGCTCTCCCCAGGGCCGCGGGGCTAGTGATTGGGGAGATTCACACACTCACTCACAAACTGTCTGCACTGGGCTCCCTGGGCCTGATATTGTGGTGAGCCACTCTCCCCGGTCCGCGGGGCCGGTGATCGGGGACATTCACACACTCACTCACACACTGTCTACACTGGGCTCCCTAGACCTGATGTTGTGGTGAGCCACTCTCCCCCGGGCCGCAGGGCCGGTGATCGGGGTCATTCACACATTCACTCACACACTGTCTGCACTGGGCTCCCTGGGCCTGATGTTGTGGTGAGCCGTTCTCCCCCGGTCCGCAGGGCCGGTGATCGGGGTGATTCACACACTCACTCACACACTCTCTACACCGTGCTCCCTGGGCCTGATATTGTGGTGAGCCGCTCTCCCCCGGTCCGCGGGGCCGGTGATCGGGGTCATTCACACACTCCCTCACACACTGACTGCACTGGGCTCCCTGGGCCTGATATTGTGGTGAGCCGCTCTCCCCCGATCCACGGGGCCTGTGATCGGGGACATTCACACACTCACTCACACACTCTCTACACTGGGTTCCCTGGGCCTGATATTGAGGTGAGCCACTCTCCCCCGGGCCACGGGGCTGGAGATCGGGGACATTCACTCACTCACTCACACGCTGTCTGCACTGTGCTCACTGGGCCTGATATTATGGTGAGCCACTCTCCCCCTGGCCGCAGGGCCAATAATCGGGGACATTTACACACACTCGCACACTCTCTACACTGTGCTCCCTGGGCCTGATATTATGGTGAGTCACTCTACCCCGGGTCGTGGGGCCGGTGCTCGGGGACATTCACACACTCACTCACACATTGTCTAAACTGGGATCCCTGTGCCTGATATTGTGGTGAGCTGCTCCCCCCGGACCAGGTCTCAGGTATGGGAGGTGCGATTTTATGTTAGATTGGGGATGTAAATTTTAAAGTGATGACGATAGACTAGCAATGGCTAGCTTTTAAAGAATTAATACATAGTTTACAACAAATATACATTCCTTTGAGGCACATAAAACCCACAGGAAATGTGGTCGAACCGTGGATAACCAGAGAAGTTAAAAATAGTATTAGATCAGAGGAAGAGGCTTATAATGCTGTCAAAAAGAGCAGTGAGCCTGCGGATTGGGAGGATTTTAGAAGTCAGCAAAGGAGGACCTAGGAATTGATAAAGAAAGCGAAAGTAGAATATGAGTGTAAATTCGTGAGCGAAATAAAAACAGACTGTTAAATCTTCTTTACGTATGTAAAAAGGAACAGATTAGTCCTCAGCAAAGGGCTGAGCTACATTCGCTTACGCTCCCACCTCAATGAATTTCGAGCTCGGCACGATGTTGAGCTCTTTTTCTGCTGCCTTCATCTCCTTGCCCACTTCTCTGGCGAGGAGTTTTCCCCCCGCAAAAATATCCCTTTCTCCCGCTTGCAGAATTCCTGTTCTACCTGGACCACTCCCCCTGGCCTCTTACCCTCTCTAGATCTTTTCATCGCTAACTGCCGCCGTGACATCGGCCGTCTCCATTTCTCTGCTCCCTTCACTCACTCCAACCTACCTCCCTCTGAACTTGCATCACTCCATTCTCTTAGATCCAACCCTGACATTGTCATTAAACCCGCTGACAATGGTGATGCTGTTCTTGTTTGGCGTACTGACCTCTACCTAGCGGAAGCTGAATGCCAACTCTCTGACACATCCTCCTACGTCCACCTGGACCATGACCCCACTACCAAACATCAAACCACCTTTTCCAAGACTGTCACTGACCTCATGTCCTCTGGAGATCTACCCCCGCTGCCACCAACCTCACATTTCCCCAACCCCGCACAGCCCGCTTCAACCTCCTTCCCAAGATTCACAAACAGGACAGCCCTGGTAGACCCATCGTTTCATCCTGTTCTTGCCCCACAGAAATTATCTCTTCCTATCTTGACTCTATCTTTTGTCCCCTTATCCAGTCTCTTCCCACCTACATCCGTGACTCTTCGGATGCCCTCCGCCACTTTAACAGTTTCCAGTTTCCTGGCCCCAACCGCTTCCTTTTCACCATGGACGTACAATCCCTCTACACATCCATCCCCCACCCGGATGGCCTGAGGGCGCTCCGCTTCTTCCTTGAACAGAGGCTCGACCAGTCCCCATCCACCACCACCCTCCTCCACCTGGCTGAACTAGTTCTCACATTGAACAACTTCTCCTTTAACTCGACTCATTTCCTCCAAATCAAAGATGTTGCCATGGGTACCCGCATGGGTCCTAGCTATGCCTGCCTTTTCGTGGGCTATGTGGAACAATCTTTGTTCCAGTCCTACTCGTATCCCCTCCCTCAACTCTTTTTCCGATACATTGATGACTGTAGCGGTGCCGTTTCCTGCTCTCGCCCCGAACTTGACAATTTCATTTACTGTGCCTCCAATTTCCATCTCTGACTCTTCCCTTCCCTTCCTCGACTTCTCCATCCCCATCTCCGGGGATAGGTTATCGACCAATATTCACAACAAGCCCACTGACTCCCACAGCTACCTGGACTACACTTCCTCCCACCCTGCTTCCTGTAAGGACTCTATTCCATTCTCCCAGTCTCTCTGTCTCCGCCGTATCTGCTCCGACGATGCCACCTTCCACACCAATGCTTCAGACCTGTCTTCCTTTTTCCACAACCGAGGATTCCCCTCTACGATGGTTGACACTATCCTCGACCGTGTCAGTTCTATCTCCCACAATTCTGCCCTCACCCCTGCCTCTCCCTCCCGGAACCATGATATGGTTCACCTTGTCCTCACCTTTCACCCCACCAGCCTCCACATTCAACGGATCATCCTCTGGCATTTCCGCTACCTCCAAAGTGATCCCACCACCAAACGTATCATCCCTCCTCTCCCCTTTCAGCATTCTGTAGGGACCGCTCCCTCCGAGACACCCCAGTCCACTCCTCTATCACCCCAAACAGCCCTTCCCCTTCGCCTGGCACCTTCCCATGCAAGCCGATGAGATGTAACACCTGTCCCAATGTCCAGGGCCCCAAACACCTCTTCCAGGTGAAACAGCGATTTACTTCTACTTCCCGCAATCTAGTATACTGTATTCGCTGCTCATGATGCGGTTTCCTCTACATTGGGGAGACCAAACGCAGATTGTGTGATCGCTTTGCAGAACACCTCCGTTCAGTCCATAAGGGTGACGCGAGCTTCCGGTCGCCTGTCACTTTAATTCACCGCTCCATTCCCAATCTCAGCCTATTACCATCTCGTCTAGATCTTTTGTTTCTTTCACTTCTTTTGTCTGATCACAGCCCTGGCTTCGATCTATTTTCTTTTCTCTCCAGTTGTGAAGAAGGGTTCGACCCGAAACGTCAATTCACATTTCTCTCCACGGATGTTGCCTGACCTGCTGAGATTTTCCAGCATTTTCTGTTGTTATTTTGGCAGTATCATTGCCGTTTTCTGCTCCCGCCCTGAACTAGAACATTTCATTCACTTTGCTTCCAATTTCCAATCTTCCCTTACCTTCACATGGTCCATCTATAACTCTTCCTTTCTCTTCCTCGACTTCTCTATCTCCATCTCTGGGTATTGACAATCATTCACGATGCGGTCTCCTCTACATTGGGGAGACCAAACGCAGATTGGGTGACCGCTTTGCGGAACACCTCCGTTCAGTCCGTAAGGGTGACCCCGAGCTTCCGGTCGCCTGTCAATTTAATTCACCGCTCCATTCCCACTCAGACCTCACCGTCCTTGGTCTCTTGTATTGTTCCACGGAAGCTCAACGTAAACTAGAGTTTCAGCACCTCATCTTCCGATTAGGCAGTCTGCAGCCTTCCGGACTTAATATCGAGTTGAACAATTTCAGATCATAAGCTCGGCCCCCATTTCATTTTCTCTTGTATTTGTTCCACTCCTTTCGCCCCCCACCTTTCCTTTTGTTTCTCTCTCACACCTGGCAGCTATCTTTTGCCCTGCCAGTACACTTTACACCTAATCCCAGCCCATTACCATGTCGTCTGCTTCTAATCTCTTTTACTTCTTTTGTTTCTTTTATTCTTTTGTCCGATCGCAGCCCTGCCTTCGATCTAGTTTATTTTCTTTCCAGTTTTGAAGAAGGGTCCAATTCGAAACGTCAACTCAAATTTCTGTCCACGGATGTTGCCTGACCTGCTGAGTTTTTCCAGCATTTTCTGTTGTTATTTCGGATTTCCAACATCTGCAGTATTTTGCTATCATTCACTATAAGACACTGGAATCACTCATCAGGCCAGGCAGCATCCGTGGAGAGAGAAACAGAGTTAAAGTTTCAGGTCTGAGACCCTTCATCAGAACTGAAAAAAGCTGGAGATGTAATTGATAGCACCTTCTCCTGCTGCTTCACAAAGTCAAAGGGGGCAAGAAAGAGTGACAAACAAAACAGAAGAACAAAGTAAGCTGTCAAAAATCACCCACAGGACGCAGCAGCAGAGAGGCCTGATAAATAATAGTACCTAGGTTCGGATCAGCCATGATCCTATTGAATGGCGGAGCAGGCCCGAGGGGCCGGATGGCCTACTCCTGCTCCTACTTCTTACGTTCTTATGTAAGGTACATTTAATTGCAGGCGCTCGTTGCCACATGGGTTTAAGGTATAGCGGCTGTAGAACAGACCTGACTAAAACATGTGCTGGAATCGTGACCAAACATTCCTGGCTATAATGCATTCTGGAGGGATGGGTTCGGGCAAAAGATGGAGGGGGCGTAGTTGTTGGCAGTATTTATCAAGAATAATATAACATTTTACAGAGGGAAGATATGCTAAAGATTCGAAGACTGAATCTATTTTGGTAGCGTTAAGGAACAGAAAATGAGCTGTTACATTTGTGGGTCTTTACTATAGGCCCCCAAATTGTGGGATGGAAACAAAGATTGCGAGTATTTATACTCAGTTTTGCGGGTTTTTTCAGAGGCACAGTTTCTGTTGCAGCCAGTGAGTATTTATACTCAGTTTCGCAGGTTTTTTCAGAGGTGAACCAATCTCACAGACGAGCGGTGGCGTTCCAGAGCCACGTCATGATTCAAAAAGTGATGCAGTCAAGAAGAAGCAGCTGATTGGGTGAGTATGGCCAGGTGAGTATTTATACTACTCTATAGTTTGACAGTTACGTTTAATAGTGTATAAGGTTTAGAAAGTCTTTATTTTGTGGTTTATAGTTTCTAACGTCTCTGTTGTATAGCGGGGAATACCAGTAAACAATGGCCCTTGAGTAACTAATACCATTTAATTGTAGCGTAGTTAGTGGTCTTTGATTTGATGTAATTTAATTTAAGTTAATTAAAGGGTAAGATTGCTACAAGTGCCACGAGTTAGTCAGTGTAGAAATAGAAGGATATTTCAGGTGAGAATGTGGCTAGAAGAATGGGGCTTGGGGGAGAGATTCAAATTCCTGAGACAATGAAACCGGTTCTGGGGGAGCTAGGACCAGTACAGTCTGGACGGTATTGCATCTGGGCAGGATCGGGACCGATGTCCTAGGGGGAGTTTTTGCTAATGCTCTGGGGGAGGGTTTAAACTATAATGGCAGGGGTTTGGGAACAAGTGCTGGGAGACAGAGGAAAGGAAAGCACGGATAGAAGCAACAGAGAGGAAGGAGAAAAGCAAAAGAGGCAGACAGAGAAATCAAGGGTTTAAAGCAAACAGGGCTACAGTAAAAAACAATTCTAAAAGGAATTAGAGTGTTAAAAAAACAAGCCTTAAGGCTTTGTGTCTTAATGCGAGGAGCATTCATAATAAGGTGCATGAATTAGCTGTGCAAGTAGATGTAAACAGGTATGATATGATTGGGATTACGGAGACATGGCTCCAGGGTGATCAAGGCTGGGAACTCAACATCCAGGGGTATTCAATATTCAGAAATGACAGTCAAAAAGGAAAAGGAAATATGGTATTGTTGCTGGTTAAAGAGGAGATTAACACAATAGTAAGGAAGGATATTACATCTGATGATGTGGAATCTGTATGGGTAGAGTTGCGAAATTCCAAGGGGTAGAAAACGTTAGTGGGAGTGGTATACAGACACCAAAACAATAGTGGTGAGGTTGGGGATGGCATTAAAAAGGAAATTAGAGAATCGTGCAATAAGGGCACAACAGTTATCATGGGTGACTTTTATCTGCATATAGATTGGGCTAACCAAATTAGTAAGAATACTGTGCAGGAGGAATTCCTAGAGTGTATACAGGATGGTTTCCTGGACCAATATGTCGAAGAACCAAATGTAGATCAGGCCATCTTTTAATGGTTATTATGTAGTGAGAAATGATTCATTAGCAATCTCGTTGTGTGAATTCCCTTGGGGAAGAGCGATCATAACATGATAGAATTATTTAATAAGATGGAGAATGACGTAGTTGACGCAGACACTAGGTCCTGAAATTAAATAAAGGAATCTACGATGGTATGAGGCATGAGTTGGCTAGGATGGATTGGGGAACATTACTTAAATGGTTGATGGTGGTTTGGCAATGGCAAACATTTAAAGATCACATGGATGAACTACAGAATTTGTTCATCCCTTTCTGGCATAAAAATCAAACAGGAAAGATGGCTCAACCGGGGCTAACAAGGGGAATTAGGCATAGCATAAGATCCAAGGAGCTGACATATACATTGGCCAGATAAAGCAGAAAACCAGAGGATTGTGAGCAGTTTTGGAGTCAGTAAAGGATGACCAAGGGGTTAATTAAGTGGGGGAAAGTAAAGTATGAGAGTAAGCTTGCAGGGAAGGTAAAAGCTGACTGTAAAAGCATCTATAGATATGTGAAGACAACAAGATTAGTGAAGTGGTGCGTAGGTCCCTTGCATTCAGAATCAGGGGAATTTTTAACGGGGAACAAAGAAATGGCTGACCAATGAAATACATACGTTGATTAGGTCTTCACAAAGGAGGACACAAATAACCTCCCAGAGAGGTCGGGGAAGATAGGGTCTAATGAGAGGGAGGAACTGAATGAAATCAGTATTTGTAGTGAAGTGGTGTTAGGGAAATAGCCAGAATTGAGGGCCGATAAATCCCCAGGGCCTGATAATCTACATCCCATTGCATTTAAAGAAGTGGTCTTAGAAATAGTAGACGCATTGCCGGTCATCTTCCAAAATTCTATAGATTCTGGAACAGTTCCCATGGATTGGAGAGTAGCTAATGTTACCCCACTCTTTAATAAAGGTATTTGAGAGAAAACAGGGCAATATAGACCAGTTAGCCTGACATCGGTAGTGGGGAAAGTGCTACAGGCAATTATAAAATATGTAATAGCAGAGCACTTGGAAAACAGTCACAGGATCGGACAAAGTCAACATGGATTTACTAAAGGTAAATCATGCTTGACAAATTTACAGGATATTTTTGAGGATGGAACTGGTAGAATATATAAGGGAGAACCAGTGGATATGGTGCATTTGGACTTTTGGAAGGCTTTCGATAAGGTCTCGCCTAAGAGAGTAGCATGTAACGTTAAAGCACATTGGATTGGGGGCAAGGTATTGATTGGATAGAGAACTGTTTAACAGACAGGAAGCAAAGAGTTCGAATAAACGTGTCTTTTTCCGAGTGGCAGGCAGTGACTAGTGGGGTACTGCAGCGATCGGTCCTAGGAAACCAGCCATTCACAAAATATATAAATGATCTAGACGAGGGAACTAGATATAATATCTCCAAGTTTGCAGACGTCACAAAGCTGGGTGGGCATGTGTGCTGTGAGGAGGATGCAGGGAAACTCCAGTATGATTTGGAAAGGTTGGGTGATTGGGCAGAATCATGGCAGATGCAGTATAATGTGGATAAATGCGAGTTAATCCACTTTGGTGGCAAAAACAGGAAAGCAGATTATTATCTGAACGGCAATAGATTGGGAAAAGGGTAATTGCAACGAGACCTGGGTGTCCTTGTGCACCAGTCGCTGAAGGTAAGCATGTAGGTACAGCAGGTGGTTAAGAAGGCAAATGGTATCCTGGCCTTCATAGCGAGAAAATTCGAGTACAGGAGCAAGGATGTCTTGCTGCACTTGTACAGGGCCTTCGTGAGACCACACCTTGAGTATTGTGTGCAGTTTTGGTCGCCTTATCTGAGGAAGTATGTTCTTGCCATGGAAGGAGTTCAGCAAAGATTCACCAGGCTGATACCTGGGATGGCAGGAATGACGGATGAAGAGTGATTGGGTCGATTAGGATTATATTCGCTAGAGTTTGGAAGAATGAGGGGGGATCACATTGAAACTTATAAAGTTCTAACAGGACTAGACAGACTAGATGCAGGAAGGCTGTTCTCGATGGCGGGGGAGTCCAGAACCAGAGGTCACACTCTAAGAATGAGGTTTAAGCCATTTAGGACTGAGATTAGGAGGAACCTCTTCACCTGGAGAGTGGTGAACCTGTGGAATTCTCTACCAGAGGAAGCAGTTCCAACCAAATAATTAAATATATTCAAGAAATCGTTAGATATATTTCTTAAGGCTAAAGGGGTCAAGGGATATGGGGAGAAAGCAGGGACACGGTACTGAATTTTGATGATCAGCCATGATCTCATTGAATGGCGGAGCAGTCTTGAAGGGCAGAATGGCCTACTCCTGCTCCTATCTTCTATGTTTCTATGACTCTATGTTTCTATATTCAGATCTAAAATCAAGGCTGTGTAAAAATATAAGCCGTGGGTTTGTGAGCCAAGCCCTAACCTCTGGAATTACCTCCCAAAAAGGCTCCGCCTCTCTTTCCACCTTTAAAATGCTGCTTAAATTCTACCACTTTGAAGAAGCTTTTGGTCATCTGTTCTAATATCTCCTTATGTGGCTCGGTGTCAAGCTCTGTCTGAAAGTCGCTCCTGTGAAGCGTGTTGTGATGTTTTACTACTTTTAAGACGCTATATAAATGCAAGTTGTTTGTCGTTGCGTATATGTGTGTGGTGCTTATAACAATGTGGGTGTCAGTTGTAACTAGTGGTGAACGGCTGTTTTTCAGACTGGAGGGAAGTGTACAGTGGTATCACCCAGGGGTCGGTATTAGGACCACTGCTCATTTTGATATATATTAATGACCTGGGCTTAGGTATACTAGGCATAATTTCAAACACTGCTGAAGAACGGAAAGTAACAGACCTCATGAGGACATATATAGAGTGGTGAAATGGTCAGACACATAGCAGGTGTAATTTAACACGGAGATGTGTGAAGTGATCCATTTTGAGAGGAAGAATGAGGAGAGGAAATATAAACTAAATGCAATAATTTTAATTGGGATGCAGGAACAGAGAGACCTCGGGTGTATTTATCTATCTTTGACGATGGCAGGACAAGTTGAGAAGGCTGTGAAAAATGATACGGGATCCTTGGCTTTATTAATAGAGATATAGAGTACACCACCGAGGAGGTAATGCAAAGCCTTTATAAATCCCTGGTTAGGCCTCAGAGGGAGGATTCTGGGCAGAACATTTTAGGAAGAATGTGAAGGCGTTAGAGAGTGTGCTGGAGAGATTTACAAGAATGGTTCTAGGGATGACAGACTTCAGTTTCGTGGATAGACTGGAGAAGCTGGATTTGTTCTCCTTGGAGCAGAGAAGATTGTGAGGAGAGTTGATAGAGGTGTTCAAAATCGTGGGGGCTCTAGGCAGAGTAGATAGAGAGAAGCTGATGCTATTTGTGGAAGGGTCGAGAACCAGAGGACACAGATTTAAGCTGATTCGCAGAAGGTCCACAGGCGTATTTGAGGAAAAAAAGTTATGCAGCGATTGGTTAGGATCTGGAATGCACTGCCTGAAAGCATGGTGAACGCAGATTCAATCGTGCCTTTCCAAATTGGAATTGGATAATTAACTGAAGGATAAAAGATTGCAGGGCTACGGGGAAAGGGCGGGGGAGTGGGACTAGCGGAAGTGTTCTTGCAGAGAGGCGGCATGGACTCGATGAGCCGGATGGCCTCCACTGTGCTGTAACCATTGCTGTGATTCAATGATTCTAAATTCAGTGTCTAACATGGGATACGGTTTAACAGTTAACAGATTATTGAAGCAATGACTCTCCCTCAGTTAGCATTACCTTCGTCCTGCAAAAGAAGGTTATCAGTTAATTAATGTTGCTTTCCCGTGTAAGCAACCTAAAAGTTTAAATCAATCATAAGTCTCACGTGGGTCTCGAACCACGTGACTGAAATTAAAAATCGCACCGCACTACCGACTGAAGTAGCTGGATATAATCAAGGTGCATCGCATTGTTGCAATGCTGATGGCCAGAGATTCAGTGATGCTTGTTCCATTGAATGTCAAAGGGCGATGGTTAGACTCTCGCTTGTTGGAGACAGTCATTGCCTGGCACTTGTGTGGCACAAATGTAACTTGCCACCTAACAGCCTAAGCCTGAATGTCATACATGTCTTGTTGAATGCGGGCATGGAATTTTTCATTATATGAGGAGTTGCGAATGGAACTGAACTCTGTGCAATCATCAGCGAACATCCCCACTTCTGACCTTATGAAGGAGGGAATGTCATTGATGAAGCAGCTGAAGATGCTTTGGCCGAGGACACTCCCCTGAGAAACTCGTGCAGTGATATCCAGGGGCTGAGATGATTGACCTCCATCAACGACAACCATCTTCCCTAGTGCTAGTTATGGCTCCAGCCAGTGGAGCGTTTCCCCCCGACAGCCCCACAACCCCCACGTCTCCCATTGACTGCAATTTTACGAGGGCTCCATGATGCCACACTCGGTTAAGTGCGGACTTGATGTCAAGGGAAGTCATTCTAAATTGATCTCTGGATTTCAGCTCTTTTTTCCATGTTTGGACCAAGGCCGTAATGAGGTCTGGAGCTGTGTCGTCCTGGCAGAACCAAAGCTGAGCATTGGTAAGCAGGTTATTGCCGAATAAGTACTGCTTGATAGCAATGTTGATGATACCTTCCATCACTTTGCTGATGATTGACAGTAGATTAAATGGGCAGTAATTGACCGGATTGGATTTATCCTGCTTTTTGTGGACAGGACATACCTGAGCTGTTTTCCACATTGTCAGACAGATGCCAGTGCTGTAGCTGTACTGGATCAGCTTGGCTAGAGACGTGGCTTATTCTGGAGCACAAGTCTTCAGCATCACAGCCAGGATGATGTAGGGTCCCATTAGTGTTTGCTTTTTCCAGTGTGCTCCGTCGTTACTTGCTATCACATGGAGTGAATCGAATTAGCTTGAGAATGGCTTCTGTGATGGTGGGGACCTCAGGAAGAGGCCGAGATGGATCATCCTCTGCACTTCTGGCTAAAGGTGGCTTTATGCGCTTCAACCTTGGCATTTGCACTCAAGTGCTCAGCTCCATTAACATTGAGAATGGCGATAGAGGAACCAGACATTGCTCTAAGGCCTGTTTCAATCATTCCCCAGAATCACGCACAGAAGCGCCTGATGCCCTCATTTGTTTAAAGCAGCAAGCAGACAAAAACGCAGGTATTCGTTCAAAATCAACGCACAAGTGGCCACACACAGAATAAACAGAAACAGAGAGACAGGCAGAATTGGGAAACACTGGGAAATGGACAAGAAATATTGGTAAGGACTAACACGCTTTGCGTTCAGAATATTGTCTGAACACCTGTGGCTAATGAAAGGGATTTTGATGCTTGATTTCCTTATACACCTTGGAATTCTGGAGAACATGGCCAGTAGTTTGCAGAAACGCGGCTTAGATCTGCTGTTGTGAACCGAGGCAATGCTGCAGGATCCTTTAATAATCTCTCACAAATCAACTGAAAGCAGCCGGAATATGCAGCATTGAAAGGGGCTTTCTGCAAGATCAGGGCTGGAAAGGGGAGGGATTGAGAGACACTGTAGACTTTGAATGTGTAGAAGACTGCACAGAGAAACAACAAATGTAACAGGGCTTTAAACATTGAACCAAGAATGAGAAATTTTCCATTTTTCTACTATTTAATTGAATATGATTTCAAAATGTTTCCACTCGGTCTCGAACCGGGAAATTTTCACATGTTTGGCGACCGTGCTGACCAATCCACTACGGAAATGCTGTGCTGAATGGTCACCTTCTGCAGACCCCCGTGAAGCAATGCTCGCTCCTGAGAAAACTTTCAACTTTCCACTTCGCTGCGACTGCCTCAACAACCAGAAGCACATCATTCGGTCCAGAGGTACAATATACACTTCTGTAAAATGCCTGCAGTCAGCAGGAAATTACATTTGGAACTAGACAATCTAAATGTTTACATGCCCGCATTTAACTCCAGCTCACAATGACAGAACAGTCAGCATATCATTAGTCTTCCAGGCATCTTCTTGAACTGCATCTCCCTAACAGCCTTAGCATCTCACAGCATGGCTTTCAAACAATCCATTGCCAGTGAGAAAAATGCAACCCTTGAATCTTATCTAAGTGTCCTTGACTGGAATGAGAGAGTGCCTGGGCCGTGGGCAGTGATAACTTAT
The DNA here is from genome assembly GCF_052327205.1 of Somniosus microcephalus. Classification (NCBI taxonomy): domain Eukaryota; kingdom Metazoa; phylum Chordata; class Chondrichthyes; order Squaliformes; family Somniosidae; genus Somniosus; species Somniosus microcephalus. The sequence continues at coordinate 46,906,089 of NW_028225184.1, read as the reverse complement.
CCTGAGCATTAAGATATTCATTAGGCCTGAGCCCTTGCTGCGTAAGACAATTAACCTCATCTCCCCTCTGTTTCTTTTGCTGGTTATCTTCACTCGGTTTCCTCTGGTTACTGTAAAACTTGCATCTTGATGTATCATTGGCCCGCAGGCATCTGTAAGGAATACCTATTATATTCACATGTGATTACATGCTGAGTTGTCTTTAGCCTGCAGGCATCTGTAAGGAATGCTATTGTTTGGGAACACCTAGTGTCCTGACTCCATCTTGTCCACACGGTGCTGTGCTGTTGTGAGTCAGACAGACCTGATGCTTCTTTAAAAGAACAGCGAGAGTTCTAAAAATGAGCGACACAGACATAAAACGCTTCAAAAACTGTGGATATTGTGGGAATAACTGCCATGGAGAAAAGGAGTACTGCCCTGCCAAAGGAAGACAATGTACTAAATGTGGTAAACGGAATCACTTTGCCAAAGTTTGCAGGACGGTTTTTGGAAAAATGGTAGACACAGTGAGTGACAGCCAAATGCCAGATAGAGAGCCAAATGCAGACGATCTGTTTATTGATTTTGTGTCACAGAAAAAACAGATTTCATAGACTGAGCAAGCTTTTGCCGATATTGAGATAGGAAAACAGGGCAATGAGTGTACTTTTAAACTAGACACTACATCTCAGGTTAATGTAGTTCCTCTGAGTGAGTATCACAGCTTGAAAGATGATTTTGAGCTACAGCCCACCTCACGCAACTGACCGGCTAGCGGGGTGAGCAGCTCAATGTAAAAGGCACATGCATGATGAAATGCAAGTACAAAGAAAGCGACATGATGTTGAACATTTACATTTATGACACATAAGCACCTCCAGTGCTAGGTCTAAAGATATGTTTAGACATGGATCTCGTCAAGCTAGTGCTATCATTGACAGCACCAGTTGAGAAGAAGACAGTCGTGGAGGAGTTTTCTGACGTTTTCAAAGGAATCGGACTATTCCCTGCTGAATACACTATTCACCTTGACCCAGCCGCAACCCCTGTGGTTTGCCCAACGAGAAGGATACGCCTTGCTCTACGTAGTCGCCTGAAGGAGGAGCTGCAGAGCATGGAGATTACAGAAATCATCGTCCGGGAAACAGAACCGACAGAGTGGGTCAACGCGGAAGTAATGGTTGACAAACCACGCATAGGAAAGCTCAGAGTCTGCCTCGACCCCAGAGATTCGAACAAAGCTATCAAACGCCCTCACTACCCTCTACCAACGCTAGATGACATCACACCCAAGCTAGTGGGAGCACGTTACTTCAGTATAATGGACGCACAATCAGGATACTGGACTATCAAGCTCATGGAAGAGTCATCTAAGCTAACAATGTTCAACACACCATTTGGACGCTACCGATTTCTGCGTTTACCATTTGGTCTTATCTCAGCTCAGGATGAATTCCACCGGAAGATCGACGAAACCTATGAAGGCCTCGATGGAGTAGTCACAATTTTAGATTACATCCTCATCTATGGCAGGAATAGAGAGGAACATGACAGGAACCTCCGTGCGATGCTACAAAGATCATGGGAGAAAGTCATCCGGCTCAACCCGGAGAAAAGCATAATCGGATCCACCAAGATCAGTTATTTCCGACATCAGCTTTAAGTCGGATCCAGAGAAAATCTCTGCCATCAAGAAGATGAAGCCGCCAAAGCACCGCGCAGAGCTAGAGACAGTACTAGGCACGATTAACTACTTAGCCAAGTTTGCTCCGAGCCTCTCCGAAATCAAAGCACCCATGCGTCAGTTGCTCAATCAACCCTTTGAGTTCCTGCGGGACAAACAGCATGACACAGCATTTCAGAAAATGAAAGACCTAATCACCAGAGAACCAGGATCTGTTCTTGCCTACTTCGACCGCAACAAAGAGATCAGACTACAAGTGGACACATCAAAGTACGGACTAGGCACAGTATTACTGCAAGAAGGAAAGCCCATCGGCTATGCTTCCAGATCCCTCACAGACAGTGAAATGCTCAATTCGAGAAAGAGCTATATGCAATTCTGTTCGGATGTAAGCGTTTCCATCAGTATGTCTATGGCCGACAAGTCCTTGTGGAATCCGACCACAAGCCCCTCGAGTCAATCATGAGGAAACCACGAGCCGCAGCCCCACCAAGGCTACAGAAAATGATCCTTCAGCTACAGAAGTATGACTTCACAATCATTCACCGTCAAGGCAAAGACATTCCTGTCGCAGACACGCTCTCCAGAAAGTCTGTTAGCTACCAGGAAAGCAGCCTCAGTGAAGGCATGGATGTGCAGGTGCACATGGTTTACAACAGCTTAACTGTGAGTGACTCAAAACTGAAGGAGATCCGAGCAGCAACAGAGAAAGATGCACAACTCACACTGCTGAGCAAAGTCATACATGAAGGATGGCCTGAGGAAAGGAGGAAATGACCTCAGGGCATATCTGAATTCTGGAACCACAGAGATGAACTGTCACAAATCAATGGAGTCGTTTTCAAAGGGGAGAAAACCATCATCCCTACCAGTCTCAGAGAAGAGATGTTGACAAAAATTCATGTTGGACATATGGGCATGGAAAAATGCAAACAAAGAGCACGTTACATTATGTTTTGGCCCGGAATGTGCAAACACATTGAGGACATTGTCGGAAAATGTTCCATTTGTCTTGAACGCCGCCCATCAAATGTCAAAGAGCCCATGATAGCTCACCGTATCCCAGACAGGCCCTGGCAGGTTGTTAGCTGCAAGCAAGTGCATGCAAAACGTGTACAGATACAGCAACACCAAAAGAGAACTATGACATGTCAGCTAGACTACTGCCGCCAATGCACAATGGAGAATCCATCAGAATCCAAGAGCATGACTATTGGATGCCAGCAGTCGTCATCCAGTCAGCTGACACTGAGCGACCGTATCATATCTGCAACCCAGAAGGACAGGTGTACCGCTGCAATTGCAGGCACCTCCTGGACACCAAGGAACAACACCGTCATTCCGATGAGAGGGTCAGTTCAACAGAGTGTGATGAACAGAGCAATATAAAAACACATTATACTTACCTGAACCTAAACCTGAACCATAATTGTTGACCGATTCAGGAGCATGCTCAGTTGCATACCACACAAGGTCGGGACGAGAGGTCAAGCCTAGAGTTATCCTTGACTTGTGAACTGTCAAATCGTGTTGGCGGATAGCTGCCCGAAAAAAAAATTTGTACATCGTTATGACACGTTGAGATGTTTTCAGTGTTAGTTAAATGTTGAGTTTACTTATATGTTGATGCTACTGAGAACATTATGTAGAAGAAAAGTTCAAAAGTAATGCATCACAGTTTTCTTTTGAAAGAAAGGGGATGAAACATTTGCATATTGATTTATCATTGGCCCGCAGGCATCTGTAAGGAATTCCTATTATATTCACATGTGATCACATGCTGAGTTGTCGTTGGCCTGCAGGCATCTGTAAGGACTGCTATTGTATGGGAAGTCCCAGTGTCCTGACACCAACTTGTCCACACGGTGCTGTACTGTTGTGAGTCAGACAGACCTGATGCTTCATTAAAAGAGTTTAAACTGAAGTACTCCGTTGTCCTGCAATTTATTATTTTTCTACAAAGTGTGCAAAACAAGACAGTTACCATCCCTCCTGCCACTGGAAAGCATTTCTCCATATTTCCTCTATCAAAACCCCTTGTAAATTTGAAACCCACTATTAAATGTCCTCTTAACCTTCTGAGCAAAACAATCCCGACTTCTCCAGACTCTCAACATAACAGAAGTACCTTATCCCTCGGACCAGTCTGTAAGGCGTCAAACTGAGGCCCTTGCTCTCTATGTCTATCTTTGTCTCTGTCTCCCTCATTGTCTCTGTATATGATTCTGAAGGGGCTTCACAGGGTAGACGCAGGGAGGATGTTTCCCCTCCTGGGGGAATCTAGAACAAGGGGGCAAAACTTCAGGATAAGGGGTCGCCCATTCAAAACGGAGATGAGGAGGAATTTCTCCTCTCAGAGGGTCGTGAAGCTTTGGAATCCTCTACCCCGGAGAGCTCTGGAGGCGGAGTTATTGATTATATTCAATGTGGAGATAGACGTAAATTTGAGCTGCAGTGGAGTCAAAAGTTACAGGGAGCGGGCGGGAAGGTGGCGTTGATTCGAAGATCTGATCAGCTACGACCATATTCAATGGCGGGGAAGGCTCGAGGGGCGGATGGCCTACTCCTGCTCCTACATCTTCTGCTCTTATTCGTATTACTGTCCCCTCTGCCTCTTTGTCCCTCTGCTCACATGTCGATTCTTGCTCTGCCAGCATCTGTATCTCTCAATTCCTCATTAGTATAGTGGTGAGTATCCCCGCGGGTGGCCAGGGTTCAATTACCCGATGACGAGGACTTTTAACATCCTCAATTTTAAACCTGTGGGCAGCTCCTTAAAATGCTCCTTGGAAAAGTTGAACATAAAAATATAAACTAAAATAATTATAAAAGACGTACTGACATATGAAGAACTAAATAACAACTCGCTGCACCAATTCCTCGTTAGTATAGAGTTCTCCTTCTCTTTCCCTTTTATGTGGGGCACTGAGGAGGGAGAGAGGACAGAGAAAATGAAATAACAGGTATACGCAGAAAAAGCGGGGGTGCGGGACCATGCACAACTGCTCTTTCAAAGAGACAGCACTGGCACGATTGGCCGAATGGCCTCCCGCTGTGTTGCAGGCCGCCATGAATCTATGACACACAGATGGATATCTGAGACATACTCACACAAGGAGAGCACACACGGGTATTTTGTGTGTGTTTGAGTCTTTGTCTCAAGCACTGCAGAACCATTTCCTCTGCATTGTCCTTGATATTATCGTGGTGAGTATTCAATACCCCGACGGCTTCTCTCTGACTGTATGTCTCTGTCTCTGAGAAAAGCACAGAAGGAGATAGATGTCAAGTGGCTGCCTACCTGCACTTGGTGCTGTGCTTTTGCGAACATGTCCTTTGTGATCTCGCCTGAAAAATGTCATCATGTACGAAAGGTTTGCCTGGTGTGAAAGTGATCTGAATTTCAAAGCTTCAAGGAGGAAAGATTGTGTTGCGGTGCTTCCTGGCAGGAAGCTTCCTGCAGTATCCCTAGTGGTTAGGGTTCAGCGCGTTTATCGCCATGGCCTGGGTTCGATTCCCAGTCAGGGAACAGTGCATTCTGGAGCTTTTGAAATGCTACCAATCAAAGCAACCACGCGAAGCAATACTTGCTCCTCATCCACTTTTCAACTTTCCACACTGTTGATGCTGCCTCAACAGTCAGCAGTGCATCATTCGGTACAGAGGTACAAAAGGCACTGCCTTCACTTCTGTAAAATGCCTGCTGGTTCACAGTCAGCAAGAAATGACATTTGTAACTAGAAACTTTGGGGGAAAAATTATGTTGGTAGCGCCTCCTGTTATCGCCTTAAGAGGGTGCCAATTGGGCCGCAAAACAATTAGCACCTGGGTGCAGTGATATCTGCACCTCCAGCGAAATTGACCGGACATTTTGTGGCGGTGCTAACTAATACCACCCGATCTCCTGCGCACGAAGATCTTGACATCATTCGAGAGTGCAACACCCTTGTGACGCCCCGGAATGGAAATTGAGTGGCGTCTCCTCCTTTCCACCTGGTGCACCCAAAGACAGGTTGACTGGAACGCTTCTCAGTCGCTGTGGGGCTGGGGGGACGTTATTTAAAGGGGACCTCTTCCTGGCTTTTGTGTGGTAGTCATTTTTGCACCACTCCTTCTGAGAGAGAGAGAGAGATTTTCAGAGACAAAGAGAGAAAGAAAGACTTCTGCATTGAGTCAAAGCTGTCTGAGCTAGTTTTGGCTTCTGACCAAAACTTTGCAGATACTTTGCTTTTTGACCGACATAACTTTGATTGCCTAGATATTATGGGGGCTGCAATGGATGCGATTGTCGTCCTTCTCCATCACATTCGGAGGGCTCAGAGACGAAGAGAGAGAGTGGCAGCCATGGCCTGACGGAGGAGGGCCAGCAGGCCTCCGTGCAGGAGAACTTACCCTCCCAGGGTTTTTCGCCAACAGTTCTCCAACCTTACTATGTCTGAGGAGCAGTGTTTGTGAAGGTTGCGCTTCAGCAAGGAGGTGGTCACTGAGCTCTGCCACCTGTTTCAGCCAGATCTGCAGCTTTCAACTGAGGAGCAGGACGTCTCTGTCGGTGGCAGTGAAGATAACAGTGGCTCTTAACATTTATGCCACTGGCTCATTTCAATCAGCTACTGGGTTCATCACCAATATCTCCCAGTTCGTGGTGCATTGCTGCATCCGTCAGGTCACAAATGCCCTCTTTAGAAGGAGACGTAAATCTCTTTCACCATGACCCTGGACAAGTAGCAAGAACGCAGAACGGGCTTTGCGATGATAGCGGGCTTCCCCATGGTGCTGGCCGCCATTGACTGCACACAGGTGGCTTTGCCTGCACCGCAAGAGAATGCCGATAATTTCTGCAAACGAAAGGGCTTCACTTCCATAAACGTTCAGTTGGTCTGCGACCACAGAAGGCTGATACTCGCTGTCAATGCCCACTTTCCTACCTTCATCAAGCGCCAGACTTCCGTGGCAGACCTTTCCAGGCACTGCATCACCCAGGAGGTTGGCTTCTCGGGGACAAGGGATATCCTCTGTGAACCTGGCTGATGACACCGCTTCATACGCCCAACAGCCCCGCTGAGCTGCGATAAAACGAGAGCCATCAAGATACCAGGAACATCGTTGAGCACACAATCGGCTTGCTCAAGCAATGGTGACGCTGTCTGGAACATTCTGGAGGAGCCCTTCAGTACTCACCTGAGCGAGTCTCCCACTTCGTTGTTGTCTGCTTCATGCTGCTTAACCTGGCAATCTTCAGGACCCAGCCAATGCAACCAGGAATTGCAGCACCAGCAGAGGAGGAGGAGGGAGAGGAGGAGGAAGATGAGGAGGGTGATCTTCAGTAGCACCAATGCGGAAGGGAGGCACACAATGTACAAAGTGGAAGGGCCGTCCATCAAAGGCTCATAGCAAGTCGCTTCTGGTCCCCCTCTGAGGAAATGGATTCTGCCATTCAAACAACCTGAATGAAATCATCCCGCAACCCCTAAGGCGGTCAAGGCAAGAATGATTGCAAAGACCAAACATATACATTTTGAATACAGACACATCTTTATTTGACAAACTCTGTGTGTCTCATTTCTGCCTGACAAACTAATAGAAAGAAGCACAGAAAAAACAGTCATTAACATAACTGCCTCTCACAACATGGAGACAATGTCCCAAACAATTACAAAAAATTGACCATGAACAATTAAAAAAACAATGAAAAACATTTTGTCATACCTCCCACTTTTTGCCCTTCAAGGGTGATCTCCTTCCCTTGCGAAATTCCCCCCTTCCGACACTGCAGCCCCTCCGGAATCGGGCCCCAGTGGCTGGAGCAAGGCTGGAGAAAGGTTGCTGATTGTCACAAACTGACAGTGCAGATGCACTGGAAGGGTGGCCTGGTTCAGCTCTGGGCCTGGAGGGCCCGGCTGCAGACTGCACCAACTGAGCATGGGCGGCAGCAGTCTGTCCAACAGGTGGTGGCAACTGCAGTGGAGAAGTGCCAGTCGTGTCAGCAGGAATGCTGTAATCTTGAGAGAGGACAGCAACTCCCTGCTCGAACGACACACTGGCACTCCCACGGGGCAGCACTTCAGCATCTGGAGCAAACTGATGGAGCACAGATTGCTGGCCTGCTGTGGTGCGGTGAGAGCCCCAGGTTAATTAGACTTTCAAGCGACGGTGGCAGCAGTCAGTGCTCGCATGGCCTGAATATACTTCTGCATGAGACCAGCCAGTGACTGCATTGCAACAGTAAGCATTTGCGTGGCAGCCGCCTGTGCTACGCCGAAGTGCTCCAACTCCTTGCCATTGATTCAATGCATTCGGGCAACCTTGTCACTGCAGCCATGAGTTAAGTGTGCCTGGGCGCTCATTTCAGCGAGGACCTGCTCCTCCTCTGCATCCAGTGCAGCAGGCCTCGATGGCCTACACTCCCTCCGAGGAGAGGGCCCCCGAGCTTCCCTACCCCCTCGCGTTGCTGCAGCGCGCTGGGTCCTGGAGCTTCACTCTCATCAGACCATTCCCCCCTGCTCCCCTCCAGGGATGGCATGTTCCCAGTGTGGGCATGGGCTTCCACAGGAGATGGTGGAACTAATGCTCCGGCTTCCTGTTCTGCCTCGCCTTCAGCTTCACTCCCACTGGCAGCTTGAGGGCCCGTCTCCTCACCTGGTGGATCACCATCTGAAAGCAGGTAGGTATAAGAGTGGCTTTAGCGTGAGGACAGGGTGGCAGCAAGCGAGGAATGAGTGCAGCGATTTAGTAATTTGGATTGAAAGTGTCAAAGGCTGGTGTTGTGAGGAACAAGTGGAAGGGGAGAGGACAAAAATGTGATGACCTTACCATCGCTGTCCAGAACGGGGTCGGCGTCTCCAGTGGTGATGGGACCAATCTCCCAGCTTGCCACAATCCTCTGGACATGCACTTCAAGGTCGCTGAGTGGTTGCAGCTGAGGCCGCCCTCCACCAGTCCATTGCTGCTGTCTCCTATTATGAGACAACTTGGCATGCAAGAAAAAGGACGGTGTCTGAGTAAATATCCAGCCATGGTCTTGCCTGAAATGCCTCCCATAATTAAATAGCCCTTACTGTATTCAGCCATGGACTGGCCTGAAATGACTCCCATAGTTGAATAGCCCTTATTGTATGCAGCCATGGTCTTCCCTGAAATGCCTGCCATAGTTGAATAGCCCTTACTGTATGCAAAGTGTGGAATGTGCGTGTGCGTTTGATGAAAGGGCCATAGGTGTTGATGAGTGTTCGGCATTGGGGCTTTTAAAACCCTCTGGCCATAAAGTGAGGTTGAGATGGAGGGATGGAGAGGTTTTGGAAAATAACTCACTTATGCTGACGACCCGAGTGAGGTCGTTGAACTTTTTCCTACATTGGAGATTGGTCCTAGGCACCATGCTGCTTGAGCAGACTCTCTGAGCCACCTCCCTCCACACTGTTCTGTACTCACGTGGCAAAGGCCTCCTGCCACTCTCTGGGTAAGGAATACATCTTCTGTGCTCCACAGTGTCAACCAGAGCCTCCAAGGCCCGCTCGATGAAGCGCTGTGCTGGTTCGCTCGCCTGCTCCATAGTCCTTGGCTGCAAGATTTAGCCACAGGTCTGTCCAGGCCGAGATTCAAGGCTCCATTGAGTAATGTGTGGCTGCAGAGCAAGATCGACCCGCCCCTTTAAGAACTGACCAGCGCCAGTGTGTCTGTGTTCCATCGCTAACTGATAGCACCTGCGCTGTGCCCGCGCTCTGAGCTAGCGCCTCGCTGCTCGGCCTTAGCGCCTTATCAGAGGTGTGTAGCACCTGATGTAGTGCTCCAATCATCAACAGGGGCGATAAAAGTCAAGTTTGATGTCAGAGGCGATAATTAGCGCCAGGCGCTAAACTTTGTGCACCGCCAATAATGGTGCCCCAAATGGGGCGTTACCGAATTTTTACCCTGTTAAATGTTTACATGCCCACATTTAACTGTAGCTCACAGTGTCAGAACAGTGACGGGTATTGTCAGACGTCCATGTATTTTCTTGCCGACTGCATCTCCCTAACAAACTTAGCTTATCACAGCACGGCTATTAATCAATTAATTGCCAGTGTGAAAAGTGCCACATTTGAAACATTAGCAACGTGTGCAGGACTGGAATGAGAGAGTGCCTGGGCTGTGATAACTTATCCAGAGCATTAAGATATTCATTAGGCCTGAGCCCTTGCTGCGAAAGACAATTCTCCCCATACTGGTTCTTTTGCCGGTTATCTTCAATCGTTGTCCTCTGCTTACTTTCCCTCCTGCCACTCGATAACGTTTCCCCTTATCTCCTCTATCAAGACCCCTTCTAAATTTGGAAGCCTCCATTAAAATTCCTCTTAAACTTCTGAGGAAAACAATCCCAGCTTCTGCACACTCTCAACATAACTGAAGTCCCTTATACCTCAGACCACTCTGTAAGACATCAAACCGAGGCTTTCGCTCTTACGTCTATCTTTGTCTCTGTCTCCCTCTTTGTCTCAGTATATGATTCTGAGAGGGCTTGACAGGGTAGAGGCAGGGAGGATGATTCCCCCCCTGTTGGAATCTAGAACTAGGGGCAAAGTTTCAGGAAAATTTGTCGCCCATTTAAAACGGAGATGAGGAGGAATTTCTTCTCTCAGTGCGTCGTGAATCTTTGGAATCCTCTGCCCCAGAGAGCTGTGGAGGCTGGGTCATTGATTATATTCAAGGCGGAGATAGGCATATATTTGAGCTACAGGTGAGTCAAGGGTTATGGCGAGCGACAGGAAAGTGGTGTTGAATCGATGATCTGATCAGCCATGATCTTATTGAATGGCGGGGCAGGCTCGTGGGGCCGAATGACCCCCTCCTGCTCCTATTTCTTCTGTTCTGATTATTATTTCTGTCCCTTCTGCCTCTTTACCCTCTGTTCACAGGTCGATTGGGTATGATGTAATGAGAAAGGATTATTCACAATTATTTTGTGCGAGGCCACTTGGGGCTGAGCGATCATAATATGATAGAAGTCTTCATTAAGATGGAGAGTGAAGTATTTGACTCAGAGACTAGGGTCCATAATTTAAAAAAAGAAACTACGATGGTATGAGTCGCAAGTTGGGTAGGATGGATTGGGGACCTTTACTTAAAGGGTTGACGGTGGATAGGCAATGGCAAACATTTAAAGATCGCATGGATGAACTACAGAATTTGTTTATCTCTGTTTGGCTTACAAGGGAAATTATGGATAGCATAAGCTCCAATGAGTGCATATATAAATTGGCAGAAAAAGCAGCAATTCAGAGGATTGGGAGCAGTTTAGGATTCAGCAAAGGAGGATAAAGGGATTGATTAAGGGGGGGCAAATAGAGTATGAGAGTAACATGCAGGGAACATAAAAACTGACTGAAAAAGCGTCTATAGGCATGAGAAGAGAAAAAGATTGGTGAAGTCAAGCGCAGGTCCCTTAGAGTCAGAATCAGGAGAATTTATAATGGGGAAGAAAGAAATGGCAGACCAAATAATACATGGTTTGGTTCTGTTTTCAAAAAACAGGACACAAATAATCTCCCAGATATGTCGGGCGAAATAGTTTCTAATGAGAGGGATTAACTGAATGAAAACAGTACTTATAGGGAAATGGTGTTAGGGAAATTGATGGGATTGAAGGCCGATAAATCCCCAGGGCCTGATAATCTACATCCTAGGGCAATTAAGAAAGTGGCCCTAGACATAATAGATTAATTGCTGGTCATCTTCCAAAACTCTATAGACTCTGGAACAGTTCCCATGGATTTAAGGGCAGATAAAGTTACCCCACTATTCGAAAAACTGGTAGAGAGAAAACGGGGAAATATAGACTGGTAAGCCTGACATCGGTAGTGGGGAAGATGCTAGAGTCCATTATAAAAGATGTAATAGCAGAGCACTTGGAGAACATTTGATAAAATACCGCATAAGTTACTGTAAGAGAAGGCAAATTATTGACCTGGTTGGAAATTGGTTGCACGACAGGAGACAAAGTTTATGGATAATGATCAGGGACATTCATTGGCAGCATATTCCGAGTGGTGTCTCGGAGGGATCTCTTTGGGGGCCTCAACTATTCATCGATTCCATTAACGACTTACTTGATTGGATTGGGAGACACATATCCAAGTTTGACGGTGACAAAAAAGACAGGCGGCATTTGAAGCATTTAGATGGAAGTAAGAAATGTGAAAAGATTGTCATAGATTGAGCGAATGGGCAAATCTCTGGCAAATTGTTTTATATATTAGCAAGAATTGATTCAAAAAGGCTAATTGAAAGCTGATACTTATATCTGTAGGATTACAATGTAAGAGGGAGAAATTATGCCACAGCTATACAAAGCACAGGTTGGGCCACACCTACGGTACTATGTTCAGTTCGTGGCATCACAGCTTAGGAAGGTAGTATTAGGTATAAAAAGTGAAGCATAGATTTACCAGAAGGACACAGAGAGTCCAAGGGAAAACATAAAAGGCGAGATTGCACAAACTTGCGTTGGATTCCCTGGAACTTAGAAGCTCAATTGGTGGTTTACATAGATACATAGAAGATAGGAGCAGGAGTAGGCCATTCGGCCCTTCGTGCCTGCTCCGCCATTCGATGAGATCATGGCTGATCCTTTAATTCAGTATCCCGTCCCCGCCTTCTCTCCGTAACCCTTAACCCCTTTTGCCCGTAGAAATATATCTAATTCCCTCTTAAATATATTTAATGAGCTGGCGTACACTGCCCTCTGTGGCAATGAGTTCCACAGGTTCACCACTCTCTGAGTGAAGAAATTCCCCCTCATCTCTGTCCTAAATGGTTTAGCCCTTATCCTTAAATTATGTCCTCTAGTTCTGTTCTCACCCGCCAAGGGAAACATTCCTTTATTCATTATTCACGAAATATTAAGTGGAACTGATAGTGTCGATAGCGAGACGCTATTTCTGATGGTTGACCCATCTGCGAGTAGGGGCCATAGCCTCAATATTAGATCCAAGCCTTTCAGGAGAGAAGTTTGTGTGACAGAAATTTGTAACATGCTTCCGCAAACAGCAATTAAAGCTGGGTCAATTGTCAATTTCAAACTTGAGATTGAGAGATGTTTTTCAACCAAAGATATTAAGGGATCTGGAGCAAAGGGATGGAAATGGATTTCGATCACAAATTAACTTGAATCGAAGAAAGGCTCGAGGGGTTAAAAGGCGTACCCCTGTTGTTATTCTCTTTGTTAAAGGATCAAAGCGCGAATGTAAAGATGAGTATCACGATTTAAAAGCTGCGCCGAATAGGGATTTAATCCCTGGGCCTTCAGAGTAAAGTCTGATGCTCTACCGACTGAGCTACCCGGGCTCTTGCCAGCCAAAGCACTCAAAAGTACTTTCATTGGCTGCAGTGCATTATTGCACCTCCTACAAATTCAATTTTCTTGTCTATAATCCAGCCTGTACAGCGCAATTCTGCCGCAAATCCAGACTGACTGCTTCAGACCTCCATCACTTCAGAAAGATTATCCCTCGCACAAACGACATGCTCTTTAGCAACGGTGTCAGATGTGACAAGTGCCGTCTCCCAATTACCTGCATTGGATCTTCAACTTATCAGCGTATTAATGATTGACTTGGATGGAGCAATAGAGCACTGTAGGTCGTATTTTGAAGATTGCACTAAGTTAGTCGGTCCGTTCGTAATGCAGTTGGGAAATGGCGGTAACCAAAGGGACAGACACCGATGAAGTAAGCCAGCACAACAAAGGCAATCGAGTTCACTGTGCGCAAGTGTGACACCATCCACTTTGGAACAAATTAAGATAGTTCAGAGTATTTTCTAAATAATGGGAAGCTATTGACTGTTGAGGAGCAAAGAGGTTTATGTGTGCCAGTTCACCAATCATTATTAGTTAGTAGACATGGAGAAAAATACATTTGATAAAGTCACGAATAAGGGACTTTTAGCTAAAGTTGAAACTCATGTAAGTGAATGCAAATTATTGACCTGCTTGGAAATTGGTCGTGCGACAGGAGACATCGTTTATGGATAACGATCATTTCCATTAATTGGCAACATATGGCGAGTGATGTCTCTGAGGGATCACATTCGGGACCTGAACTATTCACGAATTTTATTTACGACTTTTTTGACGGGATTGAGAGCCACACATCCAAGTTAGACGATGACAAAAAAGGTAGGCGTCATTTTCATCAGTTGAGATGGAAGCAAGAAATTTGACCAGATGTTCATAGTTTAATTGAATGTGCACATTTTTGGCAATTTGATTTAAATATGAACATGTTTTCTCAAACTATAAACTATGCCAACAACGGGGAAGAGATAACAGCAGGAATGTGTGATGTTGGATTAGACGACCAACATTGTGACTGGCATGGTCAGAGTGTACCCGAGATCAAGGGGTGGGCGACAGTTGAGTGAGTAACCCCATAAACCAATAAAGAGCAACTGTTGTGACACTGTTTGTACGTGAACGCCCCCATTCTATGGTAAGTGGGCGTTGCTTATAGAATTGTATAACTGGAATGATCAACTGCTTGTCCCCTGAGATTGCACCCCGAGCTTGTACAAGCTGAGTGGCTCTCCCTTGTGCACAATTTTCAATTAGTTGTTTTAATAAATTCTGTCCTTCGCCTCAATTCCGTCTCTGTCTGGAGTTTCTCCAAATTCGAATCTAACAGTTGGTGTCAGAAGTGGGATACTGCACGTAAGTACCATCAAACTATTACAATACCTCAAACTAATACAGTCAATCAAACTAATACAGACCCTCAAACTAATACAGACCCTCAAACTAAATCAGTGCCTCAAACTAACACAGTCCCACAAACTAATACAGCCCCTCAAACGAATACAGCCCCTCAAGCTAATACCATCCCTCAAACTAATGCAGTACCTCAAACTAATACAGACCCTAAAACTAATAGAGACCCTCAAATTAATACGGAGGCACAAACTAATATACCCCCTCAAATTAATACAGACCCTCAATTTAATACAGACCCACAAACTAATAAATCCCCTCATACTAATACAGTCCCTCAAACTAATACAGATCCTTAAAATATTAAATTCCAAAAAAATAATAAATCTCCTCCAACTGTTACAGTCCCTCAAACTAATACAGCCCCTGAAACTAATACAGACCCTCAAACTAACGCAGATCCTCAAACTATTACAGTACTTCAAACTCATACAGCCAATCAAAATAATACAGCAACTCCAAATAATACAGCCCCTTAAACTAATATAGCTCCCAAACTAATACAGACCCTCAAATTGATACAGCGCCTCAAACTAATACAGACCCTCAAGCTAATACAGCCCATCAAACTAATTCACTGCCTCAAACTAACACAGCTCCACAAACTAATACAGCCCCTCAAACGAATACAGCCCCTCAAGCTAATACCATCCCTCAAACTAATGCAGTACCTCAAACCAAACAAGCCCCTCAAACTAATACAGACCCTCAAACCAATACAGACACGCAAAATAATACAGTACTTCACAAGAATACAGCCCCTTAAACCAAAAAGGACCCTCACACGAATACAGCTCCTCAACATAATACAGTCCCTAAAACTAATGCAGCCCCTCAAATTAATACAGCCCCTTAAAATTAATAGAGAATCTCAATGTAATACAGCACCTCACACTAATACTGCTCCTAAAAGTAATACAGCCACAAAACTAATACAAACCGTCAAACTAATAGAGATCCTCAAATTAGTACAGTCCCTCAACATAATACAGCCCCTAATTCTAATGCAGCCCCGCAAACAATGCAGCCACTCAAAAAAATACATCCCCTCAAACTAATAGATTATCAAACTGAAACAGTCCCTCAAACAAATACAGAACCTCAAACTAATACAGACCATCAAACTAATACAGCCCCTCAAACTTATACAGCCCCTCAAACAAATACAGCACATCAAACTAACACAGAACCTCAAACTATTACCTTATCTCAAACTAATAAAGCCCCTACAACGAATACAGCCTCTCAAACTAATACAGATCCTCACATTAATACAGTCTCTCAAACAAATACAGCCCCTCAAACAAATACAGCCCCACAAACTAATACAGCCCCTCATACAAATACAGATTCTCAACTAATACAGACCCTTAAACTAACACAGTCCCTAAAACTAAAACAGACCCTCAAACTAATACAGACACTCAAAATAATACAGCCCCTCAAACTACTACAATCCGTCAAAATAATACAGCCACTCAAACTAATACAGTCCTGCAAGCAATTACAGCACTTCAAACTAATAGAGTCCCTCAAAGTAATACAGAGCCACAAACGAATATACCCCCTCAAACTAATACAGTCCCTCAAACTAATACATCCCCTTAAACTAATACAGCCCCTCAAAATATTAAAGTCCAATAAAATAATAAATCTCCTCCAACTAATACAGTCACTCAAACTAATACAGCCTCTATAACTAAAACAGACTCTCAAACTATTACAGAACATCAATTAATACAGTACCTCAAACAACTACAGCCTCTCAAACTAATGCAGCTACTCAAATAATACAGTCACTTAATCTGAGAGACTCCCTCAAACTAATACAGACACAAAAACTAATAAAACTCTTCAAACTAATACAGTTTCTCAAACTAATACAGACACTCAAAATATTACTGCCCCTCAAACTGATACAGCCGCTCAATGTAACACAGACACTGAAACTTTTACAGTCCCTCAATCTAATACAGCCCCTCAAACTAATACATTACCTCAATCTAATACAGCCCCTCAAACTAATACATTACCTCAAACTAATAAAGCCCCTCAAACAAATACAGTCCCTCAAACTAATAGAGCCCCTCAAACTAATGCAGCACCTCAAACTAATACAGCCCATCAAAGTAATACAGTCCCTAAAACTAAAAAAGCCACAAAAAGTAAAAGTCCCTCAACCAAATACATCCCCTCAAACTAATAGATTCTCAAACTGAAACAGTCCCTCAAACAAATACAGAACCTCAAACTAATACAGACCATCAAACTAATACAGCCCCTCAAACTTATACAGCCCCTCAAACAAATACAGCCCATCAAACTAACACAGAACCTCAAACTATTACCGTATCTCAAACTAATAAAGCCCCTACAACTAATACAGTCTCTCAAGCTAATACAGATCCTCACATTAATACAGTCTCTCAAACAAATACAGCCCCTCAAACAAATACAGCCCCCCAAACTAATACAGCCCCTCATACAAATACAGATTCTCAACTAATACAGACCCTTAAACTAACACAGTCCCTAAAACTAATACAGACCCTCAAACTAATACAGACACTCAAAATAATACAGCCCCTCAAACTAATACAGTCCTGCAAGCAATTGCAGCACTTCAAACTAATAGAGTCCCTCAAAGTAATACAGAGCCACAAACTAATGTACCCCCTCAAACTAATACAGACCCTCAATTTAATACAGACCCACAAACTAATAAATCACCTCAAACTAATACATACCCTTATACTAATACAGCCCCTCAAAATTTTAATGTCCAAAAAATAATAAATCTCCTCTAACTAATACAGTCACTCAAACTAATACAGCCTCTATAACTAAAACAGACTCTCAAACTATTACAGAACATCAAATTAATACAGTACCTCAAACAACTACAGCCTCTCAAACTAATGCAGCTACTCAAATAATACAGTCATTTAATCTGATAGAGTCCCTCAAACTAATACAGACACAAAAACTGATAAAACTCTTCAAACTAATACAGTTTCTCAAACTAATACAGACACTCAAAATATTACTGCCCCTCAAAATGATACAGCCCCTCAATGTAACACAGACCCTGAAACTTTTACAGTCCCTCAATCTAATACAGCCCCTCAAACTAATACATTACCTCAAACTAATAAAGCCCCTCAAACAAATACAGTCACTCAAACTAATAGAGGCCCTCAACCTAATGCAGCACCTCAAACTAATATAGCCCATCAAAGTAATACAGTCCCTCAAACTAAAAAATCCGCATAAGCTAAAAGTCCCTCAACCTAATACAGCCCCTCAAACTAATACAAACACGGAAACTAATACAGTACCTCTAACTAATGCAGCTCCTCAAACCAATACTGCCACTCAAATGAATAAAGACCCTCAAACTAATACAGTACCTCAAACTAATACAGACCCACAAACTAATAGACACCCTCAAACTAATACAGCCGCTCAATCTAATACAGCCCCTCAAACTAATACAGCAACTCACACGAACAGAGCCCTTAAATGTAATACTGTCCCTCAAACTAATACAGCCCATCAAACTAACACAGCTACTCAAACTGATACAGTGCCTCAAACTAATAAAGTACATCACACCAATACAGCCCCTCAAATTAATACAGCCCCTCAAACAAATACCATCCTCAAAAAAATACAGTACCTCAAACTAATTCAGCCTCTCAAACTAATGCAGCCACTCAAATAATACAGCTACAAAAACTGATACAGTCCCTAAAACTAATACAGACCCTCAAACTAATAAAGTCACTCAAATTAATACAGGCCCTCAAACGAAACTGCCCCTCAAACAAATACATTCACTCAAATTAATACAGGCCCTCAAACGAAACAGCCCCTCAAACTAATACAGTCACTCAAATTAATATAGGCCCTCAAAGGAAATAGCCCCTCAAACTAATACAGACACTCAAACTAATAAACCCCCTAAAACGAATACATCCGCTCAAACTAGTACAGCCCCTCAAACTAACGCAGCAACTCACACTAATACAGCACCTAAAGCTAATACAGCCCCTCAATCGAACACAGCCCATCAAACTAATACAGTCCCTCAAACTAACACAGACCCTGAAACGAATACAGCCCCTCAAACAAATATAGCCCCGCAAGCTAATACAGTATCTCAAACTAATACAGCTCTTCAAACTAATACAGCCACTCAAAATAATACATTCCCTCCAAATAATACAGCCCCTCAAACTAATACAGTCCCAAAAATGTATACAGCCCCTCTGAAATAAAGAATTGATTTGCCTTTCTAATCTAGGCTTTATTAACTTAAAAAATCCAGCAGCACATCTTTCAACACCAGTCTCCAACCATGACTGGAGAGAAATGAATTTAAGATGGCCACCATAAATCACCTGACATCCACTACCAATGAGTTTACAGCATATATCTCAAGGTAGAAACAAACAACCAATTACAATACTTCTTACTAACACAGAGAACAACCACCCCATTCATCAATCACAATACTTCTTAGTAAACATAGGAAATAATCACCACACCCTCCAACTAAAAGAGCCAGTCAAAATAATATAGACCCTCAATCTAATAGAAGCCCTCAAACTAATACAGACCCTGAAAATAATACAGACTATCATAAGAATACAGTCCAGCAAACTAATACAGCCCCTCAAACTAACACAGACACTCAAACTAATGCAGTCCCTCAAACTAATACAGACCCTCAAACGAATACAGTCCCTCAACCTAATAGAGCCCCTCAAACTAATACAGTACCAAAAACTAATAAAACTTCTCAAACTAATACAGTCCCTCAAACTAATACAGTCCCTAAAACTAATACAGACCCTCAAAATAATACTGCGAGTCAAACTAATAAAGCCCCTCAAACTAACACAGATTCTGAAACTTTTACAGTCCCACAAACTAATACCGACTCTCAAACTAATGCAGCAACTCAAAATTATTGAGACCCTCAAACGAATACAGTACCTCAAAATAATACAGCCCATCAAATTAATACAGTCCCTCAAACTAATACAGACACTCAAAATAATACAATCCCTCAAACAAATACAGCCTCACAAACTAATACAAACCCGCAAACTAATACAGCCCCTCAAACTAATACAGCAACTCACGCTAAAAGAGCCACTAAAAGTAATACAGCCCCTCAAGGTAATACAGCGCATCAAACTAACTCATCCGCTCAAACTAATACAGTCCCTCAAACTAATACAATACCTCACAACAATACAGCCCCTAAAAGTAATACAGCCCCTCAAACTAATACAGTCCCTCAAAATAATACAATACTTCAAACTAATACAGCCTCTCAAACTAATGCAGCCACTCAAATAATACTGCCACTAAAATTGATACAGTCCCTCAAACTAATACATCCCCTCAAACAAATACAGACCCTCAAACTAATTAACACCCTCAAACTAATAAATCCACTCTATCTAGTACAGCCCCTCAAACTAATACAGCCCCTGTAACTAAAACAGCCCCTCAATCTAATACAGACCCCTCAAACTAATACAGCTCGTCACACTAATACAGCCCCTAAACTGGTACAGCCCCTGAAACTAATACAGCCCCTGAAACTAATACAGTCCCTCATTCTAATACAGCCCCTCAATCTAATAAAGCCCCTCAAACTAATACAGCCCCTCAAACTAACATAGACCCTCAAACGAATACAGCCCCTGAAACAAATACAGCCCCTCAAGCTAATACAGCTATTGAAACCGAAACTGGGCCCAAACTAATACAGTGACTCAAACTGATACAGCCCCTCAAAATAATACATACCCTCCAAATATTACAGCCCCTCAAACTAATACAGTCCCTCAAATTAATGCAGCCCCTTCAAATAATAGAGCCAATCAAACTAATATACACCCTCAATCTAATAAAGGCCCTCAAATTAATACAGACGCTAAAAATAATACAGACCATCATAGCAATACAGTCCATCAAACTAATACAGTCCCTCACACTAAAACAGACCCTCAAACTAACACACACACAAACTAATGCAGCCCCTCAAACTAATACAGACCCCCAAACTAGCACAGTCTCTCAAACGAATACAGCACCTCAGACTAATACAGCACCTCAAACTAATAAAGCCCCTCAATCTAACACAGTCCCTCAAACTAATACAGCCCCTCAAACGAATACAGTCCCTCAACCTAATAGAGATCCTCAAACTCATACAGACCCAAAAACTAATAACACCCCTCAAACTAAGACAGTCCCTCAAACTAACACTGACTCTGCACTCTTACAGTCCCACAAACTAATACAAACCCTCAAATTTATACAGTCCCTCAAACTAACACAGCCCCTCAAACTAATACCGTACTTCAAAATAATACAGCCCATCAAACGAATACAGTCCCTGAAACAAATACAGACACTAAAACGAATACAGGCCCTCAAACTAAGACAGTACCTCAAACTAATACAGTACCTCAAACTAATAAAGCCTCTCAAACTAATACAGTCCCTCAACCTAATAGAGCCCCTCAAATTAATACAGACCCATAATCGAATAAAACTCCTCAAACTAATACAGTTCATCAAACGAATACGGACCCTGAGTCTCTTACAGCCCCTCAAACTATTACAGCCCCTCAAACTAATACAGACGCTCAAAATAATACTGCCCGTCAAACTAATACAGCCCCTGAAACTAACACAGACCCTGCAACTTTTACAGCCCCCCAAACTAATACAGCACCTCAAACTTTTTCAGACCCTCAAACTAATACAGTCCCTCAAACTAATACAGTACCTCAAAATAATACAGCCCACCAATCTGATACAGTTCTTCAAACTAATATAGACACTCAAAAATACATTCCCTTGAACTAATACAGCCCCACAAACTAATACAGACCCGCAAACCAATAAACCCCCAAACTAATACAGCCCCTCAAACTAATAGAGCCCCTCAAACTAACACAGACCCTGAAACTTTTACTGCCCCTCAAACTAATACAGCATCTCAAACTTATTCAGACCCACAAACTAATACAGTACCTCAAAATAACACAACGCATCAAACTGATACAGTTCCTCAAACTAATACAGACAGTCAAAATAATACAGTCCCTCGAACTAATACAGCCCCACAAACTAATACAGACCCGCAAACCAGTATACCCCCAAACTAATACAGCCCCTCAAAATAATACAGCCCCTCAAACAAATACAGCAACTCACACTAACACAGCCACTAAAAATAATGCAGCCCCTCAAACTAATACAGCCCTTCAAACTAATATAGTCCCTCAGACTAATACAGTACCTCACAACAGTACAGCCCCTAAAAGTGATACAGCCTCTCAAACTAATGCAGCCCCTCAAATATTACAACCAATAAAACTGATAAAGTCCCTCAAACTAATACAGCCCCTCAAACAAAACCTTCAATTAGTACAGCCCCTCCAACTAATACATCCCCTCAATCTAGTACAGCCCCTCAAACTAATACAGCAACTCATGCTAATACATCCTCTAAAACTTATAAAGCCCCTGAAGCTAATACATCCCCTGAAACTAAAACAGCTCCTAAATCTAACAAAACCCCTGAAACTGATACAGCCCCTGAATCTAACACAGCCCCTCAAACGCTGACAGACCCTCAACTAATACAGCCCGACAAACTGATGCAACTGCTGGAGCTGATACAGTCCCTCAAAATAATACAGTACCTCAAAATGACACTGCCCCTCAAACTAATACAGCCCCTCAAAGTAATACAGACCCTGAACCTTTTACTGTCCCACAAACTAATACAGAACCTCAAACTAATGCAGACCTTCAAACTAATACAGCCCCTGAAACTAAAACAGCTCCTCAAACTAATAAAGCCCCTGAAACTAATACAGCCCCTCAAACTAATACAGACCGAAAAGCTAATAAATCTCCTCAAACTAATACAGTGCCTCAAACTAATATCAGACCATCAAAATAATACTGCCCCTCAAAATAATACAGAGCATCAATCCAACACAGACACAAAAACTAAAATAAATCCTCAAACAATACAGTCCCTCAAAATAATACAGCCCCTCAGACTAATACAGTACATCAAACTAATAAATCCCCTCAAACTAATACAGTCCCTCAAATGAATACAGTATCTCAACCTAATAGAGCCCCTGAAACTAATACAGACACAAAAAGTAATAAAACTCCTTAAACTGGTACCGTCCCACAAACTAAAACAGACCCTCAAACAAATTCAGACCCTCAAACTAATAGAGACCCTCAAACTAATACAGCCCCTCAACCTAATACAGTCCCTCAAACTAATACAGTCCCTCAAACTAATACAGCCCCTCAACCTAATACAGTACCTCAGACGAATAAATCCCCTCAAACTAATACAGCCCCTCAAACTAATACAGCCCCTCAACCTAATACAGTCCCTCAAACTAATACAGACCCTCAAACTAATACAGCCCCTCAAACGAATACAGTATCTCAACCTAATAGAGCCCCTGAAACTAATGAAGTCCCAAAAAGTAATAAAACTCCTCAAACTGATACAGTCCCTTAAACTAATACAGACCCTCAAAATAATACTGCCCCTCAAACTAATACAGCCCCTCAAACGAATACAGCCCCTCAAACTAATACAGCACCTCAAACAAATTCAGACCCTCAAAGTAATACAGTCCCTCAAACTATTACAGCCCCACCAACTAATACAGTACCGCAAACTAATACAGCCCATCAAACTAATACATTCCCTCAAACTAATCCAGACATTCAAAATAATACAGGCCCTCAAACTAATACAGCCCCACAAACTAATACATATCAGCAACCTAATAAACCAACCCAAACTAATACAGCTCCTCAAACTAACCCAGTCACGCAAAGTAACAACCATCCTCAATGTAATATATTCCCTCAAACTAATACTGGCCCTCAAACAAAACAGTCCCTCAAAATAATACAGAACCTCAAAATGATACAGCCTCTCAAAGTAATGCAGCCCTCAACTAATACAGCCCTAAAAACTGATACAGCCCCTGAAACTAACACAGCCCCGCAAACGAATACAGCCCCTCAAATAATACAGCTCCTCTAACTGATACAACCGCTGAAACTGATAGAATCCCTCAAAATTATACAGCACCTCAAACTAATAAAGCCCCAGATCAAAAAATTCCCTCAAAATAATACAATCCCTCAAATTAATACAGCCCGTCATAGGAATAGAGCCATTCAAATTAATACAGACCCTCAAACTAATACAGGGCTTAAAACAAATACAGTACCTCAAACTGAAACAGCCCCTCAAACTAATACAGCCGCTCAAACTAATACAGACCCTCAAACTAATACATTCACCCAAACTAATACAGATCCTCAAACTATAACAGTCCCTCAAACTAATACAGCCCCTCCAACTAATACAGCCCCTCAAACATATACTGCCCCTTAAACTAATACAGTCCCTCAACCTAATACAGCACCTCAAACTAATTCAGACCCAAAAACTAATAAAACTCCGCAAACTAATACAGTCGCTCAAACTAATACATACCCTCAAAATAATACTGCCCCTCAAACTAATAAGCACCTCAAACTAACACAGACCCTCACACTTTTACAGTCCCACAAACTAATACAGGCCCTCAAACTAAAACAGTCCCTCAAACTAATAGAGCCCCTCAAACTAATACAGACCCTCACATTAATACAGTACCTCAATCTAATACAGCACTTCAAACTAATACAGTCCCTTAAACAATTAAAGCCCCTCAAATGTTTACATTCCCTCAAACTAATACAGCACCTCAAACTAATACAGTCCCTCAACTTAATACAGCTCCTCAAACTAAGACAGACCCACAAATTAATACAGACCCAAAAACGAATTAGCCTCCTCAAACTAATGCAGCCCTCAAACTGAAACAGCCCTGAAAAACGAATACAGCTGCTCAAACAAATTCAGCCCCTCAATCTAATACAGCCCCTCAAACTAATGCAGTCCCTCAAACTGATACAGTACCTCACAGCAATACAGACACTAAAAGTAATACAGCCCCTCAGAGTAATACAGCCCCTCAAATAATACAGCCCCTCAATCTAATACAGCTCCTCAAGCTGAGGCAGTCCGTCAAAATAATACAGTCCTTCAAACTAATACAGACCGTCAAAATAATACAGTCGCTCAAACCAATACAGCCCCTCCAACAAATAAAGCCCCTCAAACAAATACACACCCTCAAACTAATGCAGTCCCTCATACGAAAAAAGATCCTCAAACTAATGCATACCCTCAAACTAATACAGTCCCCAAAACTAATGCTGTCCATCAAACTAATACAGCCCCTCAAACTAATACAGCCCCTCAAACTAATACAGTCCCACAAAGTAATACAGATCCTAAAACTAATACTGTACCTTAAACTAATACAGCCACTAAAACTAATAAAGACCCTGAAAGTAATACAGCCACTAAAACCAATACAATCCCGCAAATTAATACAGCCCCTCAAATGATTAGAGACCCACATACTAATGAACCCCCTCAAACTTATACATTCCCTCAAACTAATTCATCCCCTCCAACTAATACAGACCCTTAAACTATTAAATCCCACAAACTAATAATCCCCTCAGACTAATAAAGTCCCTCAAACTAATGCAGCCCCTCCAAACAATACAGACCTTCAATCTATTACAGTACCTCAAACTAATACAGCCACTCAAATTAATACAGCCCCTCAAACTAATACACCCCCTCAAAATAATACACCTCCTCAAACTAATACAGTCCCTCAAACTAATGCACCAACTCAAAATAATACAGACACTCAAACTAATACAGACACTCAAATTAATACAATCCCACAAATTAATAAACCCCGTCAATCTAACAAAGCCCTTTAAAGTGATACATCCCCTAAAAATAATACAGCCCACGTAAAACTCAAAAAGCTTCTCAAACTAACAATGCTACTCAAACTGATACTGTCCCTCAGACAAATAATGCCACTCAATCTAATACAGTCCCTCAAACTAATACAGCTTCTAAAATTAATGCAACCCATCAAACTAATACAGCTCCACGAAATAATACCGCACCTCAAACTACCAAAGCCTTTCAAAAAATACAGCCCCTCAGCCGAAAACAACCCCTCAAAGTAATACACCTACTCACACTGTTAGAGACCCCTTTAGTAATGCAGCCGCTCAAATTACCAGCGCCCCTCAAACTAATACAGTCCCTCAATCTAATACAGCACCTCAAACTAACACAGCACCTCAAAGAATAAAGCCACTCAAACTAATACGGCCCCTCAAACTTATATAGCCCCTCAAACTAATACAGCACATCAAATTAATAGATCACGTCAATCTAACATAGTCCCTCACCTAATATGCACCAACATACTAATATAGACGGTCAAAATAATACAGCCTCTGAAACTAATACAGCCTCTAAAACTAATACAGAATTCAAATTTATACAGACACTCAAACTGAAACAGCCTTTCAAGCTAATACAGCACCTCAGCTCAAAACAGAACCTCAAACGAATACAGCCCCTCAAGTTAATACAGCACCTCAATCTAATACAGTGCCTCAAACTAATGAAGCTTCTAAAATTAATACAGCCCATTCAACTAATACCGCTCCTCAAAATAATATTGCCCCTCAAACTAATACATGCCCTCAATCTAATACAGTCCTTCAAACTATTACAGCCACAGAATTTAACATGGTATCTCAAAATAATATAGCTCCTCAAACTGATAAAGCTCCTCAAACTAATACAGCCCCTCAAACTAATACGGATCCTCAAATTAATACAGACTATCAAACTAAAAGAGTCCATCAAATTAATACAATCCCTCCAATTAAAAAAGAACCTCAAACTAATACAGACCCTCAAAATAATACAGCCCCTTAAACTAATGTAGCCCCTCAAATTAATTCAGCTTCTCAAACTAATAGAGACCCTCAATCTAATACAGCAGTTCAGATTAATACTGCCCCGAAAACTAATACAGACCCTCAAACTAATGGATTCTCAAACAAATACAGCCCCACAAACTAATACAGAACCTAAATGTAACACAGACCCTAAAACTAATACAATCCCTCAAACTAATACAGCCCCTCAAACTAATGCAGACCCTGAAAATAATACAGCCCCTCAAACTAATACAGACACACAAACTAATACAGTCCCACAAACTAATACAGACCCTTAAACTAATACAGCCCTTCAAGCTATTAATGTCCCACAAACTAATAAATCCCCTCCCACTAATAAAGTCCCCCAAACTAATACAGCCCCTCAAGCTAATATAGACCCACAAAATAATATACCCACTCAAACTAATACAGTCCCTCAATCTAATACAGACACTCAAATTAATACAGCGCATCTAACTAATACAGACCCTCAAACTAATAAAGACACTCAAACTAATACAGACCTGCAAGCTAATACAGACCCTCAAATTAATACAGTCCCTCAAACTAATACAGAGACTCAAACTAATACAGTCCTGCAAGCTAATACAGCCCCTCAAATGATTACAGACCCAGAAACTAATAAATCCCCTCAAGCTAATACAATCCCTCAAAATAGTACATCCCCTCAACTTAATACAGCCTCTCAAACTATTAAAGTCGCACATACAAATAAATCCCCTCCAACTAATACAGTCACTCAAAATAATACAGCCTCTACAACTAATACAGACCCTCAAACTATTAAAGTACCTCAAACTAATACAGCCACTCAAACTAATACAGCCTCTCAAAATAATACAGCCCCTCAAACTAATACAGCTCCTCAAACTAATACAGACCCTCAACATAATACAGCCCCCACAAACTGGCTCAGAACCTCAAACGAATAAAGCCCTTAATCGAATAATGCCCCTCAAAGTAATACAGAGGCTTAAAATTAATACAGCCCCTCAAACTAATACTGCCACTCAAACTAATGCAGCCCCTCGAACTAATACCGCCCCTAAAAGTAATACATCCCCGAAAACTAATAAAGCCACTCAAACTAATACAGCTCCTCAATCTAATACAGAGCCACAAACATATATACACCCTGAAAATAATACAGAACCTCAAAATAAAACAGCCCCTCAAATTAATACAGTCCCTCAAACTAATACAGACCCTTAAAATAATACAGTCCCGCCAGCTAACACAGCCCCTCAAATGATAACATACCCACAAACTAATAATCCTCTCAAACTAATACAGCCCTTTAAACTATTACAGACCCCCCAACTAAGAAAACCCCTCAAACTAATACAGTCCCTCGAACTAATACAGCCCCTCCAACAAATACAGACCCTCAAACTATTAGAGTACCTCAAACTAATACATCCACTCAAACTAATGCAGCCACTCAAAATAATAAAGCCCCTCAAACGAATACAGACACTCAAACTAATACAGACCTTCAAACTAATACAGTGCTTCAAACTAATACAGTCGCTCAAACTGATACAGTCCCTCGAACTAATAAAGCCCCTCCAACAAATAAAGTCCCTCAAATTATTAGAGTACCTCAAACTAATACAGCCACCAAAATAATACAGCCCCACAAACTAATACAGTCGCTCAAACTGATACAGTCCCTCGAACTAATGAAGCCCCTCCAACAAATAAAGACCCTCAAACTATTAGAGTACCTCAAACTAATACAGCCACCCAAAGTAATGCAGCCCCACAAACTAATACAGCCCCTCAAACTAACACAGACCCTCAAACGATTACCGTACCTTAAACTAATACAGCCACTCAAACTAATACAGCCACTCAAAATAATACAGCCCCTCAAACTAATACAGCTCCCAAACTAATACAGACCCTCAAACTGATAGAGCCCCTCAAACGAATACAGACTCTCAAACTATTTCAGCCCTTCAAACTAATACAGTCCCTCAAACTGATACAGACACTCAAACTGATACAGCGGCTCAAACTAATACAGACACCCAATATAAAACAATACCTCACACTAATACAGACCCTCAAACTAATACGTATCCTCAAACTAAAAAAGAACCGCAAACTAATACAGACCCTCAACATAATACAGTCCCGTAAACTAATGCAGCCCCTCAAAGTAATACAGCCTCTCAAACTAATAGCGACCCCCAATCTAATACAGCACCTCACAATAATACTGCCCCTAAAAGTAATACAGCCCGAAAACTAATACAGACACTCAAACTAATACAGCCATGCAAACTAATACATTCCCTCAAACTAATAGATTCTCAAACTAATACAGTCCCTCAAGCTAATACAGAACTTTAATCTAAGACGTACTTCAAACTAATACAGACCGGCAAACTAATACAGTCCCTCAAACAAATACAGTCCCTAAAACTAATACAGTCCCTCAAACACATACAGACCCTAAAACTAATACAGTCCCTCAAACTAATACAGCCCCTCAAACTAATACAGGCCCACAAACAAATATACCCCCTCAAACTAATACAGACCCTCAAACTAATACAGACCCACAAAATAATACAGTCCCACAAACTACTACAGTCCCTCAAACCAATACAGACCCTCAAACTAATAAGAGTACCTCAAAATAATACAGCCCCTCAAACGATTACAGACCTACAAACTACTGAACCCCCTCAAACTAATACATTCCCTCAAACTAACTCATCACCTCCAACTAATACAGACCCTCAAACTATTACAGTACCTCAAACTAATACAGCCACTCGAACTAATACAGCTACTCAAAATAATACAGATCCTCAAACTAATGCAGTCCCTCAAACTAATGCACCAACTCAAAATAATACAGACGCTCAAACTAATACAAACCCACAGATTAATACAGCCCATCAATCTAATAAAGCCCTTCCAAGTAATACATCCCCTCAAAATAATACAGCCCCTCAAACTCAAACAGTTTCTCAAACTAACAATGCTACTCAAACTGATACTGTCCCTCAGACAAATAAAGCCACACAATCTAATGCAGTCTCTCAAACTAATACAACCCCTGAAACTAACAAAGCACCTCAAAATTCTACAGCCCCTCAATCTCATACAGTCCCTCAAATGAATACAACACCTAAATCTAATACAGTCCCTCAAACTAACACAGCTTCTATAATTAATGCAGTCAAAGCAAACTAATACAGCTCCTCAAAATAATAAAGCTCCTCAAATTAATACATGCCCTCAATCTAATACAGTTCCTCAAACTTTTATAGCCACTGAAATTAATACAGTATCTCAAGCTAATACCACCCATCAAACTGAAACAGCACCACAAAATAATACAGACCCTCAAACTCATACTGCGCCTCAAACTAATACACTACCTCAAACTAATAAAACACCTCAATC
The DNA here is from genome assembly GCF_052327205.1 of Somniosus microcephalus. Taxonomy (NCBI): domain Eukaryota; kingdom Metazoa; phylum Chordata; class Chondrichthyes; order Squaliformes; family Somniosidae; genus Somniosus; species Somniosus microcephalus. The sequence goes on along the minus strand of NW_028225184.1, from coordinate 46,876,273 downwards.
TAATACAGTGCCTCAAACTGATGCAGCTCCACAAACTAATACAGCCCCTCAAACCAACACAACCCCTCAAACTAATTCAGGCCCACAAACTAATAAAGCCCCACAAACTAATACAGCCCCTCAAACTAATACTGCACCTCAAACTAATACAATACCTCAAAGCAATAAAGCACTTCTATCTAATACGGTCCATTATAATAATAGAGCACCTCAATATATTACAGCGCCTCAAACTAATACTGCCCCTCAAAATAAGACAGCCCTTCAAACTAACACATCCCATCAATATAATGCAGCCCCTCAAACTAATACAGCAACTCACAATAATAGAGCCACTCAAACTAATGCAGACACTCAAACTAATACAGCCCCTCAAACTAATACAACGCCTAAAACTAATATAGCCCCCAAAGTTAATACAGCGCCTCAAACTAATGGAGCACCTCAATCTAACACAGTCCAGCACCTAAACAGCTCCTCAAACTAATACATATCGTCACAATAAAACAAACTCTGAAACTAACACAGCCACTCAAACTAATACAACATTAACACTAATACAGCCCGTTAAACTGATACAACCCCTCAAACTAAGACACCTTCTCAAACTAATACAGCCCCTCTTATTAATGCAGCCTCTCAAACTAATACATCCCATCAAACTAATAAGGCACCTCAATCTAATACAGTCCCTGAAACTAATGGAGCACCTCAAATAATACAGCGCCTCGAACTAATACAGCCCCTCAAAAGATACAGACCATCAAATTTATACAGCACCTCCATATAATGCCGTGCCTCAAACTAATACAGTCTCTGAAATTAATACAGGCAATCAAACTAATATATGCCCTCAATCTAATTCAGACCCTCAAACTATTACAGCCACTGAAGTTAATACATTATCTCAAACTAATATAGCTCATTAAATTCATACTACTCCTCAAATTAATACAGCCCCCAAACTAAGAGAGCAGCTCAAAGTCATACAGTACCTCAAACTAATCCAGTCCCTCATACTTATAATGCACCTCAATGTAATGCATTTCCTCAAATTCATACAGCTCGTCAAACTAATACAGCCCCTCAAAGTAACACAGCCCCTCAAACTAATAGAGCCACTCAAACTCATTCTGCCCCTCAAACTAATAAAGCACATCAAACTAATAAATTATCTCAAACTTATAAAGCACCTCAATCTAATACAGTCCCTTAAACTAATGGAGCACCTCAATATTAGAGCGCCTCCAACTAAACTAGCCCCTGAAACGAATACAGCCCCTGAAATTAATACAGCCACTCAAATTAATACAGCACCTCAAATTAGTAGAGCGCTTCAATCTAACACAGTCCGTCACCTAATAAAGCCCCTCATACTAATAGAGACCGTCAAAATAATACAGCCTCTGGAACTGACACAGCCTCTCTAACTAATACAACATTCAAACTATTACAGAACCTCAGATACATACAGCACCTCAAATTGATAGAGCCCCTCAATCTAATACAACTTCTCAAACTAACAAAGCCCTTCAAAAAAATACGGCCCTTCAACCGAAAATAACCCCTCAAACTAATACACCTCCTCAAACTAATAGAGACCCCCTTAGTAATGCAGCCTCTCAAACTAATATCACCACTCAAACTAATACAGCCCATCAATCTAATGCAGCGACTCAAACTAAAACAGCACCTCAAATAATACAGCCACTCAAACTAATACGGCCCCTCAAACTTATATAGCCCCACAAACTATTACAGCACCTCAAACTAAAAGGTCACCTAAAATAACAGTCCCTCAGCTAATAAAGCCCAACATAATAATACAGACGGTCAAAATAATACAGCCTCTGAAACTAACACAGCCTCTAAAACTAATACAGTAATCAAATTTATACAGACCCTCAAACTGAAACAGCCTTTCAAACTAATACAGCACCTCAGCTTAATACAGCACCTCAAACGAATACAACCCCTCAATCTAATACAGTCCCTCAAACTAATAGAGCTTCTAAATTAATACAGCACATCAAACTAATACAGCTCCTCAAAATAATATAGTCCCTCAAACTAGTACATGCCCTCAATCTAATACAGTCCTTCAAGCTATTACAGCCACTGAAATTAACAAAGTATTTCAAACTAATACAGCTCCTCAAACTGATTCAGCTCCTAAAACTAATACAGCCCCTCAACCCAACACAACCCCTCAACCTAATATGGCTTCTAAAAGTAATGCAGATCATCAAACTAATACCGCTCCTCAAAGTAATATAGCCCCTCAAATTAATACATGCCCTCAATCTAATACAGTCCCTCAAACTTTTGCAGCCACTGAAATTAATACAGTATGTCAAACTAATACAACCCCTCAAACTGAAACAGCACCACGAAATAATACAGACCCTCAAACTCATACTGCGCCTCAAACTAATTCAGTACCTCAAAATAATAAAACACCTCAATCTAATACAGCCCCTCAAACTGCTACAGCTCCTCAAAATAATACAGCCCCTCAACCAACACAACCCCTCAAACTAATACAGCCACACAAACTAATACAACCCCTCAAAATAAGACAGCCCTTCAAACTAACACATCCATTTAAAATAATACAGCCATTCAAACCAATACAGCCCCTCAAACTAATACAGCCCCTCAAACTAATACAATGCCTAAAACTAATAACGCCCCTCAAACTAATATAGCCCCCAAAGGTAACACAGCAACTCAAACTAATGGAGCACCTTAATCTAACACAGTCCCGCACCTAATAGATCCTATCAAACGAATACAGCTCATCGCAATAAAACAGCCTCTGAAACTAACAGGGGCTCTCAAACTAATACAACATTCAAGCTAAGACAGCCCGTTAAACTGATACAACCCCTCAAACTAAGACTCCTACTCAAACTAATACAGCCACTCTTATTAATGCAGCCTCTCAAACTAATACATCCCATCAAACTAATAAAGCACCTCAATCAAATACAGTCCCTTAAACCAATGGATCACCTCAAATAATACAGAGTCTCGAATTAATAAAGCCCCATAAACAGATACAGACCATCAAATTAATACAGCACCTCAATCTAATACCGTCCCTCAAACTAATACAGCCTCTAAAATTAATACAGGCCATCGAACGAATGCATGCCCTCAATCTAATACATACCCTAAAACTATTTCAGCCACTGAAGTTAATACAGCATCTCAAATTAATACAGCTCCTTAAATTCATATTGCTCCTCTAATTAATAAAGCCCCACAAACTAATAGAGCCACTCCACGTCATACAGTACTTCAAACTAATCCAGCCCCTCATACTTATAATGCACCTCAATATAATACATTTCCTCAAATTCATACAGCTCGTCAAACTAATACAGCCCCTCAAACTAACACAGCCCCTCAAACTAACACAGCCCCTCAAACTAATAGAGCCAAACAAACTCATACTACCCCTCAAGCTAATAAAGCACATCAAACTAATAAATTACTTCAAAGTTATAAAGCACCTCAATCTAATACAGTCCCTTAAACTAATGGAGCACCTCCATATTACAGCGCCTCCAACTAAAATAGCCCCTGAAACGAATACAGCCTCTGAAATTAATACAGCCATTCAAATTAATACAGCACCTCAAATTAGTAGAGCGCTTCAATCTAACACAGTCCCTCACCTAATAAAGCCCCTCATACTAATAGAGGCCGTCAAAATAATACAGCCTCTGGAACTGACACAGTCTCTCAAACTAATACCACATTCAAACTATTACAGCACCTCAGATTCATACAGCACCTCAAAGTGATAGAGCCCCTCAATCTAATACAACTCCTCAAACTAATACAGCACCTCAAACTAACAAAGCCCTTCAAAAAAAATACAGCCCTTCAACCGAAAACAACCACTCAAACCATTACACCTCCTCAAACTAATAGAGACCCCCTTAGTAATGCAGCCCCTCAAACTAATACTGCCCCTCAAACTAATACAGCCCATCAATCTAATACAGCACCTCAACTAAAACAGCACCTCAAATAATACAGACACTCAAAGTAATACGGCACCTCAAACTTATATAGCCCCTCAAACTAATGCAGCATGTGAAACTAATAGATCACCTCAATCTAACACATTCCCTCACCTAATACAGCCCAACATGCCAATATAGACTGTCAAAATAATACAGCCTCTGAAACTAACACAGCCTCTCAAACCAATACAGTATTCAAACTTATACAGACCCTCAAACTGAAACAGCCTTTCAAACTAATACAGCACCTCAGATTAATACAGCACCTCAAACGAATACAGCCCCTCAATCTAATATAGTCCCTCAAACTAATACAGCATCTGAAATTACTACAGCCCATCAAACTAGTACAGCTCCTCAAAATAATATAGTCCCTCTAACCATTACATGCCTTCAATCTAATACAGTCCTTCAAACTATTAAAGCCACTGAAATTAACACAGCACCTCAAAATAATACAGCACCTCAAACTAATACAGCCCCTCAAACTAATACAGCCCCTCAAACTAATACAGCTCCTCAACTAATACATCCCCTCAAACTAATGCAGCCCCTCAAACTAATACAGCTGCTGAACTAATACAGCACCTCAAACTAATGCAGCCCCTCAAACTAATACAGCCCCTCAAACTAATACAGCCCCTCAAACTTTACAGACTCTCAATCTAATACATCACCTGAAACTAATACATCCCCTCAATCTAAAACAGCCCCTCAAATTAATACAGCACATCAAACTAATACAGCCCCTGAAACTGATACAGCCTCTCAAACTAATACAGAACCTGTAACTAATACAGCCTCTGAAAGTAACAGCGCCCCTCAAATTATAGAGTCCCTCAAACAAATAGAGCCCCTAAATTTAATACAGCCACTCAAAGTAAGGCAGGCTCTGAAATTAATACAGCCCCTGAAACTATTACAGCCGAGGGAGCCCAGCGTGTGAGCGAGCGTGTGAATGTCCCCGACCACCGGCCCTGCGGGCGACCTGGAGAGAACAGCTCACACAATATGAAGCCCAGGGAGGCCAGTGTAGGCAGTGTGTGATTGTGTATGTTAATGTCGCTGATCACCGGCTCCGCAGGCGGCATGGGGGAGAGCGGCGTACCTCAATATCAGGCCCAGAGAGCCCAGTGTAGAAAGTGTGTGAGCGAATGTTCCCGAGAGAATCATAGAATCATAGATCATAGAAAGTTACAGCATGGAAGGCGGTCATCTCGGCACATCGTCTCTGTGCTCGCCATCAAAGAGCTCTCCAGCCTAATCCCATTTCTCAGCTCTTGGTCCGTAGCCCTGCAGCTCACAGCATCCAAAGTGCATATCCAAGTACTTTTTAAATGTGGTTAGGTTTTCTGCCTCTATCGCCCTGTCAGGCAGTGAGTTCCAGACCCCCACAATCCTCTGCGTGAAGAAATCTCCCCTCAAATCAGCTCTAAACCTTCCACAAATTACTTTAAATCTTTGCCCCTGGTTTTTCACCCATCTGCTAAAGGAAATAGATCCTTTCTATCCACTTTATCTAGGCCCCTCATAATTTAATACACCTCAATAAGGTCTCGCCTCAGCCTCCTCTGTTCCAAGGAAAACAAACCCAGCCTATCCAGTCTCTCCTCGTAGCTAAGATTCTCTACTCCCGGCAACAGCCTTTTACGTATCCTCTGTACACTCTGTAGTGCAATCACAGCTTTTCTGTAATGTGGTGACCAGAACTGCAAGCAGTACAATAGCTGAGGCCTAACTAGTGTTTTATACAGTTGAAGCATAGCCTCCCTGCTCTTGTATTCTATGCCACGTCTAATAATGGCAAGCAGTCCGTTTACATTCTAAACCAGCTTATCTACCTGGCCTGCTACCTTCAGGGATCTGTGGACATGCACTCCAAGGCCCCTTTGTACCTCTACACTACTCAGTGTACTACCATTTAATGTGTATTCCATTTCCTTGTTAGCCCTCCACAAAAGCAATACACCACACTTCTCCGGATTGAATTCTATTTGCCACTGTTCGGTCACCTGACCAATTTATAGATATCTTCCTGCAGTATACAGCTTCCTTCTTCCGTTTCATCCACACAGCCGATTTTAGTATAATCTGAAAACTTCTTAGGCATACCCATTATATTCAAGTCAAGATCAGTGACATATACCACAAAGAGCAAGTGAGCTGCAGAACCCCACTGGATACAGCCTTCCAATCACAGAAATACCCATCGACCATTACCCTCTGCTTCCTGTCTCCGAGCCAGTATTGAATCCAACTTGACACTTTGCCGGGGATGTCATGGTCTTTTAACTTCGTGGTCGGTCTGCCATGTGGAACCTCATCAAGAGCCTTCCAAAATCCATGTAGACTACAACAAATGAACTACCCTCATCGACCCTCCTTGTTACCGCCCCAAAATATTCAACGAAGTTTGTCAGACACGACTTCCCCTTAACAAATCGGCGCTGACGATCCTTGATCAATCAGCATCTTTCTAAATGAACATAAGAACATAAGAAATAGGAGCAGGAGTAGGCCAATCGGCCCCTCGAGCCTGCTCTGCCATTCAATAAGATCATGGCTGACCTGACCCTAACGGCCAATCCACTATCACAGAACAATCTCTGGAATCTAACAGAATTAGACACGCGAAATAGGAGCAGGATCAGGCTAGACGGCCACTGGGCCCGCTCCGCTACCCACAGGGCCATGACCGATCCGAACCTAGACTCATGTCCACATTCCTGCCCGCTCCCCGTAACCCTTAATTCCCTTTACTTCTAGGAAACTGCCTATTCCTGTTTTAAATTTATGTAATGATGTAGCTTCTACAGCTTTTTGGGGCAGCATATTCCATGGACCTACCACCCTCTGAGTGAAGTAGTTCCTCCTCATCTCAGTTTTGAAAGAGCAGCCCCTTATTCTAAGACTATGCCCCCTAGTTCTAGTTTCACCCATCATCGGGAACATCTTCCCCGCATCCACCCGATCCAACCCCTTCACAATCTTATATGTTTCAATAAGATCGCCTCTCATTCTTCTGAACTCCAATGAGTAGAGTCCCAATCTACTCAACCTCTCCTCATATGTCCATCCCCTCATCCCCGGGATTAACCGAGTGAACCTTCTTTGTACTGACTCGAGAGAAAGTATGTCCTTTCTTAAGTATGGACACCAAAACTGTACGCAGTATTCCAGGTGCGGTCTCACCAATACCTTGTACAACAGAAGCAATACCTCCCTATTTTTATATTCTATCCCCCTAGCAATGAAAGCCAATATTCCATTGGCCTTCCTAATCACTTGCTGCACCTGCATACTAACCTTTGAGTTTCGTGCACCAGGGCCCCCAGATCCCTCTGTACTTCAGTACTTTCAAGTTTCTTGCCATTAAGATAATAACCTGCTCTACGATTTTTCCTGCCAAAGTGCACAACCTCACACTTTCCAGTATTGTATTCCATCTGCCAAATGTCTGCCCACTTCTGGTCTATGTCCCCTTGCAGGTTTTTTATGTCCTCCTCACTCACTACTTTCCCTCCCATCTTAGTATCATCTGCAAACTTTGATATGTTACACTCATTCCCCTCCTCCAAATCGTTAATATAGATTGTAAAGAGTTGGGGACCCAGCACTGAACCCTGCGGAACACCACTAGTTACTGATTGCCAGTCTGAGAATGAACCATTTATCTCAACTCTCTGCCTTCTGTTAGATAGCCAATACTCTCTCCATGCCAGAATATTACCCCCATCCCGTGATTTTTTATCTTAAGCAATAATCTTTTGTGTGGCACCTTGACAAATGCCTTTTGGAAGTCTAAATACACTACGTCCACTGGTTCCCCTTTATCCACCCCAGACGTTACTTCCTCAAAGAACTCCCGCAAATTTGTCAAACATGACTTCCGCTTCATAAAACCATGCTGACTTTGTCCTATTAAATTATGATTATCCAAATGTCCTGTTACTGTCTCCTTAATAATGGACGCCAAAATTTTACCTACCACAGATGTTAGGCTAACTGATCTATAGTTTCCTGCCTTCTGTCTACTGCCCTTTTTAAATAAGGGTGTTACATTAGCAGTTTTCCAGTCTGACGGGACCTTTGCCAAGTCCAGGGAGTTTTGGAAAATTATTACCAATGCATCCACAATCCCTACCGCCACTTCCCTCAAGACCCTAGGATGTAAGCCATCAGGTCCAGGTGATTTATCCGCCTTGAGTCCCATTATTTTACCGAGTACCACTTCCTTGGTGATTTTGATCGTGTTTAGCTCCTCCCCCCCTTTAGCCCCCTGTTTGTCCAGTGTTGGGATATTCTTAGTGTTTTCTACTGTAAAGACTGATGTAAAATATTCATTCAGTGTTTTTGCCATCTCCATATTTCCCACCGTTAATTTCCCGGTCTCATCCTCTAATGGACCAACATTTACTTTAGCCACCCTTTTTCTTTTTATATAACTATAAAAACTCTTATATCTGTTTTTATATTTTTTGCTAATTTACTTTCATAATCTATCTTCCCTTTCTTAATCAATCTTTTTGTTATTTTTTGCTGTCTTTTAAAGTTTTCCCAATCCTCTATCATCCCACTAGATTTGGCGACCTTATATGCCCTTGTTTTTCGTCGAATACTATCCTTAATTTATTTACTTAGCCACGGATGGCTGTCTTTTCTTTTACACCCTTTACTTTTCAGTGGAATATATATTTTTTGGAAGTTGTAAAATAACTCCTTAAATGTATACCACTGATCATGTATCGTCTTACCCTTTAATCTATTTTCCCAATCCACTCTACTCAATTCCGCTCTCATAACTTCATAGTCTCCTTTATTCAAGCTTAGCACGCTTGTTTGAGATCCCACCTTCTCACCCTCTAATTGAATATGGAATTCAACCATGTTATGGTCACTCATTCCAAGGGGATTCTTTACTAGGACATTTTTAATTAATCCTGTCTCGTTACACAGGACCAGATCTAAGGTTGCTTGCCCCCTGGTCGGTTCAGTTACATACTGCTCAAGAAACCCATCCCTAATACACTCAATGAACTTATCCTCAAGGCAGCCCTGCCCAATTTGATTTGTCCAATTAATATGATAGTTAAAATCCCCCATAATTATAGATGTTCCCTTATTACAAGCCTCAACTATTTCCTGATTGATACTCCATCCAACAGAGTTGCCACTGTTCGGACGCCTATAGACTACGCCCACTAGTGTTTTTTCCCGTTATTATTCCTTACCTCCACCCAAACTGTTTCATTATCCTGATGTTTTGACGCAATATCGTTTCTCTGTATTACAGTGATTCCTTTCTTTATTAACATAGCCACCCCACCTCCCCTTCCTTCCTGCCTGTCCTTCCTGATCGTTTAATAACCTGGTATGTTTAATTCCCAGGCATTGTCACCCTGCAGCCATGTTTCTGTAATGGCCACAAGATCATACCCATATGTAGTTATTTGTGTCATTAACTCGTCTATTTTGTTACGAATGCAATGTGCATTCAGAACGAATGCTACGTGCATTCAGATAGAGAACTTTCAAATATGTTTTGTGACACTTAGTTCCTGCTTTTGCCCTTTTTATTACTTTACCTTTTACTCCATACCTTCTGCCCCTTCCTGACACGCTCTGGTTTTTAATTTACCCACTGCTACCTAAGTCTATGACCTTCTTTGTTGTCATTTTTATTATTTGCTCTCTTGGAACCTCCCCCCCACTAGTTAGTTTGAAGCCCTCTCTACAGCCCTAGTGATATGATCCGCCAGGACTCTAGCCCCAACACTGGCCAAGTGAAGCCCGTCTGCATGGAACAGCTACCTCCTGCCCCAGTACTGGTGCCAGTCTCCCAGGAAGCAAAACCCATTTCTCCCACACCAGTCTTTGAGCCACGCATTTAACTCTCTAATTTTATTTGTCCTAGCCAAATTCGCTCGTGGCTCAGGTAATAATCCGGAGATTATTACCCTTGTGGTTCTGCTTTTTAATTTGGCCCTTAGCTGCTCAAACTCCCTCTGCAGAACCTCCTTCCTTGTCCTATCTATGTCGTTGGTACCAACATGGATCACGACAACTGGATCCTCCCCCTCCCACTCAAAGTTCCTCTCCAGTCCAGAGGGGATGTCCTTAACCCTGGCACTGGGCAGGCAACACAGCCTTCGGGACTCTCGCTCTCGGCTGCAAAGAACTCTACCTATCCCCTTAACGATACTATCCCCTACCACTCCAACATTTCTTTTACGTCCCCCCACTTGAATGGCCCCCTGCTCCACGGTGCTGTGGCCAGGTTGCTCATCCTCCCCGCAGTCCCTGTTCCCATCCTCACAGGGAGTAAGAGCCTCAAACCTGTTGGACAAGAGCAAGGGCTGCGGCTCCTCCAACACTACCTCCTGGATCCCCGTACCTGCCTCACTTCTAGTCACACCATCCTGACCCTGGCCACGGACTGCATCTGAATTAATTAATCTAATTGGTGTGAATACCTCGTGATACACAGAGTCCAGGTAGCTCTCCCCCTCCCTGATGTGTCTCAGTGTTTGAAGCTCGGACTCCAGCTCTTCAACACGGAGCCGGTGTTTTCTCGAGCAGCCAACACTTACTGCAAATGTGATCACCGTGAGCATCAATGGTGGTCACCAGCTCCCACACATTGCAGCAGCAACACAACACCCATTCTATGTAATTAATTAAATTTATTAATATTACTCTTAAATACCCTCTGCCCCGATTCAGGATGTTGAATATCACACCTTAGAAATTATAAACCAAAGAGATTTAAGCTTAAAAAGGGAGAAATACTTACCAACCAATCATTACCCGCTTTCTGGTGACGTCACACTTGGATTACTTTTTACCTCTCTCCTTCCCTCCGAGTTCCCAGACTGGAGATTGGTAAACGTTACCTGGTCTGTGGGACTTTTATAGCCCCGCTCTGCCGCTCAGGATTCCCGCCGACGCTGTGAGGCCTTACCTGGTCTCTGGGACTTTTATAGCCCCGCTCTGCCGCTCGAGAATCCCGCCGACGCTTTCATTCAGAATTCTATCCAATATTTTTCCCACCACCATGGTTAGGTTGACTGGCCTGTAATTACTCTGTCTAACCTTAGCTCCCTTTTTAAACCAGGGTACCACATGAGCAGTCCTCCATTACTCCGGCACCACACCTGAAGCCAGAGAAGATTGGAAGGTGATGGTCAGGGACTTTGCTATTTCCTCTTTCGCTTTGCTTAACAGCCTGGGATACATTTCATCCGAGCTTGGGGATTTAACCACTTTTAAAGCTGCGAATCCCCTTAGTACTTCCTCTCTCACTATGTTTATTTCATCTAAAACTTCACACTCATTCCCACTGAAAACAATGTCTGCTTTGCCTGCTCCTTTGTGAAGACGGACGCAAAATATTCATTAAGAACGCTACTGATGTCTCCCGCCTCCACACACAGATAACCCTCATGAGCTCTAATAGGCCCTACACTTTCTTTAGTTATACTCTTAAACTTAAAATATTCATTAATATCTTTCGTGTTTCCTGGATTTTACTTGCCAAGAATTGTTCATGTACTCACTTTGCTTTCTTAATTTCGTTTTTAATTGCAGTCCTGTACTTTCCGTACTCCTCTAAACATTCTGCAGTATTTAGCCCTCGGTATCTCTCATCCACCTCCCTTTTATTCTTTCCACTAGCCTGTATATCCACAGAAATCCAGGGGAATGTACATTTGTTAGTCCCAACGTTTATCTTTAAGGGCACCAGCCCCACGGGCATTCGGCCTGGGGGAGAGTGCCTCGACACAATATCAGTCCCAGTGAGACCATTGCAGAAAGTGTGTGAGTGAGTGTGTGAATGACCCCGATCACCGGCCCCGCGGCCCGGGTGGGAGCGGCTCAACACAATTTCAGGCCCAGGGAGGCCAGTGTAGACAGTGTGTGAGTGAGTTTGTGAATGTCCCCGAACACCGGACCCTCGGGCGCCCTGGAAGACAGCGACTCGCCACAATATCAGGCCCAGGGAGCCCAGTGTAGACAGTGTGTAACAGAAAGCAGAGAGTTGGGATAAATGGTTCATTCTCAGACTGGCAACCAGTAACTAGTGGCGTTCCGCAGGGGTCAGTGCTGGGTCCCCAACTCTTTACAATCTATGTTAACGATTTGGAGGAGGGGACCGAGTGTAACATAACAAAGTTTGCAGATGATGCAAAGATTGGAAGGAAAGTAGTGAATGAGGGGGACATAAAAAACCTGCAATGGGACATAGACAGGCTAAGTAAGTGGGCAGAGATTCGGCAGATGGAATACAATACTGGAAAGTGTGAGGGTATGCACTTTGGTGGGAAAAATCATAGAGCAAGTTATTATCTGAATGACAAGAAACTGGAAAGTACTGTAGTACAAAGGGATTGGGGGTCCTGGTGCACGAAACTCAAAAAGTAAGTATGCAGGTGCAGCAAGTGATCAAGATGGCCAAGGGAATGTTGGCTTTTATTGCTAGGGGGAGAGAATATAAAAACAGGGAGGTATTGTTGCAATTGTACAAGGTATTGGTGAGACCGCACCTGGAATACGGCATACAGTTTTGGTGTCCTTACTTAAGAAAAGACATACTTGCTCTCGAGTCAGTACAAAGAAGGTGCACTCGGTTAATCCCGGGGATGAGGGGGTGGACATATGAGGAGAGGTTGAGTAGATTGGGACTCTACTCATTGGAGGTCAGAAGAATGAGAGGCGATCTTATTGAAATATATAAGATTGTGAAGGGGATTGATCGGGTGGATGTGGTGAGGATGTTTCCAATGATGGGTGAAACTAGAACTAGGGGGCATAATCTAAGAATAAGGGGCTGCTCTTTCAAAACTGAGATGAGGAGATACTTCTTCACTCAGAGGGTAGTAGGTCTGTGGAATTTGCTGCTCCAGAAAGCTGTGTAAGCTACATCATTAAATAAATTTAAACAGAAGTAGACAGCTTCTTAGAAGTAAAGTCTATTAGGGGTTACGGGGAGCGGGCAGGAAATAGGACATGAGCCTATGTTCGGAATGGTCATGCTCCTGTGGGTAGTGGAGCGGGCCCAGGGGCCGTGTAGCCTGGTTCGGCTCCTACTTCTTGTGTTCTAATTATGTGTTAGATTTCAGGAGATTGTTCTATTCCTGTTCCTGGCTGGGGTGGAGATCACCTTTTACAGAAGGTAAGTACTGTAGAAAATATAGGGACAGTGATCTCCTGGACGAATTTCGATCGCCTAGATGGGTCGGAGAGGAATTTCCCAGATTTTATTCTCCCAAATTGGCCATTGTTTTTTTTATCTGGTTTTTCGCCTCTACCAGGAGATCGCATGGGTTCGGGAGGGATGTAGAGTGATAGTAGATTTGACGTTAGGATCAGATCAGCCATGATCTTATTGAATGGTGGAGCAGGCTCGAGTGGCCGATTGGCCTACTCCTGCTCCTATTTCTTATGTTCTTATGTTCTTATGAATGTCCACGATCACCGGCCCCATGGACAGCCCGGGGGAGAGCAGATCACCACAATATCAGGACCAGGGAACCCAGTGTACACGGTTTGTGAGAGAGTGAGTGTGTGAATGTCCTCAATCACGGGCCCCGCAGACAGCCCGGGGGAGAGCAGATCACCACAATATCAGGACCAGGGAACCCAGTGTACACGGTTTGTGAGAGAGTGAGTGTGTGAATGTCCTCAATCACCGGTCCCGCGGGCAGCCCGGGGGAGAGCAGATCACCACAATATCAGGACCAGGGAACCCAGTGTACACGGTTTGTGAGAGAGTGAGTGTGTGAATGTCCTCGATCACCGGCCCCGCGGGCAGCCCGGGGGAGAGCAGATCACCACAATATCAGGACCAGGGAACCCAGTGTACACGGTTTGTGAGAGAGTGAGTGTGTGAATGTCCTCAATCACCGGCCCTGCGGACAGCCCGGGGGAGAGCGGCTCGCTGCAATATCAGGACCAGGGAACCCAGTGTACACGGTTTGTGAGAGAGTGAGTGTGTGAATGTCCTCAATCACTGGCCCCACGGACAGCCCGGGGGAGAGCAGATCACCACAATATCAGGACTAGGGAACCCAGTGTACACGGTTTGTGAGAGAGTGAGTGTGTGAATGTCCTCAATCACCGGCCCCGCGGGCAGCCCGGGGGAGAGCGGCTCGCTGCAATATCAGGACCAGGGAAGCCAGTGTACACAGTTTGTGAGAGAGTGAGTGTGTGAATGTCCTCAATCACCGGCCCCGCGGACAGCCCGGGGGAGAGCAGATCACCACAATATCAGGACCAGGGAACCCAGTGTACACGGTTTGTGAGAGAGTGAGTGTCTGAATGTCCTCAATCACCGGCCCCGCGGACAGCCCGGGGGAGAGCAGATCACCACAATATCAGGACTAGGGAACCCAGTGTACACGGTTTGTGAGAGAGTGAGTGTGTGAATGTCCTCAATCACCGGCCCCGCGGACAGCCCGGGGGAGAGCGGCTCGCTGCAATATCAGGACCAGGGAACCCAGTGCACACGGTTTGTGAGAGAGTGAGTGTGTGAATGTCCTCAATCACCAGCCCCGCGGACAGCCCGGGGGAGAGCGGCTCGCTGCAATATCAGGCGCAGGGAACCCAGTGTACACGGTTTGTGAGAGAGTGAGTATGTGAATGTCTTCAATCACCGGCCCCGCGGACAGCCCGGGGGAGAGCGGCTCGCTGCAATATCAGGCACAGGGAACTCTCAGCCTGCAATTTTTCAACTTCTTCTCATCCTTTAATAAATTTCACAATCAGAGTAAAGGGATATTTTGCCAATTTCTTCAACTGCTCTCTATACTTAGTCTGGGTCATGGCATAAATCCCAGTGTTTGTGCAGCAACTCAGCTGCTGCAGCCCATATCCCATTTCCAGTACATAATCAGGTAGATCTACAGACACAGACACCAAATGCCTTATCCGCCACCATATACAATACATCATGAACACTGCCCATAGCAGGATGAAATTGCCGGAGATAACAAGCAGTAAAATGATGGATTTCCTGCGGCTCTCCATCTCTGGGTCTCTGAGACTCTCCCCATTGCTGGGACCCCGGAGTCTCCTGCGTGCTCTGCTGGCCACTAATATGTGTCTGACAGTGACAGCATTCAGCAGCAGAATCAGGACAAATGGGACTCCCGGTGTGAGAATATAATGAATGAACTCGATTGCTCCCCAGACACGTGAATTCCGAACATTGCTTGTTACAAAACAAAACCAGGCGCTGTTCGAAAGCCAATACCGATCTGTGAACATAAAATACCAGAAAATGTTTTTTGAAGAGCTCAGCACAGTCACTGTTCCCAGAACAACAGCCGCCGTTTTCTCAGTGCAATATTTAGTTTTCAGCTTCTGGCAACAAATGGCCACAAATCGGTCAAAGGTGAAAGTGACGGTGAACCAGACAGAACAGTCTGTGGCTGCATAAAGCAGGACGGCATGGATATTACACACGGGGATGGACCGCACGAAATCAAACTGTTCCCTATAAACAACCGGAATCTGCCTCAATATCAGGTCGAGGATAACGACCAGTAGATCCGCCGTTGCCATAGCCACCAGGTAGTGAGTGACACATTTGGAGAGACCGCACTTTCCCCGTGACAGGATCACAATCGTCACTAAGTTCACTGTGAGGACGGAAAGTATACATGGAAATTATATATCATGCTTGGAGCAAAAGCATCAGTTTGATGGAATTCGGTGTGAATTCTGCAACACATTACCGACATTCAATGATATAATTTAATTCTATTACCTCTGGAGCTGAATAGAGGGTTTATTGTAAGAATAATCGGGAATAGATTGCTGAATCAAGAAATGAAATTGGGATAAATGCAACATAAAAGTAACAACTGTTTCATCAATGCGAGATTAAACGATAGATTAACCTTTAGCCCAGCAGACAAAAGCACCGCCCGAGGTATCAGGGGCACAAAGGACCAGAACCTCTCAGGAAGCCTTCGTGTCCCGGGATTAGTCAGCTTTTTTAGCGGTGCAATTCGCTTCTGTGCCCCTGTGTTCAGGAGGGGGAAATGCAGCATGCATTACTGCTCCTGCTTCGATAATCCATTATGTTTTGAACTGACAATGAATGCAACAGCAAAATACAGAAACTAAAACCTTGTCATGTAATAATTACAGACAATTGTATGTAAAATATACGGATGTAATATGACAATGTGCAGATAATAAATGCAAGTGCTGTGCCGTTGTGAAGAAAACTGGGCTGTCAGAAGCGTTTCGAAGATTGAGTTTTCCACATTTTTTTGAAAGACTCAAATCTTACATCATTGAACGGAAGATTTTCCAAAAAGCATTGCAAATAACATCAAAAAGAAAGGACACAGAATTAAAATAAATAGTAATCATTGATGAGCTAATGTCCCACCAAATACATTGATCAGGATCGAATCGTACGACGTATCACACAGGCAATGCTTTTTTAAAGTATCTGAATAGAAATGGCAGAGACGTATTCTTGTATTTTTCATCTTTTGGCATCCAACTTGTGCACATAATATTCGGCAGCAAAATATCAAAGGATTTTCTTATTCTCAGTACTTCAGTTACAACCTGCTGAGATTGTTCTTCCTGAAGTACAGCAAGAAGCAACAGAGAATCACTCTGGGTCTCGCTGAGTGATCCACTGAAATGTGACAGGCGGGCATGGGATCCAATTGTAAATTCAAAACAATGATTAGAAATAAATGTATTGAAATCTAACTGAATGAACATTTTGTGAGAATGTAAGTTATCCTTGTAATAATTTTCCAGCCATCAGAAGCAGAGCCACTAATATAGAACCGTAGACCGTGGGAAAGGAGACACTGACTGGAACTGAATGATTACCAGAAATTTCAGACCATTAAAGATGTGTCTGGGATCTGGCAGGATCTGTACCTGTGACACTGTAAGTAACCATACCGAGCATTAGGTGAAAACAACAGCAAAATATTGCGGATACTGGAAATCTGAAATGAAAACAGAAAATGCTGGAAATGCTCAGCGGCTCAGGCAGCATCTGTGGAGAGAAACAGAATTAACATTTCAGGTCGATGACCTTTGGCCTTCAGGTTAAAAATCTCCCAAACTAAGATAGCATTTTTCTGATCTGATACAAATGTTGTGCAGATAGCAGACTGAAATTCGTTAAATGAAGTGCCCCGTCCAATGAATTTGTTGGATTTGAATATAGAACATTTGAATCTTGGTAACACTGTATCACCTTCAGAATCAATATCTGACAGCAACGCGGTTGGGATGGGGAACGGCAAAGAGTGAAACACAGTTAAACATGGTGTACAGAATTAATAGCTGCATACAAAGACTTGCCAGGAACACCAACAGTAGCCAGGGTGTTCCAGTATGTTAATACAACAACCCATGCCTTAATAAAGATGCAGCAACTTGAACCACATAATATCATCAATAACTGAATATATCATGCTAAATCGCAAGAATAATATTACAGTGTAACATGGTTTATAGAATTAATAACTGGATATAGTTCCTCACTAGAAACAACAACGAGGAGGTGATAGTAAATATTTTCTATATCATAAGATATTCCTAATATCCATAACACTTATCCCCGATCCATGCCTTCCCTTGTGTGAGTAGGTGCTGGGCTTTGTTTTCTAAAATTACCGAGGACAGAACAGAGAGAAGGGACTTTCTCTTCCTGTGTTGATCTAAAGCTGAGAACAAAAGGCGAGAAAGTGACAGAAAGAAGGAAGGGTTAACGTGTTAGCTGTGGCTAAATGGGTAGCACCCTGGCCTCCGAGTCAGAAGGCGCTATAAAATGCAAGTCCTTCTTTCTTAAAAGATAGAATCATTCAATGGTTACAGCACCGAAGGAGGTAATTCGGCCTGTCGAGCCCGTGCTGGCTCTCTTCAAGAGCACTTCAGCTAGTCTCACCCCCCCCCCCCACACACTTTCCCTGTAGCCCTGCATTTATTTCTCCTACAGCCACTTATCCAATTCCCTTTGAAAGCACCGATTGATTCTGCCTCCACCAACCGTTCAGGCAGTGCATTCCAGATCATAACCACTCGCTGCGCAAAAAAAGATTTTCCTCATGTCAGCTTTGGTTCTTCTGCAAATCACCTTAAATCTGTGTCCGATGATTCGCGACCTTTCTCCAAATGGGAACCGTTTCTCTCTATTTACTCTGTCTGGACCCCTTATGATTTTCAACATCTCTGCATAATCTCCTCTCCAACTTCTCTGCTCTAAGGAGACAAACCCCAGCTTTTCCAGTCTATCCACGTATCTGAAGTTCCTCATCCCTGGAAATATTCCTGTAAATCATTTCAGCAACCTCTCTAATGCCTTCACATCCTTCCTAATTTGCGGTGCCCAGAATTGAAAAAAGTACTCCACTTGAGGCCGACACAGTGCTTTATACATGTTCATCATAACTTCCTTGTTTATGTATTCTATGCTTCTTTTTATGAAGCCCAGGATCCCATAGGCTTTTTAACCGCTTTCTACCCTGTACTTTCAACGATTTGTGCACATATACCCCCAGGTGTGTCTGTTCATGCACCCCCTTTAGAATTCTGCCCTATAGTTTAGATTGCCTCTCCTCATTCTTCCTAACAAAATGTATAACTTCACACTTTTCTGCGTTAAATTTAATCTGCCACGTGTCCGCCCATTCCATCAGCCTATTTATGTCCTCTTCAAGTCTGTCACTATATGCCTCATTGTTCACTATACTTCCAAGTGTTGTGTCGTCTGAAAATTTCGAAATTGTGCGCTGCACAACCACGTCCAACTCATAAATATATATCAAGAAAAGCAGTGCTCCTAGCACCGACCCTTAAACAACACCTGTATACCTTCCTCTAATCGGGAAAGCAACAGTTCGCCACTGCTCTCTGTTTCCTGTCACTGGACCAATGTCGTATCCATGGTGCCACTGCCCCTTTTATTCAATGTGCTTCAACTTTGCTGGAAAGCCTATTATGTGGCACTTTATCAATCGCCTTTTTGAAGACCATGTACACCACTTGAACTGCATTGCCCTCACCAACCCTCTCTGTTATATTAGCAAAAAACTCCGTCAGGTTGGTTAAACATGATTTTCCTTTGACAAATCCGTGCATGCTTTCCTTACTAATCCACAGTTGTCCACACTTAATTTTGTCCCGGATTATCGTTTCTAAAATTTTCCCAACCAGCAAGATTAAACTGACTGGCCTGTTGTTGCTGGGTTGATCCGTATACCCTTTTTTGCAAAAGGATGTAACATTTGCAATTCTCCAGTCGTCTAGCACCACACCCTTTCTAAGGAAGATTGGAAGATTATGGCAATAACTCCGCCATTTCCACCCTCGCCTCCCTCAGCATCTTCGGATGCATCTCATCCGCTCCTGGTGACTTATCCACTTTAAGTACAAGAAGATTTTGTAGTATCTCGTCTTTATCAATTTTTAGCCCATCCACTCTCTCAACTACCTCGTCTTTGACTATGACTTTGGCAGCAGCTTCTTCCTTGTTAAAGACAGATGCAAAGAATTCATTTAGTATCTCTGCCATGTCCATTACCTCCATTCGTAGGTCATCTTTTTGTCCTTAATCGCCCCCATTACTATCCATTTACTATCTACATGCCTATAGAAGACTTTTGATTCCAATTTATGTTTGCTGCAATTCTATTTTCATATTCTCTCTTTGCCACTCCTATTTCCTTTTTCACTTCCTCTCTGAAATTTCTATATTCAGCCTGGTTCTCACTTATATTCTAAACTTGACATCTGTCATACTCCCCCTTTCTCTGCTTCCTCTTACTCTCTGTCTCTTTTATCATCCAGGGAGCTTTGGCTTTGGTTCCCCGACCTTTGGCCCTCGCGGGAATGTACCTCGATTGTACCCGAATCATCTGTTCTTTAAAGGAGCCCATTGTTTAATTAGAGTTTTGCATGCCAGTCTTTGATTCCAAATTACCCAGGCAGGCTGCGTTGTCAGCAAACTGAAGCTGGCCCTCCTCCAATTAAGTATTTTTACAATAGATTGCTCACTGTCAATTTTCCATAGCTAATCTAAACCTTATGCGAATATGGTCACTGTTCCCTAAATGTTTGCTTACTGACACTGGCACCACTTCACCTATCTCATTCCTCAGAAGCAGATCTAGCAATGCCTCCTTCATCTTTGGGCCAGGAATGCACCAATCAAGAAAGTTCTCTTGAATTCACTTCAAAAATTCTTTCCACTCTCTGCCCTTTATATGTTAACTATCTCAATCTATATTAGGATAATTGAAGGCCCCCATTTTCACTGCACTCTATTTCTTCATTGCAAATTTGCTCCTCCATGTCTTTCCCACTAGCTGGTGATGTATGGAATACACCTAGTCGTATCATGGTACCACCATTGTTTCTTAACTCGAAACCAATAGATTCTGTCCTTTGCTGCTCCTGGAAATCCTCTCTCTCCAGCACTGCAACATTCTCCTTAATCAAAACTGCTGCCACAGCTCCATTCTTTCCTACACTTTTTGTCCCGTACACCTTATATCTAGGAATATTTATGACCAAATCCTGCCCTTGTTTCAGCCGGGTCTCTGTTATCGCCATAACAACATTTTCCGATGTGGCGATGTGCGACTGCAGCTGAAAAACCTTACTTACCAAATGTCGTTCGTTTACATACATGCACTGTAAACCTATCTTAGACATTACAATAGCAAAGTGCTGCGGTGCTGGAAACCTGAAATAACGACAGAGGAAGCTGGAAACACTCAGCAGGTCAGGCATCTCCCGTGGAGAGAGAACATTAGTAACGTTTCAGGTCGGCGATACTTCGTCAGAACTGGATAAAGTTCGAGATGTGACAGCATTAAGCAGGTGCATGAGCAGGGAAAGGGGGGAGGTAAGACCAAAAGGGAAGGCCTGTGGTAGGGTGGGAGGCAGGAGTGGTTAAATGTTGCAATGGGAAAGGCAGAATCATCAAAAGCTGCCTCCTGAAGAAATAGGGGCAGAGATTATGGTCCGAAATTGTTGAGCTCAGTGTTGAGTCCAGAAGGCTGTAAAATATCTAATAGAAGGATGAGGAGCTTTTCTTCGAGCTGACGTTGTTTGAAGCTGAGGACGGAGAGGTCAGACGGGGAGTGGAGCGCTTGTCACTTTAATTATCCGCTCCACTCCCACTCTGACTGGAGCTCAGGCAACAGCTGTTGATGAATCTGACATCCCCATTTGCAACGTTTAACTACTCCTGCTTCCCACCCTAACACGGACCACTGCTTTTGTTATTTCCTCTCCTCCTCCTTTCCCAGCTTCCGCACATGCTGACAATCTGTTACATCACTAATGTTTTCCAGTTCTGACGAAGGGGCACAGATCTGAAACGTTAACTCTGGTTCACTGCCCACAGATTCTGCCTTACATGCTGAGTGTTTCCAGCATTTCCTGTTGTTATCTTAGACTTCCTTGGATTCTCTCTTAGTCTGAACCCATCTAATACCGTACTATTTCATGCTCTTCTGCTGCCTATCCCTCCAACTCCATTGTGCAACTTGTTTCTCCTTTCTAATGCAAAATCCTGGTGCCCAACCCCCTGGAAGATTAATTTTAACCCTCCCCAACAGATCTATCAAGCCCCACCCGCCCCTCGTGAGAACATTGGCCGCAGCTCTGTTGAGGTGCAGCCTGTACAGGTCCCACCTCCCCAAGAACAGGCATCAATATCCCAGGAATCTAAAGCCCTCCTTTCTGCACCATCTCTCCATCCACGCATTAATCTGGTCTATCCCCATATTTCTATATTCACTAGCTCGTGGCACCGGGAGTAATATCCAGAGATGACTACCTTCGAGATGCTGCTTTTTAATCTCTTCCTAGCATTTTACAGGAGCACATCACTCTCTCTACCTATGACATTGGTACTGATATGGACCACGATCTCAGTCTGTTCACCCTCCCCCCCTCAGAATATCCTGCAGACACTGAGTGACATCCTTGTCACTGGCGCCAGGGAGGCAACATATCATCCTGGAATCGTTTGCCGCCGGAGTAAAGCCCCTCTGTTTCCCTAACTAGCGAATCGCCTACCAATATTGCTTTCCTCCTCCCGCCCTGCACAACGGTGTCACCTCTGGTGCCGTGGACTTGGCTCTGGTTATACTCCCCGGAGGTCCCATCAAAAAGTGGTTAGAGAGTGAGATGCACTCAGGGGGCTCCTGCACTACATGCCTGGTCCTACTTGTCTGTCTGATGGCCACCCATTCCTTCGCTGCCTGCACACTCTGCTGCGAGTTGACCACCTCCTGAAACGTGCTATCCACATAACTGACAGCCTCACGGATGCAACGCAGTGACGCCAGCTGCTGCTCAATCTCCAAAACCCATGGGAAGTGGCCTGGAGATCCCACGTGCCACAAGATGGGCATTCTACGGGACTGTGGTGCCCTGCCATGCGGCTACTTAATAGACTATTAACGAACTTAACACAATTAAACTCAAGACTTAAAAAAATCACCTTCTGCTCACCATTTCTTTACTTTTCAGCATCTTCCCTTGTGCTCGCTCCCAGCTCCGGGTTCTCTTGCCTACCTTTACCTCCAGCCGCTCCACTCACTCTCTCCTCCTTCCCGCTCTTCCCCTAAATCCTACTCTCTCCAAATTCACAACCTTAGCACTCTGTTTAGAACCACTCCTTTTAGGATCACACTGTGCAGACCATTGACAATATTTGATTTCCCCACTATTGTTCTCTGATTTATTCCATGCAGGCCATCCGGTTCAAGAAATAATAAATACATGTTCCTAAGAAGCAAGATCTTACCGATGATCCCAGTGATGGAACTATGACACTCGCTTACATGACATTGCTCTCGCCTCAATCCAGGAATTTAGTTCCCAGGGTCGACTAAATTACATTGCTTCGGTCTCAGTCAAGGATTTTTATTCACAGGGCCACCCAGATGACACTGCTCCCGCCTCAGTTCAGGAATTTCATTCCCAGGGCTGCGTAGATTAAACGCCTCCCACCTCAGTTCAGGAATGTCATGCCCAGGGCTGCTTAGATTACACTGCTCCCGCCTCAGTTTAGGAATTTCATTCCCAGGGCAGCCTAGATTACACTGCTCCCGCCTCAGTTCAGGAATTTCATTCCCTGGGCCTTCGACATGACACTGCTCCCACCACAGACCAGGAATGAGATTCCCAGGGCTGCCTAGTTTACACTACTCGCACCTCAGTCCAGGAATTTCTTTCCCAGGGCTGCCAATATTACACTGCTCCCACCTCATTTCAGGAATTTCATTCCCAGGGCTGCCTAGATTAAACTGCTCGCGCCTCAGTCCAGGAATTTCATTCCCTGGGCCGCCTAGTTTACACTGCTCCCGGCTCAGTCCAGGAATTTCATTCCCTGGGCCGTCTAGTTTACACTGCTCCCGGCTCAGTCCAGGAATTTCATTCCCTGGGCCGTCTAGTTTACACTGCTCCCGCTTCAGTCCAGGAATTTCATTCCCTGGGCCGTCTAGATTACACAGCTCCCTCCTCAGTCCAGGAATTTCATTCCCTGGGCCGTCTAGTTTACACTGCTCCCGGCTCAGTCCAGGAATTTCATTCCCTGGGCCGTCTAGTTTACACTGCTCCCGGCTCAGTCCAGGAATTTCATTCCCTGGGCCGTCTAGTTTACACTGCTCCCACCTCAGTTCAGGAATTTCATTCCCAGGGCTGCCTAGTTTACACTGCTCCCGGCTCAGTCCAGGAATTTCATTCCCTGGGCCGCCTAGTTTACACTGCTCCCGGCTCAGTCCAGGAATTTCATTCCCTGGGCCGTCTAGTTTACACTGCTCCCGGCTCAGTCCAGGAATTTCATTCCCAGGGCCGTCTAGTTTACACTGTTCCCTCCTCAATCCAGGAATTTCATTCCCTGGGCCGTCTAGTTTACACTGCTCCCGGCTCAGTCCAGGAATTTCATTCCCTGGGCCGCCTAGTTTACACAGCTCCCTCCTCAGTCCAGGAATTTCATTCCCTGGGCCGTCAATATGACACTGCTCCCGGCTCAGTCCAGGAATTTCATTCCCTGGGCCGTCAAAATGACACTGCTCCCACCTCAGTTCAGGAATTTCATTCTCAGCTGATTTCTATATTGCCTAAAACTAGAACAAGCACAAGAAAAAAACATGTTTCTAAATATTGTCCTTACCCATACAAACTTGTCATTGTGTTTGACCGAGTGGAAGAATACATAAAAGGGGCAAAGTGTTGATTCCAAGAAATGAAAGGTAAACGTTTAAAATATTAACTAATGAGGTAAATACTCTGTAAGCACTTCAATACTCCATGAAATGCTCATGAAACATTGAGTTCTCGCAGTCATACTCACAGAACCATAGCGAGCACGCAACATTCCCGACTCCTCCATCATCATCGTATGGTCTGCACAGATCTAGCAGTGCAGGGGGCACAGGGGTATACAGTCGGGAAGGGAGATACCCTGCATGTCCTCAATCTTACTTATACACATAACGAATTCTCATGGCTTCAGGTCTGACATGGGCAAGGTAACTGCCTGCTGATTACTACCCAACACCCTCCCTCAGCTGATGCATCAGAACATCTTCATGCTGAACACCAGTAGATGGAAGCACCGAGTGCAGAAAGGGCACAAAATATACACTGGTCAGAAGGGGGAAACTTCAATGTCCATCACCAAGATTGACTCGGAAGTACCATCATTAACTGAGTCCTGAAGAACACAGCTGCCAGACTGGGATTGTGGCAGCTGGTGGGAGAATCAACATCAGATAGCATCCTACTTGTCCTCGTCCACACCAAACTACTTATCGCATACATAGCTGTCCATGACGATATAAGTATGACTTACCACTGCACAATATCTGTGGAGAAGAAGTCTCGCCTTAACCATGAGGTCACCCTCCATCATATCATTAGGCACTACAATGGGGCTCAATGGGATGAAAGAGGCAAGCGATGCCAAAACCAACCTGTCATAGCCAGTGGTTAACGTGAGAACATAAACATAAGAAATAAGAGACGGAGTAGGCCATCTGGCTCTTGCAGCCTGCTCGGCCATTCAATAAGATCATGGCTGATCATCGAACTCAACTTCAATTTCCTGCCCGTTCTCCAAATCGTTTGATTCCCCTTAAGTCCTGAAATCTATCTCTCTCAAGCTTGAATATACTCAAAGCCTCAGCATTCACAGCCCTCTGGGGCAGATAATTCCACTGAGTCACATCCCTCTGAGTGGAGAAATTCCTCGCCATCTCAGTTTTAAATGGCTTACCTCTTATTCCGGGACTATGCCCCTTAGTTCTAGACACTCCAGCCAGGGGAAACAATCTCTCAGCATCTGCTCTGTCAATCACACTCAGAATCTACCCTGTCAATCACACTCAGCATCCAACAGGTCAACCCCCCTCAGAATCTACCCTGTCAATCACACTCAGAATCTACACTGTCAATCATACTCAGCATCCAACAGGTCAACCCCCCTCAGCATCTGCCCTGTCAATCCCGCTCAGAATCTAACCTGTCAATCCAACTCAGCATCTTCCCTGTCAATTCCACTGAGCATCTACCCTGTCAAACCCCCTCAGCATCTAACCTGTCAAGCCCCCTCAGCAATTAGCCTGTCAATCCCCCTCACAATCTACCCTGTCAATCCCCCTCAGAATCTGCCCTGTCAAACCCCTCAGCATCTGCCCTGTCAATCCCCCTCAGAATCTAACCTGTTAATCCCCCTTAGCATCTACCCTGTCAATCCCAATCAGCATCTGCCCTGTCAATCCCCCTCAGCATCGGCCCTGTCAATCCCACTCAGAATCTAACCTGTCAATCCCCCTCAGCATCTACCTGTCAATCCCCCTCAGCATCTACCTGTCAATCCCCTTCAGCATCTACCCTGTCAATCCCCCTCTGCATCTACCCTGTCAATTCCCCTCAGCATCTAACCTGTCAAACACCCTCAGAATCTACCAAATCAATCCACCTCAGAATCAAACCTTCCAAACCCCATCACAATCGGCCCTGTCAAACCCCCTCAGAATCTACCCGGTCAATCGCCCTCAGCGTTTGCCCTGTCAACCCCCTCAGAATCTACACTGATAATCCCCTCAGAATTCACCCTGTCAAACGACCTCAGAATCTGCCTTTTTAATCCCTCTCAGCATCTACCCTGTCAATCTCCCTCTGCATCTACCCGGTAAATCCCGCTCAGAATATACCCTGCCAATCCCCCTCAGCATCAGCCCTGTCAATCCACCTCAGCATCTACCCTGTCAATCCCCCTCAGCATCTAACCTGTCAATCCACCTCAGCATCTGCCCTGTCAATCCCCCTCGGCATCAAACCTGTCAACCCCCTCAGAATCTAACCTGTCAATCCCCCTCAGCAACTGCCCTGTCTATCCCCTTCAGCATCTGCCCTGTCCATCCGTCTCAGCATCTGCCCTGTCAATCCCCCTCAGCATCTGCCCTATCAACCCCCTTCAGAATCTGCCCTGTCAATCCCCCTCAGCATCAACCTTTCAATCCCCCTCAGAATCTGCCCTGTCAATCCCTCTCAGCATCTAACCTGTCAGTCCGCCTCAGCATCAAACATATCAATCCACCTCAGAATCTACCCTTTCAACCCCACTCAGCATCTACCCTGTCAATCCATCTCAGCATCTGTCCTGTCAATCCCCCTCAGCATCTACACTGTCAATACCTCTCTGCATCTAACCTGTCAGTCTCCCTCAGCATCTGCCCTGGCAATCACCCTCAGAATCTACCCTGTCAATCCCCCTCTGCATCTACCCTGTCAATATTTTCAGCATCTGCCCTGTAAATCCCCCTCAGCATCTAACCTGTCAATCCCCCTCAGAATCTGCCCTCTCATCCTCCCTCAACATCTACCCTGTCAATACCCCTCAGCATCTGCCCTGTCAATCTCCTCTCAGCATCTACCTGTAAATATTCATCAGCATCTACCCTGTCAGTCCCCCTCAGAATCTACCCTGTCAACTCCCCTCAGCATCTACCCTGTCAATCCATCTAAGCATCTGTCCTGTCAATCCCCCTCAGCATCTACACTGTCAATACCTCTCTGCATCTACCCTATCAGTCTCCCTCAGCATCTTCCCTGGCAATCACCCTCAGAATCTACACTGTCAATCCCCCTCTGCATCTACCCTTTCAATCTTTTCAGCATCTGCCCTGTAAATCCCCCTCAGCATCTACCCTGTCAATCCCCCTCAGAATCTGCCCTCTCATCCTCCCTCAACATCTACCCTGTCAATACCACTCAGCATCTGCCCTGTCAATCTCCTCTCAGCATCTACCTGTCAATATTCCTCAGCATCTACCCTGTCAGTCCCCCTCAGAATCTACCCTGTCAATCCCCCTCAGCATCTAACCTGTCAATCCCCCTCAGCATCTGCCCTGTCAATCCCCCTCAGAATCTACACTGTCAATCCGTTCAGAATCTACCCTTTCAAACGACCTCAGAATCTGCCGGGTCAATGCCCCTCATCATCTGCCCTGCCAAACCGCCTCAGCATCTGCCCTGTCAATCGCCTCAGCATCTAATCTGCCAATCCCGGAAATCATCTACTCTGTCAATCCCCCTCAGAATCTACTCTGTAAATCCCAGGCAGCATCTACTCTGTCAATCCCCCTCAGAATCTACTCTGTGAGTCCCAGACAGCATCTACTATGTCAATCCCAGACAGCATCTACACTGCCAATCCCCCTCAGAATCTACCGTGGCAATCCCCCTCAGCATCTACCCTGTTATTCCCCTTCAGAATCTACCCTGTCAATCCCCTCAGATTCTATCCTGTAAAGCGATCTCAGAATCAGCCCTGTCAATTCCACTCAGCATCTGACTTGTCAATCCCCCTCAGCATCTGCTCTGTCAATCCCCCTCAGAATCTATTCTGTCAATCAATGACAGCATCTACACTGTCAATCTCGCTCAGAATCTAATCGGTCCATCACAGACAGCAACTACTCTGACAATTCTTGACAGCATCTACTCTGTCAATCCCAGACAGCATCTACACTGTCAATCCCGCTCAGAATCTATTCTGTCCATCCCAGACAGCATCTACTCTGTCAATCTCAGACAGCATACTCTGCCAATCACAGACAGCATCTACACTGACAATCCCCCTCAGAATCTACCCTGTCATTCCCCCTCAGAATGTATCCTGTCAATCCACCTCAGAATCTATCCTGTCAAAACGCCTCTGAATCTGCCTTGTCAATGCCCCACAGCATCTACCTTGTCAATCCCCCTCAGAATCTACGCTTTCAATCCCTCTCCGCATCTACCCTGTCAATCTCCCTCAGAATCAACCCTGTCAATCCCCCTCAGAATCTACCTGTCAATCCCCTCAGCATCTGCCCTGTCAATCCCCTCAGAATCTACCCTGTCAATCCCCCTCAGAATCTACCCTGTCAATCCCCTCAGCATCTGCCCTGCCAATCCCCTCAGAATCTACCCTGTCAATCCCCCTCCGCATCTGCCCTTTCAATGCCCCTCAGAATCTACTCTGTCAATCTCCTCAGCATCTGCCCTGTCAATCCCCCTCAGCATCTAACCTGTCAATCGCCCTCAGCATCTACCCTGTCAATCCCCTTTAGCATCTGCCCTGTCAATCCCCCTCCGAATCTAGCCTGTCAATCTCCCTCAGCATCTACCCTGTCAATCCCCCTTAGCATCTGCCCTGTCAATCCCCCTCAACATTTACACTGTCAACCCCCTCAGCATCTACACTGTCAGTTACCTTCCGCATCTACCCTGTCAATCTCCTACATCACATATCCTGTCAATCACCAAAGAATCTGCCCTGTCAATCCTCCTCAGCAGCTACCCTGTCAAGCCCCCTCAGAATCAGCCCTTTCAATCTCCCTCAGCATCTGCCCGGTCAAGCCCCCTCAGAACCTGCCCTGTCAATCCTCCCCAGCATCTACCCTGTCAATCCCCATCAGAATCTACCCTGTCAATCCCCCTCAGCATCTGCCCTGCCAGTGTACCTCAGAATCTGCCCTGTCAATAACCCTCAGCGTCTACCCTGTCAATCCCCCTCAGAAACTACTCTGTCAATCCCCCTCAGCATCTAAGCTGTAAACACCCCCAGCATCTACCCTGTCACAACCCCAGCATCTACCCTGTCAAACCCCCTCAGAATCTACCCTGTCAATTCCTCTCAGCATTTCCCCTTTCAATCCCCCTCAGAATCTACACTTTCAATCCCCTCAGAATCTACCCAGTCAAACGAACTCAGAATCTGCCCTGTCAATGCCTCTCCACATCTACCCTGTCAATCCCCCTCAGAATCTACCCTGTCAATCCCTCTCCACATCTACCCTGTCAATCCCCCTCAGAATTAACCCAGTCAATCCCCTCAGAACCTACCTTTCAAACGACATCAAAATCTGCCCTGTTAATCCGCCTTCACATCTGCCCTGCCAATTCCCCTCAGCTCCTAACCTGTCAATCGCCCTCAGAATCTAACCTGAAACTACCCCTCAGCATCTACCCTCTCAATCCCCCTGAAAATCTACCCTGTCAATCCCCATCAGCATCTGCCCTTTCAATCGCCCTCAGAATCTAACCTATCATTGCCCCTGAGCATCTACCCTGTCAATCACGCTCAGCTCCTACCCTGTCAATCCACTTCAAAAACTATCCTGAATATACCCCTCAGAATCTACCCTGTCAAACCCCCTCAGCATCTACCCTGTCAAATCCCCTCAGAATTGAACCTGAAAATACCCTTCAGAACATCTGCTTGTCAACACCCCTCATAATCTGCAGTGTCAATCCCCTTCAGCATCTGCCTGTCAAGCCTCCTCATAATCTACCCTCTCAATCTCCCTAAGCATCTAACCTGTCAATCCACATCAGCATGTGCCCTGTCAATCCCACTCAGCATCTACCCTGTCAATCCCCCTCAGAATCTACCCTGTCAATCCCACTCAGCATCTGCCCTGCCAATCCCCATCAGCATTTGACCTGTCAATCCCCCTCAGCGTCTACCCTGTCAATCCCTTTCAGCATCTGCCTGTCAATCCCCCTCAGAATCTACCCTGCCAATCCACCTCAGCATCTACCCTGTCAATCCCTTTCAGAATCCACCCTGTCAATCCCGCTCAGCATCTACCCTGTCAATCCCCATCAGCATCTGAACTGTCAATCCCCCTCAGCATCTAACCTGTCAATCCCCATCAGCATCTGCCTGTGAATCCCCCTCAGAATCTGCCCTGCCAACCTCCCTCAACATGTACCCTGTCAATACCCCTCAGTATATAACCTGTCAATCCCCTTCAGCATTTGCCTGTCAATCCCCCTCATGATCTACCTTCTCAATCTTCCTGAGAATCTAACCTGTCAATCCCCCTCAGCATCTGCCCTGTCAATCCCACTCAGCATCTACCCTGTCAATCCCCCTCAGAATCTACCCTGTCAAACCCACTCAGAATCTGCCCTGTCAATCCCACTCAGAATCTGCCCTGTCAATCCCTCTCAGCTTCTACCCTGTCAATCCGCCTCAGAATCTGCCCTGTAAATCCCCATCAGCATCTGCCCTGTCAATCCACCTCAGCATCATCCCTGTCAATCCACCTCAGCATGTACCCTGTCAATCCCCTTCTGCATCTACCCTGTCAATCCACCTCAGCATCTAACCTGTCAATCCCCTTCAGCATCCACCCTGTCAATCCACCTCAGAATCTACCCTGTCAACCCCCTCAGAATCTACCCTGTCAATCCCTCTCAGAATCTAGCCTGTCAATCCCCCTCCGCATCTGCCCTGTCAATTACACCCGGCATCTGCCCTGTCAAACTCCCTCAGCATCTACCCTGTCAATCCCCCTCAGCATCTACCCAGCCAATCTCCCTGAGCATCTAACCTGTCAATCCCCTTCAGCATCTATCCTGACAATCCCCCTCAGAATCTACCCTGTCAATCCCCATCAGAATCTACCCTGTCAATCACGTTCAGAATCTACCCTGTCAATCCACCTCAGCATTTAACCTGTCAATCCCCCTCAGAATCTGCCCTGTCAATATCCCTCAGAATCTGCCCTGATACTACGCCTCAGCACCTACCCTGTCAACCCCCCTCAGCATTTACCAAATCAATCTACTTCAGAATCAACCCTGTCAATACCCCTCTGTATCTACCCTGTCAATCCCCCTACGCATTTACCCTGTTAATCTCCATCTGCATCTACCCTTTCAATCCCCTTCAGTATCTACCCTGTCAATCCCCCTCCGGATCTGCCCTGTTAATCCCCCTCAGCATGTTGTATGTTTCAATGAGATCATCTCTCATTCTTCTAAATTCCAGAGCGTGTAGTCCCATTCTAAACAATCACTCATCATAGGGCATCCCGCTCGTCCCAGCAATCAATTTAGTGAATCTCCGCTGCATCGCCTCCAAGGCAAGTACATCGTTCCTTAGATAAGGAGACGAGAACTGTGCACCGTACTCCAGGTGTGATCTCACCAGGGCCGTGTACAATTATAGCAAAACTTCCTTACACTGATATTCGAACCCACTTGCAACAAAGGCCAAAATGCAATTTGCCTTCCTTATTGCTAGCCTTACCTGCATGCTAGCTTTCTGTGTTTCATTCACGAGGGCACCCAACTCTCTGTGAACATCAACATTTGAAACGTTCTCACCTTTTAAAAAATATTCTGTTTTTCTATTCTTCCTACCAAAGTGAATAACATCTCATTTCCCTACATTATACTCCATCTGCCCCCTTACTGCCCACTCACTTAACCTATATCTATAGCTCTGAAGACTCTTTGTGTTCTCCTCACAGCTTACTGTCCAACCTATCTTTGTATCATCTGCAAACTTGGATACATTACACTCGGTCACTTCATCTAGGTCATTAATATAGATTGTAAAATCTACGGCCCCAACACTGATCCTTGCGGCGCCCCATTAGTTGCAACCTGCAAACCTGAAAAAGATCCGTTTATCTTACTATCTGTTTTCTGTCTCTTAATCAATCCTCTATCGATGCTATTATATTACCCCCAACCCCATGAGCCCTAATCTTGTGTAATAGCCTTTTACGTGGCACTTTATCGAATGCCTATTGGAAATACAGATATACAACATGCACTGCTCCCCCTTTATCTACTCTTCTAGTTTCATCCTCAAAAAACTCTATTAAATTTGTCAAGCATGATTTCCCGTTGAGAAAACCATATTGACTATCCCGAATCTTGTGATGATTTTCTAAGTGACTTGAGAACACTTCCTTAACAATGGATTCCAGCATTTTACCGGAGACTGATGTAAGGCTAACTGGCCTCTGTTTCCCCTGTTTTTCTCTCCCTCCTTTCTTGAATAGTGGTGTTACATTTGCGACCCTCCAATCCGCTGGCACCATGCCAGATTTTGGGGATTTTGGAAGAACAAAACCAATGCATCCATTATCTCTTCAGCAGCCTCTTTTAGAACCCTATGGTGCAGACCGTCAGGTTCCGGGGCTTTATCGACTTTTTGACCCATTATTTCTCTAGTACTTTTTCTCTACTTATATTAATGACGTTAAGTTCCTTACCCTTATTAGACCCTTGGTTCCCCACCATTTTTGTATGCTTTTTGTGTATTCTGCTGTGAAAACAGGTAGAAAATATTTGCTTAACGTTTCTTCAATTTCCTTATTCCACATAATCATTTCTCCTGTCTCAGCCTATAAGGGACAAACGTTTACTTTTGCCACACTTTCCCTTCTTACATACTTGTAGAATGTAAATCTGCTTTTATATTTCTTGGTAGTTTTCTCTGATATTATAGTTCTTCCCCTTTTACCAATTGGTAATAAACAGTTGAGTTGTTTCCCCATAGCCGTAACAATCTCACCTTTTCTAGTATATGTCCAATTACCTTTTGAAAGATACAGTTAAGAAAGAAACACTTGCAATCATACAGCGCTTTTCACGAACTTGGGATGTCCCATAGTGCGTTACAGCCAATGAAGTACTTTTGTAGTGTAGTCACTGTTATAATGTAGGAAATGTGGCAGCCAATCTGGGCACAGCAAGCTCCCGCAAACAGCAATGTAATAATGGCCAGATCTTCACCTTTAGTGATATTTATTAAGATAAATAATGGCCAGAAACCTGGGGACAACTCCGCTGCTCTTCTTCGAATTGGGTCATGGGATCTTCTACATCCAGATTAGAGACCAGAACAGGTTTTGGTTTAAAAGGCGGCCCTTCCAACACTGAAGCGATCCTTCAGTACTGACCCTCTGACAGTGCTGCACTCACTCAGTACTGAACCTCTGACAGTGCAGTGCTCCCTCAGTACTGCCCCTCCAACGCTGCAGCAATCCCTCAGTGCTGCCCCTCCGACAGTGAAGCTCTCCCTCAGTACTGCCCCTACAACAGTGCAGCGCTACCTCTATGCTGCCACTCTGACAGTGCGGCACACCTTCAGTACCTTCCCACCAACAGTGCTGCACTCACTCAGTACATCCACCCAACACTGTTGCGCTCGCTCAGTGCTGCCCCTCCGATAGTGCAGCGCTCCCTCAGTACTAACCCTCCGACAATGGAGCACTCACTCAGTACAGGCCCTCAGACAGGCTAGCGCTCCTGCAGTACTGCCACTCGGACACTGCAGTGCTCCCTCAGTACTGCCCCTCCGACAGTGTAGCGGTACCTCAGTACAGCCCCTCGGACAATGCGGCTCTCCCCCAGTACTGCCCCACTGACAGTGCAGCGCTACCACAGTACTGCCCCTTGGAAAGTGCGGCTCTCCATCGGTACTGACCCTCCGAAAGGGCAACACTCCCTCAGTACTGCCCCTCCAACACTGCAGCGATCTCTCAGTACAGCCCCTCCAACAGTGCAGCGCTCCTTCTGTACTGCCTCTCCAACAGTGCAGCCCTCCCTCAGTACTGCCCCTCTGACAGAGCAGTGCTCCCTCAGTACTGCCCGTCCGATAGTGCAGAGATCCCTCAGTACTGCCCATCCGACAGTGCAGTGATCCCTCAGTTCTGCCCCACCAACACGGAAGCGATCCCTCAGAACTGCCCATCCAACACTGCAGCGATCCCTCAGTTCTGTCCCTCTTACAGAGAAGCGATCCCTCAGTACTGCCCCTCCGACAGTGCAGCGATCGCTCAGTACTGCCCCTCAGACAGTGCAGTGAACCCTCATTACTGCCCCTGACAGTGCCGCAATCACTCAGTACTGCCCCTCCGACAGTGCAGCGATCCCTCAGTACTGCCCCTCCAACAGTGCAGTGCTCACTCAGTACTGCGCCTCCGACAGTGCAGTGATCCCTCAGTTCTGCCCCTCCAACACGGCAGCGATCCCTCAGTATTGCCCCTCCAACACTGCAGCGATCCGTCAGTTCAGTCCCTCCAACACTGCAGCGATCGCTCAGTACTGCCCCTCTGACAGTGCAGCGATCCCTCAGTACTGCCCCTCCGACAGTGCAGCGATCCCACAGTACTGCCCCTCCGACAGTGCAGCGATCACTCAGTACTGCCCCTCCGACAATGCAGCGATCCCTCAGTACTGCCCCTCCTACAGTGCGGCGCTCCCTCAGTACTGCCCCATCCGACAGTGCAGCGATCCCTCAGTACAGTCCCTCCAGCAATGCAGCGCTCCTTCAGTACTGCCCCTGCTACTGTGCAGTGCTCCTTCAGTACTGCCCCTCTGACAGTGCAGCGCTCCCTTATTACTGCCCCTCCGATAGTTCAGCAATCCCTCAGTACTACCCCTCCAACACTGCAGCGATCCCTCAGTGCTGCACTGAATTGTTAGACCGGATTTGTGTACTCAAGTCGCGGGAGTGGGGCTTCTGACTCAAAGCTTAGAACCTGATCCGACTGAAGCTGCTTCCACCAAAATTTCCCAGAGTTCATGCCAGATCATAAAAGCTCACTGTGTGACCAAAGTTCTCCTCCTCTCAGCTCCCCCCCCCACCATTTCTATTACCAATTATCTTATATCTGTGTTCTTTGGTAATGACAAGGCAAGTCGTGGAAACAGTTTCTCCATGCTTACTGTATCAAAACCCCTTATCTTTATAAACAGTTCTATTAAACTCCGCTGAAGCTTCACTTCTTCAAGGAAAACAATGCCAGCTTCTCTCATCTCCCTGGTGTCATTTGGTAAATTCGCTCCACACAATTGGCCAAAGATCAGAAGATGGACTCTAAACTCCTCCACTTCACACTCAATGGCATTTCCATCACTGAGTCCTCCACCATCAAAATCCCAGGCTCGCCATTTTTCAGAGACTCACTGGACCAGCCACATAAATGCCGTGGCTACTACAGCAGGTCAGAGGCTGGATATTCTGCGGTGAGTAACTCACCTCGTGACTCCCCAAACGATCTCCAACATCTACAATGCCCAAGTCAAGATTGTTAAGGATCACTATCTGTAGAGACAGGGAAGACTTGTTGGCAAGACCCTACTAATTCTAATCAAGTTATTAACCATTTCCCAATATTAAGGAAATTTACACATATTAAAAGTAAGTATCTTCAAAATAAGCAGGTTCTAAGGGGTCATATTCAGGACAAGATTAGAATCTGTGAACGAACATTAATTGACTTATAATCTGTATGGACAAATATGAGGGCCGAGAACTTCCAATCCGAATTTTGAATCAGATACTGCCTGTCACTGCCTGAGTGGAATTTTTAGGCACTTTTGTTATCAGAGTTTTGTCTCTTTAAAAAGCATGTGGGACTGGTCCTGTCTGTTTAATAAGCCTGTGTGACCGGTCCTGTCTCATAAAAAGCGTGTGTAACTTTCAATAATTTATTATGTTAGTAACTTTTAAAATTATATTATATTAATAACTTGAATTAGATACATCCTAGACTTAATTTTCTGTAAAGTTAATTAAATATCGAATACATAATGCGGCATCAGCAGCGGGTGGAGGTGGAGCTGAGCGGCAGAGCGACTACAAGAGGCCCCAGAGGCTCAGGTAGGCCTCAGTGCGGCATCGGCAGTGGGTGGAGGCGGAGTCGGGAGCAGCGAGGAGGAGCTCGGGAGAAAACCCGGTGACCAGCGAGGCCCGAGACCAGTCGGGAGCAGTGAGTCGGAGCCCGGTATAAAAACCGGAGAGAGACGAGGCCCGAGACCACAGCTGGGGCAGTCGGGAGAGCAGGAGGCCAGTAACTGCTGGGGCAGTCGGGAGAGCAGGAGGCCAGTAACTGGTGAGTTTAAAAGCTCACCTTTCGCGGGCTTTTTCTTTCACAGCTGGTGCAGTCGGGAGAGCAGGAGGCCAGTAACTCTTATATAGATGGAGCTGTTGCTAACCCCGAAACACTACAGTGTAGTGTCTCCCACCCTTCCACCTCCTCTAACCTTTTAGGGGTTAGGGGAAGTTGAAAAGGTAGGTTCAATTTATTTTATTTCAGGAGCCTAACCTAGGTGGAGAAGGTTCCAGGACATGAGGCGGCAGTGAAAATACAACACCAGAAAACAGGTAGGTGACTGGTTGGTGAGTACTTTCACAAACTTATTCTAAGTAGAATTCAATAATTAAGCTAAATCGTAGTAAATAAAAGGGTATTGTAAGGGTTAAGTCATGGAAGGGCAGCTCGGACCCGTGTCCTGCTTCTCCTGTGCCATGTGGGAAATCAGGGACACTGTCCCTGACAACTATGTGTGCAGGAAGTGTGTCCAGCTGCAGCTCCTAGCAGACCGCATGGCGGCGCTGGAGCTGCGAATGGACTCACTCTGGAGCATACGCGATGCTGAGGATGTTGTGGATAACACATTCAGTGAGTTGGTCACACCGCAGGTAAAGGCTAGCTCAGACAGTAAATGGGTGACCAAAAGGCAGGGTAAAGGCAGGAAGGTAGTGCAGGAGTCACCTGCGGTCATCTCCCTCCAAAACAGGTTTACCGTTTTGGGTACTGTTGGGGGAGATGACTTATCAGGGGAAGGCACCAGCAGCCAGGTTCAGGGCACCATGACTGGCTCTGCTGCACAGAAGGGCGGGAAAAAGAGGGATAGGGCTATAGTGATAGGGGATTCAATTGTAAGGGGGATAGATAGGAGTTTCTGTGGCCGAGACCGAGACTCCAAGATGGTATGTTGCCTTCCTGGTGCAAGGGTCAAGGATGTCTCGGAGCGGGTGCAGAGCATTCTGAAGGGGGAGGGGGATCAGCCAGTTGTCGTGGTACATGTAGGTACCAACGATGTAGGTAAAAAGAGGGAGGAGGTCCTACAAGCTGAATGTAGGGAGTTAGGAGCTAAATTGAAAAGTAGGACCTCAAAGGTAGTAATCTCTGGATTGCAACCAGTGCCACGAGCTAATAAGTTTAGAGGGAGTAAGATAGATAAGCTAAATACGTGGCTTGAGCAGTGGTGCAAGGGAGAGGGATTTAAATTCTTGAGGCATTGGAACCAGTTCTTGGGGAGGAGTGACCTGTACCAAGGGGACGGTCTACACCTGAACTCTGAGGGAGCCGATGTCCTCGGGGTAATATTTTCTAGGGCGGTTCGGGAGGATTTAAACTAATTTGGCAGGGGGATGGGAACCTAGGTAGTGGAAAAGAGGGAAGTCATATGAAGTTAGAAATAGATGGTAGAAAGGTGAGAAGCAATAAGCAAAGGAGAGAAACACAAAGGGCCAAACTAATTCATAATGAGAGTGTGAAAAAAGCAAGCCTGAAGGCTTTGTATCTTAATGCTAGAAGCATTAGGAACAAGGTGGATGAATTAGTTGTGGAAATAGAGGTAAACAAGTATGATTTGATTGGGATTACAGAAACGTGGCTGCAGGGTGGGCAAGGCTGGGAACTTAACATCCAGGGATATACAATATTTAGGAAGGATCGGCAAAAAGGTAGGGGAGGTGGGGTAGCATTGCTGGTAAAGGAGGGGATTAATGCAATGGAAAGGAAGGATATTAACTCGGATGAAACGGAATCTGTATGGGTAGAAATGAGAAATAGCAAGGGGAGGAAAACCTTAGTGGGTGTGATATATAGGCCTCCAAATAGTAATATGGAGGTGAGGGAAGGCATAAAAAGGGAAATTAGAGAAGCGTGCGATAAGAGCACAGCTGTCATCATGGGTGACTTTAATTTACATATTGATTGGACTACCCAAATTAGTAAAAATTCTGAGGAGGAGGAATTCCTGGAATGTTTTCGGGACGGTTATCTGGACCAATATGTCGAGGAGCCGACTCGAGATCAGGCCATTTTAGACTGGGTATTGTGCAATGAGAAGGGACTTATCAGCAATCTTCTTGTACGAGGCCCCTTGGGTCAGAGCGATCATAATATGATCGAGCTCTCAGTCGAGATGGAGAGTGAGGAAATTGAATCAGAGACGAAGGTCCAGAACTTAAATAAAGGGAATTACGAGGGTATGAGACGGGAATTGGGTAAGATTGATTGGGTGGTGTTTCTGGGGGGATTGACAGTGGATAGACAATGGCAAGCATTCAAAGATAGAATGGAAGAATTCCAGAACATGTTTATACCAGTTTGGCATAAAATAAACCTAAAAAGGTGACTCAACCGTGGATAACGAGGGAAATTAGGGACAGCATAAAATCAAAAAAAAGGGCATATCAACTGGCAAAAAAAAGCACCAGACCGGAAGATTGGGGGCAGTACAGGATACAGCAAAAGAGGACAAAGGGATTAATCAGGAAGGGGAAAATAGAATACGAAAGTAAACTTGCAGCAAACATAAAGACAGACTGCAAAAGCTTTTATCGGTATATCAGGAGGAAAAGACTGGTAAAATCCCAAGTCGGTCCCTTGCAGTCCGATTCGGGAGAATATATAATGGAGAATAAGGAAATGGCAGACCAATTAAACTCATACTTTGGTTCTGTATTCACAAAGGAGGACACAAATAACCTCCCAGGAATATCGGCAAACATAGGGACTAATGAGAGGGAGGAGCTGACAGAAATTAGTATCTCTAGGGATATGGTGTTGGGTAAGTTGAGGGGACTGAAGGCCGACAAACCCCCGGGGCCTGATAAACTACATCCTAGGGTACTTAAGGAGGTGGCCCTGGAGATAGCAGATGCTCTAAGGATCATCTTCCGGAACTCCACTGACTCAGGAACAGTACCCGTGGATTGGAGGGTAGCTAATGTTACCCCAATATTTAAAAAGGGGGTAGAGAGAAAGCAGGGAATTATAGACCAGTAAGCCTTACATCGGTTGTGGGCAAAATGCTAGAGTCCATTATTAAGGATAAAATAGCGGAGCACTTGACAAATGGGGAAAGGATCGGACAGAGTCAACATGGATTTACAAAGGGTAAATCGTGTTTGACTAATCTGCTGGAATTATTTGAGGAAGTAACTGGTAAGAGAGATGGGGGAGAGCCAGTGGATGTGGTGTACCTTGACTTCCAGAAAGCCTTCGATAAGGTTCCACACAAAAGATTATCATGCAAAATTAAGGCTGATGGGATTGGGGGCAAAGTATTAACGTGGATAGAGAACTGGCTGGCGGATAGAAAACAGAGAGTTGGAATAAACGGCTCGTTTTCGGAGTGGCAGGCAGTTACCAGCGGGGTGCCACAAGGATCTGTCCTGGGACCCCAGCTGTTCACAATATATATAAATGATCTGGATCAGGGAATTGGATGCAATATTTCCAAATTCGCTGACGACACTAAACTAGGAGGAGGGGTGGGCTCTGATGAGGATCTCAGGAGGCTACAGTGCGATTTGGACAGGTTGGGGGAATGGGCGGATACGTGGCAGATGCACTATAATGTGGATAAATGCGAGGTTATCCACTTTGGGGGTAAAAACAGGAGGGAGGATTATTATCTAAATGGCAATAGATTGGGAGATGGGGAAGTGCAGAGGGACCTGGGTGTACTTGTGCACCAGTCACTGAAGGAGAGCATGCAGGTGCAACAGGCGATTAAGAAGGCAAATGGTATGTTGGCCTTCATATCAAGGGGGTTCGAGTATAGGAATAGGGATACCTTACTACAGCTGTACAAGGTGCTGGTGAGACCGCATCTGGAGTATTGTGTACAGTTTTGGTCCCCCATCTGCGGAAGGATGTTCTTGCCATGGAAAGAGTGCAGCGGCGATTCACCAGGCTGATACCTGGAATGGCGGGAATGACCTACGAGGAGAGATTGAATAGTTTGGGCTTGTACTCACTGGAGTTTAGAAGATTGAGAGGGGATCTCATCGAAACATATAAAATTATGGCAGGCCTGGACAGGCTGAATTCAGAGAGAATGTTTCCAATGGCAGGGGAGCACAGAAGCAGGGGCCACAGTCTAAAAATAGCGGGCAAATCATTTAAAACAGAGATGAGGAAGAATTTCTTCACTCAAAGAGTGGTGAGCCTATGGAATTCCCTGCCACAGAGGGCTGTGAAGGTTAATTCAATAAATATTTTCAAGAGAGAATTGGATATATTTCTGAAGGCTAAGGGGATTAAGGGTTACGGAGAAAAGGCGGGGACGGGGTACTGAACTGTTAAGATCAGCTATGATCTCAGACGAAGATCAGCCATGATCTCATTGAATGGTGGAGCAGGCTCGAAGGGCCGAATGGCCTACTCCTGTTCCTATCTCTATGTTTCTATGTTTCTATAAAGGCATGGCAGGGCAGCTCAGTCCAGCGGAATGCAGACCCTCTGAGAAGTGGGAACTCCAGGATGCTTCCCGTGTGCTAGACAATCACATGTGAAGGAAGTGTCGTCAGCTGGAAGAGCTCGAGTTCCAGGGTTAGGAGCTTGAGCAGCAACTGGCGTCACTGCGTTGCATCCGTGAGTCTGGGAGTTACGTGGATAGCACATTTTAGGAGGTGGTTGCCCCTCCGCTTAAGAGTGTGCAGGCTGAAAGGGAATGGGTGGCCGCCACACAGAAGAGGAGGATCAGGCAAGTAGTGCAGGAGTCCCCTGATTGCATTTCGTTCTCCAACCAGTATTGTGTTCCGAGTACTGGTGTGGATGATGGCTCCTCTGGCGAGTACAGCCAGAGCAATGTCCATGGCACCAAGGGTGACTCAGCTGTACAGGGGGGCGGAGGACGTTCAGGAAAGCAACAGTGGTAGGGGATAGTTCGGCAGGCAGACTGGCGTTTCTGCAGTCGCAGACGTGACTCCAGGATGGTATGTTGCTTCTCTCGTGCCAGGATTAAGGTTGTCACTGAGCGCCTGCGGAACATTCCGAGGTGGGAAGGTGAACAACCAGAGGTCGTGGTTCATATTGGTCACAACAGAATAGGTAGAAAGAGGGATGAGGTCCTGCAGGAAATATTCGGGAGCTCGGGAAATGATTATAAAGCAGGGCCTCAAAGGTAGTAATCACTGAATTACTCCGGGTTCCACATGCGAGTGACTATAGAAATAGGAGGATAGAGTGGATGAAAGCATGGCTGGTGAAGTGGTGCAAGAGGGAGGGCTTTTGATTTCTGGGGCATTTGGGCAGGTTCTGGGGGAGATGGGACCTGTACAGACTGGACTGGTTGCACCTCAAAAAACCAGTACCAATATCCTTACAGGGAGGTTTGCTAGTGCTGTTGGGGAGGGATTAAACTAAGTTGGTAGGGAGATGGGCACCAGCATGCTACATTAGAAAGAAGAAAAGAAAGGCACACTGTATTGGGAGAGACGGTTAGCACTGAATAAGAAATAATAAGGTATTATGTGCACTCAGACTACGAGAGAACAGGATGTTCTAAGATAGGTTTACAGTGTGTGCACACACCAAGCACAGTAAACACGGTTGGGGAGCCGCAGGTTCAAATAACCACCTGAGAACATGATATCGTGGCAATAACGGAAACCTAGCTCAAAAAAGTACAGCATGGTGTATTAAATTTCCTGGATATAAGTTGTTCCTGTAAGATAGGGAAGGAAAGATATTGATTAAGGCGAATGTTACAATGATAGACAGAGAGGATGTCCTGGAGGGGTCAACAACAGAATCTATATGGCTAGAGTTAAGAAATAATAGAGGTGCCATTACATTACTCGTTGTATTCTATAGACCACAAACTCGTGGGAAGAATATGGAGGAGCAAGTTTGCAGAGAAATTAAAGAGAGATGCAAGAACTATAGAGTCGTGATAATGAGGGACTTCCACTAACCTAATGTAGACTGGGATAGTAATAGTGTAAATGGCAGAGAGGGGTAAGAATTTCGTAAGTGTGTTCAGGAGAACTTTCTTGATCGGTATATTTCTGGCCCAACGAGGAGTGCATGATAAGCGATCATTCGAAAGGATTAGGAGGGAAGTCAAAAAAATCAATTAGGAAGGCGAAGGAGGAACTATGGCATTAAATGATCAAGGAACATAAAACAACAGTGTAAAATATTTTAGAGGCACATCAATAAAAAGAATGACGTTTGGGATGGGAATAGGGTCATTAATGGATGGGCAGGACAATGCCGCAGGGAATGATAGAGTGATGGCAGAAATATTATTTCATGATTTCACTTCGGTATTTACCAGTGAGATAGAACCGGTGGAAATGACTTTGTTTTTGAGATGAGCAATGAGATAAGTGCATTTAAAATAAAAAGGGGATATATTAAATAAATTAATCACACTCACAGAGTATAAAACCCCTGGTCCGGATGGACTGCATCCACGCATTTTAAACGAATCTAGGGAAGAGATATCCAGAGGCAGTACTACACATATTTAATAATTCGTTAGCTAAAGGTGCAGTTCCAGAGGACTGGCGGAAAGCTAACGCAATATCTATACTTAAGAAGTGGGATAGAACGTTTCCAGGGAATAATAGACCAGGTAACTTAACATCAGTGGTAGGAAAAACAATGGAATCCCCACTAAAGGAGAGAATAGAAGAAAATCATCAACGAAAAGTATAATAAAGAATAGTCAGCATGGATTTCAAAATGGAAAATCTTGCTTGACCAACATTATTGAATTTTTTTAAGTGGTAA
The DNA here is from genome assembly GCF_052327205.1 of Somniosus microcephalus. Lineage (NCBI taxonomy): Eukaryota > Metazoa > Chordata > Chondrichthyes > Squaliformes > Somniosidae > Somniosus > Somniosus microcephalus. The sequence goes on along the minus strand of NW_028225184.1, from coordinate 46,833,324 downwards.
CAGAGAGAGTAGACAATGGTAATGCAGTAGATGTAAGTTATCTGGATTTTCAAAAGGCCTTCGATAAGTTATCCCATAAAATACGAATGAATAACGTCAGAGGATGCTGAGTCAAGGGCCAAGTAGCAAAATGATTTGCTAGTTCGCGTCAAGACAGAAAGCAGAGAGTGGGAGTATAGGGTAGCTTTTCAAAGTGGCAGAAGGTGGGAGGGCAGTGATGTTCCACAAGGATCAGTGCTGGGAACATTGTTGTTCACTAAATTAAGGATTCCGAATTTGAAATCAAAAACAGTATTTCAAATTTTGCGGATAGCACCAAATTAGTGGGGGGGGGGCGGTTATTGAATACTGAGGAGGACTGCAAAATGGGCAAATAATTGGGAAATGAAGTTCAACAGAGATAAATGTGAGTTATTACGTTTTGTTAGGAGCACAGAGAGGTCACTTATCACTTGGAAGATTCGAGTCTAGGTGGGGTAGAGAAGCAAAGGAATCTCGGAATACAAATAGACAAATCACCAGAAGTTGCGGCATAGGTAAGCAAGGCATTTTAAAAGCAAACCAAGCACTAGGGGTTAATTCTAGATTAATAGAATTGAAAAGTAGGGAAGTTATGCTAAACCTGTATCGAACAATGATTAATCCACACTTGCAGTACAGTGTGCAGTTCTGGTCGCCATATTATAAATAAGGATTTGAGGCACTGGAGAGAATGCAGAGAAGATTAACAAGGCTGATTCCACAAATGCTAGGGTTTAGACATCAGGAAAGGATGAACAGACTGGGTCTCTTTTTTCTTGAAAAAATGCTGAGGGGTGACCTAATAGAGGTGGTTAAAATTATGAAAGGTTTTGATAGAGTGGATACAAAGAGAATGTTTCCAACTTGTGGGGAAGAGCATAACTAGAGGCCATCAATATAAGATAGTAACCAAGTAATCCAAATGGGAATTCAGAAGAAATGTCTTTACCCAGATAGTTGTGAGAATGCGGAACCCGCGACCACAGTGAGTGGTTGAATTGAAAGGTATAGATGCATTAAGGGGAGGCTGGACAAGCATATGAGGGAGAAAGGATTAGAGGGTTATGCTGCTAGAGTTAGATGAGGAAAGACGGAGGAGGCTCCAATAAAGCATAAAAGTTGGCATGGATTGGTTGGGCCGAATGGCTTCTTTCTGTGCCATATATCCTATGAAATCCTATGTCATCCTATGTAAGGAAGGAGGCATTGCTGGATCTGGTTATCGGGAATGAGGTAGGTCACATGGAGCAAGTGTCAGTAGGTGAATATTTAGCGAAAAGTGATCAAAATATCATAAGGGTTAGATTAGCTATGGAAAAGGAATGGGAACAATGTAGAGTAAAAATATTAAATTGCAGGAAGGCCATTTTCAGTGAGATGAGAACGGAGCTGGCCCGGGTAAATTGGAGTCAAAGATTGGCAGGCAAACCTGTAATGGAACAATGGGCTGCCTTTACAAAGAAAATAGTTCGAGTACAGTCGAGGTATATTCCCACTAGGAGGAAAGGTAGGGGAGCTAAGTCAGAACTCCCTGGATGACTTAAGAGATAGAGAGCAAGATGGAGCAGAACAAGAGTGTCTATGACAGATGAAACTAGAACTAGGGGGCATAATCTTAAAATAAGGGGCTGCTCATTCAAAACCTAGATGAGGAGAAACTTCTTCACTCAGAGGGTGGTAGGTTTGTGGAATTTGCTGCCCCAGAAAGCTGTGGAAGCTACATCATTAAATAAATTTAAAACAGAAATAGATAGTTTCCTAGAAGTAAAGGGAATAAAGGGTTACGGGGAGCGGGCAGGAAATTGGACATGAGTCTGGGTTCGGAATGGTCATGGCCCTGTGGGTAGTGGAGCGGGCCCAGGGGCCGTGTAGCCTTGTTCTGCTCCTACTGTGTTCTAATTCTGTTAGATTTCAGGAGATGGTTTTAATCCTGTTCCTGGCTGGGGTGGAGATCGCCTTTACAGAAGGTAAGTACTGTAGAAAATATAGGGACAGAGTGATCTCCTGGAAGAATTTCGATCGCCTAGATGGGTCGGAGAGGAATTTCCCAGATTTTTTTCTCCCAAATTGGCCATTGGGTCTTTATCTGGTTTTTCGCCTCTCCCGGGAGATCACATGGGTTCGGGTGGATGCAGAGTGATAGAAGATTTGAGGTTAGGATCAGATCAGCCATGATCTTATTGAATGGTGGAGCAGGCTCGAGGGGCCGATTGGCCTACTCCTGCTCCTATTTCTTATGTTCTTATGTTCTTATGTCATGTCAAGAATACATCTGAGAATCAGGCTAAACATAGAAACATAGAAACATAGAAGATAAGAGCAGGAGTAGGCCATTCGGCCCCTCGAGCCTGCTCCGCCATTCAATGAGATCATGGCTGCTCATACAAATTCAGTACCCTCTTCCTGCCTTCTCTCCATATCCATTGATCCCTTTGGCCTTAAGAAATATATTCAACTCGTTCTTGAATATATTTAATGAATTGGCCTCTACTGCATTCTTTGGCAGAGAATTCCACAGGTGCACCACTCCCTGGGTGAAGAAATTCCTCCTCATCTCTGCCCTAAATGGCTTAACCCTTATATTAGACGTTAACCCCTGGTTCTGGACTCCCCGACCATCGGGAACATCCTTCCATCATCTAGTCTGTCTAGATCTTACCTTAGTTATCCTCTTGCTTTTATGTATTTATTAAACATCTTTGGGTTTCTCCTGATTTTATTTGCCAATATTTTATCATGCCCTATCTTTGCTTTCCTTATTTCTTTTCTAATTTCACCCCTGCCCTTTCAATATTCCTCTAGGCTTTCTTTTGTATTTAGCTCTCGGTAACTGATAAAAGCATCCCTTTTTTTCCTTATCCTGCCTGTATGCTCTTTGACATCCAGGGGGCTCTAGATTTGGGAGTGCCATCCTTGTTCTTTGTGGGAACGTAATTGTCTGTACCCTCACTATCTCCTCTTTGAAAGCCTCCCACTGCTTTGACACTGATTTCCCTTCAGGAAGCTATTTTCAGTTCACTTACCTAAACCACATCTCAGCTTAGTACAATCAGCTTTCCCACAGACGAGGACATTTTCACCGGATCTATCTTTGTCCTTTTATATAAGGGGAAACTTAATATAGAAGCTCAAAATTATGAAGGTTATTGATAGAGTAAGTAACTTGAAACTGTTTCCAGAGGCAAAATGGTGTGCAACCAGAGGACACAGATTTAAGGTAATTGGCAATAGAACCAGAGGAGAGTAGAGGAGAATTTTATTTATGCAGTGCGTTGCTGTGATCTGGAATGCACTGCTTGAGATCGTGGTGGAAGCAGATTCAATAGTAACATTCGAAAGGGAATTGGATACATAGTTGTTGGAGACATTTTTACAGGGCACTGGTGAAACAGTAGTATAAATTAGATAGCTCATTCAAAGAGATGGCACGGACACGATGACCGAATGGCCTCCTTCTGTACTGTACCATTCTATGACTCTATGTGCAAGAGACAGATACAGAGAACAGGGAGAGAGACCGAGAAAAACAGAAAGAGAGAAATATAAATAGAGACAGAAAGACTGGAGAGGTACAGAGGGAAATAATTTAAATTTAAAAGGGAAATTGGACAAATACTTGTACGGGAGTAATTTGCAGGAATGTGGGAAAGGAGCAGGGGAATGGGACTAATTGGAGGGGTGAGGGTATGATGGGGTTTGATCTTAAGGAGGAGAATTTTAAGAGTGAGGCATTTCCGGATGAGACACACTGTAGGAGAGTGATCAACGCAGTGATGGGTGAGCGGGACATGATGTGTGTTAGGATATGGGCAGCTGAGTCTTGGACAAGCTTTAACTCATGGTGTCTTGTGCCTGCGCGGCTAGCCGGGAGAGCATTGGAATAGCCGAATCTGGATTCAACAAAGGCATGGATGAGGGTTCATCAGCAGAAGGGCTGATGCGGGGTGGAGACGGGCAATATTGTGGAGGTGGTGGTAGGCAGGCCTGGTGATTCAGAGGATTACCGATCTAATTGCTGGATACAGAGATTTAACAGGCATACCAACAACAGCAAAGTGGAGAGAGTAAATTACATAGGACCATAGAATCATCGAAGGTTAAAGCACGGGAGGAGAGCATTTCGGCACAAAGTGACCGCGCCGGCCAACAAAGAGCTATCCATCCTAATCCCACTTCCCTGCTCTTAGTCTGTAGTCCTGCAGGTTAGAGCATCCCAAGTGCACATCGAAGTACTTTTTAAATGTGGTTATGGTTCCTGCCTCTACCAGCCTTTTGGGCAGTGAGTTCCAGACCCCCACAACCCTTTGGATGAAGACATTTACCCTCAAGTCCGTAAGAAACGTTCCCCCAATTACATTAAATCTGTGCCACTTGGTTTTTGACCCCTCTGCAAAGGGAAATAGGTCCTGTCTATCCAATTTATAATTTTATACACCCCAATACGGTCTCCCCTCGGCCTCCTCTGTTCCAAGGAAAGCAGACCCAGCCTATCCAGTCTTTCCTCATAGCTAAGACTCTCTACTTCCGGCAACACCCTTGTAAATCTCGTCTGAACCCTCTCTAGTGCCTGACTCGTGTTTTACACAGTTGAAGCATAACCCCCCTCCTCTTGTATTCTATTCTATGGCTAATGAGAGGTGAGCAATCCGAATGCCTTCTTAACCACCTTATCTACTTGGCCTGCTATTTTGAGGTATCAGTGGACATGCACTCCAAGGTCCCTTTGTACCGCTACACCTCTCAGTCTCGTACCACTTAATGTGTATTCCCTTTGCTGGTTAGCCCTCCCCAAATGTATTACATAGAAACGTAGAAGCATTGAAGATAGGAGCAGGAGTAGGCCATTCGGCCCACCGATTCTGCTCCGCCATTCAATGAGATCATGGCTGATCAGCCAAATTCAATACCCTGTCCCTAGTTTCTCCCCATATCCCTTGATCCCTTTAGCCTTAAGAAATATATCGAACTCCTTCTTGAATATATTTAATGAATTGGCCTCAACTGCCTTGTGTGGCAGCGAATTCCACAGGTTCTCCACTCTCTGGGTGAAGAAATTCCTCCTCATCTATGTCCTAAATGGCTTACCCGTTATCCTTAGACGTTGACCCTTGGTTCTGGAATCCCCCGCCATTGGGAACATCCTTCCTGCATCGAGTCTGTCTAGTCCTGTTAGAATTTTATAAATTTCAATGAGGTCCCCTCTCATTCTTCTAAACTCCAGCGAGTATAAGCCCAATCGACCCAATCACTCACACTTCTCTGGATTGAATTCCATTTGCCACTGTTCTGCCCACCTGGCCAATTTATATCTTCCTGCAGTCTACAGATTCCTTCTTCAGTATCAATCACACAGCCGATTTTAGTCTCACCTGCAAATTTCTTAATCATACCCCCTATATTCAAGTCAAGATCTTTGATATATAACACAAAAAGCAAGGGACCTAATACTGAGACCTGCAGAACCCCACTGGAAACAGCCTTCCAGCCGCAAAAGCACCCATCAACCATTACCCTCTGCTTCCTGTCTCCGAGCCAGTTTTGAATCCAACTTGATACTTTGCAATGGATCCCATGGGCATTTAACTTCATGACCAGTCTGCCATGCGGAACCTTAACAAAAGTCTTGCTTAAGTACATATACACTGCATTAAATGCACTACCCTCGTCTACCCTCCTTGTTACCCCCTCAAAACATTCAATCAATTTTTCAGACACAATTTTCCCTTAACAAAACCGTGCTAATCCGTGTCTTTCTAAATGAAGATTGATCTAGTCTTTCTGAATTGAGTTAGGCAGACTGGCTGCTAATTACTCGGTCTCTCCTATTCTCCTTTTTTAAGGAAGGGTAACACATTAGCAGTCCACCGGCACCACACCTGAAGCCAGAGAGGATTGAAAAATTATGGTCAGGGCCTCTGTTATTTCCTCTTTTGCTTCGCTTAACAGCCTGGGATACATTTCATCCGCTGCTGGGGATTTATCCACTTTTAAACTGCTAAAGTCCTTAATACTTCCTCTCTAACTATGTTTATTTCAACTAATATTTCATACTCCTCCCCGCGATAGCAATGTCTGCATAGCCTCTCTCCTTTGTGAAAACAGGCACAAATTATTCATTAAGAACCCTACCAACGTCTCCCACCTCCACACAGAGATTACCCTCATGATCTCTAATAGGGCCTACCCTTTCATTAGTTATCCTCTTCCTCTTAATATATCTATAAAACATCTATGGGTTTTCCTTGATTTTATTATCCAAGAATTTTTCATGCTCTCTCTTTCCTTTCCTAATATCCTTTTTAATTGCACCCCTGCACTTTCTGTACTCCTCCTAAGATTTTGGAGTATTTAGCTCTCGGTATCTGACAAACGCCTCCCTTTTTTTCTTTACCCTCCCCTCTAGACATCCAGGGGGCTCAAGATTTGTTAGTCCCACCTTTTTTCTTTAAGGGCACATATTTGGCCTGAATTCTCCAGATCCCTTCCTTGAATGCCTCCCACTCTCTGACACTTATTTACCTTAAAGTAGCTTTTTCCACTTCACTATGTTTATATCATCTCTGAGCTTAGCAACATTTGCTTTTCTCCAATTTAGATGTTTTATTCCTGGTCTGTCCTTGTCCCTTTCCATAACTACCTTAAATGTAACAGAATTACGGTCACTAGCATCAAAATGCTCCCCCATTGATACGCCTTCCACCTGCCCAGCTTCATTCCCTAAAACTAAGTCCAGAACCGCCCCCTCCCTTGTTGGGTTTGCTACATACTGGCTAAGAATGTCCTCTTGGATGCATTTTATGAATTCTGCACCTTCTACACCGCTCACACTAATTTTATCCCTGTTAATTTTGGGGAAATTGAATTTCCCTACTATTACTGCCCTACAGTTTTGCACGTCTCAGAAATGTGTCCATATATTTGCTCATCTAGCTCCCTCTCACTCTTTGTGGGTCTGTAGTACATTCCTCGCAGTGTGATCGCCCCTTTTTTGTTTTTACATTCGGCCCATATGGCCTCGTTTGATGATCCCTCGACTATATCATCCCTTCTCACAGCGGTAATAGTTTCTTTAATAAAAATCGCGATACCCTCCCGTTTTACCTCCTTCTCTAACCCGTCTGAAAATCCTGTAACCAGGAATGTTGAGCTTCCATGCCTGCCCCTCTTTCAATCACATCTCTGTAATAGCTATAATATCATAGTCCCAAGTATTTACCTGTGCCCTCAGCTCATTTGCTTTGTTCGCTATACTCCTTGCATTGAAGTACATACCATTTAGTAAAGGCAAACCTCCTTGTTGACTGCCATGTAGCCTTTTATTCCTGTTCTTCCAATTTACATTCTATGTTTTTGTTTTCCAATTCCTGTTTTTCTTCCCTCCCTATTGACTCTATATTTAGGTTCCCATCACCCTGCAAAGCTACTTTTTACCCTCCCCAACAGCATGAGCAATCCCTCCCGCGAGGATGCTGGCCCATTCTCGTTGAGGTGCTGCCTGTGTGGCTTGTAGAGGTCCCATCTCCACCAGAAACGGTACCAATTCCTCAGGAATCTAAAGCCCTCCCTCCTACACCATCTCTCCAGCCACGCATTCATCTGCTCTATCTTCCTATTTCTGTATTCAATAGCACTACAGGAACAGTATTACAGGAAGCAAAGATTTGCAGAGTTAATAGTTGGATACAGTGACTTACCAGCAACAACAACAGCAAGAAGGAGGGGATAGTAAATGACAAGAACATTAATGCACTTCGACATGATTTATAGAATTAATAGCTGGATAGAGAGACTTACCAGGGACACCAACACCAGCGAGTATGGGATAGTAAAAGTGTTGAATAATCACAAGTGCATAATAGATAGGCCCTTTTAATGATAGATAATTATAATTTTCAGAAAGATAGTCAAAAGCCCAGATGAAACTCCTCCCCAATGTTGTAACATTCCAATCTACTGTTCTCATATTCCGATCCATTGTTGTAACATTCCATTCTCCTGTTCTCCTATTCCAATCCATTGTAATAACATTCCAATCTACTCTTCTCGAATTCTGACTCCCTGCCTGTGGAGCAGCGCGTTGATCCCTGTTCGTGCTGGAGGTGATGCTCTCACTGACACTGTGGGATAACAAATTGAAAGGAGTCCCTTATTAATAGAAGAGGCAAACCCTGCACTTATACAATTAGGTTCCATGGAAACTGACATTAATTAGAGTCACTGAACAAACAGCTTCAGTTAATCCGTGGAGACTGACATGAATTACAGTCACTGAACAAACTGATTCAGTTAACCCGTGGAGACTGACATTAATTACAGTCACTGAACAAACAGCTTCAGTTAACCCCTTTCCAACCTGCACTTTTTGAACCACAGTAAAGTAGGAAATTTCCAGGGTATGGATGGGATGTATGAGGGTTGTTGATGGAAGGAATGGTGGAGTTAGCGCAGACTCTGGCCAAAATCTTTCAATCCTCCTTGGATATGGGAGTGGTGCCAGAGGATTGGAGGGTTTCAAATGTTACAGCCTGTTTAATAAAAGGGAGATGGATAAACCCTGTAACTACAAGACTAACGTCGGTGGAGGGGAAATAACTAGAGGTCATATTCTGGGACAATGTTAGAACATAAGAACTTAAGAAATAGGAGCAGGAGTAGGCCAATCTGCCCCTCGAGCCTACTCCACCATTCAATAAGATCATGGCTCATCCGATCCTAACCTCAAATCTTCTATCACTCTCCATCCCACCCGAACCCATGTGATCTCCCGGGAGAGGCGAAAAACCAGATTAAAAACCCAGGCCAATTTGGGGGAAAAAATCTGGGAAATTCCTCTCCGACCCATCTAGGCGATCGAAACACGTACAGGAGATCACTCTGTCCCTATATTTTCAACATTAACATGCAGACAGAGAGAGAAGATGCTGTCGGATTGGCAGACAGAGAGAGAAAAGATGCTGTCGGATTGGCAGACAGAGAGAAAAGTTGCTGTCGGATTGGCAGACAAAGAGAGAAAAGATGCTGTCTGATAAGCAGTCAGAGAGAGAAAAGATGATGTCGGATTGGCAGACAGAGAGAGAGAAGATGCTGTCGGATTGGCAGACAGAGAGAAAAGATGCTGTCGGATTGGCAGACAGAGAAAAATGCTGTCGGATTGGCAGACAGAGAGAGAAAAGATGATGTCGGATTGGCAGACAGAGAGAGAAAAGATGCTGTCGGATTGGCAGACAGAGAGAGAAAAGATGCTGTCGGATTGGCAGACAGAGTGAGAAAAGATGCTGTCCGATTGGCAGACAGAGAGAGAAAAGATGCTGTCGGATTTGCAGACAGAGAGAGAAAAGATGCTGTGGATTGGCAGACAGAGAGAGAAAAGATGCTGTCGGTATGGCAGACAGAGAGAGAAAATATGCTGTCGGATTGTCAGACAGAGAGAGAAAAGTTGCTGTCGGATTGGCCGACAGAGAGAGAAAAGATGCTGTCGGATAGGCAGACAGAGAGAGAAAAGATGCTGTCGGATTGGCAGACAGAGAGAGTAAAGTTGCTGTCGGATTGGCAGACAGAGAGGGAAGATGCTGTCGGATTGGCAGACAGGGAGAGAAAAGATGCTGTCGGATTGTCAGACAGAGAGAGAAAAGATGCGGTCGGATTGGCAGACAGAGGGAGAAAAGATGCTGTCGGATTGGCAGATAGAGAGAGAAATGATGCTGTCGGATTGGCATACAGAGAGAGAAAAGATGCAGTCGGATTGGTAGACAGAGAGAGAAAAGATGCTGTCGGATTTGCAGAGAGAGAGAGAAGATGCTGTCGGATTGGCAGACAGAGAGAGAAAAGATGCTATCGGATTGGCAGACAGAGAGAAAAGTTGCTGTCGGATTGGCAGACAGAGAGAGACAAGACGCTGTCGGATAGGCAGTCAGAGAGAGAAAAGATGATGTCGGATTGGCAGACAGAGAGAGAGAAGATGCTGTCGAATTGGTAGACAGAGAGAGAAAAGATGCAGTCGGATTGGTAGACAGAGAGAGAAAAGATGCTGTCGGATTTGCAGACAGAGAGAGAAGATGCTGTCGGATTGGCAGACAGAGAGAGAAAAGATGCTGTCGGATTGGCAGACAGAGAGAAAAGTTGCTGTCGGATTGGCAGACAAAGAGAGAAAAGATGCTGTCTGATAAGCAGTCAGAGAGAGAAAAGATGATGTCGGATTGGCAGACAGAGAGAGAGAAGATGCTGTCGGATTGGCAGACAGAGAGAAAAGATGCTGTCGGATTGGCAGACAGAGAAAAATGCTGTCGGATTGGCAGACAGAGAGAGAAAAGATGATGTCGGGTTGGCAGACAGAGTGAGAAAAGATGCTGTCGGATTGGCAGACAAAGAGAGAAAAGATGCTGTCGGATTGGCAGACAGAGTGAGAAAAGATGCTGTCCGATTGGCAGACAGAGAGAGAAAAGATGCTGTCGGATTTGCAGACAGAGAGAGAAAAGATGCTGTGGATTGGCAGACAGAGAGAGAAAAGACGCTGTCGTTATGGCAGACAGAGAGAGAAAAGATGCTGTCGGATTGTCAGACAGAGAGAGAAAAGTTGCTGTCGGATTGGCAGACAGAGTGAGAAAAGATGATGTCGAATTGGCAGACAGAGAAAAGATGCTGTCGGATTGGCAGACAGAGAGAGAAAAGATGCTGTCGGATTGGCAGGCGGAGAGAGAAAAGATGCTGTCGGATTGGCAGACAGAGGGAAAAGATGATGTTGGATTGGCACACAGAGAATAGATGCTGTCGGATTGGCAGACAGAGATAGAAAAGATGCTGCCGGATTGGCAGATAGAGAGAGAAACGATGCTGTCGGATTGGCAGACAGGGAGAAAAGATGCAGTCGGATTGGCAGACAGAGAGAGAAAAATGCTGTCGGATTGGCAGACAGAGAAAAGATGCTGTTGGATTGGCAGACGGGGCGAGAAAAATGCTGTCGGATTGGCAGACAGAGAGAGAAAAGATGCTGTCGAATTGGCAGACAGAGAGAGAAAAGGTGCTGTCGTATTGGCAGACAGGGAGAGAAAAGATGCTGTCGGATTGGCAGACAGAGAGAAAAGATGCTGTCGGATTGGCAGACAGAGAAAGAAAAGATGCTGTCGGATTGGAAGACAGGGAGGGAAAAGATGCTGTCGGATTGGCAGAAAGGAAAATAAAAGATGCTGTCGGATTGACAGACAGAGGGAAAAGATGCTGTCGGTTTAGCAGACAGAGAGGGAAAAGATGCTGTCGGATTGGCAGATAGAGAGAGAAATGATGCTGTCGGATTGGCAGACAGAGAGAAAAGATGCAGTCGGATTGGCAGACTGAGAGAGAAAAGATGCTGTCGGATTGGCAGACAGAGAGAGAAAAGATGCTGTCGGATTGGCAGACAGGGAGAGATAAGATGCTGCCGGATTGGCTGAAAGGAAAATAAAAGATGCTGTCCGATTGACAGACAGAGAGGGAAAAGTTGCTGTCGGATTGGCAGATAGAGAGAGAAATGATGCTGTCGGATTGGCAGACAGAGAGAAAAGATGCAGTCGGATTGGCAGACAGAGAGAGAAAAATGCTGTCGGATTGGCAGACAGAGAAAAGATGCTGTCGGATTGGCAGACAGGGCGAGAAAAATGCTGTCGGATTGGCAGACAGAGAAAAGATGCTGTCGAATTGGCAGACGGAGAGAGATAAGGTACTATCGGATTGTCAGACAGAGAGAGAAAAAATGCTGTCGGATTGGTAGTCAGAGATTAAAGATGCTGTCGGATTGGCAGACAGAGTGAGAAAAGATGCTGTCGGATTGGCAGAGAGTGAGAGAAAAGATGCTGTCGGATTGGCAGACAGAGAGAAAAGATGCTGTCGGATTGGCAGACAGAGAGAGAAAAGATGCCGTCGGATTGGCAGACAGAGAGAGAAAAGATGCTGTCGGATTCACAGACAGAGAGGGAAAAGACGCTGTCGGTTTGGCAGACAGAGTGAGAAAATATGCTGTCGGATTGGCAGACAGAGAGAAAAGATGCTGTCGGATTGGCAGACAGAGAGAGAAAAGATGATGTCGGATTGGCAGTCGAGAGAGAAAAGATGCTGTCGGATTGTCAGAGGGAGAGAGAAATGATGCTGTCGGATTGGCAGACAGAGAGAGAAAAGATGCTGTCGGATTGGCAGACAGAGTGAAATGATGCTTTCGGATTGGCAGTAGAGAGAGAAAAGATGCTGTCGGATTGTCAGAGAGAGAGAGAAAAGATGCTGTCGGATTGACAGACAGAGAGAGAAAAGATGCTGTCGGATTGGCAGACAGAGAGAAATGAGGCTGTCGGATTGGCAGACAGAGAGAGAAAAGATGCTGTCGGATTGGCAGACAGAGTGAGAAAAGATGCTGTCGGATTGGCAGACAGTGAGAGAAAAGATGCTGTCGGATTGGCAGACAGGAGGAGAAAAGATACTGTCGGATTGGCAGACAGTGAGAGAAAAGATGATGTCGGATTGGCAGACAGAGAGAGAAAAGATGCTGTCGGATAGGCAGACAGAGAGAGAAAAGATGCTGTCGGATTGGCAGACAGAGAGAGAAAAGATGCTGTCGGATTGGCAGACAGAGAGAGAAAAGATGCTTTCGGATTGGCCGACAGAGAGAGAAAAGATGCTGTCGGATAGGCAGACAGAGAGAGAAAAGATGCTGTCGGATTGGCAGACAGAGAGAGTAAAGCTGCTGTCGGATTGGCAGACAGAGAGAGAAGATGCTGTCGGATTGGCAGAGAGAGAAAAGATGCTGTCGGATTGGCAGACAGGGAGAGAAAAGATGCTGTCGGATTGTCAGACAGAGAGAGAAAAGATGCGGTCGGATTGGCAGACAGAGGTAGAAAAGATGCTGTCGGATTGGCAGATAGAGAGAGAAATGATGCTGTCGGATTGGCATACAGAGAGGGAAAAGATGCATTCGGATTGGCAGACAGAGGGAGAAAAATGCTGTCAAATTGGCAGACAGAGAGAGAAAAGATGCTGTCGGATTGGCAGACAGGGTGAGAAAAATGCTGTCGGATTGGCAGACAGAGAGAAAAGATGCTGTCGAATTGGCAGACAGAGAGAGAAAAGATGCTGTCGGATTGGCAGACAGGGAGGGAAAAGATGCTGTCGGATTGGCAGACAGGGTGAGAAAAGATGCTGTCGGATTGGCAGACAGAGAGAGAAAATATGCTCTCGGTTTGGCAGACGGAGAGAAAAGATGCTGTCTGATTGGCGGACAGGGAGAGAAAAGATGCTTTCGGATTGGCAGAAAGGAAAATAAAAGATGCTGTCGGATTGACAGACAGAGAGGGAAAAGATGCTGTCGGATTGGCAGACAGAGAGAAAAGATGCTGTCGGATTGGAAGACAGGGAGGGAAAAGATGCTTTCGGATTGGCAGACAAAGAGAGAAAAGATACTGTTGGATTGGCAGACAGAGAAAAGATACTGTCGGATTGGAAGACAGAGAGATAAGATGCTGTCGGATTGGCAGACAGAGAGAGAAAAGATGCTGTCGGATTGGCAGACAGAGAGAGAAAAAATGCTGTCAGATTGGCAGACAGAGAGAGAAAAGATGCTGTCGGATTGGCAGACAGGGTGAGAAAAGATGCTGTCGAATTGGTAGACAGAGAGAGAAAAGATGCAGTCGGATTGGTAGACAGAGAGAGAAAAGATGCTGTCGGATTTGCAGACAGAGAGAGAAGATGCTGTCGGATTGGCAGACAGAGAGAGAAAAGATGCTGTCGGATTGGCAGACAGAGAGAAAAGTTGCTGTCGGATTGGCAGACAGAGAGAGAAAAGATGCTGTCGGATAGGCAGTCAGAGAAAGAAAAGATGATGTCGGATTGGCAGACAGAGAGAGAGAAGATGCTGTCGGATTGGCAGACAGATAGAAAAGATGCTGTCGGATTGGCAGACAGAGAAAAATGCTGTCGGATTGGTTAACAGAGAGAGAAAAGATGCTGTCGGATTGGCAGACAGAGAAAAATGCTGTCGGATTGGCAGACAGAGAGAGAAAAGATGATGTCGGATTGGCAGACAGAGAGAGAAAAGATGCTGTCGGATTGGCAGACAGAGAGAGAAAAGATGCTGTCGGATTGGCAGACAGAGTGAGAAAAGATGCTGTCCGATTGGCAGACAGAGAGAGAAAAGATGCTGTCGGATTTGCAGACAGAGAGAGAAAAGATGCTGTGGATTGGCAGACAGAGAGAGAAAAGATGCTGTCGGTATGGCAGACAGAGAGAGAAAATATGCTGTCGGATTGTCAGACAGAGAGAGAAAAGTTGCTGTCGGATTGGCCGACAGAGAGAGAAAAGATGCTGTCGGATAGGCAGACAGAGAGAGAAAAGATGCTGTCGGATTGGCAGACAGAGAGAGTAAAGTTGCTGTCGGATTGGTAGACAGAGAGAGAAAAGATGCTGTCGGATTTGCAGAGAGAGAGAGAAGATGCTGTCGGATTGGCAGACAGGGAGAGAAAAGATGCTGTCGGATTGTCAGACAGAGAGAGAAAAGATGCGGTCGGATTGGCAGACAGAGGGAGAAAAGATGCTGTCGGATTGGCAGATAGAGAGAGAAATGATGCTGTCGGATTGGCATACAGAGAGAGAAAAGATGCAGTCGGATTGGTAGACAGAGAGAGAAAAGATGCTGTCGGATTTGCAGAGAGAGAGAGAAGATGCTGTCGGATTGGCAGACAAAGAGAGAAAAGATGCTATCGGATTGGCAGACAGAGAGAAAAGTTGCTGTCGGATTGGCAGACAGAGAGAGACAAGACGCTGTCGGATAGGCAGTCAGAGAGAGAAAAGATGATGTCGGATTGGCAGACAGAGAGAGAGAAGATGCTGTCGAATTGGTAGACAGAGAGAGAAAAGATGCAGTCGGATTGGTAGACAGAGAGAGAAAAGATGCTGTCGGATTTGCAGACAGAGAGAGAAGATGCTGTCGGATTGGCAGACAGAGAGAGAAAAGATGCTGTCGGATTGGCAGACAGAGAGAAAAGTTGCTGTCGGATTGGCAGACAAAGAGAGAAAAGATGCTGTCTGATAAGCAGTCAGAGAGAGAAAAGATGATGTCGGATTGGCAGACAGAGAGAGAGAAGATGCTGTCGGATTGGCAGACAGAGAGAAAAGATGATGTCGGATTGGCAGACAGAGAAAAATGCTGTCGGATTGGCAGACAGAGAGAGAAAAGATGATGTCGGATTGGCAGACAGAGTGAGAAAAGATGCTGTCGGATTGGCAGACAAAGAGAGAAAAGATGCTGTCGGATTGGCAGACAGAGTGAGAAAAGATGCTGTCCGATTGGCAGACAGAGAGAGAAAAGATGCTGTCGGATTTGCAGACAGAGAGAGAAAAGATGCTGTGGATTGGCAGACAGAGAGAGAAAAGACGCTGTCGGTATGGCAGACAGAGAGAGAAAAGATGCTGTCGGATTGTCAGACAGAGAGAGAAAAGTTGCTGTCGGATTGGCAGACAGAGTGAGAAAAGATGATGTCGAATTGGCAGACAGAGAAAAGATGCTGTCGGATTGGCAGACAGAGAGAGAAAAGATGCTGTCGGATTGGCAGGCGGAGAGAGAAAAGATGCTGTCGGATTGGCAGACAGAGGGAAAAGATGATGTTGGATTGGCACACAGAGAATAGATGCTGTCGGATTGGCAGACAGAGATAGAAAAGATGCTGTCGGATTGGCAGATAGAGAGAGAAACGATGCTGTCGGATTGGCAGACAGGGAGAAAAGATGCAGTCGGATTGGCAGACAGAGAGAGAAAAATGCTGTCGGATTGGCAGACAGAGAAAAGATGCTGTTGGATTGGCAGACGGGGCGAGAAAAATGCTGTCGGATTGGCAGACAGAGAGAGAAAAGATGCTGTCGAATTGGCAGACAGAGAGAGAAAAGGTGCTGTCGTATTGGCAGACAGGGAGAGAAAAGATGCTGTCGGATTGGCAGACAGAGAGAAAAGATGCTGTCGGATTGGCAGACAGAGAGAGAAAAGATGCTGTCGGATTGGAAGACAGGGAGGGAAAAGATGCTGTCGGATTGGCAGAAAGGAAAATAAAAGATGCTGTCGGATTGACAGACAGAGGGAAAAGATGCTGTCGGTTTAGCAGACAGAGAGGGAAAAGATGCTGTCGGATTGGCAGATAGAGAGAGAAATGATGCTGTCGGATTGGCAGACAGAGAGAAAAGATGCAGTCGGATTGGCAGACTGAGAGAGAAAAGATGCTGTCGGATTGGCAGACAGAGAGAGAAAAGATGCTGTCGGATTGGCAGACAGGGAGAGATAAGATGCTGCCGGATTGGCTGAAAGGAAAATAAAAGATGCTGTCCGATTGACAGACAGAGAGGGAAAAGTTGCTGTCGGATTGGCAGATAGAGAGAGAAATGATGCTGTCGGATTGGCAGACAGAGAGAAAAGATGCAGTCGGATTGGCAGACAGAGAGAGAAAAATGCTGTCGGATTGGCAGACAGAGAAAAGATGCTGTCGGATTGGCAGACAGGGCGAGAAAAATGCTGTCGGATTGGCAGACAGAGAAAAGATGCTGTCGAATTGGCAGACGGAGAGAGATAAGGTACTATCGGATTGTCAGACAGAGAGAGAAAAAATGCTGTCGGATTGGTAGTCAGAGATTAAAGATGCTGTCGGATTGGCAGACAGAGTGAGAAAAGATGCTGTCGGATTGGCAGAGAGTGAGAGAAAAGATGCTGTCGGATTGGCAGACAGAGAGAAAAGATGCTGTCGGATTGGCAGACAGAGAGAGAAAAGATGCCGTCGGATTGGCAGACAGAGAGAGAAAAGATGCTGTCGGATTCACAGACAGAGAGGGAAAAGACGCTGTCGGATTGGCAGACAGAGTGAGAAAATATGCTGTCGGATTGGCAGACAGAGAGAAAAGATGCTGTCGGATTGGCAGACAGAGAGAGAAAAGATGATGTCGGATTGGCAGTCGAGAGAGAAAAGATGCTGTCGGATTGTCAGAGGGAGAGAGAAATGATGCTGTCGGATTGGCAGACAGAGAGAGAAAAGATGCTGTCGGATTGGCAGACAGAGTGAAATGATGCTTTCGGATTGGCAGTAGAGAGAGAAAAGATGCTGTCGGATTGTCAGAGAGAGAGAGAAAAGATGCTGTCGGATTGACAGACAGAGAGAGAAAAGATGCTGTCGGATTGGCAGACAGAGAGAAATGAGGCTGTCGGATTGGCAGACAGAGAGAGAAAAGATGCTGTCGGATTGGCAGACAGAGTGAGAAAAGATGCTGTCGGATTGGCAGACAGCGAGAGAAAAGATGCTGTCGGATTGGCAGACAGGAGGAGAAAAGATACTGTCGGATTGGCAGACAGTGAGAGAAAAGATGATGTCGGATTGGCAGACAGAGAGAGAAAAGATGCTGTCGGATAGGCAGACAGAGAGAGAAAAGATGCTGTCGGATTGGCAGACAGAGAGAGAAAAGATGCTGTCGGATTGGCAGACAGAGAGAGAAAAGATGCTTTCGGATTGGCCGACAGAGAGAGAAAAGATGCTGTCGGATAGGCAGACAGAGAGAGAAAAGATGCTGTCGGATTGGCAGACAGAGAGAGTAAAGCTGCTGTCGGATTGGCAGACAGAGAGAGAAGATGCTGTCGGATTGGCAGACAGAGAGAAAAGATGCTGTCGGATTGGCAGACAGGGAGAGAAAAGATGCTGTCGGATTGTCAGACAGAGAGAGAAAAGATGCGGTCGGATTGGCAGACAGAGGTAGAAAAGATGCTGTCGGATTGGCAGATAGAGAGAGAAATGATGCTGTCGGATTGGCATACAGAGAGGGAAAAGATGCATTCGGATTGGCAGACAGAGGGAGAAAAATGCTGTCAAATTGGCAGACAGAGAGAGAAAAGATGCTGTCGGATTGGCAGACAGGGTGAGAAAAATGCTGTCGGATTGGCAGACAGAGAGAAAAGATGCTGTCGAATTGGCAGACAGAGAGAGAAAAGATGCTGTCGGACTGGCAGACAGAGAGAGAAAATATGCTCTCGGTTTGGCAGACGGAGAGAAAAGATGCTGTCTGATTGGCGGACAGGGAGAGAAAAGATGCTTTCGGATTGGCAGAAAGGAAAATAAAAGATGCTGTCGGATTGACAGACAGAGAGGGAAAAGATGCTGTCGGATTGGCAGACAGAGAGAAAAGATGCTGTCGGATTGGAAGACAGGGAGGGAAAAGATGCTTTCGGATTGGCAGACAAAGAGAGAAAAGATACTGTTGGATTGGCAGACAGAGAAAAGATACTGTCGGATTGGAAGACAGAGAGATAAGATGCTGTCGGATTGGCAGACAGAGAGAGAAAAGATGCTGTCGGATTGGCAGACAGAGAGAGAAAAAATGCTGTCAGATTGGCAGACAGAGAGAGAAAAGATGCTGTCGGATTGGCAGACAGAGGCAGAAAAGATGCTGTCGGATTGGCAGACAGGGTGAGAAAAGATGCTGTCGAATTGGTAGACAGAGAGAGAAAAGATGCAGTCGGATTGGTAGACAGAGAGAGAAAAGATGCTGTCGGATTTGCAGACAGAGAGAGAAGATGCTGTCGGATTGGCAGACAGAGAGAGAAAAGATGCTGTCGGATTGGCAGACAGAGAGAAAAGTTGCTGTCGGATTGGCAGACAGAGAGAGAAAAGATGCTGTCGGATAGGCAGTCAGAGAAAGAAAAGATGATGTCGGATTGGCAGACAGAGAGAGAGAAGATGCTGTCGGATTGGCAGACAGATAGAAAAGATGCTGTCGGATTGGCAGACAGAGAAAAATGCTGTCGGATTGGTTAACAGAGAGAGAAAAGATGATGTCGGATTGGCAGACATAGTGAGAAAATATGCTGTCGGATTGGCAGACAGAGAGAAAAGATGCTGTCGGATTGGCAGACAGAGAGAGAAAAGATGCTGTCGGATTGTCAGAGGGAGAGAGAAATGATGCTGTCGGATTGGCAGACAGAGAGAGAAAAGATGCTGTCGGATTCACAGACAGATAGGGAAAAGACGCTGTCGGATTGGCAGACAGAGTGAGAAAATATACTGTCGGATTGGCAGACAGAGAGAAAAGATGCTGTCGGATTGGCAGACAGAGAGAGAAAAGATGCTGTCGGATTGGCAGACAGAGAGAAATGATGCTTTCGGATTGGCAGTGGAGAGAGAAAAGATGCTGTCGGATTGTCAGAGAGAGAGAGAAAAGTTGCTGTCGGATTGACAGACAGAGAGAGAAAAGATGCTGTCGGATTGGCAGACAGAGAGAAATGAGGCTGTCGGATTGGCAGACAGAGAGAGAAAAGATGCTGTCGGATTGGCAGACAGAGTGAGAAAAAATGCTGTCGGATTGGCAGACAGGGGGAGAAAAGATACTGTCGGATTGGAAGACAGTGAGAGAAAAGATGATGTCGGATTGGCAGACAGAGAGAGAAAAGATGCTGTCGGATAGGCAGACAGAGAGAGAAAAGATGCTGTCGGATTGGCAGACAGAGAGAGAAAAGATGCTGTCGGATTGGCAGACAGAGAGAGAAAAGATGCTTTCGGATTGGCCGACAGAGAGAGAAAAGATGCTGTCGGATTGCCAGACAGAGAAAAGATGCTGTTGGATTGGCAGACGGGGCGAGAAAAATGCTGTCGGATTGGCAGACAGAGAGAGAAAAGATGCTGTCGAATTGGCAGACAGAGAGAGAAAAGGTGCTGTCGTATTGGCAGACAGGGAGAGAAAAGATGCTGTCGGATTGGCAGACAGAGAGAAAAGATGCTGTCGGATTGGCAGACAGAGAGAGAAAAGATGCTGTCGGATTGGCAGACAGGGAGGGAAAAGATGCTGTCGGATTGGCAGAAAGGAAAATAAAAGATGCTGTCGGATTGACAGACAGAGGGAAAAGATGCTGTCGGTTTAGCAGACAGAGAGGGAAAAGATGCTGTCGGATTGGCAGATAGAGAGAGAAATGATGCTGTCGGATTGGCAGACAGAGAGAAAAGATGCAGTCGGATTGGCAGACTGAGAGAGAAAAGATGCTGTCGGATTGGCAGACAGAGAGAGAAAAGATGCTGTCGGATTGGCAGACAGGGAGAGATAAGATGCTGCCGGATTGGCTGAAAGGAAAATAAAAGATGCTGTCGGATTGACAGACAGAGAGGGAAAAGTTGCTGTCGGATTGGCAGATAGAGAGAGAAATGATGCTGTCGGATTGGCAGACAGAGAGAAAAGATGCAGTCGGATTGGCAGACAGAGAGAGAAAAATGCTGTCGGATTGGCAGACAGAGAAAAGATGCTGTCGGATTGGCAGACAGGGCGAGAAAAATGCTGTCGGATTGGCAGACAGAGAAAAGATGCTGTCGAATTGGCAGACGGAGAGAGATAAGGTACGATCGGATTGTCAGACAGAGAGAGAAAAAATGCTGTCGGATTGGTAGTCAGAGATTAAAGATGCTGTCGGATTGGCAGAGAGTGAGAGAAAAGATGCTGTCGGATTGGCAGACAGAGAGAAAAGATGCTGTCGGATTGGCAGACAGAGAGAGAAAAGATGCCGTCGGATTGGCAGACAGAGAGAGAAAAGATGCTGTCGGATTCACAGACAGAGAGGGAAAAGACGCTGTCGGATTAGCAGACAGAGTGAGAAAATATGCTGTCGGATTGGCAGACAGAGAGAGAAAAGATGCTGTCGGATTGGCAGACAGAGAGAGTAAAGCTGCTGTCGGATTGTCAGAGGGAGAGAGAAATGATGCTGTCGGATTGGCAGACAGAGAGAGAAAAGATGCTGTCGGATTGGCAGACAGAGTGAGAAAAGATGCTGTCGGAATGGCAGACAGAGAGAGAAAAGATGCTGTCGGATTGGCAGACAGAGAGAAATGATGCTTTCGGATTGGCAGTAGAGAGAGAAAAGATGCTGTCGGATTGTCAGAGAGAGAGAGAAAAGATGCTGTCGGATTGACAGACAGAGAGAGAAAAGATGCTGTCGGATTGGCAGACAGAGAGAAATGAGGCTGTCGGATTGGCAGACAGAGAGAGAAAAGTTGCTGTCGGATTGGCAGACAGAGTGAGAAAAGATGCTGTCGGATTGGCAGACAGCGAGAGAAAAGATGCTGTCAGATTGGCAGACAGGAGGAGAAAAGCGACTGTCGGATTGGCAGACAGTGAGAGAAAAGATGATGTCGGATTGGCAGACAGAGAGAGAAAAGATGCTGTCGGATAGGCAGACAGAGAGAGAAAAGATGCTGTCGGATTGGCAGACAGAGAGAGAAAAGATGCTGTCGGATTGGCAGACAGAGAGAGAAAAGATGCTTTCGGATTGGCCGACAGAGAGAGAAAAGATGCTGTCGGATAGGCAGACAGAGAGAGAAAAGATGCTGTCGGATTGGCAGACAGAGAGAGTAAAGCTGCTGTCGGATTGGCAGACAGAGAGAGAAGATGCTGTCGGATTGGCAGACAGAGAGAAAAGATGCTGTCGGATTGGCAGACAGGGAGAGAAAAGATGCTGTCGGATTGTCAGACAGAGAGAGAAAAGATGCGGTCGGATTGGCAGACAGAGGTAGAAAAGATGCTGTCGGATTGGCAGATAGAGAGAGAAATGATGCTGTCGGATTGGCATACAGAGAGGGAAAAGATGCAGTCGGATTGGCAGACAGAGGGAGAAAAATGCTGTCAAATTGGCAGACAGAGAGAGAAAAGATGCTGTCGGATTGGCAGACAGGGTGAGAAAAATGCTGTCGGATTGGCAGACAGAGAGAAAAGATGCTGTCGAATTGGCAGACAGAGAGAGAAAAGATGCTGTCGGATTGGCAGACAGAGAGAAAAGATGCTGTCGGATAGGCAGACAGGGAGGGAAAAGATGCTGTCGGATTGGCAGACAGGGTGAGAAAAGATGCTGTCGGATTGGCAGACAGAGAGAGAAAATATGCTCTCGGTTTGGCAGACGGAGAGAAAAGATGCTGTCTGATTGGCGGACAGGGAGAGAAAAGATGCTTTCGGATTGGCAGAAAGGAAAATAAAAGATGCTGTCGGATTGACAGACAGAGAGGGAAAAGATGCTGTCGGATTGGCAGACAGAGAGAAAAGATGCTGTCGGATTGGAAGACAGGGAGGGAAAAGATGCTTTCGGATTGGCAGACAAAGAGAGAAAAGATACTGTTGGATTGGCAGACAGAGAAAAGATACTGTCGGATTGGAAGACAGAGAGATAAGATGCTGTCGGATTGGCAGACAGAGAGAGAAAAGATGCTGTCGGATTGGCAGACAGAGAGAGAAAAAATGCTGTCAGATTGGCAGACAGAGACAGAAAAGATGCTGTCGGATTGGCAGACAGAGGGAGAAAAGATGCTGTCGGATTGGCAGACAGGGTGAGAAAAGATGCTGTCGAATTGGTAGACAGAGAGAGAAAAGATGCAGTCGGATTGGTAGACAGAGAGAGAAAAGATGCTGTCGGATTTGCAGACAGAGAGAGAAGATGCTGTCGGATTGGCAGACAGAGAGAGAAAAGATGCTGTCGGATTGGCAGACAGAGAGAAAAGTTGCTGTCGGATTGGCAGACAGAGGGAGAAAAGATGCTGTCGGATAGGCAGTCAGAGAAAGAAAAGATGATGTCGGATTGGCAGACAGAGAGAGAGAAGATGCTGTCGGATTGGCAGACAGATAGAAAAGATGCTGTCGGATTGGCAGACAGAGAAAAATGCTGTCGGATTGGCTGACAGAGAGAGAAAAGATGATGTCGGATTGGCAGACAGAGAGAGAAAAGATGCTGTCGGATTTGCAGACAGAGAGAGAAAAGATGCTGTGGATTGGCAGACAGAGAGAGAAAAGATGCTGTCGGTATGGCAGACAGAGAGAGAAAAGATGCTGTCGGATTGTCAGACAGAGAGAGAAAGGTTGCTGTCGGATTGGCAGAAAGAGTGAGAAAAGATGCTGTCGAATTGGCAGACAGAGAAAAGATGCTGTCGGATTGGCAGACAGAGAGAGAAAAGATGCTGTCGGATTGGCAGACAGAGAGAGAAAAGATGCTGTCGGATTCACAGACAGAGAGGGAAAAGACGCTGTCGGATTGGCAGACAGAGTGAGAAAATATGCTGTCGGATTGGCAGACAGAGAGAAAAGATGCTGTCGGATTGGCAGACAGAGAGAGAAAAGATGATGCCGGATTGGCAGTAGAGAGAGAAAAGATGCTGTCGGATTGTCAGAGGGAGATAGAAATGATGCTGTCGGATTGGCAGACAGAGAGAGAAAAGATGCTGTCGGATTGGCAGACAGAGTCAGAAAAGATGCTGTCGGATTTGCAGACAGAGAGAGAAAAGATGCTGTCGGATTGGCAGACAGAGAGAAATGATACTTTCGGATTGGCAGTAGAGAGAGAAAAGATGCTGTCGGATTGACAGACAGAGAGAGAAAAGATGCTGTCGGATTGGCAGACAGAGAGAAATGAGGCTGTCGGATTGGCAGACAGAGAGAGAAAAGATGCTGTCGGATTGGCAGACAGAGTGAGAAAAAATGCTGTCGGATTGGCAGACAGGGGGAGAAAAGATACTGTCGGATTGGCAGACAGTGAGAGAAAAGATGATGTCGGATTGGCAGACAGAGAGAGAAAAGATGCTGTCGGATAGGCAGACAGAGAGAGGAAAGATGCTGTCGGATTGGCAGACAGAGAGAGAAAAGATGCTGTCGGATTGGCAGACAGAGAGAGAAAAGATGCTTTCGGATTGGCCGACAGAGAGAGAAAAGATGCTGTCGGATAGGCAGCTTGTTGAATAATATGTATCTTGATGTGTTGAATTTTTCGCATTTTAGGAGGAAATGCATTTCTGTTTCAACCTCGCCAGCCAGACATTGATCGCATATTCTATTCTCTCTAGGCTGCCAGGATTTCTTGTATCTGCCTTTTTCAATTTCCAGTTGGTGGTCGCTTAGTCTGTACCGGGTGAGGGTCTGTCTCTGTTTTGTGTCTCTGATGGTCGTGAGGTAGTCTGCCAGTTTATATTCTCTTTTTAGGGCCCGGTAACATTCTAATCTGCTTTGGCTTTCGGTTCTTTTGTTCCAATGTTCCAGGTAGGTTTCTTTGCATTTTTTAATGATTTGGTTCACTCGGATTGGTGTTTGGACGGCTGTGTTGGTCTGGGGCTGGTCAGGGTCCGGCTGAGTACTTAGTTTCCGTAGCAGCTGACTCAGGGGACTCTTTTCTGGGTTTAGCTCTTGGGTCTGAAAGGCTTTGAAATGAAGGGTGTCTGGGGAGCTAGATTTGAGGTGATTTAGGAAGTTTAGTGCTCGTTTTTGGATGTTTATTATCAGTGGGTATCTGCCTAGTTCGGCTCTGCATGCATTTGTTGGCGTTTTCCTTTGGGTGCGAAGGATGCTTCGGCAGAATTCTGCATGTAGGGCTTCTATTGTATGTTTTTCCCATTTAGTGTAGCTTTGGTGATTTAGCGGGCCCCATACTTCACTACCTCTCTCTCTCTCTCTCTCACACACACACTCCCACTCTCTCTCTCTCTCTCACACACTCCCACTCTCTCTCTCTCTCTCTCTCTCACACACTTCCACTCTCTCTCTCTCTCACACTCCCAGTCTCTCTCTCTCACACTCCCAGTCTCTCTCTCTCTCACAAACTCCCAGTCTCTCTCTCTCACACACACACTCCCAGTCTCTCTCTCTCTCTCTCACACACTCCCACTCTCTCTCTCTCTCTCTCACACACTCCCACTCTCTCTCTCTCTCTCTCTCTCACACACTCTCACTCTCTCTCTCTCTCTCTCTTTCACTCCCAGTCTCTCTCTCTCTCACACACTCCCAGTCTCTTTCTCTCTTCCATTCCCAGTTTCTCTCTCTCTATCTCTCTCTCACTCCCAGTCTCTCTCTCTCTCTCTCACTCCCAGTCTCGCTCCCTCTCACACACTCCCAGTCTCTCTCTCTCTCACACACTCCCAGTCACTCTTTCTCTCTCTCTCTCTCACTCCCAGTCTCTCTCTCTCACACACTCCCACTCTCTCTACCTCTCTCTCTCTCTCTCACACACACACTCCCACTCTCTCTCTCTCTCTCTCTCACACACTCCCACTCTCTCTCTCTCTCTCTCTCACACACTTCCACTCTCTCTCTCTCTCTCTCACACTCCCAGTCTCTCTCTCTCACACTCCCAGTCTCTCTCTCTCTCACAAACTCCCAGTCTCTCTCTCACACACACTCCCAGTCTCTCTCTCTCTCACACACTC